>NW_026019016.1:9005613-9133075 GCF_020466585.1 Dendroctonus ponderosae | reverse complement strand
AGGGTCTTCCTTCTTTGATTTACTTCTTGTTTCCATCAAAATTCAACTTGGGTTCTGGTAAATCCCACTTCTGACACCAAATGTACCGTGGATGGCCGAGTATTTAAACTCTGTCCTCAGCTTACAACTTTTTCCTTTTACTGAAATACCATTTACTGAAATACGGGCTTCCATTTACTGAAATACCATGAATTTCGATCCCCCATTCCAACCGTGAGTACCCCAGGCCATTTCCGTTACAATATATATTTTTGATAGTTAATTGATCTGTTTTTGCCTGTTACCTCAGCGAAAAACCTTGATTTACAATCGAATGCAAATACCTTCGACAAGTTATTTTAATATACACCGCATACATATTAAAATCCCCAAATTTAGCATAAATCAAGGAAAATCGCATTGTTTAAATGGCATGGAAAAATAACAATTTTTAAAGATTTATTATTTTTATGGAGCCGGATAAATACGTGATAGGAACAAAATTATTTAATTACATTATTTGGAAGCTGCTGTATAGAATACAAATTTTATTTACTTGTCTGGACATTGGCTAAACTGAATGTTTAAAATATTGTCGTTCATCAGTAGCGATTTACTTTTTATCTGGATGAAATGATCAACAAAAATTTGCGAGAAACCGAGCAAAGTAATGCAACTAAAAAGAAAATAAAAACTTTAATGCGGGTCGCATCAGCTGAAACTTTTCGCGTATTTTGCCAGCCTTAGTAATTTGACGGTGAATAATGTAAAATATAATCTACGTGAGCTTAAAACTTGCACACACTGCTATACGGCATTGTTAAATCTGTAGAAAATCTAAATGGAGGTTCGGCGCAAAAAAGATATACACTACTCTAGTAGTGAGATTTAATTTATGTCCCGTTTTCCTGCAATATTTACAGCATTATTCCCGAGCCAATCTAATCCTGAGAGCTGCTGGAAGGAAATTATTAAAACAAGTACATTTTCTGTTAGTAGGTCTTTGATTTTTGGGACTCGACTATTTGTGCAAACCCAGTCAAAATGTGCAAAGATAATTAGACCATTGTTAATTAATCGATTTTCCGCACAGAGTGGAGACAAAAGGTTTTATCTTACGGTCCGGTAGGAGGGCTGATAATTACAAGAAAGGCCATTGTTACGTCAGGGCTCGTTCCGCTCAGTTTTGGGGAAACAATTGTTCGATTGCCTTTCTCCTCGGTCTTTCATTCGAATTAAATGTTGGTTAAAGTGTTTTCTCTTGGTTATTGATTTTTAGATTGCAATAATATTGCTCATTTCAGATTAAGTTTCGCAGTGTGGACATTGATTTTGACTGGTTCAACGGTTGCTCATTTCTACACTGTTCTTTCATCATTTGCCGTTTATTGTTTCCTACGGTTGTATTTTCATTCGTTAAATGTCCGTATTTTTTTCTAGTGAGACATTAGCAGTGAATTTCAATTGTTATTGTTCAATTTTCTCTTGGACTGTTAAGTATTTGAAATATTAACGCTGTTTGTTTTTGTCTTTTTAAGTTGAATGACAGACTTCTAGTTGAAATAAAAGCGTGCAAATTTGCTTGAACGCCCGAGAACACTAACCAACTAAGGTACAAATCTCCGCTAAAATGTATAGCAAAACATTCGCATTTCGCATACGTACAGAAACCCTAATGAAGGTAATGAGCATATGACTAAGTCAGGCTTTGTTTACTGTGGTTTCGAGCGCCTTTTCAATGTCATTGTTTTAAGTTGCATTCTCGCGTAATTAAGGGCCTTTGGCGGTTGCAACTTAATTATTTGTAAAAGCAACGAACTTCGGATTATGTGAGTCTAAGAACTTGCCAAATTTACACTTGTCATTTATTTTTGCTAGGAATGCGTCGAAAGCGTGAAGGTGGCGCCAAATTTAATTTTATTTTTGCAAATGCATCAAACCTTGGAGTATGCATTTCTGATCATTTTTGGTTCAACTAGAGAGGCTCAAATAGTTATAAGGAAAGTAGCTGAGGTGTGTAGGAATAGTTTGATCAGATATGTGTCAAAATACTCAACCGAATCTTATATTAGTAGAGAGACGAACCTGCTATTTAGTCATTTCTAGTGCTAAATGCAGGTTTTCTTCCGAATGAGATTATACGCACTAATTACCATCGAAATACAGACTGCGTTTGCTTTGTAATTAACCAATATTAAAGTAAAAGTGTCATATTTTTGGTGCTTCATTTTGTTAAGGTGCTTGGTATATTTATCTTCATTTTTCATAAGCAAAGTGCCTGTTTAGTAAGTAGTAGGTACCGTTATTTAGACAGTCTGTATGCTCAAAGTCATTTTTGTTTGTGCACAATCCTGAAGCCAGTATTTATCAATGGCGTCGGAGAATTTTAAATAACGAAATGAAGCATCGTCAGAGTATTACTTAACTTCATAAAAAACAATGAACAACAGCAAACAATCATTTCACATGCTGCATAAACTATTAGAGATTATTAAAAATGCATTTAGTGCATCTTGAGCTGGACGTGCAAAAGTTATTGTTGTGTATGGAAGTTGTCTGTTTCAAATTAAATAAACCACGACAGATATTTCAAGCAACATATGAGATAGCGCTCAGCTTACATCTTTCGTAGCTTTTCGAATTTATGCCCAATAATAATTCATACCCTTTTAAAGATTTAATCCGCATTAATGCTAAACCCTCTTCATAAGAATAGACTTTTAAAATACGTCTGCTCAGCTACAATAATTAATTACGTCATATTTTATCTTTAAGCCAAGCATTATCCCTTTAATTAATAACTGCAATTTAGATGTAACACATTTAATTCGCAGATTCCGCAAATCCCTTCTATCCAGTACGGGAAAATAAAAACATTATAACCGTCCGGGGCCAGGGGAATAATTAATAATTTGTTATGAACGCGAGAATAATCTAAGGATATTAATCTTCGACCGGATTATGACCGCATTAAAAATATCATTCCGGAATTCTTTAATTCTGAGGTATTAAGTCTTGTCTTCGTATCGTTGTACGTCATGTCCGAAAAGCAATTATCTCTTTCCGTTCAAGAGTGGAATTAAACATTAAATTAAAAATATTTTATATCGTTTGTCGGAGAATTAAAAATTAATTGGTTTCATGACAGGTTTCCTGAATTGGATTTTCAATCTGAAATTCAACTGGACTCGGTATTAAATAATTGTATAATTGTGTAAATATTGTATGTGGGTGAAATCTGAATAGCCTGGCTTTTAGAAAATTCATTTTTCAACAGTCTGAGCTAAGCACATGCTTCCGCTTCGGTTATTCTTTAATGATTAGTTATTTTTAAGCTTCATTTATTTATGAAACTTGGCTCCTTGTAATTATTTGTCCATTGCATGTTGATTTCCTTAACTTATTTATCAATGGTTTTAATCAAGATTACAGCAGGAAAAAATGCCTCGTGATAGGTACATTTGCCCTTACTTAGAAAGTTATTCTTTTGATAGCTTGGCTATGAAGCTTAGTATCGTCCCACATGTGGTTGTAAAGTTTTCGAAGAAAATCTTTTTCGATGTTTTTTCCTCATGATTTCTCGCACGTAACTGCTGCTTTGGAAAATGCTCAAATTTTATGTATACAGGCAAACCCCTCGGCGGTAAATTTCAACGTATTATCAAAAATACTCCGTTTTCTAATATCGGAGATATGAAATGTGACGACCCAAATATATCTAACATTATTATGTATTTATGTATGAATTCTCGGGCAGACTTGTGCCACATATGGCAACACCGTTGGTTACAGTATAATAAAGTAGGGGAATAACTAAATTTGCTCTTCCAGGGTATTATTACAGATATATGTGTTGGATAACATTTCTGGAAAACGCCGAAATTTGCAGAAGACGAAATGTATCACGGATTTATTTTATACGTTTAACGAAACGTTGGCGAAAGTGTCTTGGATTTTATAATATTTGTTATTAAGGTAACATATAAAGGCTCCGTACATCCGTTTAGACAGAGTTAATATATATCTTTTATTGAAATCTTCATTTATCTCTTGTGGAAAACAGTATTTCAATACGCAAATTGTAAATTTTAGGGACTTGTTATTCTCACATGTTTACTATTACATTAGTTTCGATAATCTGCCGATTCGTTAATTTATGACAAAAGAGAAGCAACTTTACTAAGTACATGTTTCAATGTCTTTAATATCTTCAGATTGTGTTTATTTTTCTTCTTTTGTATTAAGAATTAATAATATATGCCAAGGCTTAAAGTAGCAACAACGCTACACATAAAAACTGATGATGGTGGAAAACACCGAAACGCATTTTAATTGATAATTAGAGACAATCAATGAAGCCCAGGAATTGATTTTGATTTGGAATTAAGAATTAACAATTAATCTTATTAGTATTTAGTGCGTTTTGAATTTCTACTGCATTATCTTCCAATAAATGGTATTTTAATAACTTTGCCAGTTATGTTGCGTTAACGTGCAATCGCGCTTGAAAATGCTTTACTTGAATTCATTAATTTTGGTCGTAAAATTAGTCAATGATTATCTGATTGTTTAGTGTGAACTTTAGCTTTTCTTTAAAAGTCGATAAAAGCTTACACACTTGCAAATTCAGCTAAACTCTTTAGTGATTCTCTAGCTTGTTTTATGACATTTCAGCTTTCGATCTAATAAATTGCTAGACGCCAAGCTTTCGCAGAACAATCGTTAAACTTTAGCTATTTCATCCAGATTTTATGGCACGAAGTTTCAAAACATACCCTTTTCCAACCTTGAAAATATCTACCTGGTGAATATAATTGATGGATATCAAATATCAATTTTTCTTAGAAATAATGGTTTATGTATAGATAATGACTTTTTGATTACGCTTTTGATTTGAACTAAACTTGTAAACTCAGAGGCATACTTTTCAAGTGGGAACTGAATGTCTGGGCTGTTTTATGACTTTCTACTGTTTAGCGTTTACTGAAAACCAGTGAGGAGGAAAAGCACTAAAGAGCCCATAGTCGCAATTCTCAGGCAGAAGTTGAAACGATGGGCTTCTTTTGTAGGTCGGATCCGCCCATCACTTTGGCTCACTTCGTAAATCACCCAACCCTGTGCTCTGGATTCACTGTTTCGTGTTTGCTTAGGTATTTTTGTGCGAAAACAGTTGGTTCTAATTGATATATGGCACTGCAGGGACAGCTTCGTTTCGCCACCAGTCTAACATCCGCCTTCTATTGATCTAGAGTTCAATTTGCTGCTGTCCGGTGACTTTTATTTCGGCGAATATTTTTCGTTTTGCTGTTTGCGCTGCCAACAGACCATTTTTATGTTTGTTTATATCGGTTCTTTGTCCGCACTGCAGTTTGTAATGCTGTGAAAATATGTTTGATCCGTTTGCCTTTGCAAGCAGGGGCATGGCTAAATAAACCGGCTTCGAAAACGGTTTAAAACTTCAGTTGAATTGTTTTGAAATACTCCACTTTCACTCACCCAATGGTAGTTTTCTTCTTTCATGTAAATCATTGCATTGGGTTCATTTGGTCTAGTGAGATTTTTTACTTAGAAAAGAGCTGTTGTAGAAAATATGCACATTTATCGTATGGACAAGTAATAATTTTAACTTTTTGCTTTCCAAATCAATTCATCCAAGTAAAACGTAATTTCTCCACTTATAAAAAGATTCGGAAGATAARTAGTCAAGAAACYGACGTTAATATTTCTGAGATTAGACGAAATGTTGGAAAATCAAAACTATTTATAAAGGGAAAGAAAGAAGAATCCCAAATTTAATGGTTTTGGAATGCAATTGAATAAATATATATTAARGTGGTGTTCGTTATGGCTAGTTCTGATCGTCACAAATGGAAAGAATCAATAAAGACTGAAAGATTTAAACTTTAGAGAGGTTCRTCCGCTGGATTTTCATAAAAGAAMATGTATCAAAATCGGGATCGGCAAGATAACTTAAAAGTTAATTTTTTTAATCAGACAATCCTGTGGTAACAMATTTTTGTKRCCAAATGTTTTATAKCCYGGATCSTTGATTGAGTAGACATAATGTGTAGAACTCAATCAACTTCGGCAAAGTTTATGTATGTGGGTGTAAAATTCGAATCGACTGAATTCCCTAGACGCAACTCTAGTTACAAACCAGACTAATACTGTAATGTAACCAATAGCATCTCGATCATACATAAACTTTTTGATGGTAGCTGCTCTCAGCTGATCCTTTGGTCGATTTGCAGCACTTTATTTCACCATGCAAAAAGTGAAAGGTTTCTACATTCTCATCCATTAATCGTTTGTATATATTTGTGAGCAAATGTGGTTTCCGAACATCAGCCAGATTCGTATAGAAATTACAAATATAAATATTTTATTCACATATCTTCGTCGGTTGATAAATGACAGAGGCACGGCGGGTCACCCAGGCCTAGTCTGGAAATACGATCTGCTTCCATTTATATTCCTGAACTTGGGTTTAATAAAGCGGGGATCCGTAATAGCCATAAAAGTTCACAACTTATGCATTGCCAGTATATCTTATATAAACTCGAAGTTTAGGTTTTTTTAGAGCAGTTTGACCAAACAAGTTTCGTTAAAATGTGTTTTTGATTTGATTTCACAGTTTCTTCTTAAATTGCATTAAATTCAATTACATTGTGGATTTGTTTTCCAAAATTCTTTTCGATTTCCTCATTTTTTTAGAGCTTCTTATTATTTGTAATTAAATGCTCAGCGTAAATTGAACATTAGAATCTAAGGTCAAGTTGTGAAGAAAGTTGAAGGGATTTAATCCGCATCAGTGATATGATGATGATCAACTCCACATGGTATTTCGTTTAATTCAGAAGTAAATAAAAATTTGAATCGAGCAACCTCAGAAATGGAAGAAATCTCAGGATCAATTACGTTTCCAAATGTTTCTAGCATGTTTGCTAGTTTCAAATTAATCACGCCAAAATCAAATGTTTTCTCACAAATTTTTAGACTGGCATTAACGACTACCGCAAAAATCTGAATCCGATACAACTTATATTGAAATTTCAAGATTTTGAAACTGTAGTACCTTCTGTAGCCTACGAGAACTTCAAGCGGCTGCTTGGTCTCGATTCAAATTTAAAGAAGTTGTAAAGAGACATTCCATTTGGGAAAAAAAAGCGTTCAATTTCTTACTGCCATGAGCAATGATTGCAAAAGTCAGTATTAGTTCGATTTGATTCAAATTTGCAGTATTTAGAGATTCAGGTGTGTTCTTTGACTGGTGATTTACAAGTAGCTTCTCAAGTCTTGATTGAACATAGCGAAAGCCTGCAATGTAGGCTTGCAAGTCAAGTATTCTATGATGAGAGAGAAAATGGTTTGTGTGCAATAATTTAGTTATTAATTAAATTTTAATGCTGGTCCTTTGAGAGGCCATAGATGTTTTTCAATTAGTTGTTCTGTCGAATATTTGCATATTTTGAACGTTTACATTTGAAAAATAATTCTGTCGGCCCCTTCCGGTATTTTATTCGAAAGTTGGTCAATAACAAATGACCCTCTGTCCGTTTGTGGCACTTTAATCGGCCCTTTTCGATTGCAAATATTGAATCTGAATATGAGCAGCATTCGCTGGGGAAATGTATAAATATTTTATTCCCATATCGTGACTTGATAAATGACCTCAGCCGATCAGTTGCCGTCATAACCAAATGGGCGGTTTTCCAAACACATTTCATTTAGGCTGGCACATTCAATGTTTTTTCAATTTTTTTTGGCATAACTATTAACAATATATTATCAATTATGGAAGCTTGCTGCTCCTCTACTAAAGATGTATATGTTTTTCGTAGTAATTTATGTGAAATTAGATCAAATGTGGTTTTAACAGTTGATTTTTGTCCTTTAAACTGTACCAACAGCACTTAGACTTTAGAGGAGGAGCAAGTCCAGGTTGATGTCTTCTATTTTAGTTGATGGTTCTCTTTTCCTATAGCCCTTTGATGATGATTGATGGCTTGTTTTTCATTCCTTCTTGTATGCGAAACTTATGGAGAAAAGTGAAGGTATTTAGTCAGAAACTCCACATGTTGATGTGGGTATATTCCTCGGTTGGTTTTGCGGTCAAGTAATAAAGCACAGAGACGGAAAGGGCAATCAGCAAAACCACCTCAAGCGTCATCTGTGGCGTTTCGGCATATTGCTAATCTAATAGTCCCATTTGTCCCTTCTAATATGCTGCCTGTCCACAATGACTTTTATCGTCCGGGGCGAGATTACCCCCGGCGCTTTTATACAGTTTTTTCACGTAATATGTTTACTGGATAATCATTGAAGCGGAAGGGCCATTTCGTTTCCCGTTCCGCCTTCCAGTCGTTCTTTACAAAAGGACCAGCGAGACAAAGAATGTATCACCGTGGATGGAACTGAAATGGAATTATTACTTATCACTTTTGTCCTGAAATAAGGAAAGAAGTCGTAACTGGGTTATTTTCTGCTGGACAAGTAGGATAGTCATTTAACACGGTTATGTCGGGCACTAAAAGCTTTTGCTATGGGTTAAAAGGTTCACTAAAGGGATTTTTCCACATAACTAAATAAATTCACATTCACGAATTTTTTACCAAAATGGATATCAATCAAAGGACAACAGAATGAATGGACCTTAAACGGAAGCTTCTCTCAGCTATTCCTTTCCATACTTTTCACTTGCTGAATCTCAAGTAACCATGAGTTTTGTTCATATAAGGACATTAACTGGTTGATACATTGAAGTTAGGTTTATCCTAGGCTTTAATTATTTCAATTGTAAGCTTCCTGTGCAATCCCTGTCTAACTATGAGTACATCAAATGAACGACTGAAATCCATGAAATTTACAGATTATTTTGGGATGAAACTAAACAGTACTTTCTATCATTTTAATCTATGAAGGCTTTCACGGCCGGTTAAATCACATTTAGGAATGTTTTCCAGGCTTTGAAGCCGTGGTCTATGGGAATTTATTCCTGACTCACTTCGCTCACTGCCTCATCGGAGATCACTTCGCCCACTGCCTCATCGCCATTGATAATGTCCACGGCAGTTGTGGACGAAACGTCAGGAAGAAATTCCCATAGACCACGGCTTCAAAGCCCGGAAAACATTCCTGAATATCATTTTAATGTTAATGAAAAGATCTATATTCCAAAAGTAACATCAATTATTTCAACTAATTGTTTTTTTTATTGATCAGGTTTTGCGGAATATTGGTGACCGCTAATATTTTTTTGAATCTTGACAGAGTAGTGCGGATAGGAGAGTATGAAAGTGTTTAAAGGTTTGGAAAGTTTTGGAAAATTCAATGCAAATATATAATCAAAGAGGAGTTACAGGGTTTCATTTGCAAATTTATCTGTTTCCTGGAACAGCAACCGCAAGAACTATTTTACATTTAATTTAAGTTATTAAATATATATTTGAAGCCAATAGATAAGTGAATTTAATTCCAGTTCGTTTAATTGAATCTGAAAGATATATTTTGGATTTAATACATTTCGCTCAGTTGCGGCTCTATTTTTGTATATTGATTGCATGCATGAAATACTGCAATATATAATATCTTACAAAATAAATATCCTAATAAAAGTAATAGCACAAATATAAATATTGGGTAACATTTACGTATGCATGTCGCAGCAAACGCCATTTCAAAAATTGTATGCCTGCGAGAATACTCGCTGTTGCAGTCCCTGTGAATTTCTTGGTTTCTATAGATTTTGTAATTGACGATTATTTAGTACTATTTGAAGGCATAAGCATATTGGTAACAATATCATAATTTCTAGGTCAAAGTCGTTCCTGCGAAGTCTAAATTATCTTGTAGCCAAAGTTTAAACCTTATATACCTACTTCAATTTTAACCAAAGTGAACTGATTACAATGAGTAAATATGAGGAATAAAGGCTCAATCAAGTAGCATTCGTGTATTATGTGTAATTTCGTGATTATTAGTATGTCGAGAAATACCAAATTAAATGAATGTGTCATATTTTGTACTAATTGTCAATCTTTCATCTTTATCAATTTAGCATGCAAATATATGCTACAAGAATAAATTATAAAATTATTCTAATTTTTGAATTGTGCATATTCCTAACGAAGCCTCGAAACAATTCTACACCTAACACCTATTTACCACGTTGTTAAAAAATTACAGTCCTTTATTATGGCCACCCAAGTCCATCGAACAGTCCTATTGAAGATTTAACTTTTCAGGAAATTCTTACCCAATCGAAATCTTTATATGCAAACAACACTTCGTTTAACTTAATGCAAATTAAATCGATGTCTCAATTGAATAATACTCGGTATAATAGACAGCAAGCAGAAAGCCTTGCAAATTTCTAGTCACAAAATGATTTAAACTATCCTTATTAGAGGGCTGTATGCTGTATATACAGCCGAGTGCATCAAAGGAGGTCGTATGCGTTACAATAATGGTTCCATGGCAAATTTAAGGTCTGATAAATGTGTTGCGCAAATAGATTCCCATCCGATACACTGAAATGGCATTTAGCATCTTGAATTATGATGATGCGTCTCTAGTTCATCGATTAGCAGCGAGAGATAATGCCATGATAATTGCTTTAAATCGTATAATATTCTATTCGTAGAACGCCTACATGGTTTGGCATTTGCACAAAATTGGACTACATACACGATAAGTAGGGCTGATTTAAATTAATTTCATTAAATAGGTTTTTCGGAATAGTATTCTTATAAAGAAAGAAATATATAGCTAGTTTGCAAGCACATGATATTATTTCGGAAATGCAACACATTAAAATTTTCTTAACTTGTATTATAAAATAGCTAAGACGAAGTGAATGAAATCGGTTTGAGTCAAATTGATACAAAAAATGGACGAAAGTTGATTGGCAGTTAAACTCAATGGCGATATATCACATCTGAAGAAATGTATTTTCATTCCTTAGAACTGTTCCTAAGATTATTATGAATCAAAAATAAATCATCAATATAGAGCAGCGGCTTCATTTTGTAGAATTATTATACAAACCATCAGGTTTCCTGTATCTGACGTTTTCATGCAGAAGCTGAAAATAAACAGGGTGTGTTATAAACATAATTTCCGTGACAATACTGCATGAACCTATTCGGCTTTGACAAGAAAATGAATAGAAAGCATGCCTTAATGTATGAACTCAATGAACATAACTAGCTCCGATTATTAGTTTGAAGTGCTCTTGACTTTGCTTTGTAATTTTGAGAAATGGTTACATGTTAGCAGAGTTTTGAGCATAAACTGCACTTACTCACAATCCACTGGAGTGGAACATTGCACCCTCTTTTGAAGTTTCAACACAAAGAAGATGATAGCTTTTTCATATTTTAAATGTCTCCAATTAGGTCAGAGCTTTTAACTTTATTTTAGGTGAATTATAAACGTTTTAAATCTTGCAATGGAAGTGCTTAAAAGATTACCACAGATCCATGCAGGTTTTCGGGTGTGTCCGTGTGTGTTTCATAATGTTCATATGAAATCTAATTGCTTTTCACAAATATTTAAAGTATTTTTATATTGCAACCAGTAAAAATCATTAAAATTCATATAAATTAATTTGCGGGTCCCTCGTTGTCGGATACTCGGGCGTTATTGAAAAATTTATAATTTATTATGCATTTAGAAACGCGAGCGTGCACAAATATTGTCAATAATTTACGTTGTATATTATGCGTATATACATGACGGTATTTAATCGAAAAGTAATTTAACGCAATAAAGAACGTAATTAGATTGAAACAATGTATTAAAATGGGATTTTAAGCAAATTGGTGTTCGTAATTACATTTACCGATCCTAATTCGATTTTAATATCAGGGCGCAGCATAAGTTAAACCCGCGCGTGTTATAAATAATCGGAAGACCTAACTAATTCAAATGGTGGCTTGAAATATTTATCAAATCTTTATTGATTTTAGAAAGTGCTATTTAAACTAAATTTCTTCAAATTGAATTATTTACGATTTGGGAACCTTTTGAGAAAAATGTTTTTTCTAATTCTCAACGAATAGTGGATTTTCTTGGTATAGAAAATAACGAACCACTTTTATCGATAGGCGCTGTCCTGTCCTGTTAATTCGCATATTGGACAAATAAAACATTTGCCGGTTTATGTGATATTTGGTTATTTTAAAAAAATGATTATTTTCCCGGAAATTTAGCTTTCTAATATCCTGGATTTGGTTTGATTGAAACAGCTGTAAATACATAAAATATCTCCTCTGATATAGTAACATATATTTATGGTACAAATGGTTCAGATTATGTGTTAAAATGTCCAGTTGTAACCTTTGTTTTTAGTTATCATCTGGATAAGCATTTAGAAAGATTTTTAATTGGATTTGTTGAGCTGCACTTGGTTTTGGATGTAATTCGTTATTTAGTTGTGCTTCCTGTTGATTCATTATTTCCGTAATGTATGAATCGAGTTATTCCTGCTAATGCTAAATTTTAATAACATTTTCATAAAATTACTTATTTTCCAGTTCAACAGGGCAATTTCTGCTATTCTGTGACTCATTAATATTTTAATATGCATTTCATCATTGACAAGAGCAACTCATTTAGAAGATTAATTGATACAACTGCCCAAATTAATTTTTTGGTATCAAGCCAAAGAAAAGTGAAACATTGTTAACTTTAAAAGTTACTTTAAATCGTGACTCGCTTAGATAAAGCTGAGTTCCTATAAGTGGCATTTCTTTTTGCTCGATGAAAGTACTTAAATGATTAATGAACCCTCATTTGCCCAGTAATTTTTTGATCTTCTATCCGTTCTCGCATTGTTTTGAAAATGTCCCTTTAGTCGGCTATAAATAGGATTGAACGAAAGTAACTTTATTATAGTCGAAGACAATAACTTGATGCGATGCTTGTTTGCATTGCTATGTCAGTTATGTTTATAATTCAAACGTTCATTATCATAATTAGGTATAACTGCTCCATAAACAAACTTAGAAAAGTAATAATTGCGGCTGTGGAAAAATAAAACCATTAAATTGGAGACACGCACGTGCACAAAATGCATAAATGTCCCTATAACATTCGCGATCAAAATAATATTTTATGGCAAAGGTGGCAGTGCTAAATAATACATTAAAATGGAAACATTTTATCGAAAATTTATGAACTCTTCGTGCACAATACCTCGACACGAAAAACCAATTATCATTAGTTAAATCTTACGTAGAGTTTGATTGGTGTTTTTTTGCGCTTTAGGTTTTTGCTTTTCGAAAGTGTGTGGGTTGAAAATCTTGCTCCAAAACATGAACGTAAAAAATTTTACTCAATACTCAACTTCGGTGCTTACATACACTTAGCACTTGAAATCAGTCGAATGAGTAGGTATATATCAAATAATTTAATTTATTATATACCGCCCGAATGTTTAAAATATTGTGAGTCCAAATATTTTATATTGTACTCTGAGCCGAATGGACCGAATGGAAATGAAATTATTTTTGTTTTCAACGAATCTAAAACTGAGAGCTCGGAACTGTTCAAATTTAATTAAATAAGCACGCCTAATTTAATACAGCTCAAAAATATGGTATTCTCATATTCCAGAATTCAATTGTACCTGTCGTCAGAGAACCGTGAATGGTCGATCGCACTGCATTTGGTTTTTTTGTTATATTGAATTCTGTCGATTTGGTGTAACTGACAATTATTATAAATTATTTTTGTCCATCCTGAGAATACTTTTAAATGGAATTTTGAGCGATTAGGAGTGTTTGAACTTTTGATAGGATTTAGAAAATCAATTACGTTCGAAGAATATGATTGAAGAAGATAAGATTGCACTTGTAGAACTAATGTTTTTCGACTGGCCATTTTTCCTAATATTGAAATTGCTTTTATAGTTGTTATATTTTCAGAAATAAATGAGCCTGTTTCTCTTTGTCCAATATTTGATGGACGGTGACTGCAAATGTTCCCGTTACTTTATGATTGATATGGTTGAATGGTGAAGTCATCAAACTAACTAGTTTGACGTGAATTATACCTTATGTATTTTATTATACATTTAAATACCTGACAGGTCGATTGGCTTAATAGTCTTTTTAAGGCTTTCGAATAGCTTTCAGTGATTGTGGCATTAATGATGGCAATTTTTTCACTTTTCCATATTTGCTGCATTAACAATATATTGTATTTTTGGAAGTATTATTTCCTGATTATATTTATTTATGGGTTCTGCTAAGAATTTCTTGCTGCACATCTATTTACGTATTAAATGAGTCCTGAAACGACTTACTCGGTTATATTGACTGCTCATTGAAACCATTGAAGCTTCTCATTATATTAGAAGTAGTGGTAGTAATGGTAGTAGTAGTTAGGACCTGCAGTGCCAAATTACTTCGATGGTCTGCTGTTATCTCGTAGAATCGAAAGAAATAGTTACTGCAGTGACTCAAGCAACTAACTCAAGCTGACCCAAACAATTCTTGTAAGTCCCTGTTTTTTAGAAAACGAATTGAAGGCAATCATTCACTTTATGTTGCCATATTTGCGCCGAATTTGTATGCAAATATCACCGATTCTATTAACAAAAAATTGCTTCAGGCTCCTGGAATAGGTCCTGATTTTTTCGACCTTGTCACACACGTTGCACATAAAATATTCATTTTCCCAAGTCTATATGTGTGTCAGTTGTTATTCAGCAGCGTGCCTCGCGACTCGTTCGCATATTTACATGTTCCTCGTAATGTTATTCAGCGCCAAAAAATTTAATGCATTTTAATGTGTTCCGACAAGATTTACACTCCCCAAGTCTGTCCAATAACTTTTCACTCGGATATTTCCATCAAAATGCGCTGTTTGTATTATTTGCGATTTCTTTTCTATTACAGTTTACGGTTCATGCATTACCAATGGAAAATTCATATATCACAAAACTAAACCATACACACCCAACGGTTTTATCTTAGATATCGGCTATATCTGAGATATTGAATTAGACAATGATTATTCAACGTTTTAATATGTATTTTTAAGTTTTACGGAGGCTCATTTGGAGAGGTTCAAAAATTATTATCTTTTATCAAGTTAATTTGTAGAATACATTGAAACAATTGATAGGCTATAGCATAGTAGGTTGATTGGTAGCTTCTATTAATGTTTGATGGAAACAGTCAGCGGCAACCATGCATCCCGGCAGGGGTTTGTTGACAAACATGTCAGCGTATTTATGGTTAGTTTTTCAATTGTGCTCCTCAAACCTTAAAATGTATACCAATGTTAATAATTCTGGCAATAATGATACTAACTACCGTTCTTTGAACTCCTCTGAATAAGCCAAATGCAGGAGGCTTGACAAGATATTTTTAGGGGAATCACGTGAACATCGACTCTATTTGTGTGCACCATTAATTCAACTGATAAAAACTGTAGTTATAACAATGAGACTCTCTAAAGATTTTGTTTTGACAAATCAAAAATATTAAGGGCTCCAACATGTGAATATAATATCGACAGCCAAAGTACTGTCCTTTCCTAATTATTACAGTTCGCCTATTAACCTGTAAATAATAAATATTGACAGAATGCTGGTCCATATTTGGTTAGTGTAGACTAGGAATTTTTTGAAACACTACTCATCAAAAATGTTGGCAATATTGCAGACATTTTCGATGTCTTCAATCTTGAACTTTTGAAATGAACTTAAGTAGTTTTACCAAATTTTATGTTTTTTTTTTGTTTTATTTAGTCCGTAAATTGGATTTGAGAAAAAAAATCCAATGGATAAATTACGGGCGGGGAAATTTATGTCTTTGAAAAACTGAACTTTGAAGTTAAAAGTGAAATTAATTTCAGAACGCTACGCGAAGAAGAGTTTGTACTTTAAAGACATTAATTGGAATGAAATTCTAAACCTGACGAACGTGCTTGCGAGAAATTACATATTATGTATGTGCAGGGGGTACTTGGAGAGCCAGCAGATGGTGGTAATGCCAATAGCAAACTAAGCGCAGTTCAGCAGCAGGACAGTCGTATAATCCAATTAAAATTAGCCGCGGGGAACTAGTATGACTGTTATCTACCTAAGCTATGACCATTTATAATTTACACATTTAATGTAGGGATAAACCGGAATTCAGCCACGGCTGGCCCAGGAGAACTGGCCATCTCCATAAGCATAGTATTTAATAGTTTAAATCCGGCAAGCGAGATTTAGGACTATAGGGTTCGATCTGGAAAGGGTTTATTGAAAAATTGCTTCCGAAATATCGGCGAATTGCATCACATATACGGGATTCTTTATGATTGTTTCCAGCTCTATTATTTTTCTTCGTTCAAAGTTTCTTCGAATTATGAATGAATTTTCGTTCAAAATTGGATTTTTGAATGATTTCCAAGAATTTTCGGTTTAATCAAAGAGGCTATTTACGATTAAATTATATACAGGGTGCCAATTTGAAAACTTCCCACCATTAATATCTTTCTTGCAGCTGAAAATATGCAAAATGGGAAATTTTATTTGTAAGGGGGACACTAAATTAATATTTTTAACCTCCTTGTTGCAACCCTTTTGTTGTTGTAGGACGGGTAGATGTCACCCTTAGAATCTTAAATGGGAAGGGAGATGAAGTGGCACATAGTTTTAAAGGGCGTTCAATTCTCTTTACATTAGTTAATACTTTGTTGCTTCTTGTCCAGGGGTTTCCAAATAATCGCGTTTCAAAGTTGTAGAAACAATTAAACTTGCGTGCATTCAGATATTGGTTTTCAGGTTAGTCTTAACACAAACACAATTGTATTGGGTATCCTTGTAATACAAATGATTAGAAGAGTAGGTTACACTGTTATTTTTTATTTTAATCTTATTCCTTATTTATTGATTATTTTACTTCGAGAAAAATAACTTTTTATTTGCGGAAGGGAAATTTGTACAATAAAACCCATGGGATCCACTTACGCACTATCTTATAAGTTGTTCAAGTGTTGTCAATTTTCCTGTAAACAATAATAAGGCCTGTTTTTAAGCTCTTTCCTAACATTTCGGAAAAGTCTAAGGGTGTCCAATCTGGTGATCTTGGAGATCATTCAATTGGTCCCCTTCTGTCAACCGATCTATCCGGGAATATCTTATCAATGTTAGGGAGGGTTCCAAAATAGACTTTATTATTGTTTACTGGAAAATAGACAACATTTTGAACAACTTATAAGATAGTGTGTAAGTGGATCCCATGGGTTTTATTGTAGAAATTTCTCTTCCGCAAATAAAAAGTTATTTTCCTCGAAGTAAAATAATCAATAAATCCGAAATGAATTGTTTAAACTAGATTTTCATCCTGTTATTCAACGATTTTAACGGTGTAACCGAATCTTCTAATCATTTGTATTATAAGGAGACCCAATGACATAATTTTTGTTTGAACACTAATCTGCAATCCAAAATCTCAATGCATGCAAGTTTAATTGTTTCTGTAAATTTGAAACGCGGTTATTCGAAAACCTCTGAACACAAAGCAACAAAGTACTACCTAATGTAAATAGATTTGAAGGTCCTTTAAAACGATGTGCCACTTAACCCCCCCTTCACATTTAAGATTCCAATGGTGACATCTACCCGGCCTAGGGGGTTGAAACAAAGAGGCTAACACCCTTTTTTGACGTCCGGAATATATATTTATATATATGCTTTTCATAGCGAGCACCCTTTTATAAAAAAGGGTGCTCCAATTCCATTTGTAAACTTCCAATTAAATTGATTTTACCAAAGTTAAGAACTCTAAGATTCCAAGGCAATGGACCATTAATTGTGTACGTTCCTATTGTTTTACGGTTAACTAATGTGTGCCTCGTTTTGGAAAAAAAATTAACAAAATAGGAAATATTCGAGAAGAATCAATTTTCACTATAAGAAGCTAGATTATTGCAAGAAACAATTTTCAAACATTTTGCTTCAAGTCGATGTGAAGTACATTCGCGTCTTACAGGAAAAATCTCTGCCACGTCCCTGGCACGGTTCTAAGCGATTTATCTTTGACCTCCAAACTTAACGACGCAAGTCTACCTCAGAAAACAGCCCTCTAATTTTATTAAAGTGTTTAATATCAACAAAGTTGGTTGGCGTCGAGTGGTAACCGGGTTTCAACCCCCGAAATTTCTAAATTTCCATTTGACAGACTCGAGGTTGCGAATTATGAACGCTCGGAAAAGCCTCACTCCCGTTTAAAGAGACAGTTTTAGGCTTAATTAGAGTTACTTCTAATGGGTGATTTTATTGCCTGTAAATCTAGCCAGAATGTGCTAACATGTATACTAAATTCCCAATATTTTGTTGCTTTGGAAACAAATATGCTGTATGAACGTGATTTTAGTGGTTCAAAGCAATGCCAGGAAAAAGCATTTAATGATTTCTGAAAGCGTGTTCTTATTATCATAAATCGATGTTAAGTACTCCATTGAATTTGTTTAACAATTAAATTATTTGAAGGGTCGCAACCCTTCTTTAGCTGGCTTGGCAACTAATCTTGAGTAAAATCCGATGTATAAGGTAAATACATTTTCTTGAAGCAAATCTTGTTCTGGAAACTACTTTGTTGAACAAGTCAAAATTATCCGCCCCTCGACGTTCTTAACCGAGGTTCAACCTAGTTCATCCCTTTATGATGAATATTAGCACGAATATTAGCACAAATTTGAATTATTCGGCTTTATTTTATAATGTACAACTAACAGCTTGATAATAAATAAGTAATGCAATTTGCAGTATTATTTTTCTAGCATTTAACACATTTTAAACTAACCAACGAATACAGTAAATGTTTAGTTGCAAGAATGTTCCGCATATGTTACTATTTGTATCATATGATCCCTGAAGCGTCCAGTTAAATATAAAATACATCGTTCTGGCAACATCAGTTTTGCCAAATAAACGTTGTTATAATTTCAGAATGATCCACTTTGTTATTAATATTTAGCAAAAGCAAATGAGCGTTCTATTCCACTGTGATGGAATGAACGAAATTAGGTAATTTCATCTGAAAATTGCACCAGATTTACTATTCAACTTAATCACACTGAATGGATAGGAATCACTTTAAATATTGTACCAGCGTGTTGTTTTAAATAACATAATGGACATGAAGGTGACATGCTAGTGTTCTATAGAATTTGCCCTGTTTGGTGAAAGTAAATTTTATTTTGCGTACATTTTATATTTTACTCGCTTATTATACGAAGCTATTTGTTTAGAGAGTGAAAATGTCCGAAACAGATTAATGAGAATTAAGCAATCGAAATATGTAGGAGTTTTTGTATTTATTTAAGCAAATACGTTTTGCTGAATATGGAATTTATTTGTTTTTATTTGTTTTCTCAAGCAACTTTTTAATACATATTTTTGTSTAGGGACAGATAAGTGAGAGCTAGATAAGTGAGCCTTGTCTTTAATCATTCCGCCCGCCAATACAAAATTTTGTTTTCTGTAGAAGACGCGCAAAGTTAATTTAATGGTAGCTGAAGAAGCATGCAGTGTTGCAGTTCAGCTATTGCTTCGCAGTTCTGTCACAAATTCGAGATCAAGGAATATTTTTGCACAACCGCCGTTCGCGCTTGTGTCTATCTAACTGAACTCGATCTGAATAATTCATTGTGAGAATTGTTTTCAGTAAGGCTTTAGCAGTTGAGTTCCACCACTTTTTCCAGAAAATCCAGTTTACTTCCGATATAGGTACAGTACTCTGGTTTTGTGTGTCGAAAATTTAGGGGAAATTTAGGAAAACAACGCTGGAAGCACTTTTGAGATTCTTATAAATGTTAAGTTTTGAAGAGCACAATTTAAAAACGAACCAGAAATGTACTGTTGACATGTTAACGACTGAAGTTGGGTACCAAATATCTCCCTGGATATATCCTTGGTTGCTGCACGCTGCATTCACAAAAAGTTGATTGAAACTTAACGGTTTCAAATGGAAAAATTAACCAAATTTCGTCAGGTTTTACACTGTTGTTTTTGTAATGTTTAGCTATACCTACTCAGAGTTTTCCAAAGGATTATGAACTTCTTTAAAATTTGGCTTACTAACAGAGATGATAATATATCTTTAAGAGAGAATGAAAAATAAACCAAACTCTTTTTCAACTGAACAACGCCAATTTTTTCGAGTTTTTGTCTATATTTGGATTGAAATTGCTACGTTAGTTCGTCTGGATATGCTTAGTTTTAATATTTACACCCCTTTACCCTTTTTTATGTTCAATAACTGTAAAAATACTAATTTGATCAAACAGAATGTCGATAGAGCTGATTTGATCTGTTTCTTCCTAAAAAAATATTGACATCTTTCAATCCCGATCCATATTCATGGAACATGTATTTGGAAACATTGGTAAAACAAGACATAAATGGACATGTAGTTAATAATGAATCAAAGAATTCCAGTTTCTGCAAAAAAAAACGGTGCGTTTCACATAAGTTCGGTATTATGTTTTCTTAGTTAATGTTATTTTCGTTTTTTACTTGTTCTGTTTGATCAAATCCCTGATTGCCTAATACAAGTCTAGACATAGTAATAACATTCGTATCATTTGTATAAAGAAAATTGTAGCTACGTTACTGCGGTCAGCGTTAATACTGGGGTAATAATTTTAGTACACGCTATATCGTTGGAATTGTAGCCTATGTGCCGTCATTCTGGTAAATTATATTCGCATTACCTGACCTAGGAATCTGTTAGCCCCACGTGATCGGTTTAATTGATTTTAATACTGGAATGAATGCGTCGCTCTTGAAACACACAGCCCTAATGAACTGACGAAATTCAACTCAATGGTCTGTTTTAATTGGTTCTGCGAATATCTTCATTGCAACGGTTAAGATTGATTATTTCAAACAGTTGTAGTATATTTTAGTCATTGAGTTTGATTATGACAAATTATGCCACATCTGAAATCACCACGGAACAAAACGAAATAGGGCAAGGGTAGGAAAATTTTAGCAGTAAAATGTAGTGTTTCTCTTGAAACTTCTCTCAACACCTTCTCTTCAACTTACGCTGTTACAAAACATAACACAAATTTAGAGATGGATGGTGTTAAGTGATCTGCACTTAACTACTTTGCACAACTGTGAGGCATTGTTTTTTACCAGAATATCATTTTTTTAATGTTGCCAGATGCTTGAATGTTTTGAATGTATGGAAGAAGCTACTAAACGTTCCCCAACATATTCGGTATGGCAAAGTGTGCGGCTTAAGATACGTTAATAATTCATAATCTAAAATTTATTAAACTATTTAACGCAGCAATTTGTGATTTATTACCACAGCCAGCTTTAATTAACTTTGCGCAAATAGATAAAAGCTCTTAACTCTGAATTCTAGGTAAAAATCACTAGTGAATATATTATTACCCCGTTAAGTCTCGGTTAAGTGCTTTTAAGCTGCCTTTTAATATTCAAAATCACTTAGTGTCCCATCACTCGTCACGTCTAGCTTTGCAGAATTATTTATTAGGGAGAGGAACAAACCTTAAATGGGCGAGATAATGCTTCGAGTGGCTACACTATTGCCAATAAAAAATTTACATTTTCCAATAATTATTAATCTTAAGCGACAGTATGTTGCTCATAGGGTGATGATTTGTTCCGTACGTTTCCGCCTGAAAAATCAAAACAATTTCCAAATTTCTCAAGTAACCAATAAACTTATTTATATTGGCTGATTCTAGGTTGCTTCCAAATGTTTTTTCCTTGAAGATTTTGCTAGAACTACTAGCCAGGTTTTTAGCAATATTGATTGATCATCGACTTAAAATCGAGGAAAACGACAGGTTTTCTCGAAAATTAAAAATATTGATAGTGAAAAACGGGCGTGTTTTCATGGCCAATAAACTATGAACCATTTGAGAAGGAAAAAATATAGACGTTCGTAATGAAGTTCGTCCGAACCCAATAAAAGCCAGCTTTCGTGACTGGTTTACTACATGGGGGCATTTTTAATTACTATTTCCAAACATAATTGGTTGAGTGGCCAACGCACTTTGTTGCATGGCTTTTCCACTTTGAATTTTTCACGTACGGTTTTAATGATTCTTTGTTTCTTTCATCGTAAATTTTCCTTAATTAAAGCCGGCATTAAACTCGGTAATAACGTTAACAAAGTTCATTTTGGATTCGGAATTTTTGTGTGTGGCTAACCGCGGCTTAATCCGGCGTTAAAAATGCCGAAAGTTAGCTCGGTAATGGGTTCTATGGTAATATTATATCGGGTTTATGTAGGATGTTTTAAATAATTTGTGGCCAGTTTATCCTTTGTTGTATTTGTAGTGGAATTTAAGTATTATTATCTTCTAACTCATAATTTACTGATGCAGCATGCAGCTGATTTTTGCGTGTAATTTTTTAGTCGAAATAATACCAATGTTGCAAAAATTTCTCATCAAATCCTCCGAATGTTAATGCGACCAGATCATTTATTCAGTGCCGGCTGGTATGACCCTCGAGGTCCGTGTCATTTATCAGCTTCCATAAAATATTTATCTTTTATTCAGATATCATTCCGCTTATATTCGGGAATCGTATTCAGTAAATTAGGGCTCCGATCAATGTGTCACAAAACGTGGAGGACTCATTTATTACAAATACGAAAAAAATGCGTTATGCGAAATGTGTTTGGCATTCGTTTATTAGTTAGTACCCACGTAGAAACGAAATATGCTTCTTTAAATTATTATTGAAAAACAAACAGAAACTGTAGCTGCTTCAGTAGTTTTAAAATGATTCTAATTTTGGTTAGTTGCCCGAAGGACAGACTGTTAGCCGATTTTGTTTTCGATGTGAAACAATGTATTCAAACCCAATTAGTAACTACATTTATAGCAAATATGCTAGTTGATATGTAAATGACTAAACTATCACCGCAACAATGTAAATAATATTAATTAATGTCCGAACAAATTACAGAAAATACTTGACATAATTGCACGTTACATTTACTTACCGATAAAATATGTGGGTTTGTTATTCCACATAAAATATTCCCTAAATTTTGACATTTGAATGTTTGATGGCCACGATTTGTGCGGTAATTTCAATATGGGAATAATTAGCTTTGTGTCGTTATAATTATTTGTGTCGGTTTTATGTCCCTATTTGAATGAGTAGATGTTGGTTTGGAGTGATAATTAAATTCGCCAGATTCCTTTTTAGCCGCAATATTTGCACGCACAAATACACTCAAAATAACAGAATGAGACTTAACTTAATGAATAAAAATTATCGATAGTTTACCTAAACTGTGTTCAGTTTTACAAAAACGTATTTATTTTTATACATATTTATATTGTACAATTTCAGCACGACGAATTTGTGCACAATAATAATTTCTGCATATACGAAATATTTTAATAATAACTAACTGAAAACAATGTGTACTTGTGTACACTTTTAATTTATTTGAAATCAAAAATTGCCAACTAGCACGTGAAAATTGCTGGCTTTAATGGCCGTAATTTATTTTGCCTAGTAGAAAAATAGGTTTCAAATATCTATTATATTACCATGCTTGCTTGCTGGACGTTGAAATTACTGGGATTTTTCGTGTATCATGATGAACGTGTTCGTCCTACATGGATTTATGATGTCGGGCTAAAATATTCGCCTCCTACCGAATATCCGAAGATAAATTGTGTGACTCGGTTTAATTTGTTAAACATGATATTTAATTCGAACAAAAAACTTTGCATCGCTGCTGTTTTTAGAATTTTATTCATAATATTGTTAAATATTGGCCTATTTTTCTAAGTTTTCATCTATTTGGTCTATTTCTATTGTCTGTAGTTCACCGGTGTGTGTGTTGCAAATTTATCATTTACTATTTTTATATCAGTAATCGTCTTTTTCTCTATGTTGATTGGGACTTGTATAAATATGATTACATAAAGCCATAAGTTTTTTAACAAGTAATTTGTCCTTCTGTTAACTTTTTCATTTAATGTTATTCAACTTTCAGCTTGTGGAGTCTTGCTGCGTCGGTCGCAATTCCATATTTATCAATTTTGCCTAGATTCGTCATTAAGATGTTAAGTAATTAGAAGAATTCGTGTTGTTTATTTTTATATTCGATATGCATTAGTTAAGTTTCTCTGTATCTGTTGATATCACCGTATATGAGACGCGTGTTGAACTAGAACGAAAGAAAACTCATCTAATTAGTTATATTTAAAATTATTTATTCAACAAGGATACACGAGTATCCTGGTGTAAGCCAAAATCCTCCTCTTCGACGAACCCTTTTTCGAAATGACTACCAATATAATTACACGGTACATTTACTTATTTATGATTATTACAAGTTGGCATGGGAAGCTAATGAGATCCATATATTTTCCTCAATTAAGGCTCTTATGTGGAAGGAATTGGTGCCGCTTTTTGAAAAAGCATTTGACATATTTCGCGAATACAAATGCCTCTAATTGTAGGCAGACTGTATGAAAGGTAATGTTCATAATGCTATTCAGATATTCACTTTTCCCGTGCTCGCTGCTAGTCGCTTTTGATGGACTCTAAAATTTCCTCCTATATCATTTTCCTTGAAGCGTGATGAATGGGATCGTCCCAAACAGATTTATGATACCTTTGTTAAAATATGAGCCGGAAACCAAATATTCTCGAATAGAAGAATGATGATACAATTTTCTGAACAACTCTTTAAATTGAGATGGGCGACATTTTTTATGACGACGGAGGGAAGTCGAAACCTGATCCAGATTTAAGTTCATTGTTATTCGACACATTTAATTTTTATAATTCTTGAAAAATTATTAAAAAATAAAAATTTGATGATTTTCAATTCTTAAAAGCCTCTGAGTATCGAAGGAAAATGCGCTTAGGAAAAGTCTGATATTTTTATTATTCCCACAATGCCACAATTAAAGGAAATTGAAGTGCCTGTTATTGTTATTAAATATAGGTATTACATGAATTAACAGCTCGTCCATTAAAGTGTGGAATTTCTTGTTTTAACTTATAAAGGCAGAAATTACACACTTTAATACACTGTTTGGTAATTCATTTTGTCCAGTGTGTACACACCCAGTTCCTGTAATTTGCAAGTATATTGCAGCTTGAAGACACGCGCTTAAATATTATGTTCTGCTTGCTGAAACAATTGTTATGTACATAAACTTCATAGAGCTTGAGATTAGAAGGTTGAGAAATCATAATAAACATTACCACCTTATTTGGACGGACTACAAATCTATTCACTTAAAAATGTTTAATTTAAACCTAATTAAACTTGTTGCACTAATGCTAACATTTTATGTATGAGACATTTTCAAGTGTTATAGCAAAACAGCTTTAATGCTCACACATTAAAATTACATTAATAAATACATCTTTCAAACTGAACTTTTCGTACAAATTGGTGCATTAATCTTCATATCACATGATTGACGGAAAGACATCCAGATATCGCAGATCCCTCTTGTAAAGATTTCAATCCCCGGAATGGAAAAAATAAATATTGAAACGTTGGAAGGTTTGAAACGGAAACAAAGCCGGAAAAACATTTTTAGCTCTGCCAGTCAAATGTTGGATGGGTCAGAGGAACGAGGCCGAAGAAAAAGATATAAATCCGAAGAGACACAAATTACGGCATCAGCAAAGCTGTCTAGCCGTGAGTAGTCCTACAAGATTAATGGGAATCTTGGGGCAGTAAGCGCCTTGACAATGCGACGGACGCTGAACAAACGGATGTAACGGACTGATGGAAATCTGTAATGGATTCACGATGGAATGTCTGTTTTTCCTTAGAGTCCTCACTAATTTCGACAGTGTGACCGGATGTGACCTTTACAGTTTTAATTACTTGAACTTGAAACTTAAAACTTATTCAGTACGGAAGCAAGCGCTTCAAATTTGTCAGAAATTTAATGTGTGCCTAAAATTTAGATTTTTTGGGACTGAAGTGGAGACAACTGGGGTGGGGGTGCATGTTAAAACCGCCCCTTATTTTCAAGAGCGTTGATTTCTTTTTGCAGCATAGAGTTGAAATGTGTTTGTGAGCCAATGGTGATTGGGCGCCAATGTGCCAAATAATTGTTATCATTAATAACTTTATAAATTTTAGCATGTTTCTGATAAATCCTACTCTGCATAGCTACTGCGGTAGGACACGTCTTTAATCATCGTTTTAATATTTATTTTGCTGATACGCAAATACAGAAATGAGAAAGACTTAATGAATCTTTTAATATTCATTAGAGTGTTGCATGATCATGACTTACTTTCATTATCCCGATTCGCATTTAAATATGCCTTTTTTGTGCTTAAGTAGTTTTAAAGTATATTATTAAATCCTTCTTATATTTAAATAATTCTCATGGGGCATATTCAAATGGTTTCGGTCATGGCTGTTTGAAGGTCAATGTTCCGGTTCAATAAAAACCGGTTGCCATTTCCTTTGTTATACTGTGTTTCTTCAAAGAAACCGACTATAATGCGTTATTTTAAATGTGTGTAAATTCAATTTTTAATTTATTTTTGACGATAACGAAATTCTACTGTACTCCGTATTAATATTTCGTATTAATCGACGCGTTTGAAAACGAACATATGTATTTTTATATCATTGGTTTCGAAAATTGTCGAAGAAGCATCAATTGAACTTTGTATCAATTAACAATCATTAAATTCATAGAGAAAGGTACAAGTTTATTTCCAAGTTGGGTTTTCTCGCAGGCCAACCATTTGGGTAGTTGAACCTTCCTGGTTTCAGCCCTTATTTAGACGTGCGAACACATTCTAACCAGCAACAAAACCTTTCCGCATAATTATTATATTTTAACATACTTCTTGATTTTTAATTACTTTTTGATATCAAATTTTATTGCGCCTTACTCAGTGTGCATCTCTTTAAGACGTCTTCAAAGTTACAAAAACGGTTTTATCGTTCTAAGCATTCATTGCGTTGCTATTATTTTTAACCCTCAACTTTTGTCGTTAATCGTCATCATTCCTCCAATAGCAAAAGCATCTGTTTCATTCATTCATTCAAGTGTTCCATTCGTGTTGGCAACAAAGGGAAAAAATATGATTTCACTATCAAACTAACTAAAGACCAAATACAGTCCATTTTATACTGTGAATTTTCCTGAAACAATAGTGTATTAAACAAAAATTAATTAGTTGCAATGTGAGCTGTTCGGGATAATAATAATTGTGAAATAAAGAACAATTTAGGCACATGGGTATCTGTTTCGCGAAGTAAAGTAGCCGAAGTTCACAAATTCCCAAGGAATAATTAATTATTTGATGGAGGCCTCAAGTTCTTCGCCATTCATTCTCTCGTTTTAATTGAAATTACATTTTCTGATGGATTTCGCCCCCAAGCTTTATTTTTATAAGACAGTGTTGGTCGGTATTCACGCCCTTAGAAAATAATTTTTTTTACATAATCCTATTTACATTTAGATTATGTTTTTGCTTATTTCCAACGTTTCATCACTTTCTCAAATTGCCTTTATTTTTGACTTTTCCTGTGACCGTTTTTTCTCATTTTCGAATGTTTTAAGCCGCAACGAATTTGAAACAAATAATCTGTGGGAGTGCTAAAAGTTAAATCGTGGATTAAACTCGGAATTTGAATTTCATATTTCTTTACTTTTTATGTAATCGAAATTTTCGTTTCGTTATATTATTATAGTATATTACAAAATAATATTTAGAGAGTCTGGATCTTGAAGAAATAAATGTGTTTTTATAAATATGTTTATTAATAAAATTATTTTCAGGCGACACCCAAACTCGCGTCTAAATCACACATCTTCGGTCTTTAGGAATTAATTAATCGAAGACTAAAGTCCGATATACATGTAGTATTGCTCAGGAGGATGATACTGAATTTCACTACTACAAAATAAAGTAATATTTCTTTATATTATTCAAGAGATCAACCTTGCTATGAAATCATATATGAATATGGTCGTTTTTATGCGCTGAGAAGAGATTATTTCCTACTGTCAGCAGGTATTGGCAGATGTACCTGAAATATAGCATTCGCAGGAGTTCCTGTTATTAAAAAAACTTCCAGAAGTAAAAGTATGACAAAACATAATAAAGAAAGTAAAAAAAAAACTTTCAGCGGATGTCCTTCTGGGAAGTGTGGGTTGATATTGGATAAATATGCTTTGGAAAGCTACATGGAAAATCGCAATGTTGTCGGCCTCCGTTGGTTTTTAGAATCTCGAATGCATGCCTAACATTGTGTTTAACCGGAATTTTCTTCAGTTCCAGGAAACTATTCCGGTTCTCCTTACATCCAATATTTAACACGTAAGTTGCGGTTCCGTTGAAATGTTCATACCCTGTTCTTACTGTCGAACTCCCAAGGTGACCATCGTTTTAATTAAACCACAAACTATCCAAAATGTTTCTTGCTTAATTAAAATACTAATTACGTGAGAAAGCAATTTTTTAGTTTGTGGTTCGATATTTTAATTGAGTCACGAATGTATATTCAATATTCTGTTGGGATTAGCATTATCATGGAAGGAATCGACGCTATTGATTCAATCAATTATTCTCTGATTTTTTTTTTAAAGCAGAATGGAACCAGCAACTTACATTTGTAAATATAATAATCTGGAACATTATTACCAAGCAATATTTTCCACGCTATTTACTCCTATTTCGTTTATGTTTTCTCAAGATAGACACGATGGAATCAAAGCTTTGGCGAAAATAACATATATTGTTAAATTTAAAAAAATGCAGGCACATTATCCGCCCTGTATTTCGTTACGACCCAAGAACGAATGACAATAAAGAGCGAGCACGGCCTTATCTTGTTTTAATTACACAGTTGAAAAGATTCCTCCTATCTATCTTGAGAAAAAAATATATGTGATATTTGTGTGTTAAGGTAAGTGATTGTATTAATTTTCAGATTCTGCAAAGTTTCCAAATGGCTTTTTTGCATTGTTTTCTAATATTTTACATTTTATCATTCAATCTTACCTCCACGTATGCTTAAAGGCAAGCCTTTACATTTCCCATAATCAAATTGTGAGGGTTCGGATACCAGAGTTTAAAAATATGTGTTTGATTCAAATTTAAGAAAAAATTCGCGTTTTGCAATTCAATTTGCCTGCTTTTGCTATTTTAATACGTTTCTTGTGCTACTTGCGGAATCAATACAAATTCCCACACTACTTGATGTATATAACCGGTGTGAAGTGCATTTTTTTGTTAGTTTAAATTTAGACTCCGAGAGCAGTCGCAATTTTAATGTTATATGTTTTTGAACATTTTTAAAACGAGAATCTCACTTTATTACTGTTGCAGCAATAGTGCACATATTGCATGTTCAGCGTTAAAATCCAACATGTAAAATTTCTAATTTATAACGCCATATTTCCAGCCGCTATAAGTAATGAGCCTAAAATCTGTTTTTCTGTCTCTCGTCTCACTATTAAAATATGACCCGTTTTCTTTACTCAATATACTTATATCCAAAATAATATTAGCTTGAAAGGCGTCGACACTAAGTTTTTACTAGACAAGTTTACAAGAAAACTCTCTTAGCTTCAGCTTAAAGCTGACACTGTAATGTTCACTTCTGCTCTGAAACTTTCGATCGAAAAACTGGAACGTAATATTATCGTCGTCTTTTTGTCGATTGCAAGATAAATCTAGCCTTTGAAATCACAGAAATATTTCACTTTGGAAATCAGTTAACAACAACCTGGTGGAACATAAAACTTTTAATATTTTATAGTTTTATAAAAAGGAGCAAAATTGTTGAACTAAACATTTAAGTCACTAAGAATCTGATAATCTTTCTTTGTCGTGATTTTTTTAAATTTAGTTTTAGTAGGAGCATTTTAATAATGGAAATGTATGCTTTTAAATATGAGGTTTAGTGCCACCTAAGCATCATAATGAGGGACATTATTCCCTAAATCAATTTGGTCGCCTTTGTATTACAAACCAAAGCCCAAACATGTCAGTCTAGAAGCCTCTATTATTACTGTATAAATAGAGTTTAACCTTTCTCGTTTATTCTTTTTGTGGGCATGCTAAAATCCAAACTCAAAGGTTGAAAAAGTGCCGTTGGTCATTTCAGATCCTTTAGCAAGATGAAATAACTTTTGAGGCCGACATCAAAGGAATATGTTATATCTACTTTAAACTCATTTTAGTCACAAGTTTACTGATACGTTTATCTGACCTTTTTAAAGGCTTTCGAATAGCTCGTAATTTCCGCGCCGCGTTTTTTTTTATCATGCCATTTCCCTCTTTATGTATTTTACTGACTTCGTAACGGACTCCATAGGGAATATAAAAAGTTAATTAAAAAACATTCACTGTGTGCAGTTGGCAGGTATTTATATTAAGGCTCACATAACTTAGTCATAAGTTTTCGAAACTGTTCAAAATATGTGGTAGTTTCCATTTTATCCTCCCGAAAATTGCAAAAAATACGGTATTTATTTGTTTACAACTTATTGATTTGAATGGAGATCAATAAGTATCTACTGAACTAATCAAAGGATTGCATAGAATATTTGCATTAATCATACCGGAAAACTTTAAAGAGCCCTAAGGGTAATTAGGGAAAGTAATCTAACTTTCAACTAGCGTGATCACTGGTGCGTGATTAACTGCCTTGTTCTAAGCAAATAATCCACAAAATTACGTCGATTAATAATTTTTGTAAGACTGGAGTTAAGGAATTTTACAAGTTTATTATAAATTTGATTTATTATTTTTTCCTTCGCGAATTCTGTCAACTCCAAATTGCAATTTGTAATGGCAACGTGTACTAAACAAGTTGAAGTAGTTTTGTCAAGAAATAACAAATATTATTTTTCGGAACGGAACTTTTGCTACTTTTTACTTCGCTCAAGAATTTTCACTATTTTTTAGTTTGGAATAGTATTTTTTTCTGCACTACATACAGAATAATTGTATTATATACAAAAGAAAAGTTGTATTGGTAATTTGAAAGTTGCCTATTATCTAATATTAATGAATTATATGGCAAATTTTAGGCATAAGTTATTATTTTCATTGTTCCTGAATTCTCACTAGACCACGAAATATAGAAAGTTTAATTAACCGCTTGAAGTAGTATTAGCTGGTTAAAAAAATTATGAAAGCTAATAAATTAATAAGCGTTTAAAGCTTTTTTCAAATTGCCTTAACGATGGATTATATGAAAAACAACCCGTTGCATATCAGAGTAAATCATGTCCAAGTAATCTTGGCTGAATTTGTAAACATATGTTTTTAAAACTGTTGTTTTGTTTTTTTAAGCTAAGAAATCCACGTTCCGATCCGCATTTAAAATATGATGACTTTTCGCCTTTCTAGTATAATTAACGTCAGACCACAATCTCATTATCAAAAGATTTTCATTTATAACACAAAAAAGTTCACAACACCAAATATATATTCTTAAAATATAGGCACAAATTTAAAGGAAAATAGTTTTGCCACAACTAGCAACTTCTCCCGGTTCAAACCAAGTTGCTAATTAATAAATTACCATGTTCGCTGGTTGCAAAAATGTAATTCACTCTTGAGCAGATACGCATAATCCGGTATTTCATAAAACATTGAAATTCAGCAGATGTGAAAAGAATTGAATATAATAGACTAATATAATTCGTATACGAAGTATCGGAAACCTCGGCGTATGCTCTGTATGAACAGGTTTAAAGGATTTTTTTTAATGGACAATCGGCCAGTTGATCTATAAATAAGTATTAAATAAATACAACGGCTTCCATTCCGAATCTTAAGAAAACACACAGTCAAATGCTGAAACTGATGTGGCAGTTTCATTAAAAAATTCACCTTTATTATATAATCATGTTGAAACAATGCTTAACTCTGAAAATTCGTATTAAAAAAGTTGTAGTTTGCTATATTGCTAATTGAATTTTGTTTGAAAGCGCCGTTGTAAAAATTGGTACTTTGCAGCAAACAAATGTTTGTCGGTGGCTTATTGCAAACTTTTCCGTAAATATAAACATTGACTTTCAGTGTTGTTTGGGCTGCTCTCGTTTAAAACTGTTATATTTTTACGTGCAGACGGTTTTATATTTGGCTAACAGTAAAAAAGTCGTTGGAAAATCATTTGGCTCCAAGCATAAATTGTTGTGTTGGTTAATAATAAGAGGTGTATTTTAAAGTAATTTTCCAGTCCCTCGTTAGTTCTTTGAACTAACCTTGCACGCTCAGTTCAGCCTCAAACCCGAAATTAGAACACCGTATTTACCCACCTATAAGCTATCGCCAAACCCCCATGTTCTACATTATTTCTTTAAAATCCCATAAATCATGAAACAATTTTGTTATATAAAGAACATTAAAGTCGAGGAACAATTCATCATTCTACTTTGACATTGCGACTCTAAGCCGGTTTAATCAGATTACGGTGTATTTTAACAAATTATTTGTTTTGCCTGGGCTAAAAGTTTCACTTTTTCCTTTTTTTTTCGTCGACTTCATTAATTACAAAAGTTTCAGTACGGTTTCAATTATGCGTCATTAAAATAAGTGCTTCATATTTTTTCAAGTCGTGAACATTTTTTTTTAATGTATTACCGGTACTGATAGGGAATTCGGAAATACATAATACCCGATTGAATTGTTAACAATAAATTAGTGCAAGAAGGAAATTGAAGAAATAACATTAGAAGATTAAACTGGAATAGTATTGTTCATAAGTTTATATTTTTTAATTAATTTGAGCTTATCCTGTAATTTCTCGATTATATTTTAATGAAATGTCCTTCAGAATCCTGCGTTATTAAAGGAAAACTAACGCATATTAGAAATTTCCATTTAACAAATAAACCTCTTCATATATTTAATTCAATTTATTTGCCCACATTGAAGAAATTATTCTTTAAATAGCTCTAAAATAATTCACACTATATGTATAAACCTAAAAAATATAGCTTTTAAAGCGTCCACCCCGCATTAAAAAGGGCACGTGTGAATAGCTTTTTCCACAATATCCAGTGCTTTGCATAAAAAATAACCGCACCGGTTATCAAAAATAACCTACCTACACCTGTTGAACGGGATGGAAATTATTTTTCCAATTTTTTCATTCCGTTTTACCGAGCTATTTAAAACAAATAAAAAGACACAAAACGAACCTTTAGCTCGTTTGAAAAGCTCGGCGAATAAAAGTTATGACCTTTGATACTCGGATTAAACGGAAATGTTACTCAACTTGAAAAGTTACATTGCGAAAGAATCTTTCTGTGATTTCAATGTTTCCATATGGCAATGCCGATTATCAAACATGTAGATTTATTATTTTTTGCCTGGTTTGCTTTCATATTTTGTTTTCAGAGAATTTATTACTCAGAGGTTTTATTATAAGTTTATCAAGTGAAACAGTAACGTCAGTTTTTCGAGACTATAGAGGATATGCATTATTGTAAGAATTGTTGGGTTAGTAGCGTTTTTATTATGTTATTATTCTTAAGCAGTTGTGTCTATACAAGAAATCGTATTGTTCTTGAAATAATTATATTGAATTTTAAATTTCGGAACACTTTTCGATTGGTTTTTGAGTAGGTAATAATCCTTCAAATGTCAGGATATTAAATAATTTATGTAGTGGCAGCCAAACAAGAAGCAAGACATTTGCTTCTTCTTTGGCCTCAATTGGTCAAAGAAATTGCTTGTAAACAGCCCTCATTAATTAATTACAAAAATTAGTTCCATTTTTTAAAATATTATTTTCTTCAAAACCTCATCTTTTTTTTGGCACCATTCTGTTTAGCAATCGAATTTCAAATTTATGTTTAACCATTTTACATAGTCGATGGTTTATAGTTTAATGAATGAATTGCTACCAAATGTTTAGGGGCCGACTATTTCCGCCGTAAAAAATTGGCAAATGATAGTTGCATTTTCGAACTGACATCCCACTGTAGGAAATTAGCCGGAATCATTTATTTGGCGCTCCGATCGCAAATTGATTTTTGGTTTGTTTAAAATATAAAACATGCCCAGTGTAAATAAATGAGTTTCCAGATAACGTTTGATGGAAAACGTCGGATCCAAATTCGAAAACGCCAATTTAATTGATTTGCAACGCCCGATGCGGAAAAATCTTTAATACAGGTACATTGCAAAATGACCGTATGGATTTTGCTCGTAATGTCCAGTTGACAAATGGGAGTTATTTATTTTTTATTAAGCCTTTTTATCCGTTTTGGCTGCATTTTGAGCCCACCAATTTGTTGCGGATTGTCTCGGATTTGAACTGCGATTTACCAACTCATTTGCTAAATTATTACTTAGTGTAACTGATGAAACGATCTTCTACTATCCATGAAAAATTGATGCAGTTTTGTGATGCCAAATCTTATTAAATCAAATGCTTGTATCACCAGGTGACTGAAAATGCAATTGTGTAGATCAACAATGTAAATAATTTTGAAAACACCTAAATATTCAACAGGTTTTTTCGTAATTTAGATGTGTATTTTGGTTTAATGAAAAATTTAACCATATTTAGTTAGTTTAGTTAAATTAATTTTTAAAAAATTAACCAAGTTTAGTTAAATATGTGGTTATTTAAGTAACCACATATTTAACTAAGTGGGATTTGTCGACCAAATTCCACCTTTTTTATCCTTGGAAAACTTTTCCTTTAATTTTGATTTTTAAGAAAATACGGGGTTTTATTTCCAAGTTTGATTTTATTGCTCACAGTGTCAAGTTGGTCATTAGAAAAGTTTTCATCTGTTTCCGATTCATTCGCGACATCATTGACAATGAGTTTGTTTGTCCTAAGTTTGAACGCATAGAATGCGCTTTTTATTAGTGTTAAATTTGGCATTTTTTAAGTGCAATATCTGGTAAAAATCTCTGGAAACTCAAACACTGCAACATGGTCTTAACATTTTTTAGCGTCCGAAGTTTAGATTCGTATTTTTGTCATATTTTTATTCAGCTGAAAAAAATTGCGCTTGCTATTGAATTATATGCAACTCCTAAGCAACACCTGTAAAAATACTTGAAACCGAAACGATGTTGAAAGTTTTACTTACTGTTATTTTATGCGTTTTTAATAAAAAAATGTAGCTTCTGTTACCCGAACTATTTGTTAGCTGTGCTACTGATAAACTTAAGTGAACTGTCTCAGCTTCTCTCTGGCTATTTTTGCAAGTTCATTAAAATTATCTAAGGTGTTTCATGGTAATCTTCTAGAGCAGCACTTGGATTAGTTAATAAATTAGTGTTCTGAACTTTAAGAGTTTGCATTACAACTTCTTCTGGATCTTTGTCACTATTTAGAAGAGAAATGTGCATATTTGTACATACACTTTTACAGTGATAGGCATCAACTTCTTCTTATCCACATTATCGCTGCCAGCATCAATAAGAACCAGCTCAGATTCATACATTCATATAAAAATGTTTCAAAACTTTAACTCCGAATGATCCAACTGGATCTTCTGTTTGGCTTTCAGTATTCAAAGAGGCAAACTGACTTCTCATGTTTAATGCTCTGCCGCTCTTATATTAATGAGCTCTATAACTCTTGTTTTTCTCTGCGGCGATTATTATGTTGATCTTCCTAACTACTTTCCCGTTATTTCTTCTCTTCTGAGGCGTGTATTTCTTCACTTTGCTAATATGTGCACGTATTTGCATCTCGTTTCTCTGTCCACCTTATGCCAATGCGACTTAATTTTCGGAGCATAGATACCCTTCTCTATTAAATAAATCCAATTGTGAATAATTTTTTGCGGGAATTGAAAAAACTGAAATACATGGACTAAATCCCAAGTGAGTTCAAATCAACGTTTGTTCGTCTTACTATAAGCATTACATATTGTGTCGATTGCAGGCAATTATTTAAAAAAAGGATCCTCGTCGTCTTACTGCAAACATCCTATCAATTAATGTTGTCCTGTTAACACTGTTTCATTACTTCAATTAACTAACTAGTATATAATTGCCTTGCGAGTACCACTTTTATTAACTGTCTGTTTCAAAGTAGGAATACTTAAATTAGTCGATGGCGTGCCAGAAATCAATTATCCACAATATCACCATCTCCGGGAAAATTAATAAATTACGTTTAACGTTATGAAAATCTTGATAAGGTAAATTAAGGTTCGGTATCAATTAACAAGACACATTCAATGATGGCACAGTCTTATCTAACCAGTTCAGGAAATTACAAAACTGCTGATGAATATTTTTAGTCTGGTTCGGGTGGAATGTTGGGTCACTTGTTGGCATTTCTGCATTATTGCACCCTTCGTCCGTACAATTTTTCGCATGCGTTGAAAGACGTTGAATAAGAAATTGGTCTCTTTTTCAGAATAAATATTTAGGATAGCGAAAATGATTCCCTCATTTTTTGTATCAAATTAATGGACTTTTTAGATCCGAAGTAGCACAGGGAGAAGCCGAAATATTAATGAACTTGTGATCATTTACATCAAAAATGTATTTTTCGCGGCAATTCATCAAAAACAGGGGACCGGTTAATGTCTCATTTGCAATTCGAACGATTGTATTGCGTAATTTGTTTCGTATCCGAATGCCAACCCTAAAATCAGACAATTTCTCGGAATTTTAGCACGAATAATACGGGAAACCTGTTTGATTTCATTTGCATAAGACAACCTTCTGCTGGAATTTAAATAGCGTAAAATATTTCTTGGTAAATATGCTCTAGCGAACTCTAAAATCAATAACTTGCCAATAAGAGTATTTTATGGAAAGCCAGCCTTGAATATGTTCAAGTTGGCAATGGCTGAAAATAGCACTAATGTAAAGCAGGATTAGTAATGGACATTCCAACACAGATGAAAATTTGATTGAATTAAATAAGCGCATTATATTTCAGAATCCTTATCTGTATCTAATTGGAAGTATTGGTTTCAGATCCTCCCGAAATTGTTACCAAGCCGAGAAACCAGCAAGTTAAAGCTGGGGGTGTAGCAGGGTTTTATTGTCAAGCGAAAGCACATCCAAAGCCGCAAATTCAATGGAGGAAGAATGGCAAAAAAGTATCAGGTAAGTTTATTTCAATCATAAAATCCTGCGATTGGTCAAGAAACTACAGTGTGTAGATGATCGAAACTTAAGATAGAAAATCTCATCTCAAAATATAGAAAATTGTTCCTATTCGCAAATTCGTAAGAGGCTGGGATGATCTGAAGTTAGAAAAGAGCACCCGAAACAATTAAGCTCATGACGTTCTAGATAAGCTACTAAATATAAATAAAATACAAGAGTTTTTCCATTATAAGTGATACACACTGTAGCGGGTATTATTGCGGATTTACTGGAAACCTTACATGTGCTTAACGAATGAATGTTTCTATTTAAGATCTCCATGTTTCACATATATTACAAGCATTCGAAATTAAAAATGAATATAAAGTCACGTCCTAACCGGTCGTAAATCCAAAGAACGCATTTAAGCGGTCGCGACAGCAGAAAATAAAACCATCCTAAAGAACGGTTAATCCCACTATGTGGATGGAAGACCGTTGTTTCCTGAGACGTCACTATTTGCAGTTTTCTAGGGAGAAAAAGCGGAAAATTTAAACGAAGGAAAAGAAAGCGTAATTTCCCAGATGAATAAAGCAATATGTAAGGTTTATGGCTGTTTAATCGTTTCACTGCTTCTGTGGCCTTGTTTCCTCAAACACGTGAATAACATTGTTGCTAGACGCGTTTTATAATTGCATGCCACAAATGTGCTTATATCAATATATTGCAGGTTCTCAGACTCGGTACCAAGTGAAAGATTTTCCTGATGGTGGGGCACTGCTGAGAATCGATCCCGTTAAGGCGGGTCGAGATGATGCTATGTACGAATGTGTAGCTGAGAATGGCGTTGGGGATGCCGTTAGTGCTGAGGCGACCCTCCAGGTTTTTGAAGGTAAGTTCGAACTTATGGTGAAAAAAACATATCGATAAATTGGAATGTTGGTGGAAAACTGTTTCAACCATCTGCATAGAAACGGGTATAATTTCAGACAAAAGATACCGACTGTCGTGGGATTAAACTATTTGGTGCTATTGATTTTTGACCAATTGGAATATATGGGTATGTAGGTAAATTATTAATGAAGGGAGTTGCATTGAAATTAATGAAATTTGGATTAAGAGTTGCGAATGTTTAACGGAAAATTTAATATTAGTTAGAAGAATACACTTCCATTATAGTTTTTAATTTGAAAATTTCGAGTCCTATGCGGCACTCATAGCATGAGTTTTCCCACATCTGCACAATTTATCACAGAACTGCTCATCTTGAAAAATCTGGAAAATGATCTGTGAGAAAAGTACACCTGAAGCCCTTCTTCAACTCTTATTTGTTGCGTCCTTTTTTAAAATTCGGCTTTGGATAATATACGCAAATGCTTTAGCTATTATTCCATGAAGAGTTACTTCAGACTTTTCCAAGAGTACTGGCAGTACGAGTTTGGCAATCAGAGTACTAGTAGCAGGCACTTTCGCTGGCAACTTTCACTTTTCAAGAGAAACATGTCACTTGAAAATAGCACAGTGCTCTGGTGTGTGCATTATCTCTAAGATTTGTCCGATTTAGGACTTCTTTGGAGAAGTCCTAAATTTTCTTGGGAAAAGTAGATGTGCATTCTAAGTTTTGAAGAGCACAATTTAAAAACTAACCGCAAATATCTATAATTAAACATCCATTTATTGGCCGTGGCTGCTGGTTAATATTGTCTAAGCCACAATTGCTTTTGCGCTCCTTGAGTAATTAGAAGATCTCGAAATCTTAAAGGAAAACAATGCACAACATCATCGTACAACCATATGAAAAAACTCCAACCCATTAATAGTCGGTAGCATCTTTGTATTGTTTAGGAGGTGCTGCCGCTTTTTATTTTTGAATCCGTATTTTCTAATTTATCATTTCTCAGAAATTAAATGTAAATAATTTAGAAATAAGAGTTAAGACAACGTGACCTCCAGTACAATATTCAATTGAGCCAGCCAGAACCAGTAGAACTCCTGGAGGAAAGGAGCAAATAAAGTGTCTCATTTTTGAGGTCATGAGTACAAAACTTACTCTCCAAAGTTTCAATTGTGAATAAAGTATTGGAATATAAAGCATCAAAGTAAATAAGAATATAAGCTAAAACATTCGAATTTAACTATTGCAATTATTGAAAGCGTAATGTCCTCAGACGCTAGCGCATTTTACCGAAAGTATTCGCAAAGAAGGCCAATAGTATTACTAGATTTTACGAATCAATTGAATTTTTGAGTTTTCGATCCCAGCCCGCTATACAGGGTGTCCCATTGGTATGAAATGGCTTCATTAATTCTAAACGGTTCGAGATTGGCAAAAAATAAAATTGCTGTGGCTCTTTAATTTGGCAATGTTACCTCAATTTATTTTCCACTACACTAAAAGTCTTATAAAATCGCTTCCGTCGTTTACTTTGGTTTTTTTAGTAGCACATTCAAATTTTCCCTTTTCTTAATCTCCATTAAGTTTCCAATCATTTGATACCCCACTGCTTCTATTGTTTCCCGACAATTTTAATTTTCTTGCCAACAGTTGCAAAGAATATTTTGAAAATTCAATTTTTTAGAAACGGTAAAAGATAGCAACCTGCTTCTCTGGTCGGCTATTAAAGGAAGAAATTGACCTTCTTCCCTTGACTGTAAAGTTTTATTGCTTCAAACCTGCTCAGGTGTGTGTTCTTCGAATTATGAAAGTTCAAATGTTTCAAACAACACTAAAATTTGTTTTCTAGCCACATTTATTTGCCATCTTTTTCTGTGTATTTTAGGCCTTCTTTATCAGATAGTTTAAGAAATTAAGAAGAATTTAGGGAAATTCTCGAACTGCTTGTCCCTGATTCTAGATCCGGTCAGGAAATTGGTGATTTAGCGGACATAGTGTGTATTTTTGGAGAAAGCGAGGGAAACTAATACTGAAATTAACTTTCTTTCCGAATTTACGCACAAAAGAACATAGCGAAAATGTTGATCACAAAATGTAAAAACCACGATATTTTCATTTTTCACTTATATCTAACGGTCTAGACGTCAAGCCATTGCATCCTAACGGAACATGCTGTATAGTAGTGCTATTTGAAAAGGAACTGTACTATAAGTCTTGAATAGAAAAACTACTAATAATCTATTTGTAAAATTTTGACGAAATCAGGGTAAAAACGAAATTTATTTAATGTTGGTTGCCTTTCCCGGTGAGCCCTCAGAGAAATTCATTGTACTATTAGAGTATTTGCTCAATTTGAATCCGCTTTGCTGTAGTTAAAACACTCTTGCTAGTTGATATTATCTAATTATACATAATTTATTTATTGTGTAAATCACTTTGCTTATTAAAATAAGACCAGAATAAATTAAGGTTCTGCAATCTACATAGTACGAATTATTTTGAAATGTACAGACAGTAAACATTATAAACAATGCGGTATATAAATATAATGCACGATTTAAATACCGCCAATTTTATCAGATGAATCCAGTGTATAGTGAATTTGGACGATATGTTTTTTCTCGTTTGGTTCAATTCTGTATTGTCCTACTGAAACCTGTTTATCTTTGTTTGGCATTGTTTCCTTCAATGCGGTCTTGGTTTTTTAACATTCAAGATGAATGCAAACTAGCTTGCCGATCGCCTCGTCAGTCACAGTCTACGTGGTTTCCAATACAGCGAGTTTATTACAAAAATAAGATCCTCAATCTATATTAAATTTTAATTAAATAAACGCCAGACACTGTCGACATGAATACGTTATGATTGATGGCCATGTTAGGGCATTAGCTATTCTTGTGCCGATGGTATGTCCGAGTGCATAATAACTCCGAAACTGCGTTGACGTCGGATGTTCCGGTCTGAAAGATTTCAGTTTAATTTATGTTGCCAATTTAATGAAGATGTAATGCATTTTTAATACCAGTCGCAAGTTGGGTCTATTTTCAGCTTAACTGATTTCTTTAACTACCTACATGTCGCAAAGCGGCTTAACAAATTACGGTTATTAGGCAGTGAACTAGTTTACTACAATATATTTTCAATAATTGAACTAGACGTCAGTGAATCTAATTAAACTCACTCTTTATGTAGCAAAATATCTAGAACGTGCTTTGTTCAGTTCGCTAGTGATGCTTCACTGCACTCTAGTGACGCTGATGCTAAATTTTGATTTGTATAGAATAAAACAGAAGTAACTGAGTCGACGACTCTAGACACTAAGACATGAGAATGAAATACTTTGAGACGGTAGACGAAAACGTTGTTTGTTTGCGTATAATGCAAAAAATAACCAGTCCCAACAGTCCAAAACAGAGTTGCTCTAATAAGGTATTAAACTGTACTCTTATTTGTGACGAAAGTTTGAAAGCCCAATTCAAGTCTTAACATGAAAATTCCATTATAATGCAACAAACTTTATTTTTTAAAAGCAAAGTCCTGTCCATTAAATTAAAACTCTAGGAAAGAATATGAACTCATTAATTTTATTAGGAATATAAAAGTTCGCCTTGCTCGTAAATGAGTTTTTAAGATTTTCCCCTGTTTTTTAACGTTAGACCTCTGGAACGTAATTGGATATTTAGCAGTGGAAGAGAGCGAATATTATTTCAGTCATAACGACGTTTTTATTAATTAAAAGTTCCGGTAGTGCTTTTAATTTTTAGCCTGAGATTAATTGTTCTATAGTACTACTGCTAAGTTTTTATTTCAATTTTATTCTGCTTTGTACTTCGTGTTAATTTCGCATTGTTTGTAAGGTTCCTTCTATTAATAAATTAGGCAAACTACATATAAAATTCTAATTGGAAACTCCAAAAGCAACAAACCAATAATGGCAGCCTAGCAGAGATTACGAAGAGAAGTGGTCTATTTTATTAAATGCAATAATGAAATCAGATCCCGTTTCGCACCACAAAATCCAGTTATGGTTTCCGACGACATGTAATCAACTATTGTCTTTCTAAATGAGTTTTATGTAAATTTCGCCACGATAATAGAAATTCAGGTCCTCGGCAAACTTCGGGAATTAATTTCATAAATGGGATAAAGTTTAGGAATATATCTTCCACTCCTGTTATCGCTAAGCTGAAAAATCTATGTGGGTATATTGAGGAAAAGCATTCAGCTTTCCCAGATTGTTAATATCAGAATATATACCGGGTTCTTCCAATCTGTCTCTGAAACCAAATGCTTTATTGATGTGTTATCTATTTTATACCGTAAACAGAATTATTCAGAAATGTACTTGCTCTGGAGGGTATTTCCGGAGGCAACAAAGTGTGAGACTCGCTCCCGAAAAGAACATTTTTCTCGTTTACAATACATAAGTTAAATCTGTTAAGTGCCCGCTATCCACTTTTTCAATTTTTTTCTCAATATAGTGATATATACAGGGTAATTCAAAATTGGCGTTATTCCTCTGGAGGTGTTGTCTGGCGCTGTTATAGGACTACATAAAAAATAGTAAAATAAATTAATTGTTATTAAAAACTGAGAAATTTGCAAAAAACTATATCAGAAATACGGCAGCAATGTTTTTCAATATAATCTGCCTAATTAACATTGCGCAAATACCTGTGGCTTCGTAATTATTTAAAACTCCGGTAACCATGGAATTATACAGACTGTCAATAAGATAGACAAGGATAAACGGTAAATTCAACAAGATTTGTTGACGAAATATCAACCTGTTCTCATAATCTCGAATATGGGTGTTTATAAATAAACCCTACAACACCAAACATTTGAATGGTTAACTCCAAACAAGCTAGTGCCTGTGTAATCTCCTTATTATCCACTCTTATCAAACAGCTTCTCGTATTCAGTTAATTAACTCCTGCTCCATTTGTATCTCCTTGTGCTGTGTGTATCGTACAAACGTGGTAGGAATGTAGCCCTCGATATTTATTTGGTGCTTGGGAAAGTGTCAGTTATTGGGCTCTGAGTGTCCCTGGAAGGCCCTGATTCGGTTATGTCCAATACGTGTTCCTCTGTGCTTGGAACCCGAACATCTATCGTCCACTATCTTCCTGGAACCACTCTCCTCGCCCTTTGTTGGCTTGCGTTCTTTCAGGTTCTGCTATCTTTCTGTAGCATTTCCCCTGAACTAATCGCATATCCGCAAATTCGTGAAAAGAAATTCAAAGTAAGTCACAGTTTGACAAATTATTGTTAAGATTGACAAGATCTACCTGTAACTATCTGTTATTGACAAAAAACATCATTGCCGCTGTGCCTTTTCATCAAAAAATTGTAGAAGAGAACATTTTTGATGTCAAAAATTTTCGTAATTTTTCTTTTTGAATGCTGAAGTATTCCAATATTCTACCAATTAAACATGGAACCATTTCAAAATAATGCTTAATAACAAAGTTGAAATTCGATCTTCAACTGTTAACATCTTCTAGAAATTTTCGAAAAAAAAATTTCAATATTTTTCAATCAATTCAATTTTGAATCACCCTGTATAAATAAGTATCCGCACTTCAATGCGTTTTCTGTTACTTACTACATGAGTTTTATCACAGAACAGCTCAAGTTCACTTTGCTGAGTCATTTGATCTAAAAAGAAATTGTTTTCTGGTGAAAATTTGAACAGTTTATAGACTTATAGAAAACTCTAGATATCTGAAGAGATAGACTTTCGAGGCCATTCTTTGAAACTAATGGGTTTTTCGGGTTTTTATGCCGTCGTTCGGTAGAATTTCTTCCTGACGTTTCGCAAGAACGAGTGGCTTGCATAAAACCGGAAAACCGGTGCTTTTACCGACCTAAAAACCCGAAAAACCCATTAGTTTCTGGATATATGGTTCTTCTTTTTCGTTTGAGATCATGAAAATTATGGGTGAAATCTTCAATTGGTTCTCCATGCATAGCTCTTGAGGTGCGGAAACTTTCGCGTTCTCAATCGATCTCAATCTCGAATCATGTGGAAGATTTGTATTATTCCGTGCCCCTAGAAGGAAGCTAAATTTGATGCATTTTTGACATACTTTATTATACATTTCCTATTACATTACTTTACACATTTAAGTTTTGAAGAGCACAATTTAAAAACTAACCAAAAATGCTCCTTAAAAGGGATAAAACCACGTTCGAGTCAGGATGTGTGGTAATAATAATGTACCAATAAGACAAGAGACAAACGAGTGGACGTTTGGTTGTTGCAATGGAAGAACGTTTTTGCTTTAGGTAATAACATTTAAAAAAAGTTCACTGAGGGCCGATTAAAGATAATTTTATTGGAGTATAAGTGTGACCAAAACTGTATCGAATTAGCGAATAAATTGATAAAATAATGGCTTGTCGTTCAGCATGACGAAAATAATTAGGGTTGTTTTCTTTGGAGAAGACATGAATGATAAGCGAAATCAAGAAGCAACAATAAAGAAAATCCTGAATCAAGGTGCGTGTTGTCTTTTTTTGTTAACACGGCCCTCTGCGATCCCGAAACAATTCCGTAAATATGTTTTAACATACTGAATCCAAAAACAAGTGACTCTCGTTTTCCTCATTCATTACCTTCAGTAAGGTCGACTGGCAGCGGAAAAGTGGAGTGTTGTTTTGTTTGTCGCGTCCGCATTGTAAGTCGCGTTGTTCCTGAGGAAAACACGAGGTAACATTATCACAATTGCAACAAACTTCACTTGAGGTTTTTGTAAATGACAAGCGGAATTAATTATCAAATCCAGTCACGAACATTGCGGGCACTTTTACCAACTTCATGGAAATAGTTCACGTATACCGGCGCGCCGAACCGGAAAACTGATGGTCGTTATCTAGGATAGGGGAAACTCGGAATAGTAACAAAAGATGGAACAGATGGATGTGGCTTTTTCCTAATCTTACGATAAAATTGCCTAATTTTGTTATTTTTCTTCAACAATTTACTGCCAAATGTGCTAATATGTTGATATACAATGAACTAATATAGAAATATTGTTTCCAAGCTTCAATTTTATATGTAAAGCTACTTACTGATTCATTTTCATTCATGACGTCATTTGGTATAATTCGGAAGTAAACTCTCTTCGAAGTACGAAAATATGCAAGATTTTTGATAACCGATCTAAATATTTTTATCTAAAATAGTTTTATTTAAAATAGTCAGATAATGTCCTAAAACAACAAAGAAAATGTAATCGCCTGTTGATAATCCGGAAAATTTAAGTAAATTAAAATACGTTTAAGTACACTCATTACCTACAATTTTGTAGGACAAAAAAAAACAAAGGCGGGTACAAAAACAAGGTTAAAGAACACATATGCCATTTTTATAGTTCTTTCCATTTTAAAACACTGTATTTTAACTAACAATAAAAAATGTATTCACTAAAGTCCATTTTTAAACTAAACACAGTTTTGTCTTGGGGAAACTTGATAACAATTCTCAGCAAACCATCGTATTTCAGATATTTTATTATATGAATTCTTACATCAAAATGAGAAAAATAGGATCAACCTCTGTATCCAGTCTGTGACACGATAATTTTATATAACATGTTAGTTCTTAAATAAGGTTTTCCTGTGAATATCTTGCAGGCTCAACGCTCAGGTACTATTTAGGATTTTTGCATAAACCTGTTTTTTTTTAATACAACCTATTGCTTTCGCAGAAGTCACTATTTGAAGAAACGCTTAGAAAATTCAACTGTTTGATAACTAAAAATTTTAAACACAAACTGTAGCCATTTTTTGGTTAATTTTTGGTTAGTGTTGCATAACTTATTTTCCATATTATACCTACTCGTTTGCGTGTGGTGCTATTGTAAGAAACTTTATTAATAAATGCGAAACTCCTTGGCAGGTTTTTCATCAAAGTTTCTTCTACCTGCTGCCCGTGAAAGGAAAAACTTGTTACATTCACTTTAATATGGCTCATTGTTCCCCACCGATTTTGTTGCGCTAAACAATGAAATTATAATCAAACTCTAATGAATCTGATACATACATTTTTGCGAAATGCTAATGTTGAACTGTATTTCCGTAATGCGTTATCCAATGAATAATGATCAAGCCTTTTCAGATGTTTCGATAACTCCATTTTTATTTCTGAAGTAATAAATATGGCTTTTGTTGCAATGGGAAACACTTTGAATGATTTTTGTGCTACAATATGCTAAGTAATAATGTTTGTTATAAAGCATATTATAGGGTTGTTGTTAGGTTCGCATATAATTCAATCTTATAACCAAAATTATTTTTAAGAATATTATTATTTCATAATAATGGGTCTCTGGTTCAGTTAACAAAAATGTATTCACTTTTTTTCAGTACTTATCAAAATTGGTAACTGTTGAATTGAACCCTTTAACTTTCGTTCTCATTAACTAACATTTCTCCTTAACTGGTGTGCCTGATGTCGTTAAAATCTTTCTTTTCTTCAGTTTGCGTAGACGTAAGCGACCGAGAAGAGATTTAAATAAATCACGTTGAATCACGAAGTCACATCAATAATTATATAACTTGTCAGAATAAATTCTCTTTGCATATGAGCTTTTCAAACTCAACATAAATAGACTCGACATTCATCTGCAGAACGTGAAAGAGATTTCTAAACAAAGTGGTTTACGTTGGGAGCACAGAAACTCAAACTGACTCAAATTAAATTAGTAAAGAGAGAACGAATTGTGCATTTTCGGATTTGTCGGCTTAAATGCATCGAACTTTTTAAATCCTCTAAATTGTTAAGATTATTTTCACCTCCATTAGCAATAAAGCACCGACTAGTTCTTAGGTTTATTTGATTAATGTCAATCCTCTCAAGGAGTTGAGTTATATTCTGGAGAATAAGTGAAAACCAATTCAATTTTAAGTGCCTTCTGGTGCCCACTAGAAGTAAAAAATATCGGCAAGTTACTGAAAATTCAACAAACTAAATTGTTCCACCATTGTCTACTTATTGCTGAATTTAGTCCAGATTAACAAGTCAAAGGCTTCTCTAATGACATTTTGCTCTAGCAGCAACACCGTATTGCTAGAGCATGGTGAAAATGAATTAATGAAACACGAAAGCTACACACAATTTAGGCCAAAAGTTTTGAACTTTGATGGTTTATTGACAGAATATTAAGAAGTCATGCAAATATTCAATTTGGAAAATCGTCTATCTTGATTAGTTTTATGAAATGTTTCAAATCGCACGCAAGACAATGATATTACACAACGAAATCGGTCATAATAATTGATAATAATTGGTTAATCAACCGAAGTGATCCGTTATGTGGGCAACATATTGAAGTGATTTTTTTATTAATTACAAAGTATTGAGAGCTTTTTTATTTTTGTTATTCTCCCTAATATTAGTAAGAGTTAATGTAGTAGACATCAATTGCTAAAATGAAAACATCATAATTCAGGCGACGAATCAGAAATAATACCGTTAAAGAAATTTGTTTTTGTTTGGTTGATTTTGAAGTTGGTGTCGATACTAATTTGATCGAAATCTAATAAATGACTATCTAAACAGTTGCATTTAAAGCTAGTTTTTGTTAAATGAGTTTCTCAACTGGAGAATTGACATCCAAATTAAAGAAATATAAATGATATACAAACCAGCGAAAATTACTAATTTAAACAGTTTTAAAATACGCATTAAACATTTGTATTACACAATGGATCTGCCATTAAAATTGCTGGCAAACTTTTCCAGATAAATCTGTTTGATTATTCAGTTTATAGCCGAGATATTTCTCTTTCTCAAGAAACGTTAAAATGCTCTAATCCTTTGCATTACGATGATTCAAAGAAAGATAAATAAAATACCTGTAATGTAAATGAAACTTAAAGTTATGAGCGACATTCTGTCTCAATGTCTTGCGGTTTTCACTACGTCAAATGAGTTTTAAAACTTATATTTATGTAGCACAAAAGACCCGGGATGAAAAGTTTAAGTTGAATTGTTGGAGCACTTTACAGCATAATGCGTATTGGCGTGTTGATACCGTTTTAGGTGTAATGATTTTTCGTTTTGAAACCTCTTATTTCATCTCTTGTCTTTATCTCCAGGACCCTATTTTGTTACCGGTTAATTTAACATAAGTTGTGAAAAGATAAAGGTCAATGTAGCACGACAACCCTTCAAAAACACTAATATATTTGGTAAAATTGGTGAATAATACAATCACAAAAATTTCCCGGTTTTTCATAGGTGTCTTTGTTGAATTAATCGATGGGTAAGGAGGATATTGTAACAATATGTAAATGCTTATGCAAAAACTCGAATTACATTTCAATATTAGTCAGATAAGAATATTGAAAATAATCGTCAAATTCATTAGGGGGCCTATAAACCTACCTATAATATAAAATAAATTTGCATTTTCTCATTAATTAATGTCTGGTTCCTTGTAAAACTGTAATTAAAAGGGAGGAAACATTCGGTGATTTCCTACGTCCACTGCGTGCTTGCAAATGCTTTTTAATTACCTCAAATTTATCGACACAGAAAGCAGCCCTAATATGTATTGTTTTATGAGCTCACCTACGCACAGGCAGCCAGAACTCCCTTTTACACCCACCTGTTTTTTATATTCCCCCGTAATTAATGCAATTATTACTCTCATGTATTTTGCTTTGCCAATGTTAATCTAATCTGTTTCTCATTATGAAAAGGTAATTTTCAGGCGAATTTAATAACGGTCTAGTGTTACTGCTCGTAGTCTTGAAAATAATTTTTCAATAAACCCTCGTTTAATCCTCCGCATTATCCTGTATGCCGTCCTACAATTTTTCCACGCAGTTTTTCCGCGGCGTCAAACTAACTAGCTCTGCAATTAACCTAATTAAAAGCCCTTACAAACTGCCTCAACGGATATGGTTGCTAGAAGTGGGTATCGAACCGAAATAATTTGATCGATTTATGGCCAAATGTTACGAGACACAATAAAGTGTTTTTATAAGTAACACGTTAACATCTACAGTTATGGAGTTTCAATATCTTGCATTATTTATACATCACATTTCAATTTTTTTCAGTTATTTATTCCTCAGAACGTGAGATTCAAATTTCTGCTTTTGGAAACAGGACCTTTTTTACATTAAAAGGGCATACATTTTTCCGCTGTTCATAAATGAGGAGTATCCAGTTATATTTTGTTTGTTTCTCGTAGGATTGAGAGTGAGTGAGTTTTTTACCCAACAAAACAGTTTAAAATTGATTAGCTGAAACAAAATCTTCAAGATGTTTCCATGTATACGAGTTTGGTTTACTGACTGGGTGTTACAAATTAGAGGGCTAATGCCACCTTATCACTTCTACTTGGTGATTTCGTGTTATGCTTCCACTATCGTGCGCGGAATAATATTAAGATAAATTAAACAATTAAATCGACGCCTGAAACATTAATCTCTGTGTGCTTAAATGATGGATTTCCATTCTCCAAGTAAATACATTTTATGTTGCCGGTTTTGACAGGTTTTTCTACAGATTATTCTAATGTAAGTAAGTTGTGTTCTGTGTATTGTAAAAATAAAAAAGTAAGTTCTTAAGGAATAATTGGTATATTCAGGGTGGAGCTAAATTATTCTTGCAACGGAAGACTATATATATATATTTTTCATGGCGAAAGAAAAACTTTTTCCTCGTCCGTTTGTCTCTCCGTGTTTTTTCTTTTTTTTGATTTTCTGGTTACAAGGTATCAATTTTTTTTTGTCAAGATATGAGGAATCTACAGAAGGCGGCTAATATACACCCTTTACAACTATTAATAAAATATTTTGCACCCTACTCGAGTTCACTAACTAGCCAGTGGTGGAGATTTTAAGGTACTGGGTGTTTGTTTTTGTTCATAACAAATCATTTTTGGCGAAATTTACTGGCACTTCAGTATTTCCTGTAACAATGCGTTTTTCTAGTGACGTGTAAATTAAGGGCCACAAACCCATACGATGTCGAAAAAAAGGGATGTACAGTTTTCGTTGCAGCACTTTTTCCTATAGTGTGGCAACATTCGTATTATTTCCATAATATTAATTGAAATATAATAATTATAAGTGCTCTTGTTGTTGTATTTGTCATTAATAGCCGCTTTTTATTTATCTTCTCATGTGACGTTCAGTAATATCTTTTTTGTCATCTCTTCCTCTACTTTATGATTTTATTGAGTCATTCTGTTACGTCCTCATTTCACTCTCGTCAACTGTATTCGACATAGTTTTTGTTTGTCTATGTAGTTCTACTTTGTTTCGTCTTTTTTTTCATTTTTTGCTTTTGCCGCTTCTATGCAAAGATGTTTTAGTGGAATAATCAGCAGTTTTCTTGTAATGAAAGAAAAATGTATGTGGTTTCGTACAATTTTACCCATTCATTTAATCAGCAAGTGCTGTTTTTGGTTTGGCATTTGAAAACAGGGTTTGTTCACTATAACAAAAGTTTTAATATCTGATACACCATACGTATGGTTGTTTCCCAATTGAATAACAAGCTAATCTGCTGTTGAAAACCTTAATTTATTTCATTATTTTTTTGTTCTGGGATAGAAAACAAATTTTCAATTGACTATTACGGTGCTTGCCCATTGCTGATTTTTTAGTCGTTGTGGAGTATAATTGCAAAACAAAGTGCGTTTGTTAAGGCAATTGTTTTCCGAATTAATTCCGAACGGACACACTTTATTAAAAAGCTTCAACTGTTCGAAACTATCATGAAAAATTGTGGTCCGCATCGCGTATTTATTGATATGTTGTGTTATTGTTAAAATTGTACAGCACACAACCAAACAATAAAATTAGAAAATGTTTGTTTTAAATAGTTATTTCCAGAAGTGGCTTGATTTTTTAGTGCTGTACAATCAAATGATTTCGTTGTCGTGTATGTATATTATTAATTTATGCTTTTATCAAAATTCACATTTCGAGATACTGTCGCAATAATTTAAATAATTTCAAATGTGATTTTGATTGTAACAGTAGAAAACTTTAATACCCATTCTCTTTAACTGCTTTTAAAAAATTGCTGGTTGTTTTAATTTAAAAAATCAACCTCTCTTTCCGGATTCTTCGTGTAACTCGTAGCATTTTTGTATATATTGAAATTTTCTTATCATATTCTTCTGTTCTCTTCAAGCAGAAAATAATATTCTCGTCAATGTCTTACAACTTTCCGTTTTTCCATCTGCTTATAAAAACCTAAATGCTTAAAATCAGCATATTGGAACAGCCAGGAAAGATGGCATTGTAAAAGTGTTACTTTGTATTCCCGTTCCATTCAGCATCCTGACTGAGAGACGTTGAACACTAAACAATTTATTTCAAAATGCCATCCTTCATTCTATTCTTTCGGCATTTGCGCCTCATCGTCGAGTTTTTCTCTCTTTAAGGAAATGTTTTATGAAACGATCGTATCGCTGCTTGCAATCCCATTTTTCATTATGCGAATGTGCGGGTTTTTGTTAAGGTAATATGTATGCCATTGTACTATGGATGATATCTATAAAATAATATTATCGAGAACAGATGGCGTCCTGAGGGCGAGATTTACGCGAAAAAAACTGTCAGGATGATGGGTATAACTTTGGTTTCTAGTAGTTTTATTAACTATGACTTTATTTCAAATAGGTTCTAGTGGTTATTTAGCAGTTGATTCCGATCAATAGATTTTGTCATATATTTTGAGACAAATACTTACAATATATTTAACTGTTGGTCATCAAAGTATTTGGTACTATAAACTTGGGTTTTATTTTGTTCACTCCTGGTATAACCAAAAAAAATAATAATCCCAAAAGTACTGCAAAATATTCGCCACACTAAGATTTATATATACGCTTTGAAGCACTGTTCAATATCATTAGAGTTCAACAGGAAGCAGTAGGAATTAAATTTAAAATATTTCTCATTAATAACCTAAGATATAAGTAGAGTTTTCATTATTTCATTAATATTTTCTTTTCTTTGTTTTAGGTGAGTCATTGTATAACATGCTCATGCAGTTATTAACGTCAGTAAGTTAACGTTGGTAAGTCAATTTTCCTAGAATCACACATTAAGACTGGATGAAATATTATATTATATTAAGATGAAATGGAAAGTGATAATTTCTTCTAAAGTAATTTTTCTCGGTCAGCAATTAATAGCCGTTTATGTAAAAAAAGCAAAGAGGCGGTTTGAAAACTTGATGTAACTATTACTCAAATATAATTGTTTATTTTAATATTCATATTTGCAACAAGAAAAAAACGGTGAAAATTTATAAATGTTTTGATTGCCTATAATGGATACACCTCAAAATTAATAATTTTATTAATTTTCAATTTTAGGTTCCGAAACGAATATCTAAAATTTAAATGACTAATGAAAATGACTATGCGTGCACAGAATCAAGTTCACTTGGTAAAATAATTCTAACTCAAAAATATAGGCTAATACTATCAAGCCAAAAAGTGTTGTAAATACAACTAGTTTTTTTTGTTATTCTTCAACTTATCGTGGTGTTATTACGGTTTGAAAAGAAACGCGAAAAATAATAGCACTTTCTGTTAATTTTTTAATAGGTCTTGGTCTATCGACATTATAAAACGCTCAATTGACCCAGTTAGAAAAAATATGTTGTTTCGGATAATATAATAATATAGAACACGCAAATAATATTATTAGAATCATACAATAAATTAAAAAATATTTCAAACTTGGCTCTAAATACCAAAAGGTTCAAACAGAGTTTATGCGAACTTGAAAACGAGACAAAACTCAAAAACGATAAAGACAATTTCATAACCAAAGCAGAAAACTATCTAACTTCATAATTTTGATAGTATATTTTACTATTGATTATGATGGGAAAAGAAGTTTTTTTATCTATAAACAACATGGAAAGTAGGATTTCTGACACCCCAACCACATAAGTAATCTTTTGAAAAATGTATGAATTCGTTGCCCGAACGAAATCCATTTGATCATTAGCACAGACGATCATCAAGAACTTCGCATTACATTTTCCAATTTGTTTTTTATGTTGCAAAAACATTTCCTTCCCTTTAGATACGCTTTATTGTAAAATCCATTTGAAAATTTAGAGTAAAAGCGAACGTAACTGACGCTCATAATTTCGGTTATAAATCATGAAACAGCGCTTAGAGGGGTTTAATAACGGTCTTCAAGGGATCATTTAAGACAGTTGTTGCCAGAAATCTACATTATTTATAATGATAGTCAAAAATATTTTATTGAAATCCGGGAGGCATGTTTATTTTATAGACACCGTTTGTTCCGTTGCCGCTTGCCTGCATTTATTATTTGCCGGCTGAATAATTTTCCCTGCTACTTTATTAATCAAGAATTAATTTTACTGCACAGCTTGACTGAATTGTGATGCTTATTTCCCTGTTTAAAGTCCGTTTAAGTTGAGATTGCAATTACGGATCTTTACCTTGTTGCTCGAATGTGTTTGAGTTGGGGGTACAGGGAACTCAAAGACAAGAAATGGTGTTGAGGAAAATTTATTTGAAACTAGATGCAAATGGAATTTGACATTAACATTAACAAACTGAGCTGAAGGATACTGTTCAAGTGAAAGCATTTTGGTAAATATTATTATAAAAACAATAGTTCTATAAGTAAAATTCGTAAATAATATGTCAAAACGAATTCGAGAAGTTAGGAAGCATAAAAAATTATCCTGATTTTATAATCTGGCCAAATAAAATAAATCATAATATTATTGCATTCAGGGTTTCAGACATGCACGTTGCAGTAATAACGGGTGTAAATGAGCAAGTGGATTTAATGCACGAGTGAATTCCCAATTAATTGAAAAGTAACATTTTAGTTGGTTACGCGATTCTAAGCGTTTTAATTTGACTATTAACTAATTATCAACTAAGCGCTTATATTTAGAAGAAAGGGAGTCGTTGATATCTTGTTAATTAAAAATTCCTGGAATGGTTTTCAGAACTTATTCTGTGGGTCCTATGCAAACAATGTTATCTTTTGAAAAGCGTCTACAAGTAGTAGTTACTTCTAATTACTCAGAATGTTTTGTGTTGAAAAACCGATTAAGTCTGTTGGAAATAGTGCCCTTGGTTCATTCCACAATCTCGATCGCATTAGGATTATACGGCGTTGATGAGCACATTCTGCTTGGAATCTGGCGTAATGACTACATATTCCGTCATGAATAAAGGCTCTTCATAACGCCAACAGAATGATACTTTGGAAGCGAGGCTTTTAATCCTTTTTTGTATAACCTTTTTGTACCTGGCTTGGCGCTTAACCGTGGCACGTCGACTTTATCCCATTTGGGTTGATTTAAACATTGCAAGTTGATGGCGAGATGTTCAGGTAGATCCACGGTTCGCTCGCAATAATTAAAATGTGTGACACTTCAGAAAATGCGAAACACTTTTCTCATTTGCGAATAATGACTATGCACTTTAAACTCCAATTTTAATCCGGTGCGAGGCGGCTATCGCACGTATGTCTGTAAATGGATGTATATTTAACGGAAAACGTTCCCGATTTTCTGCTATTTGAACATGGATTTCATAGGTTTCTGTGTTCTGGGATATACGCGATTCGAATTTTCCAAATTGAAATTCAGTTGTAAATATTTATCGTTTGGCCTTTATAGCTTGCATAGAGGCAATAAGTATGTGCATGTCAAAAGTTGGAATTCGTCGAACGGATTCGAATGAGAACGTTTTCGTAATAAAAATGTTGAAAATGTGGAAACTGTATTAAAGGCAATAATCTTTATATTTGTCATGGACTAATATTTTCGTGTATTGCGAATTCAGAACTAGTTTTTACTTCATTCAGAAATGAGGCCAGATACTTTGGAGAGTCGCTATTCTATGGTTTTATTGGTTTATAGCATGGACCTCCTTTTTGTTACTTTTGCCGTTTATCTCCCTTTAAAATGTATATATGTTTCTGAATAAGTTTGTTAAGAACTTTATATAAGTTTATGTCTGAGCGTGTGGTGATAGCAAACGGAAAGTATGACAAAAAAATTGAGCGGTGGCTAAATAAAATTAAGGTGTGGCAAAATGTGAAGTTTTCTTGGTTTTCTAAGGAAGGTTTGCCCATTTGCTCTTCTTCAAATGGTTTAAATGGAGGTTTAGAGGTTTATTTTTGAACACAGATTATTTTTGGGATTTGCATTCACTAATGGCTTCCGTTTTGTGGTCTAAACCTTTTGGTGTGGGGTTCTTTTGGAAAACCAGATGTTCTTAGCATATATTTTAGTCTGCTTAGGAGAACAGTGGTTGCTTGTATAGGGTTTGGATATTAAAACTACTTCTGTTTTATACTCTTTAGAAATGTTGAGAGTGCAAGGGCTTCGTTGATAGTATATTAACTGGGCAAGCCTGTATCTTTTGTGCGCCTGTGTTAGAATGCGTCAGAATTAGATATGGTGCTCGCATCAGAAAACATACATTAAAAAATCAGCAGAAACTTGCAGATTCCCGTGAATTGGTTTTTCATATTAACCACAGAAAATAGTCCAATAGGGAAAATTTCAAATTGAGATTTTTAGTCGTGCATACTTAACATTAAAAGTCACTAATGCAGTATAGGAAAACTCCAAACTAAACTGTGTTCTCTATCGATTGAGCCTACACAAGAGCCAATATCAAATATTGGGAATTTGCTTTCTAAAATCAATGCCCCAATCCAAAACAAGCAAAGCAGCGAAAGAAGAACAAATAAAATATATATCACGTTCGCTACACGAAAGTATACAAGTCAATATTGGAGTTTCTCCCAAAAACCTGATGAAAATATAACAAAGGCAAACAGATTAAACCAAACAAAATGGTAGAGGAACGGCAGTATATCAAATTATCGACAAAAAAATCATTATGGATTAAGAGCGGGGGAGGGGTTTACGCCAGGGATTTCAAAGCAAATGTTACTCTACAAGCAAAACGTTTTTTTCGGCACATATTTTGCGGTTCACTGCCATGAAAAATTAATGTTTGTGAATCCCCGAATCGATCGTTTCAGTTATAAGCACTTCCAAATTGCCAACTTTTTGCAGCAATTTTTAATTAACAAAATTGGTTTATAAAACCTACCTAAATGAAATTGAACAAATCATATTTCCATCGAGAAATAGTAAAAAAAATATTTTTTTAAATTCAATTAAAAACTTAATCAACTGGAATGATGACCCTTTAACGAGGAGTTTCCAAAAATTAATAAATAAACCTATTCAGATGATTCACAATAAAGAACACTTGATGAATCATTCACAATTTAATGTAGCTTAATTTTATAAAATTTCGTTTGTTTTAAGTTTCCATAATTCGTATTCTGTAATGAGCATTTCTAGTTATTTTAATTTTATTTCCATTAGTATTACTTTGTTTTGTATCTCTTATTGCCCTGGTCGTAATTCAATTTGGCTAAGTAAACTCCGTTTTCTAAACACATTTATGCTTTTCTTTAGGTGTTTATGAACATCAACCTTTTAGGTATACAATTGTCTAAAATCTTCTAAGAATATTTTGCACTTTATCTAATACATTTTTCGGACGTTTTCAGGTAAATTTAGAAATTGTAACACAATCATTAATATATATTTTGTTATGGTTCTAGAGGATGGAAATTAGTTATTGAAAAGTGTGCTGTTGAAAATTCAGTTTCGTTGTTCAAACTAATAAATATAGACAAGAATATCCGAGTTATCTATTTTTATCTTGAATAGAATAGACAGAGGCGCTTTTAATAACATGTTTACTGAAAGCGGAAGTTGTTGAGACAAATGCCTGTCATCAATTCCAAAAATGACTAAGCAACAGCTATTAATTTGATAGCCTTGATAGAAAAGGCACAGTTTTACTATTCTTGCTATATAAATGTGCGTGTGCGTTAGATATGGGAAGGAGAAATCTGTGAATTATTTATTCTGGCAGGTAAAGAAGTTCCAGCCATTTGGAAACAATGCCAAATAGCGTAGAATTTGGTGATTTAGGCCCTTTTCGCTAATCAGAGTTGTTCCCTACAATCCCCAAACCTATTCGAAACATCTCCATTACCCTCCCAATTGCAGGTCGTCTTACGAGTAACAGCAATTATACTAATGGATTCCAGAACGTCGTTTCTATTCGCTCTGATAAAAAGATTTTGAGCTTTTTGCATAAACGGTAGTCTCCTGTGGCCCTTTTTGCCACCTTTTCAGAAATACATTTCCTCCTCGACGACTTTGCATAAAGTGGAAACTCCGGATCTCTTGCAAATAACCGGAATTGCCTTTTCTTAAGCGGCAGGTTCAAAATATTGATGATAAAAGACTGATGTTTCTGCTTTCGTGCATACATCCATAAAAGGCGAGCATTACAATAAAAGCGAGTATGTAATATCAGTTTCAAAAGATGCGCTTTGATAGCGTTTGCCTTTATGGTGCAATATTGTTGCCTCTATCGCAAACAATCAAATCGAGTGGGTGATCCGGCTGGGAATTCTTACTTTGTTACATTTTTTTGCGTTTGGTTCCTTTTACAATTCAACCACCGATAAAATTATTGTGTTTAAAAAAACGAAACGAAGAGACAAGTTCAAGCAAAAACTGAGCACGAATATGTCCACCATCAAATATCTGTTTAAACTGTTCAATCTTTTGCAGTAATACTGCAGTTCAGTTGTATCCAATTTCGAGCATGGATTTTTTACTGATAATATCAAGGTTCAAGTTAATCTAAATAAATAGGTGATTACGTCCTCTGAATTAATAAGCAATTTATTAATTCGTCACAAAGATTTTATTAATTTGTTGTTGTCGCTCTGAGAGCAAATCTTAATTAATCAAAAATTTACTTCAGGTCTCCACTAAAAATAGTTGTATCCACCTGGAAGACAATTAGTAGCATTTCATAGAAACATTCAATATATGAATCAAGGCGATTTATACTCATTCCTATAAAGGACCTTCTTCCAGTTTTACAAGAGAGCATTTGTGAATCTTGATCTAATTAATTTTTTAACTACTAGTTGTTAACTTTTACATGTATTGTTAGCTTTTAATTTTCTATGTATATGTTTTACTTGTATACATATAGATGGTTGTTCGACCTGCCAAAAACCGCTTTTTAATAAGTAACATTTAACTAAAGATTCAGTTTCCTCAGTCCGTTCCGCCTTATTTTGGTGCTAAGTAATAGTAATAAATATTAAAGTGTGTATGATCAATCTTTATTAAGTTCACCCTTTTCACCGCGCTGGTGGTATTTTAATAATTTCCATATATGCATTAGACCATTGTAATTCCCTCGGGAGCCAAGACCAAAGCCGTGAAATATTCAACACCTGCTACTAATGGGAGTAAAATTGGAAATTTATTTCACATAGACATTAAACCGACATTTAATAAACAGAGCAAATATGAATGTAAATGTAATAATTTAGTGAGCAATGCGGTACCTATTGACTCCCATTTTAGGGATTATTTGACCCAAAATTATTTCAATTTCCGCTGTTATTGTAAACGATACTACGATGATTTTCGCAAATGGGTATCAGACTGTCGAAAGCTTTCCATTTTTATAGGTAGTTGAAAAAATACGGTAGCTTCCTTTATTAATTAGTATTAGTTTCTTTTGATGTTTGTTTTAATGTTTTTTTAGTTATATCTTTAACTATTTCGATTAGGAACGAATTCATTCTCAAATACTCTCTGAAACTTTCACTTGAACTCAACTTTGGAGACTGACTGATCAAGCAATAAGTCACATGAACAGAAGAAAACCTTGGGTTCCTTACTAACTCTGCTTGTTTCAGCCTGCTGTTTAAATTGTTTTCTTTCAGTTTCATGTATTTATTTTTAATGATGCAGTTATTTTGTGTCGACCACTTGACTTTTTTAAAGATCGCTGAAACTTGTATACTATTTTACATTCATATCTACGGCATCTGCTGACTTTCCACAAAGAATAAAATGGATTTAAACAAATTAACAGATTTACACATGTTTAAACACATATTAACAGGGACAAATTAACCCCTCTAATTACAATCACGTTTAATCAATGATTAATTCCATAGCATTTAAATTCCCTTATTCCGATTACAATTTGTTATTATTACAGGCTGTTCATATTTCATTCAGATACATTGTATTTGAATGTAATTCTGGATACATGCCACTTTGCTTGATGATGTGCTTGTCGAAATTCAATGGAATAGAAATTTAAGGAAGTCGGGTCATTGTTTGCGCCATGTTACCCATAAAGACAAATTCACCAAACACTTCGATTAAGTAATCCGTAGGCCTACCGGTGTCCTGAAAACCGCGCCTTATTATTCATTCTTGAAGGGACCCTGAAGCTCAGGGCACCCTCGTTATGTAGTTAAGCTCGAATTATACGGTTAATCTACTTTTGTCGTGATTAATAATATTGTATGTCTTCGAATTTAGTCCCGTTTTAGGGGCATATGCAAAGTTTTAAACTTTGTCTGTTTGTTACGCTGCCGCCGCTGCTGCTGGGATTATGAATGTTCGCGAAAAGTTTCGAATTTTGGTTGTGGAGTTTAAGCTCCGAGAGGGATTACTTTGGACTATTTTTACCTTCTCGTTATAACCTAATAAATGTCCCGGACTTTGGGGAAATGTACTGATTCCGCAAAGTGCACTCCAGCTCTATGGTTGCCTTTCACCTATGGGAAAAGCGGTGTAACTTCGTTTTGGAAGAACCTGTATTTTCATTCGCTGATTCGATGTAGATTGTCCATTTATCTGGAATAGAGCCTTGAAAACCACTTCAAAAATTATTGAATTAATGAAATCAATATGTGAAGAAGTCAATTCGTTATTATTGTATTTAGGTCCTTTTTTCTACAGGGTGCCCCGTAAGCACATGATCAAAAGGGTACTGCGTTATTCTTTGAATCAAAAGAAGACGATCTGACCCAACTTTGATTAACAAAAAATGTCTCTGCTATTGATGGTCAAAGTTCTTCAAAAAAATTTTCTTTTTTAAAATATCGGGAGAATGGCACGATGTATTTTGGTGAAACTCGCTGTGAATGTGTTCTTTTATGTAAGATTCATAGTTTGCTGAAAGAATCTAGTTCAACCGTCTTGGACAAGTGGTGAATTCTTGAGTGCCGTGATACAAAAACTACCAGAACTTTTTATTTGGTGGATGGAATCAACTCATTTTTTTTTTGGTTGATGCACTAATGATTTATTCACAGGTTTGTGCTCTTTGTAAAATCTTGAAGCATCCATAGTTTTTGCGCAAAAAAATATGCCTGTTTTCTAGCCACTTAACAATTCTAGACATTAACTGCAAATAAACGCGTACGCTTTCACGCAAATTGTCTTCGCAAAGTCGCAAATGTCGGTCACTTCTTCATTAGAAAAAGTAATTCAAAACGAATTTGTGAGATTGATTGACAATTATTTTATGCCTCGTATCACGATATTTGCAGTTAATTCTAACATTGTTAAGTGGCAAGCAAAGGTAAATATTTTTTCGCAAAAACTATGAATGCTACGAGATTTTACAAAGAGTACAAAATTTTGAACTAATAATTAGTGCATCAACCAAAAAAAATCAGTTTGATTTCATCCATCAAATGAAAAGTTCTGGTGGTTTTTGTCCCACGACACTCACTCAAGAATTCACCACTTGTCCAAAACGGATGAACTCGATTGTTTCATCAAAATATCAGTCATACATAAGAACACATTCACAGCGAGTTTCACCAAAATACATCGTACCATTCTCCCGATAGTTCAAAAAAGATAATTTTTTCGAAGAACTTTTATTATTAATATCAAAGGAGCCAGATATTTTTGGTTAATAAAAGTTAGGTCAGATCGTCTTCTTTTGATGCAAATAATATTATCGCAGGATCCTTTTGATCGTGTGCTTACGGGACACCCTGTATAGAGTTAACTTTTTTTGAACTTTAAAGTGTATTTATTATTATCTTGCATTTACAGAATGGTTGAAACTTGAAGTCTTTCTCACAAAAGATTCAGATATTTTCAAAAAAATAAAATTCCCATCTGCAAATTAGTTTATTTTTTGTAAACATTACGTAAATGCCGCTAGTCTTATGCGAAAATCAACGAAAGTAACAGGTGTAAATGAAAAGCGATGAACATTGAATCTTTTACTGATCATTATCGATACATTTATCAGCCGAGAAGAATTTAATATTTCTAAATTTGTCACAGTTCTAAATTAATCTTAATTGGGTTCCCAAAACCAAACCTTCAAATGGTTTTCCTTGACTGTGTCGGTGCTTATTCCTAAGCATCAAACTCAAAATGGGCTTAATTCTTGCTTACGAATACAGCAATGATTGCAAATGTGCAGGAGTGGCAACTTTGCGTTCTTTGACAATGTTCACTATCTCAAGAAGATCAATTTGCCTGGTAATAAATAGCGCCATAGTTTGCGCGTGTATCTTGTACAGGATTTTCAATGAACATAAACTTGATGCATTGTTATACATTTCCTCAGTTGTAATTTTGGCGTGTCAACAAGCAGTTAGTTAGCTTCATTTATATTCATAATTTGCGCTTAGCATTAAGAAAAAATAAATTGTGAATGGTGAAGAGTATTGCCTATTTGCTTTTTTGGGTTGGAATTTTTGTTCGGATAATTTCTTGCTGCTGAAAATGTCTTAATTTGCATTGAAATACACGGAATTTAGTTAAAACGGAGAACAATCAGAGGGTGCGCGGATGTAAGATTATAACCCAATAAACAGTTCACTCACGGTAGTTATTTAACCTCCAACCCCGTAGTTTAGATTTAGATTAACTCAAATTATACAAGGAAAATATATTTAAGTTTTATGGCTTGACAGGAACAATTATTTTTTTGCAATAGGGCAAAGTTACTTAATATTTGATGAATGAATTGCGAATAATTCTTGTTACTGCACTTTTGATCACTTTCCCTCAAAGAAAAAAACTTTCAAGATGAACGAGAAAGGTGCAAAAACGACTAATAAACGTTTTCAGCATCAACTTTGGGATTCAAAGTTACGTTCTACTAAGAAGCTAACCAGGTGCTTTTTCTTCCCCTTAGTTTGATATATTCCGGTAGTTAGGGGACCGTCTTTATTACATTTTCAAAACTGACAAAAGCCAGTTGACATATTGCGCTGGGTAGCATTATTAACACCGCAACGTCAGCAAGAACTTTAGAATGATACATTATTCCGAATGCTAAGTTAATATTTCCCTGCTCGTGAATGTAGATAAGTGAGCATTAAATCATATTTAAATTTGATTGTATTTGAAAATATGCAGCCGCCGGGAGCTGCTGCTGTTACCATTTTAGTTTCACTTGAACTGGAGGTTCGGAGTTTTGAGCCGATTGGGTTGATTGGCGCACATAAATTAAAACACTATGTATTTAAACGCAAAAATCCGATATAATAAACATTAGAGTGCTGGGTTAGTTTCAGCAGTTAAAACCCAGCTTTGAGTCGCTCTACAACTTTACTTTAAAGCAATTCGTGGAAAAGTGCAGCCCAATTTTCGCTCTACATCCGTACCTAATTGGTAAAAAAGAACACCAAGAACGCAATCGCAGTTGCATCTTCTAATTTAACCATTCAACTCGGATTTCTCTTTACACTTTAAAAACACTCTCTACTCATTTAGAAAGGAGCTTTTTATGTCTTAAACTCAACACAGGAAAGCTTGCCAAGACCTGTGCGAGCTTAAACTGCGTTAAATTGGATTGGATTTTCTTCGTTTCGCCTGGCTCTATTCTATCTAGATATATAAATAAGAGCGAGACAGTAATATCTTCTTGCATCTTACCAATAAAACTAACGAACGTTTTTAATGGAAGCGGACAAAGAAGTAATAAAGGCGGAAATACCGAAAGGAAGACAAGCTGTGAAATAATGATGGGTGCATCGGATATTTTACGTTGTTTCATTTGAATAAAACTCCCATTTATTTTAATAAACTGAATTTTGTTTCAATGTTTTACAACAAAACTCAATGCAGAAATGCCATGTTTGCGTCAGTAATGATTTGGAGCTTTTAAATAGATTATTTAGCGATAATCACTGCCATTTCACTGGATTGTCAATAATGTACAACTTGTCTTATGGCTTTGTTTTTAGTCTTAGTTTGCCAGTCTTTGTCTCAGAAAGTAATGCTTCTTTTTATATAATTCAATTTTTTTTTTCGTTAAAAGCTCTTATTTTAAATTACAATTTATACTCAATCAAATGGAGATTTTGCGATAAATACAGTTACAAATACGGTTTATTAATAAAGAAACAATTTATTTTTAATTAAGCACAGTGTGTTTTGAATTATTTTTTCCCTTTTGCAGCTATCACATTTCTCGCTTTATGTCACCGACCTGATGTAGTGATCCGTTATCATAAGATTAATAAGGCACATTTGCTAATTGACACAAAACCATCCAACCGGTACATTTTAGTTGCTACACGCCCCAAACACTTCATCTATTCTTGTCACAGTGGTAACAAATATCGCATCAATTTTTCAGGTGTTATTTAGGTAATGGCTTATTTGTCGGTACCGAGTGCTGCTTGCTGTTCGATATTTGAGAGAACGAAAATGTAAGGGAACAGTGGATATTTTGTATAGTGTGATGGAAAATTGGTGTCTTTTCTTTTCAATCGTGCCTTTATATGGGTTTACTTACAACCAAAGGAAAACGATTTTACAGTAGATAACAGAATGCAAAAAAACGTTTCTTGCGCACACATTAATTGACCAATCTTAGTCATTCAAAGGTTACGAGGAGTTAACAGTTTTAATTAAATTTTATTCAAATTTGTCGCCTATGCATGGAGTGTATGTTTTTAGTTTAAATACTAATCTCCTGGTGTTTTAACGTGGAAGAGTGACTGAAAATTTACAGTCAATGAAACTCATCATCCGAACACAGTTAATGTTGAATCAAAAATATTAGATAGATTCAGTTTTTATCAAACAACTAGTAGACGCCAAATTATCCAGGAAGGCAATGTTTCGAAGACTTTTATTTGGCGCACATAGCAAAAGAACTGTTTACGAACGATTATCCATTATGCAGATTATTTTTCAAAGATTGTGCTTTTTACTGACGAATAATGTTTTACAAGAAGCGGTAGCCTTAGCTTTGCCAATTCTTATAAATTATCATTTAATTCCAGGGGTTATTCTAGTGTAACTTCGAAACTATTGTTGGAATAAGAACACTTGGTTTTTTCACATTAATCTAAAGGGCACACACAAGTCTTAATTTCTAGAAGATTCAAATTGGTCACACGATTTAGGTTATAAATCATATACATTTATTTTTCAGAAACTTTTTTGGTTGATGTGTTACTTTTGAGAATTCACTTATGAAGCAGCGGATATTTGCCCAACGTTAATAAGGGAGAACTTCAGAACCCACGTATCCAAAAAGGGCTCGCGCCTAATTTACATTATATTAAACGATTATGTGACCGTTAAAATGATATGATATATTAATGCATTTACCATAATGAAAATATTGAGAATGCGTGAGTGTGAAGAAGAGCCTCATGGTATTGAACCCTCTTTCTATGTAAATCGCAGAAGAGACTCAAATTCAAAACTTTTTAAAGTCTTGAGCAATAGTTAATTCGCTTATCCCACATAATCTAATAATACTTAATATGTTCGTTGGGACTCAGTTCGTGGGACACAGGACTATGCCCTAGCTTTAAACTTAAACCTTTGTTCAATCGCTAATTGAGTTAGTTATTAGTAAATGTAAATGTGGACATGTTTTTAATTTTTCTCCAATTATTTTTTTTATTCGCCACTCACTCCAAGTCACTAATTCTTGCTCGATTTCTTTAAAAAGTAGAACTTATTATTCTAAACGGTACCATTTTGTGCCTAAAAGAGCCTTTTAAATGTACTAAGAAAACCCGAAAGCCTCGTGGTAATAACTGCTCTTATCAGAGAGTTTTATTTTAAAAGGGATTTGCGCAAATGGGGCTCTTTTTGCGTTCAATATCCAAAATATCTACGGTAAAGAAATCTTAAAGTATGTCCTAATTCTATTGTTTCAGGGACTTTCAGAAATATTTGCACCCTTCAGGAAGTTTTTCATAAATTTATCTCAATTTCTTTTTTACGGCCGTGAATGTTCCCTTCTTTGTTCCAGTGTTTTATTACGGAATCCGTTCTAAGTTTAAAAGTGAGAGCAGCATAACGATTATAATTTGAGATATAAATTTTGAAATAACGTTTATAGCAGTTTAGAAGAAGGTTTCCGGAGATTGCTTTAAACAGTTGATAGCATAAATCTGCTAAATTATGGAAAATGGGACTGCTGAAAAAGCATTGCTTTGATTGCCTATTTATTTTCCAAATGGAAAACGTCAACACGGATAACGGGAAAAGTAGTGCATTTCAAAAAGTAAAGCTATATTTACGGTTCAGAGCAAGAACTACTTCAGAAGAGTTGCCAGTTGTTTCTATCAAAGTTATCGGCAATATCAGTTGAGCAAGGGAAATAGTAGGAATCGCATATTGTATGGTATTGAAACTTTCAGAACATATCTAAGTAATATCCTAGATTTGTGATTTTTGTGGATGTGAAAAGTAATACATTTTAGTTTCAGATAGAATACCTACTTTTCAAACATTTTATTTTTGGTTTAAGGTTGAACAATTTCCGTTGTTTCGGATGGTTCGTTACTTTACAATAATTATGGCATATTGCTATGTAACTATTGTATGTTTGAAGTGAAATAGTTGAAACTATTAATTATGTCTGGATGTGCATAAAGAAGAATTCACGACTTACCTATTTAGTATCAAACTTGATCCCCGTTAAGCTAAAGATTACCATATTAAATGGCTTTAGAGTTTCAGAATAAAAAAGACGATCTTTTATCACCTGCATTAAAAATCTAATGTATTCAAAGAAAACGGCTTTTTGAAGGCAGTTCCGATCGATCAACGCTACTCTATTTGCAATTTTCTCGAGCTTCAATTATTGTTCGATATTGGCGTTCATTCTGTTCGAGTTTCGCCGTTCTTTCCCTGTTTTACATCGACAATATCGCTTTTTTTATGAGGCACGAAAGCAAACTCTGAAATTAGCCGATACCGAGTTAAATACTAAAATTCACGCAAAGTTGCAAAATACAAGCTCCGAAGTATAAACATGGTAAACGTTCAGAAACTAACAAAAATACAGAGAATAGAAAACATTAATTAGTTGTCTCATTGAAAATAGGTTTCGCCTAATAACACATTTGGCAGTTAAAATAATTACAATTGCACAATTTGATTTTTTGATATTGGGTATTTTCTTAATTGTTTGATTTATCTTTTCATCATTGTATAATAAATACTTCGTTTCCATACGTAATTTTTAACTACATTCTATTTAACTGCGTCAATACATTCTTAAGAATGTTGTAAATTAGGATCAGATCAAATAAGCATAATAAACGGGTTGTTGTTAAATAGCAATGGTAAAATGCAATCAAACAATATTCCTCGGTATAAGATCACGTTAAGTCAAAATGCCAGCGTAGCAATCTCACTAATTTCGCGATGTCTTCAGATTCAAATGTTTTTGTTTAGATCCCTGAAACGAGCTGAAAATATTTCCAAAGGCCAGCAAAATTGTAACAAATAGTAGAAAAAAATGGAGCCAAAAGTCTCCCAACTAAAAAAGTCCTAAAAGCGATGTACAGCCACGTAAAAGAATTGCGAGCTGCTCCGTTTCATGGTAAAATTAAATGACTAGGAATGCGGAAAGAGTCTTGGAGACTCCAAACCGCGTTATTTTCCGTTGTTCCCTCGGCAAATACGGAAAAACTACAAAGAAACTGAAAATGAATTTTACTGATTTACTTTTAAGTGCGTCATAAAGATGGTCCGTGATACTTGGTCTGCTTTTGTTAAGGTTTTACTCTTTATGGACATTAACTTGCAGAATGAAGTTATATAATGATACTGACTGAATAAGTAAGATACTTGTTGCGAGTCTATGCACTAAATTTTCTTTGTTGCGACTACAGTATAATAAAGTGTTTTAGACATTTCTTCAATGGAGATAAAAATAATTAAAAGGCTTTCGGCTGGATATCATATGAACGGTGAATCTGTCTGCTTTGATCCATTTCATATAGGTACAAAGTAGTTGTAATATTTGCATCACATTCGTGTTGAGCTGCTGGTTAACGTATCTTCAGATTATCTACTTGTAGGCTTTTAATTAAAGCTTATACTTTGATGGATTTTGAAGAATCCTATGTAAGGATTCGAACGCATTTCAAACTCGTCTCCACTTTCACTCTTCACTCACAAGTCGACATTTCAACAGTCGAAATATTTTGAATTATTTTTCTTCCTTATGATTTTCATGTGTGATTGATATCCTCAAACATTTTATTATATTTTAACTTTCTATTACTTTCTTGCTAAGATCGTAATTACAAAATAGATATGTGGAAGTGATGACTAAGCTTAGCAAGTTCTGTGTGAAAAGCGATAAAATAGTCTGGGGACTAGCCAAAATACCGGCACTATGAACACTTCAGGTAAGAACAACTTCGCAGCTTAAAAGCACATGTTTTTCTAATCTTCTTGACGGGGAAGTGAAATAGAGAGCTTAAGCCGGCGATGTCCTTTAAGTCGGGGCGAAAACAATCCAGAATATCGATGCACCGTTATGAAAAGTTTTGCAATTTGCTCAGTTAAAATTAGTGTTATTGAAAATTTATATATGCATTCTGATACTGAAGCTCATTTAACCTGGAATTCAAGCACAGCGAATGCTAATAGAATAGATAGAAACTAATGATAAAGCTAGAGACTGCATGTATTAGAATATTAGTTTAAAAATTGAATATCATCTGATCCCAACTTTTTGCCTTTGGTTTTGTGCTAAAAGGGAGCTTGAGGTCGGTGATTGATACTTCTAATATTCAGAGTAAACCGGATTATGAGCGGTGCGGTGTTGGCCATTAAGTATTCATCCCTGGCCGGGCGTCGGAATCCCGCTTTAATATTTAATGCGTTAGAGCACAGCGCTTACATTAACGGCGGTCTGGAAAAATACCACCTCCAAAGCCATTTTCCTGGATCCAGGCTAATCTGTTCCTTGGCTCGCGATTTAGCTTGACTTCGATTAGTTTTGGATAGCAGTAAACGTTTTCCGTTTCTATGACCTTTGCCATTTGAAAGTCTTTGCTGATCCTTTTGTTTCCTTATTAAGCTTGACTCGCACTTTTATATTCTTTAATTTCATTTGTCGACTTTTTCTTCAACTAAGCTTAAAGAGTTGTCCAGGTTTACTCATGTATGCATTTGCGCAACACTCATCCAGACAACTTTTGTCAAACAAGCAGTGGAACAATTATGATGTATAATAAACGTAATTCACAGCAAGCAATAAAAGTCACTATTATTACTAGCAGTATTCACTAGTAGTTAAATTTTTGTCACTATTTATGTTCATTTATAAGTTAATTTTTGCTTATGGAACAATTGGCACTTCAGCCTGATGAGTAAATATAGAAGTCACCATATAAAAATATTGATATTGTGTAAGATTTGCCTTCCTAGTCTCATCTCAACCCACCCGTTTCGTTTCTTCCGTCTTATTTTAAAATATATCCAACTTCCATACTAGGTCGTATTGCAGCCCTCGCTTTATCGTTCACCTTGCCTCAAGGTGGGCAAAATCGAAAAACTCAACCTTTTTCCTTCAGGCCGGCTCCTTGTTTCATCAATAATCGTTGTTCCTCCGGTAATCGTCCATCTTCTATGCTGTAAATGACGTAAGCATGTCTTCGACATCCCCGACTCCGGGTCCGGAACAATTAGATTTTAGGAAAACATTTAGCCTGATTAATAGCGATGTTACGTCGGACATTGTTATGTTTGAGCTTGGATCTGACGTCAGTAATTTGGCAAAACGGCCCCCGTGTTCTTCTGGACTGTCTATCCTGTTTGGTTTGCATTGTGCTTTGTAACAGTTCGGTTCTGTTTCGTAGGTGGAGCGGAATTGTTAATTTGTTGTTGCCGGCTGCTGCTGCTACTACTGCTTTTGTAGAAGGTTTTCTAGTGAAATTAATAACCTGATTTTTAACTCATGTTTGTTAACTCACTTTTGCTGTATTTATACATGTACAAAAGTAGTAGGTGGACTGGGCTGGTTGTATTAACATAAACAGGGTGTCTCTAAATTGTCTATACAAAACCCTACCACGGATTCATGGGGTAAAAACATGATTTAGCCCAATTGGTCTTATCGAAAACTGAACGAGGGAACAGAGGCCGTGAAAGTTAAGAATTAAAAATTGAAAAAAAATAGTTTCTATGACTGCATGAACGAAATCTCGTCTCGGGAGGTTTTAGGAGGCGAAAAATTAGAATCCGTTAACATTTTCAACGAATTTTGAACTTCCAATATCTCATGAAGGAATGCCTGTGGAGACTTATCAAGATACAAACACAAATCCGTTAATAATTTAATAATACGTTTAATAATAATTGTTATACGGGGCGATAGCAAATATGCGATTTTAATTAGGATTCGCATATATTTGGCATCGCCCTCTTCAATGTGCCTAGTAATTGTTAACGGATTCTAATTTGTCGTCCCCTAAAACTTTCCGAAACGAGATTTCGTTCATATTTACTAGTATTTCAAATAAAATCAGTCCACTTTTGAATTAGACAAGTTAGGCTAAATCATCTTCAGTGTTCAAACCAGGAATCTGTGATAGGAGTTTGTACAGGCATTTTAGAGACACCCTGTGTATCCGACATTATTAATCAATATAATCATTTAATTTTGAAAATCAATGGAAAACATGCGTTTCTCTTTTAGATGTAACTTGTTTAGAAAACAAATTTGTGCATCAAATGTTTGCAAAGGAAAATATGCCTAACTATTGCATTGGTGGGACTACAATAGGACCATGTCAGTTTTTGAACTTTTTCCTCGTATTTGATTAAACTTGTACACAAACATGTAGTAATTTTTCGAAGGTAGCTATATTTTTCGGCTTTTAATAAAATCACACTTGAAAATCGAAATTCTGATATTGTCATATTGTGGTGGAATTAATTTACTACACGACTTTCTGCCTGGAAAAATGGCAATGGAATGTGGAAAAAAGTCAACAAATTCTCAAATACCTCTTCAATTGAAAGTTTCGGGAAACTCGCCGTTATTAAGCTGTGGGCGTCCCCCTAAGGTTCTTACATAATTTACACATTTACACGCATCTGTAGGTTACAAATCCTTAGAGGGACGTCATTTTAAATTTTCCTTTTTATTACAATTTTGCGAAATCAATCGTGTAAGTGTATATTTTTGTCCTTAATTAAATTGAAGCGAATATGTGCAACCCAAGACGAATAATTTCCTATAGAAAGTGACCACCAGTATTTAGCAGAAGCTGATATGATGTTATGTAAGGCAGCGTAAATGAACAACATTGTGAATAATAGAAAAATTTTAAATTGGAAAAGATATATAATAAAATTTAAAAAATATCCCAGAGATGCAGATTAAACACCTAAGTAAATTACTACACACATATTATATTTGTAATTGAAAATTATCACTGCCATTCTGTTTCACTATCATTTTCTTGATCTTTTTTGTACTCTTTTGATTGCATGTTTTTTTTCAATTTATTAGTGAAGCTCACATACTCACTGCAAAAACTCACTGACTGTGAGAAAAGTTAATAGTTTCCAAAGTACTGAATGTCAATGTGCAAATAAAATGTTTGATTATTTTTAATATATTCTCAACCAGTTTTACTACAGCCAAAAATTTTGCCTTTGGAAGTTTTTGATAGAGCCGGGAATCATTTTTTTCTTCTGTTTCTAGAGGGCAATAGCTGCAATAGTCTGTCGTATATCGCTCTTTTGTTAGCAATATCTCGTTCTCCTATATTTCTTAAACAATAAATCTATACTTGGTTCTAGCCTCACCGACTCAATGTCTCGCCGTTTTTTAAATATTTCACATTGAAACTCTAGTGGTTATTTCAACTAACTCAAATTGGAGCCCTAATAGTAACTTGAGTTTTCGGTGAGAGTTACGGTCTAGAAGAAATATTTTATCTTTTATAACTAATTTTCGAATGAAGAAATGCACGTTATGGATTCTGTTTATGTGCAAGGAAATTTCAAATGCTGCAGTAGATTTCCGACAATCATTTATTGAACGGTTCAAATGTATTGATGTCAGTGGAGCTCAGGTTGAACAATTATTATGAAATCATAATTTTCAAAGACTTTACTCAGTTTAAAAAGTTGTAGTTCAAAATAGTTGTTTAGGTGCTTAAATCAATACTGTCTAATGTGCGTTAATTTTTGTTTTATTGAAAATTTGAACAGAGTACTTTCCTCATTTAGATTTAATTTGAGTGACCTAGTGAGATATATCTAATTAGAGCAGGTTTAGGAAATATGGGAGAACGAGATATTGCTAACAAAAAAGCGATATTTTAAAATTGAAGAAATATCTGATGTTTTAAATGTCTGCAGATTATTGAGGCTAGCGGTCTCTTGGAACTACAAGCAAGGTGATGGAAAATTTAGATTGGTCGATCTAAAAAAACCCCAAGCGCAACCCCAAAAAGTACAATTTAGTTTCGTAATAGTCAAACTCGCTCCGAGTCTATTCAAGAAAAACGGAAATTTAATTTACCCTGACACCCTTTGATAAATGACAACTTTGCCTAAAATCCAATATTTTAGCCAGGCTTATTATTGTTTTCTGGAAAAATTTCAATAACTAATTTTTGTTGTGTTTAACTATATTCCATCTCTTCACGCTGCTTACATTTAAGCCTTTTAAACCAACATCTAGTGCATACATAAATAACACCGGTTAATATTAATAAATAAACCCACCCCTTTTTGGTAGATAACGATTCATTGTCTTCACCTTACTAACATGTCGTCGATGTATTAACAACCAATTACGACAGCCTATATTCCAGCGCTGAACCGAAATTAATCGAGAAAAGGTAAATCCCTCTCGAAAATATAATAAATTATATAAACACCCACTGTACAAAACAGACACACGCATTCATATCGCAACGAGTTTAATGTGTGCTATGGGTACACTACGTTAAAATATGTATATATCGCAAAGCTAAACCGCATTTACCCCAAAGTTATTAATAACTCTCATAAATACGGGTTCCCATTAGTCAAAATTCCCGCCTAAACTTTGGCTTGTCTGACTATTCTAATGGAATAATTCCTTAAAGTGAAATTTACGGGTTTGTAGCACGTTTCCGGGCGGGCTGATATTATTTACAACCCCCGGGATAACAACAACTATATAGATCATTCCAGGGTTTAATTAATTTTTTTCCTGGGGCTTCCTTTGGCGTCTTATTACCTCGCCAAAGTTTACCTTCTAATTAAATTTTAGTTTCTTGTTTGCAACTTTCAATTCGGATCTAACCTTATCATTATTTGGATTCCTTTTACTCCAGCGCTCTAATTTTTTTGTAAGTAAACGTTCGGAAGTTTTACGACATTAGAAAGTTGATTTGGATTTTTAATGTATTTTTTCTTTTCTTGTTAACAGGCTTTACAACTTGCTTTTAGCTTGTTAAGTTTGAGCCTTCAAAGTTCTAATATTAAGAAGGCGTACTTATTTTTTACTGTGTTTTTGGAATAGTGTGTGTTCCCTTCATTGATCGCTTTATAGCTGACTCGCTACTGTATAGCAACAAATCCCGGCACAACTTTCATATCAATAATATTTTGCTAAATGTATATTTTTTAAAGTAATTTTTTGATTTCTTATGTGTAGAATGTTCCATCATTGACGCTCATGATTAGAGTGTTTTTTTAATTTTTATTCATAAGATTTGGAAGATCTGATCATCTGGTTTCGATATTTCAATCTTCCGGTCAAAATGCGAATTGGTATGGTTTTTTGGTTATATTGATGTACTCGATTTCTTTATGCTCTCTTTAATATCTAGATCTCCAAGATGTTTAGGAAGATAATTTTATTGGTTGCATGGAAAGTTAAAATATCTACCAGTATTTGTCAACTTTCAAACAAACTCAATTCTCGTATCGTTTGCCATTATCCAAATTACAACTACGAATAAAAAAGTATATATACCGAGCCGCATTCTGGCTTCCGTTTCCGGTTCGGTGTGTCCTTTTAAAAACGCGTCTGGAAATTATGCATACGTATGCAAATTCAATTCGAGCTTATATTCCCGGATTTTTGCATCGTTTATTGTTGCTACCGATTTTTTTATAGCTTTTATGCGGGATTAAATGGGAAATAAAGGACATCGTTTTACAAGACAATATTTTAGCTGGTGTTATAATGTGCATTTTGGCAAACTTTACCGAGGTTTTTGTTTTCTGTTTAATTTTGTGAGTGTCAAGTTTTGAAAATACTCCGGTATTTTAAAACATTTATTGCTGTTTGGAGTTGATTGTTGGTATACAAGTTTCTACATCTTGGGTCATTATCACTCCCTACACATTGTAGAAAAGGTTCTGCCGGATTCATAAAACTGATTTAAATTATTTCAACATGGGACATAAATAATAAACTAACGCTGATCGACTTATAGATTATCTGATTTCATACAAACCATTGTTTTGTGTAGATTTTTATTAGGAATTTTATATTTTATTGTTTTTCCTATTGTCTGGGATTAGTAGGTAAAATGCAAAAAGTCGCTGAATAATGTATAAGTTCGCCAACAGATTATTTTTTTATGGAATTGAATTAAATGTGACAACAAAGGCTTCATTTTTAAATAAATCATTTGACCTTAATAATTCCAAAAGCAGTTGTCTTGCCGGTACCAAGAGCAAAATGTACACAAATTAGCAATTTTCTGGATACTCTTATATGATTAATTTTCAGGTAAAAAAATAGAGTATTCTTGAATTTGGACGATGGGAAAAGAATTTAAAAGTTTATTTAAAAATTAAACCCTCGTACAAAGTTTCGAAACATTCTGAAAAGAACTGAAAATTTATAAAATTTGTTTTATTAGCTGTTCTGGAAAAAGTTTAATTCATAACATATAATTGTTTGTATTTAGTATATATTTTTGGCATATATTGATTTAATGATTACTACTGGAGTTTTATGCGAAATGGCTTGTTATATTTAGATACTACAAGAGAATAAAATTTTTAATTTGATTAATTAACTGTGTTGCAACTAATAGGCCTGTATAAACAATATTCCAGGGTTTTTATTGCTTCAGCCGATTCTATAATACCCAGTAATAAAAAGTAAATTGTTGTATTATGTATCGGGTTTCTTTTAAGGCTTGCATAAATATTCAGAAACAACTCTTAAAACCAGAGTGATAAAAACATTCTGAATGTTCTCAATTTAACAAGACCTGCAACAATATCTTAAAAAAGATGGCGATTTCGCTAAGGAACTTGCGAAAATTTTTCAACCTGTATCAACTTGCTCCTGTAATTTTGGCATTTGAGGATAAGTTTGTAGGTATACTGTTGATCAAATGAATTGGAAAAAAAAGGTGGGTACAAAATCGTAGAATAAATAGACTCAACTTTGTTATAAAAGAGATTTTGCAAGAAAGAAGTTTGAAATAACCCAAACATGTTTACCGTAAATTAGTTAAAAAATAAACTCATAATATTTGTTAATTTGAAAATTGTTGAGTTGTGGAGTTACTTTAAAAAATAATGCTTTAAAAAATGGCAGTGTGAACATTTTTAAAATTGTTTATATAATTTTCTTTCGAAACGTCTATTGGTTTTTAATGCTCAGTTAATATCTATTTTTCCTAATACATATATTCCACACACATTTCTTGCGCTTACACAAAAATATACAAATCAGTACCTATTAACTAGTTATCCACTGGATCAAAGGATCCATAGTCAAAATTATTCTCTGTATTTTTCTGTGGGGTACATTTCTCCACCATTCTGGGGTCACGCTTTGAATCACCAATAGTTGTTTTGTTGGCTAACTGGCTATTAGTACTTTAAAAGCCGATTAATTGCATAATAAGTTGCATATTAAATGAGTCCCAAGTTTTTGTACTCATATACCCTCCATCAACTCTGATGGACAGGGTTGACCCCATAACAAACTGGGTTAGATCTGTTTCACCAGATCGATATGCCAAAATTATCAAGAAGTTCGAAAATTTATCTAAGTGAATTTCCACTCCAAAAACAGTTTCTACCACTACCTTGCAATTCAATTGACTTGAGAATAGGCCTATACCACAACACAAATATTATAATCTTTATGCTGTGTCTTTTACTCTATTATTGACTGCTTTCACTAAAGAGTAGAAGTCCTGTTTGATTCTTGTCTAAAATTAATCAATTTTCTGTGAACAAAATGCAAACAGTATAGAATGTTCCCATTGTTAGAAGTCTTGTAGGACCATTCCCGTTGGTATTAAGATTGGTATCGTCGGAGTAGCTTGTTATGTATTTCCTCTCGGAAAGTTTCCTCACTAGTCAAGGAAATTGAGATATATACAAGTAATATTGGATCCAAAATTCTGCTCTGTGTACACCTGTTTTTTTTTATTTCAATGCTCGTCCTCTCGGCGGCCAAAATGTCAACTCTCTTCCACAGTTGTTTTGAATTAATACAAATACGATGAGATTAATTTTCTTCCAGTCTTAACAGGCTCCTTGGCAAACATGAATATAACAATGTCACCATTGAATTTAATCTGAATAAACCTTTAGAATTCTCATCGCCGACACTTTTTAATAAAAAAATGTTCACGTATTTTCAGTCATAATGTTCCTATATAAATCGCGACCTGACGAATTGGAATTCAAAATAATTACTTCTGTCATCATTGCCCATCGAAAATGACTTCATTTTATCAGTTCAGTCAAAAATCTGCTCGTTTTTCAGTTACCTCAATTCCCCAAGCTCATGAATCAGTGGCATTAAATTCGGTGTGTATTTTATAGTATCGCATTCGGTTCCCAATGAAAGAGATAAATCAACTCCAGGAAAGGGGACGGTTTCCATAGCGGTTCACCAAAGAGGCTCCGAAAAGCGGTCGGTCGTTACTTTGAGGTTCGCTTTTTAACGTTCGCTTTTCCAGCAGCCAGCATAGAAAACGCGGCCATAGTTCTATTTTACTTTAACACGGTGCTAATAAATTAATCAAATGGCTGGAACATCTGAGTGGAGGCCTCTGTCACTCCACCATCAGATTATTCGATTTTGATGGGCAGCTGGGCCAAAGGGTACACAGTTTATTAGCCTAATCGAGAATGAGGATTTCACGTCAAAGCAGAGACGGAAACAAAACCGTAGATTTACTGAACCAGTTTAGTAAGCTGAGGTTTATTTAATTGGTTTGTCAATATTGAAGCGAACTAACCATAAACGTGTTTTACTTGTTGATATGCAGCAATATGTGGAAAATTGCTAATACGGATGCTCAAATAAATTCTCATCTGAATTTGATTATTAATTTAATTAATTCACTACTTTCTCTCGTCTATTTTTAATTGTGCAAGACTGGATTGCAGTATATTTTTGGTCTTTGATTTAATGTCACATGGAAAACATGTTTTTTGTGCCGTTAATGTATTGCTCTCATTTTCCTCTCTTCTTGCATATCGAGAATGTAAAGTAAAGTTTTTGGTTTGTTAATTTTCAAAAAGCTGGAGATTTGACCTCATGTAGGATTTAGTGTACTGAAAATGAAACTTTTAGAGCGCTTATTCAAGATCTCTTAAATTTAGAAAATTTTGTACTTGGATATCCGTTATTCATTTCCGCCGACGATCCAAAACATAGCGGACAGAATATTCTGATATAGAAAATCCAATTGTGCATAGAACACGATATTTGTATGCATAAAGCAAAATTGCGTTCTATTAAATGCCGAAGGGTCCAATTTCTACAAGAAATGGTTAAAACGCTGTTAATTATTGCCATCACTATACCCGAAGCCAGCAGTTCACCAAATTAGCTGCATAAAAACATAAAACCAGAAACTTTTTAGTCCCCAGAGGTGAAACGGCATTGTCATTTTCGCAGTTTCATTACAATAACTCCATACAATTTCTATTGTGTCGTTGTGGCCCTTAGATACACATTTCATTGTTCATGGAAAATACCGAAAGTTAGTTTAGGAAAGACTAAAAAAACACAGTTTGCTTATACAACTAGTCAAAACTGTATGGACAATTTTAATCGAGCTCATATTTCTAGAAAAAGAACAAAGCAAGAGAAACTGGGCCTTGCTTGTTTAACTTTTATTGTGGGGAATATTTATATGCTTCGTTTAAAATGACAGTTACCTTTATGAGTGAGAATATATTTAATTTTCGAACACAGTTTTTTGCCTAAGGTTTCAAGAAAGTCTGTTGTTATTTTTGCACTATCAAATAGTTGGTGAAAAGGCGAGTAAAATAAGTAGATATTGATCTTCCAGCCGGCAATAAAAAGCAATTAAAAATAATTCAGCTAGTGGTAATTTTTTTTAATGTACATTTTGTTAAGCTTTTTAAATTCAGGGTGCAGCGCATAAATCCATGCCGTCGATCATAGAATATAGCCTGTTACAAATCGTCCATAAAGGCACTTGATTTACATTTACTGCTCAATTTGATGTTACTGCTGGCAATTTTCTTCATTAGTATAATTGCAATCAGTCGTTCTATCTGACTTAAATTATATTAATATTTTAGTTTAACATGAAGTTATGCAGATTCATTGCAGAAGCGGCAAGAAAAACCGGCCATAATAATATTTACGTAATTTAAATTTGTTATAATAGTGGGAGCAACTAATTAAGTTGTAAAAATGTTAAGATGCGAAGAAATAAGTAAGACCTGGAATGTACATTTTCAATATATCGGCAATATAAGTATGTGAATATTAAGTAAATATACAAATTGGCCGATTGTGGTCACATCCTTTCCAGATAATTGTCAGCGTAACAAAATCATGGAAAACAGTTTTCTGCAAATGTAACATTTCCTCTGTGTTCAGAAGAGTCGCAGAAACTGAAATGAAACACACAATGCGTGTATTCAGCGCCTCCTGTTTGCCTAATTGCGCTATATATCTCTCAGAATTATATCTATATCTGGTAAATTAAAGCACTTTTGCCATTGTTCTGGGCGCTTAACAATGACAGACTGACAGCTTTGACTCTATCTCAACGTTATTATCTCTTTTTGCGTGTATGTGCCCGTCCGTTTTCATTTTAATCGGATGAATCCTGTCTGGCAGAGAGCGCGGAAAGATACCAATATGATAAAAACAGAGGGGTTTAAACACTTTTTTATGTAAATTAAAAAGTGGGATTAACTTACAGTCGGCGATGGCCCTGATTTCGGTCTTTTAATCAGTTTTAATCAGTATGTTTTCATTTGAATAAATGGACTGATTGCGTACGAAACACACCCTTTTGTTTCTATACGTAAATAGTTAGAACGCTTCGAGAGAAGACCATTGGACAATTTGTTAAAAATGGATTGTCTTAAACTTAGTATTATGCGAATAGTTCTCTTACTCTGTTCTGTTTGGTTTCGAAAGCAAATCAATTGTCTACACCAGCACACCTGAAAACAAAAAAAGTGTCAAATCGGAAACTATAAGGAAAAAAAATCGAAAAGTGGAACTAAGCCAAAAGTATAGGACTTAGCGCCAAAATCAAATTGTTCATTATTTTTTGTCTAACAAACCACATACAGTTTCTGAGATATTGATTTAATTGGTAACAGTCGCAATAGAAAGTATTCCATCACAGAATAGTTCCGCATAGTCTCATAATTTTGTAAAACCTATATTTTATTTATTACTTTGATTTAGATCCGATAGAAAAACATCAAGGAAACAGAGCTATGCTTAATTGAATTTGTGTAAATGTTATATTGATGAGTCGTTCGAAAAGTTTCAATTTTCACAATATTCAGAAAAGCGGTCAAATGCACCCTTACAGTACCGACCATGTGAAACTTACAATTTACTTCGATAGTATGAGAGTATCCTTTAAAAAAATTTACTGATGATCCAACTATCCAAAAAAGAGCGCAATTTCCAATTAATTTTCATTCGAAAAACATCACTTTATTTACAATTTGAAAAAAGTCCGAAAAAATATCCAGAATTATAAGCGCACAAATGCATTGTCAACGAACCTACAATAACAAATTATGAATTTTAGCCTCGTTTCGAAAAAAATCCAGCATAGACCATGTGCAACTTGCAATTTACTTCTATTGATAACTTATTTTTCAGAATGGAAATTCTTTTAAGAATTTTACTGACGCTCGAGTTGTTCAAAATAGAAAGTACATTTTCAATTGATTTTAATTCGCAAAATATCACTAAATTTGCAGTTTGAAACAGTCGAAAAAAATATCCAGAATTACGAGCGCCCAAATACATCGTCAAAGAATCTCCAATAAAGATAGAAAATTTAACCTTATTTCGACATACAATTTAGTTTTTCTGGAGGCGAATCTTTCGACCAATTTCCTAATGCTCTAATTGTCCAAACGGAAACCTCAATTTAAATTGATTTATCACACAAAACAGCATTTAAATCAATATTTATATGCTAACATCCATGTTTTAATACCATATCTGTAAAATTATTGTTGAAAGTCCACTTTCCGACATTTTAATTACTCGTTTTGCACAATCTATATACTGATTTAGGCCCTATATACTTTACTTTCCTTTGCGTATCACTAAAACCTCCATATTTAGTGGCAACTGCTTATATATACACATTGAAGTTGATGAAGTACTTCGTGTTAGCCTGCTTTTGGAAAAGTGTAACAGATTTTCATCAAATTTTATGAGCTGTTTCGGTTTATGTCATCGTTTCCTGCCACCCGTAAAGTTAAAGTCAGTGATTCATATATTTTTAGAGGTTGTACTTAGCTTTTGGTGGCTTTTATTTAAAGCCAAAGCCACATAATCTCAAAAGGCATTGTATTTGTTACTTTTTCGTTTTTTAACTAAAAATATAGCCAGCTCTTTCTCAAACAGTATTTTTTTAAATGTCCAACTTACGATTAAAACTCTGTGGGATCCTTTTCGGAAATACCCGCCTTCCAAAGGCTAATAGTACAATTGCAAGATAGTAATGTGATTAAATATATTCAAAATTGAATTGGAATGTCGATATTTTAATTGATGTGGGCACTAACAACTACATTACATTTTGTTTAATTAATATGATTGTTATTATGACAAATAAACAAAATAATATTAACATTTTCGAATTACCGTGATTGAACCGAAACAAAGCAAACGCAGTGTTTTGAGTAATTAAAGTTGCATTACATTGCCCACTATTTATATGCTTCGCCCAATATTTATGTACTAACTGAAATAATTACGAAGGTATGCGGCAATTTGTTAAATAAATAGTTCTCGTTCTATAGCAGGTAAACAAAAATATCTACTTTCGATCAATATATGGTGATTTTCTTTTTTTGCTATTTTTCGGCTTTGGATCTCCAATATATCTGTTACGGTCTCGTCGGTCCACGGTTGTGGCCATCGTGACCCATCGGGAAGCTTGGTACTGCAGGACATTTTTTTATTCAATATTTAGCTGCAGTAACAGGTTTTTTTCGCATTCATCCACATTGTCTTAATGTTTTAAAGTCGGTAAAGGCAAATTCTATCTTTATATTGTGTTAATAATTAAACATTAAACTTCTCTTTCAGATTATTTACTACCGACAACTGATAATAGTTTTTGTGTGTTTTTTCGTTGATTCTATCGGCTGGTCTTTTCTTTTTATTATTTGTTTTGTGGGCAGCAGAGGTTTATTAAGAAAGTTGTTATTATATATAAAAGCGTGTCTCGTCCTTCTTCAATAGCAGAAACTGATATATTATCGTCCCCTGGAGCATTTCAATAATTAATTTAGAGCATGGCATCCTTCCTAGGAGTTCTAGAGTTATTTCAGGTAACTCTTCCGACCCACATTCATTATTACCGGTCTTGATTGATTCGTTCCTTGAAAAGGTTTTGTTCTAACTTACGTTAGAATTATCGTGCGGTATTCAATACATTGCCTGGATCTGGCTTAATTTCTCCGGTTTTATTTATCAGGTTAAAGACCTGCTACAATTATATGGCCACTTATTATACATAATTATATGCAGTACATTCTTATAAAATAAGACGTAGAATCGTTTCTGCTATGATCAGCATGATTTGACTATAAAAGAAGCCACAGCAGAAACGAGCATTCAGTCATTAGATGTTTGGTCAGAAGTCATAAGAATTGAGCCTCAGATTTTCTACAGTCAATCTTAGTCAGTCTGAAGACAGTCTTAAGATACACGTTCTAAGAGTCATGTCATTTAAGTTTCCTTAATTAAAAAAAAAATTAAGTCAGTTAAGGTTCGGGTTACAAGTAAAATCTATTGTTTGTATTAATTTGGAAGTAAATTGTTTTTACAAGCAAACTTTCAAATTAATCAATAAAATTTCACTCATCGACTTGTTTATGGTCATGTTCCGATATTCGGGTAAATTTTTGCATTAATATTCTACCCACTATTAAGATCAATACCAACCAATATTTTGGTGCTTAGCTGGAGCTTATTCTTTTAATGGCTTAAAACGGGTTACACTTTGTATCGTGTTTTTTAGGTCGTCAATTCTAGATTATCAATCGTCTACTGTAAAGTTTTGGAGATTCGCAAAACTAGGATCGCTCCTAAGTGTACTTTAAATTTTGAAAAGTTTGGTGAGCAAATATAAATTGTTTTCTTGACCCAACTAGCTCATTCAGTTCATATTTAGCACTACACGGTTTATTATTAAGGTATATCTGTTTTCTTCTCTAAAGCACCCTGTTTATCTGCAACTATTTTTGAATGTTTAAAATGTATTGTATTGGGTTTTGCACTAATTGATCTGAGGATTAATATTAAACAATAAACCAAGTCCTAAGCTTCTCGTTTTGATGCCCATAGGGGCAATGAATAATTCGTAATCCCCTTGTACGTTCTATACCAAAATAGAGGTAATTGATAATTTATGCCGCGTATACTCGTTTAGTCAAATGCAATTCTAATTATACCGGGAAATATTAGCAATAATCCGGCCATTGCACCGTTCAATAATTTCGTAAAATGCGTAAACGAAAATTGTAATAATATTTTGATCAACTTCAATAGCTGCCTAATGCATGTATGTAAATTTTCGATAATCAAATGCAAATTACTCTATATGTTCAATAATATGCTGTTGAAGAATTGGATTTCGATCATTATTGAGTGTAAATACGCCAATCGTTTGTCGGCAATCTAAATTAAAGCATACTTGAATTGTGATCAATTTGTTTGTCAAAGAGATAACATTCAAATTAAATTAGAAGCTTTGAAAAGAAAATTGATCAGTGCGGGTACTGGTTTCTGCAGCTTACTTGAAACTCTGATATTAATTTATTATTTGAATTTTGCCAGTTGATTATGAAAATCGGGAAAATTAAAGCCTGCTTTATCTTTCAAATTTTTTATAAAAGTGACTGATTTGTTTAGAGGGGAAAATATAAAAAATGCTTCATTCAATTCATGCCACTTTTGCAAGAAATGTATCAAAAAACTACCAAAAAGTGAAAAAAAATCGCTTGAAGTGTGGCAAATTTTAGGCTGGCAATAAAGCTGTCTCATATATCAGCTAAGACTTAAATTTGACCAAGTTTTGAGTTGATTTTTTGTTGATTTCAACTGAAAAATTATTATATCAAAATCTGTCTGCTTATCTGTTCATTGCATTTTTCTTCGCTTAAGTAAATCGTCCGTCTAAGACATTGTACTATAGGGTGGGTGTTACAGACAAGAACGGTTTCATTCAAATTTCATGACAGGCAGACAGATTTTATGCTTGAAAAATGTGTTCTAATACGAATATAGTGGAGGATATTCACTCGATTATTTTCTTTGAATTTGTATTCATGTGTTTCATATTTACATTTTGTTCGAGGAATTCTACAAAGTCTGGTATATTTTTGTATATGTAATTTTATACATGACTTACTAGGTGATATAAATCATTTGACCACGCCAAAAGAGGGAAAATATAGATTATAAATGATCAAACTCTGATCTGATATTCCATCTAAAATAAAATTTGTTGAGATTATATAACATTTGTGTGCGAAGAGGGTACAATTTTCGGAGCCAATATTTTCATATAGGTAGTTTTGCCAGATTAACAAAAATTTGCTGTATTGTTTTAATAACAAAATTGATTTGCCATGATATGTATAAATCAATTCTTCGTGATATTTTGAATTATAAAGTGAACAGGTTTGTAATGTTGTGAGAGGCATTGAACATTTAAAATGCGCTTTATTTAATTTGATATCCCGATCTCGTTAATTCATCTTAGCTCTTGTCAGTTGTGCGATCTAAATAAATATCGTGTTCTATTTTGCTTAGTAATCAAGTGATTTTTTTAATGGTTGGGATGATTGAGTAAGTCATTGCTGGAAAAAGAAGCATCTGAATGAAGTAGATCAAGAGTGTCTATCAAAATGCGGTTTAAAACAACACAGCCTTTGATACAGGACGCATTTCGTCCTTCGGGCACCCCAAGTTTCAGTTAGGTCAATACTGTAATGTAAAGAAACGGTACCTTTTCTCAAAACAAACCCGTTTTCATCAACTCCGATTCAAAAGACCGCAACTCGATTAGAACATTTCGCCACCAATTTGGCCGACTGCATGTTGATTTGGAAACTTTATATTATTTTTAAATGACCTTTCAGAACTCAAAATGCGCATCTCAGTCTTAGACATGTACAACAATATTCTGTTAGTAGATAGAAGGAAGCAGCGCTGTTTGTTTGTAACTTTTTACTGTCAGACAACACAGTAAAATGTGCTAATAATCGGGAAGGTAGAATTAAAGCTGTTGTTTATTATGTAAAATCGTCCATGTCCATGTTCGGATAAATATTCCATTAATACCAAAGCGTTTTTCTGCAACAGACAATTGTCGCATGCAAGAAATGGCGAAATACATGTTTTATGAGCAAGCCAGCTCAGTTTTATCCACCAAAGTATAGCAGTGAGCATTCAAATATATCCTGGCAAACTTTTGTTCGCATAAATTTTCGAGTCAAAGCAGCCGTAGAATAGTTAAGGAATTGTACCGTCCTGAATTATCGATAGTTGCCGAGGCCATTGCCAAAGAAAACATAGCGAGCCGATGCTATTCTATAATTTCACAGAAGCCCACAGAATTCAAATTCCAGTATGCACCAACTATGTTATATAAGCGTGAATAACTTATCCATGGGTGCAGCCCGATGTGTTCGATTGCCCTTTCCTTGTCGAACAATTACACGCTACATTCCGAACGAAAAATAATGGTTAGATTTTGCTTTGTTCAATCGCTCGTCTCTGAGGTATTTTGCCTGTTTCATGGAAAGCAATTTTCCACCAAACGAATTACTGTAAAATACCGCTGCAGTACAAATCGACAGCTATTTTTTCAAAAATTAGAAGTTGCACGATTTGAAAAAAAATTAGTCGGTTAACGCAAAATAAATGAAAAACTAGTGAAAGGAATTGTTTCAAACCTATAAGCATTATCGCCAACATTAAAGCTGAATTCAGGGTGTAATTGTGATCATGTTATTAACTTTAAATTTCCACTTGATAAGAAAACGTCCACAAATGAATTGTTTTCACATCAAGCTGTCCAACTGTAAATAATGTTTGATTGTGATTTCAAATCTTTCACTAAAAGCAATTTTTGTTGGTGAACACTTCGTACGCAGGGTTCTGGATCCATGAGTTCAAATTTCTTAAAATATGTATTATGGATTGATGGCCAGAATAGCTGGTGTTCATAGTGGATTGTTTAAAAATATTAAATTAAAAACAGGAATTTGATTCTCGTATGTAACAATAAGAGGAATGGAAACTTTTTCAACTTGTTAAGGTTAAATGGTAGATTCTTATTTTAGTTAATATGTACTAACAATTTTTTTTAATTAAGAAGTTATGTATTCTTGAAACGATTCGTTTACAGGCATATTTTCATTTTTTTTCATCATTTCTTTAGAGAAATCTGCAGTAAAAGTTTGCCACATGATCACATTTACACTCTGTACCTACAATGAATTAGGTACATTGTAATTTTCCAACCTTTTAGTGTAATTGTTAAATAAGATTAAATAAAACATGCCGCATGTTATTACTTCAAGCCTATGATCCCACTGAGTTTCTTCAGAGCAGATCAGACAAGTATTTGTGATAAAAAAGGTTTATTCAATAAAAAGATTTGAAGTATGGTGAAAAGTTCGGCAAAATTCTGCTAGTAAGGATAATGAATGGTTAAGTATGCAAAATTTTGATACAAATCTGAGAGAACAGTCGAATTAGTAGCCGAAAGCCATAATGTGCCGGTATTTTGGGTGTCGAGGATGATTTCCCAGGGGACATTCACTTGCGTGTGGTCCGCTATATAGGAAATGGTTGTTTTTGTTGGGTGGTATTATTACTACTTTCGTGCCAAACGGGATCCTTCAAGGGAAAACAATTAGGATACTTTTTGCGTTTATTAGCTTGACAGTGCTTTCGATAGAAGCTTGGTAATTGAGGTTTTGAGAAAGTGTTGGACATAAATCTCAATAACGGCAAGAAATCAAATCCTTAATGGAGCTTTGGTTCACAGCTCAAGTTTTAGCGTGAATTCTATAAACAATGAACAGTTTTCAAATCTTTTATTATTCATCGAAGTCCCAAAAACTAAATGTATTCATCATGCATTAAACTTCCAAATAATGTGTTTGCATAGTAGAAGGCAAATATTGTGGCTAACCGGAAAGGACAGACAAAGGACTATGTTCGGTTTTAATGGCAAACTGAACCTTTGTGCTCTCCCAATTCTGCGACAGTGATGATTTAGCTGATCCATGCTTTGTAATTACTTATCATCCCGTTTCTTAAGTGTTAAGGCCACTTTCAAGTGAGCGTTTGATGCCGCTGACATTTAAAACATATTTGATTGAAGAGTCAGTTTTTATTTCTTGCAAACAGACATTTTGCAGGTATAACACTTATCGTTCTCATTGTTAGCTTGTTGCGTAGCTATTCCAAAATTGTGTAATTTGCCTTGGTCTGAATCTGCGAATAATTGAGGTCAACCAGAAATGAGTCTATCAAGTGTGTGATTGTACGGATGGGACCCCAATGTATCTCCGTTCCGACGACATTTGCTGTTTACGGGCCGGTCAAATTGTTTGTGCGTTTTATTGCAGGCCAGCACGCTCTCCATTGGCCGCAAGCTAATTGTCCATTAAGAATATTTCTTTTATTAAGCAGAAAGCCAATTTGGTGCTCTCATATCACCGCCCCAAATACTACATGGGGCGAAATTGGATTTTATGAGCAAAACTCTGTCCGTGGGAATGTCGAGATTGCTTCATTTATTTTTTGTGATTTGAACGATTTTTACTTTAACAGCGCAAATATTAGAGGACCTATTCTTCCAAAAGTCTCAAATTTGTGTTTTAGTTAAGTTTTCTTAAAGGAAAATTGCAGTATTTTAAGTTGTAAATTTAGTAAGCCGATTACTATACTCGTACATATTGATGTATGCATCGGTATCTCTCCCCTACAATATATCAATTTTTTAATTTTTATTTTCAATTTCAATGTTTCTTGAATTATGAATAATAATTTGTGGGTAGTTTGGGTTAGTTAGTCAGTTGCCAAATATGTTTTGTAAAGAGTCATGATAGTGAGCTTTAACAGAGAACACATTTTATTTCGATTCTGGCGAGGAACATTATAGGGCGTAGCAGGGACTTTTAAACTTAAAAAATGAGAATTAATAGGTTTGAAACCAGGCCTAGGAGTGAGTGCCTACTTGTGTTTTCACTTTAAACCCGTACCTGATTGTCCGGGCAAAGTTGACATCCCTCATTTACTTAAGAAAATGGTGAAAAGTGGTTAATACGAAAGTTGTTTATTTTTACTCAACATTTCAAAATCTGAAATTGAAATTAAAATATCGAAGACGTACACGTTAAAATTGACATAACGGCCCTTTTTTTTAATGTAACACCATATTTATTTTTAGACACGTCGATAAGATTTATTTCCTTGATATCAGGAAAACATTATACTGCCTACAGTTATTTAAGCCATTTCCTTTATACTACGTTTTAAAAACGACTTATAGAAACACATTAAAAGAGCCTTGAAATACCACAAGCCAACAGAAATAATTGAGCAACTAACGATGTTTATGACGCACGATGCACGAATTTAAAAAACACTAAAGTTAAAATAAAAAATTCTCTATGTTTCCTTCATGTAGTTCTATACGTTTTCTTTAATAAATCATACGTTTTATCTAAAGCGTTTTGGATATATTGGTCATGATTCATATTAAAATTGTTAAGTGTATCAACTATAATGCGAAAAGTATCAACATTTTAACTGGACTTTTATACACAATATCGTGTAATAAATAACTCCAAAGATAAGTATCAAGAGGCGTTTAGTCGGGGCTACTAGGAGGCCATAGGATTATATGAATCCAGATATCAAAATTTTCATTTATAAAAAACGGCTACCGGGCGAACGTTGTGGAGAGAGTAAGATTGTTAATTCTTCATCTTCATTGACAAGCGTTTCAGTTCTACTAATAGTTCAGCTAACAGTTCGCCGATCGGAATTTTTTTTCCTACATTCGTAAATGCATTTCTAGATGGAACAAGCCTTTGGAAAATGATCGCATTATATTCTGTTTTCGCGGCAGATGCATTTTCTTTATTTTGGTAGAATACACGCATAATATAGCATTGTTCAATGTAAGAATAACACATTTACGTCTTCCAAGGTTTTATTTCAACTTCAAATTGAAAGAAATTGAATAATAAATAACAGCTTTAGTATTTACCACTTTCCACAAATTTTTTAAATAAATCGTGTACGAAGGTTTCCACTAATCAGGAAACAGATCGTTCTTTTCCTTATTGATTCCCGTAACTTGGAACAAACCTTATGGATCCACTTAATTTATACCAAAAATTAAATATCCTATCTCGGTCACACTTTCCCTTTAACCACCCCCTAATGTAATTTATTTCCATGCGTTTGTTTGCTCGAATAATTCGGTTTATTCAATTTTGCAAAATACCCCATACGCTTTCTTGTTTACGTCCTAAGAAACCGTGGATTTAACTTTGCAACTAAAAATTTATTAGGAAACTTCGAAGCGTTGAAAGCAGAGCATACTGACATCCTTGCATGTTAATAATAAACCGTGTACACCTTCGGGCCTGGAATAAAGGTTGACGTTGTTGGAAACATGATAAGGGTGGCATAACTTGAGCTCAAACGTCGCGGCTAAAATCAGTCCGTTAGCACACCTCTAATTGAGATTGAGGCCCAGAAATCTACTCTCCGTAAACTTTTGTAATAAATTTTAAGTTGTATTAGAACGTTATTAACCACCGCTCTGAAGAGAGATATATTTTAGATTAATTGGGAATTGCGACCGACTTAGAAAATATCCCTAAATATAATATCAAGCTTAACACCAACCCTAAATGGCTTAGGTAAGTTAATGAAAGTAGCTATTTGCCACTAAAAATAAGTAGAAATTATTAAAAACAGTGTCGTCATGATTTTCTCTAAAATGTTGGAACAGTTGCGTTGTCGGAAGAGGGACATTAATTAATTTAAACGGACTGTGAGCACAAATAGAAGTCCCCAAAAGCTGCCTTCTACTACAAGTATCGGATACGTTTTGATTTTTCTATAAAGAAATAAAATAAACCTCAAAATAAATAACGCATGAAAACATCTTGCAGTATAGTAGCTTCGACAATCACTTTCAGATAATAACGCGAAATATCAAAGATATGATTTGAAAATTTCAATTTAGAATCAGGGAATGTTCATTTCACTTGGACATGTTAAATGCGAAAAATAACTGCACTATCAAGAAAGCGATATATCTACATCCGCAATTCCCTTAGAAAGTCTTAAATGAAAAAGAGAAGTCAACTTTCCAGAGAAGGAAACAAAAATAATGTGTATCAGTTAATTTTACTTTCTGCAATACTTTATGTTAGGAAGCAGCTATTATTTTATATTAAGTAAGATCCGGGCTTCGTAAATAATATTAAACCGCAAGATACATGGCCCGAATTAGTTTAAATGCTGGTTAAAGCTCATTTAAGCCATTTCAGGTTTAAAACCGCAGAAGAATTATATATTTTTTGTTCGTGTTTGTTATTTTCTTTTGGCGTGAAAAGCGTTTATTGTCGTGAGGTTTATTTCACCTTCTCTTTGTGTTGACTCTTTCTGGCGTTATTTAGATGGATATGTTATCGTGCGACTCATGACCGCCTGCAGGTAATTGACTTATATTTGATAATGTTTACTATACGTTTACATGTGCAATTTGTAAGGAATTTGTATGAAATCGTAGTTTTCAGTTGGAATACATGAACAATCAATATACGAGCTACCTGCAATGAAACGCACTAACGCAAAGATTAGACAAACTGCTTGCCTAAAGAGAATTTTAACAATGTATACCTTAAGGATTATCTGAAACCTTAAGCTTTTGCATTTTGTACTGATAGTTTGAGTTTGAACTTCCCTAGGACTGGGTATGAATAATGAACTTCAAACTCATGAACCCAACAAACTTTTTCACCTGGCTCTTTAGCCGTATTATGTGGATGGAGTCTTGAATATGTTTTTTCATTTGCCTTCCAGATAACATTTTATAAAGAAACAAAACGCATACCTAAAGCCTACTATTTAAAGAAGCTGTGAGTTAATAAGAACCATTATTAATAGCATAGTCGTTTTTTTCTGCTGCCGTTTGTGCCAAACGAAATGAACTCGTGACTCATAAAATCTCCGTGTAAACCAATCTGTCGCTAGACTCAAAATTGAAAATTCAGTTTTCATTTAAAAGCTCCAATTCCCAGCAACATGCTTTAGAGATATCTCTAATAAATGCCAAAGGTTTACGTTGCTTTTGCGAATGTAATAAAGGTACACTCGTAAAGTTCAATATGCATAAACCAAAGCTCGTTGCAAAGAAATGAACATTCTTCTGACGGAATTTATTCTTTGTGGATTTAATTAAACGCACTGGAAAAGGAAGGTCCCATAGGCCTTGAAGTTGAATAGAATTGAGTTCATAAGAAAGACCAAAACGTATATTTTTTGTGTTAATGAAAATGAATCTTTGTTGTCAAGAACAACAAGGGATCAACGTCGGCTAAAATATAATGAAACATTTTTATTAACATTTTATTAACAATTAATATGGAAAGCATTCTTGTTCGATTCCATTAATCATTTATGGTTTTGCTTGAAATATTTGTCTAGAAATGTATTTGTGAAATCTTCCAATTGCAAAAGAAAAACTTTCACTTGTTGTGCTTCCACTTTGACAGTCGGCTAATATTTTTTACCGTCCGCCCATTGTTTGGCAGGCCAGTTTTCCGTTGAAGAATTATTTCTGTTCTTTCTTCTGTTCAAAAGTACAATGATTATTGGCGTATCAATATTGAAAATGGATCTTTTAAATATTAAAGCTTATTAATTAACAGTTTGTACTTTACTAGTTTCCCATACATTCAGCGAGGACACATTCCAGTTTTTTTTACTCCGCTTTATATATTTTAAATAAAACGTTTGCTTGTTTGCTATTTAATATTACTTATGCTTCTCATATGATTTCCAGCAAAGGCAGTTTAAATTGAAAAAAATACTAAAATTTGACTGCGTTATTTAAACGTTTGAAAATACTGTAACTAAAAATATACAAAAACATTTTACTGCCAAGCAATTCAAACATGTTGTTTTTGTCAGCTCCAATTTATTAAACCTATTTTGATGCAACATTTATTACAACCCAGCAAGACAATACATTTTCCATCCATAAGCATTTCGTATTCACACTCCAAATGACTCAAATGTAAATAATTTGCCTTGATTTAGCTTACCGTAAATAATTGTTCATTTGTAAGCATTCACTGTTATAAGCATGTGAGGACAACGGGTTGAATCGACTTGGGTCAGGGCAATCTCGAGGACTTCATTTAGTCTTTACCTAAATATGAACATTCCACTCCAAAGTCCGGAATAATACTCGAATTGCATGCAAGAGAGACCATTAGTATATTTTACTTGGACCTTAAGCGTACACATGCTTTTGCCTTAATTGGCCAATTAATACAAGACGAAAGTTTAATCTTAGAAAGCGCTCGAGCAGTATTAAAATAAAGTATTCGGAACTTACGTACTTAAAATGTCTAAGGAAGAGCTCTTGTATTAATGGTTCTGGTTATTGAAAACTTATTGCTTGCCCTACCGAATGGGTAAATGTATTGCGTTGTTTAAATTGGGATTTGCATGGTTATTAGTGAATGAACGGTATTGCTTGTACCTTGCTATTCCAGCAAGAAAGGGAAAGAAAGCTAATTTTGAACGCGTTTAATTTGTGCACGCAACCAATAAGGCAAACAAGTAAAGCGACATTAGACTCGAAAAATATACATTTATTAAACAATAACTGCAAATTAGTAAGTCAATCAATGAAGTACATTGAAAGAGATCACTGAAGTCAAACGATTTTTTTTTATAAGACGCATATTTAAACGGTTAAAAGTTACCCAATAGAACGTTTTTCTAGACTTTAATTTCTGAGTTTTATTCCATTCTAAACCGGAAGTTAAAAAAATTAATATCAATATATATTTGGTTTTCTTTATTGAACAACTACGCAATTAAGAAATACTTAGGCACAATTCCCTTTAACCCCAAAGTTATGAACAAAGAGAAAGAATGTGTTAAATTTGCCGATGGCCATTCGGGAAACTTTTCAGGATAAAAGTATTAAACCGAAAGAAATTCACGGTGGTATAATTCCATCGTTAAAGTCGCCTAGAAATTTACCACTTTCATGAAGTAGTTGAAAGACTTTAATTTCCGTTCATCTTGTTTTTTGTTTTAGAATAAATTTTTGAATTAATTACGAAAAAAACTTTTCAGAGCTAAAAGAGAAATGGATTAATTCTATACCTGACTAATTAACTTGGGGTAGGTTTAGACGAATTTCAAAGTAAAATTTTGATTGTCTATGGTTTAGTTCAATTTCTGTGATTTATTATTTTTTTATTTATTTTCTTTACAAGAATTTTAATCAATTGAAGTTTTTAGCTGGATGAAATAAGAGGGAGTACTTTGGGTTAATTTACACCAGAATTGATCGTGTTATCTAACTTAGCAGATTATGTGGTCATTTTGCGTCAAAATTTGGGAAACATTGGAAATTCCTTTTTTCCTCACAATGTGTGTTCTTATTTATTACATCCTAAATGTTCAGGAAAAATGTTCAAGTAAAAGGTTTTGTAGCATGTACCCTACTCAACAATATGGAACATATTTTCTAGCAAATATAAATGGAATTTGTCTGTCATAGGAGAACTGTTATTGTCTAATAATGATACATACATATCCATGTGTCACAAATATTTATTCAAAATTGTTGTTGTTAATTATTTTCTTAACCGAGATACGAATGATTGTTTGAAGGTTTGAAGAAAAACGGCTCAGACTAGACTAATATGCTCTGTTCTCGTCAAATACAGCATGCCATTTTGGAAAATGCCATAACAAAAGCTGGTAATCGATTTTCCGAAAGGAATTCCTATATTTGAAGGCTCGAGAAAACGATTTTAAAATGGGCATTCCTTCTCAATCGGAATGCTTGAATATAGATTTAAATTTTGCGTAGGTGAATATTTAGCAAGAAGGCATATACACCGGCAATGTTGATATGCGATCTAGGAAACATTGGCATTTATCGCATTTTTAGTGAAAAAATCGACAAGTTGAAAGTAAATTAATTTAATGAAGTTTAATAAAATTGAAAGTAAATTATAGCATTAGATTCTTAAGCAAAATAAATGAGTTTTCTTAGGAAACCAAGCATTTGCCCTTTTGGCTGTCTCGGTGATCTATTAGCACATTTTGAACGATAAACTTGTGTAAATCACAATTTGAATTATAGATTTGCCGGCGGCAATGTACAGTTGAGATTACTGCGAAAAACGAGCCCGATATAAATCGGTATTCGGATCAGTGGGCTCAATAACACTTTGATGATTTTGCACCTGATAGCTTCCAGTTCGCCACAACTATTAATTATTGTTTGGAAAATTGGGGCCCGCCACATGCTGCCTCAGATTACCATCTTCCTGTATTGAATTTTAGATTAGTGTTCCGAAAATCGCAATATTATTAGCGCGCCCAATTTAATTTAAATCTATGATTGCTTCTTCAAATTAAACTTGAGTTGAAGGGTTTTTTGGAATGTAGGTCTATCACATCAGTGATCTACTGAAATAATAGTACCAACATTTTCTAACGCTGTGAAACAGAGAATACATGATAGTTTGCCACAGTCAATGTGTTAAAAAAGTAGTATGTATAAACACTTTTGCATTGGGAACAATTGAAAACATTCATGCAAGTTAATTTTTAAAATTATTGTAATCTACGAATATGTGATCAAAAAGACAAAATTCATAAACTGCTACCAATTAGACCGATTTATTATACCATAATAACTCACTGTTTATTATAGTTGTGTTTTTGATAATTAGTGTGATAAATTGTTTATTTCGGTGACAAAACTCGTGTGATGGGTTGGAAGTTGCATTAATCAAAAATATTTTTATGAATGCTTTAAAAAATGAAGTTTTCTCAAGTGGATTTTCATTTTCTGAAACATTGTATTATTCTCATCTGACTACTTTTTTTATTTACCTTTAGAGCGTCAAGTATCTACGTAATATTAATGAGAAAAACATCGTTTCAAAGTGCAAGGCGGGAACATTTTGTCAAATTTATAATTATTTAATTTCTTACGATTATTTGGTTCTTTAGTTAAAAACAATTTGATCAGCAACAAACTCCTATTTGCTATTTTACGATTTTCTTATTTGTGGAATTATAAATAATAAGTCAGATATTAAGAAAAAAGTGACTTCCTTTGTGTGATTAAATGATAAAGTATTGAAAATAATCAATTCAGATCAATTTATTATTTTCTATTTTTTGCATAATAGATGTGAGGTTTTCTGTAAGATGGTCAACAAGTACACAGGATATTTACAAATCGGTGGAGGAAGTGAAAGAATAGTCGAATATATTTTTTGATTCAAAAACGTTCTCTAAAGTTTCTGTATCAATTTAGTTTAAAATTGTCATACATACAAAACGTTCTAGTGTCAATTACCATTTTTCTGTTGAAGTTGTCAGTAGAATATCGAAAATATCTGGTCTTCTAGGCTTGGCCTCAATTTCTGTATATACCCATCAATGGCTGATATTTGATGTCAAAATTAAAAGTGAAGATTGTTTTATAGCCAAAATTTATTTACCATCTACTTAGAGACGAAGTGTAACTTAATATACCTTTAATTCAGGTGTAAGTAGGTGTAAGTGTGAGAAGTCGGAAAAGTTTTAAAATGGCGTGTAACACTTTAAACTATATTTGGCAACGCTCCGAATTCACGTTTTGTGTTCTTAAGGTAATTATTATTACTGCTGAAAGGCAAAATACGTATGTACAACAGAGTCAGAGACCGCACGATTAAGAATATGAAAGCAAAATGCTTTATCAATGCTGCAAATTTCACCAATTTATACATAGAAAACTAAATGCTCCTACAAAACCCTAAAGGTGCAAGCATGTTTCAATGTGAGAAGTACATATGAAGGGGTCCTTCATAGACGAGAGAAGAGAATGACGATGAAGGTCACAAAATGTTGAAACAGAGATATTTGCAAAATTTAACTTTAACACGTTTTTCTTTGAGCAGATACTGTAATCCGTTTCAACTTGCCGTAAAAAAGTTGCGTGGTGACATTAAATAATAATAATAATAATATAGGGATTCAAGGATAAGAATTTAAACTATTACGATTTTTTATAGTAGAGTTCGTGTGTATGTGTGTAACATTTTTGCGCTGCTGGAGATGGCAGAATCTTTTCAGGACCTACAAACGTTGAAATTTAAGAACGGCAGCAAGTAGAGGAACGTGATGTAATCGAGGTGGAAATTAATTCACCGAAAAATTTAATTTTTTTGCAGCTTGTTCTACTGTAATTACACTTGATGTCTATGTGTTTATTAATTAATTGAACATGATCTTGGTCAATTTTCATCACTTTATACGACGACTGACTGGTAATTTAGAAATAAAATTTGTTAAAGAAAATTCTGATCAGCGTCTACATAAATGCTGATAACACGTTTCGAGCACAAATGGTGAGGGATTTTATCGTATCTATGATGCAAATTTCAGTTTTATTTTGCGATTCAGTTCAGTCAAAATTTTCAGCACCTCTTCCAAATTATGGTTATTAATTAGAGCCATATTTCGGTAGCTCTCCAGAAGGAGTGACCATTGAGGAAAATACGGTAATTGTCTCGACCAATTTTCTCAACGAGGTGAGTCTCAGTCCTTTTGCACTGGGCGAATGGCATGATCGATAGTACATGCTATAAAAACTGACACTGGTAACTAATTTTTGATGATTTGTGACCTTTATCGATGTTCCTCTGGACGCTTCGTATAAAAAAGTCAGGTATCCTCCACCTACTTTCAAATATATTATATATCCGAAACATCCCGTATGTAACATTTTTGTGTAAACTAAGTGAAAAAGAGTTATCTATTGCATTCAACGCTTTGCATCCAGCTTTAAAAATAAAGCTCTCCATTTCTAAAATTGGACATATCACGGTAACGATAAAAGCATCGTGATGTCCCGTCACTCTTGCAATTTCCCACATATACGAGTTGAGTGCACGCTGAGTACTTAAATATCGCAAGGTGTTGTCGTCAACTCTATGTGACGTTGCCTCGCTATTTTACACCTTTACATTTTTTCCTTTTCTCTCGAAGTCATATTTAATTTCAGATCGCGTTACTATTTTAAAAGAAGTGCTTTTATGTTGTATTTTAAGTCACCTGTAGCATGTTTGACTAACTAGATTAGCTACGAATTTGTCTACATATTAAAATGTATATAGCAGCCTAATATTGAATCCCCATAAAAAGGTGTGACAGTAATTATACTACCAGGTAATTTCAAGTGATAGTCTATGCATGTGTTGGGTGATATATGCCGATTGCTTTTCCCTGCCGAAGATAATCGGATTACACGATAACCACGGAATGAAACTCTGATGCTGAGTATTTCGATGTTAACAGTTCTCCAGTTTTTTACACGCTGGGGTTTTCATAACGAAAGTATTTTCAAAAAAGGTCCAATAAAACTCGTCTTTGTGAACAATCTCGCCTTAATTCAAAATGCTATCAATTTTACAAGCACTGGAAACAATAAGGAAAAGCCGAAAGTCTTTATGCACAACAGCGTCCTTTTGTTATTCCCAACAAGGTAAGACTCAAAGTTTTAATAATAAAGTTCAAAGTGCAAAACTAGTCTTTGGGAGCTTTTGTTCGAAAGCTGAAGTTTGAATGCTGTGGATACGGCATATACACTTTTATTAAATAGTCTTACTCAGGAAAAACCTTGTTTAAGTCAGTTGGTAATTACTGTTTTGCCAAGCTCCCAGGAATATAATTTCGCTGAGATACGCTTACAAAGCACTTGAGAAGTGAGGTAATTTTGAGCAGGAAGGACGCAGCAATAGAAATAAAAGCTGCTTTTGATGGCGCTAATATCAGCTTTGGAAATCTTGGAAATCCTTCAAGATGTGCTTCCAACAATGGACTTAAAGCGACATTAAAAATGATAAATGCCCGGATGGCGAGCGGGCGATTCATCTATTAAAAATACACACGGTGGTGCAAATTTGCGGTAATTCCGCTGGAGATAAAGTAGTTTGAGGAGGTGAAAAAACTATATCAGTTACAACTGAACATCAGTAACAGTTTGTCCTTCATTAATATTAGCTGGCGAAACTGGAAGGCAGACTAAGAAAAAAGAGTGGCTGGAGACTTTAACTCGTGGGCGGGAAAATTCATATTTTTTTATTTTGATTCGTTTATTAAAGAATAATTATTTTCAGAATTTACTTTTACAATGGTGATCAATGCTTAAAATTAACGATTAACACTTCTGCAGAAAAATTCTTCTTCGTGTTTAATCCCTTGTTTCTCTGCAGAACTGTTAGTTGTTAATTTTACGCATTGACCAGCATTTCTCAATTAAATTGGTTTGACAATAATGGTTCTAAAACAATGTACCTGAGTCATTTATATAAATTATCATAATTTTCTCTAAAACAACCAGTTGTTAAAATTATTTTGTTTATACATATGCATAATTTATAGGAATACTTTAATATTGTGGGCCCTTAAAAAACGGATTCAATTATCTATCAGCACAGAGTAAGTACGATAATAATTTAAAACTCTAAAATGTGAAATTATATTCTTTTTCCAAATTTTATGATCACGATCTCCTTACCTTTAATCTTAATAATTTTAGAATATTTCAATGTATTTGTAATTTAAAAAGTAAGTTTAGTAATTAGTAATGAATGCGGCTGTGGTGATAGATAAATGTAACCGGTTTTAAAACAAAGGGCCCACAATCTTAAAGTATTCCTATAAATTATATATGTGTATAAACAAAACAATGTTATACACTTTTTATTGTTGTTTTAGACAAACTGATGAAGGTGGAAAAAACACCGAAACGTTTTTATTTAGGGACTAAATTATGACAATCTAACTAAATGAATGAAACCCAGGAACACTGTTTATACAGTGAGGCAGGCAAACTTATATGACTAATGGTTCTCGCTCTAGCGAAGTGAGCCTCAATCCGGTAAAACCAAAGACATTAAGAATACTTTCCTGCGAATGCATATCGAAATTGTCTTATGATTTTGGCAGTTAGCTCTCTTATGAATTGCCATTTTTTCATGATATTGATACAGTAGAAAGAAAGCCCTGACCTGTATAGTATGGAGAAAAACCTGTTAAGCAAGTTTCCATAGTCATATCGTGGATCAACGTTCTCTTCACCCCGTTAAATTTCGGCTGACGGGTATTCAAAGGGTTTAAACATGATTCTATCTTAAAGCCTTTATAATTGAAAATGCTGTCTCTTAAACCTTGAATCCGACGATCATGTGATAGAAGGCAAAATCTGATATTTTTTCAATACTGAAGGGCTTGAACATAAAATCTACTTGTCACTTGTTAAGCAAAAAATATTAATTTTTTCCAATGAAGATTATATAAAAATTGGCAAATTAATAGATAAATTTGAAATGATAACGACTTGTTAGATGAAGTGGTAACCGGACTAACTAAGAAGAAAGGAAAGAAAATAAACTCCCAACACTTTTCAAAGTTTAACTGGTGACATATTTTTCCGTGCTGCTGATGTGAACAGTTGGCAGCTATCTCAATGGTATGCAGATGCATATATTTATTATATTAAACTGATGAATTTCTGCCTGATCCAAATTTCATATACGTGCAATGCGGATTGTAAATTCAAAAAATAATTTCCGAATCGGGCCCCATGTTCGGTTATGTCAATATGGAAATCCCGCTGAATACACAAATAATTTATAGGTAGTCCCCATCGATATAATGTGTCTAATTGGTAATCCCTGTTTCAGCGGACAAATTGCCCCCGGGCTTTCCCCAAATCACCGAATCGCCCCAAAACAACAAGGTGGTCGAGATCGGACACAACACAATGCTGAATTGTGCAGCAACGGGCAGTCCTCCACCGAAGATCACTTGGCTCAAGAACATGTTACCGCTGAACATGACCAACAATCCCCGATATTCGATGCGAGATGATAAGCCAGGTAAGATTTTCATAAGTTTGCATGCGATCAGTTTTTTGTATCTGAAATGTGAACTCTATAGTCATTAACATATATAAAGAGTCATCAGCAAAGCAAAAGCAAGACTAACCTTGACTGGTCTCGTTTAAAGCGGTACAATTTTCTTAACATATTTAAGGGCTACGAAGAGAGATTTGATTCAATTCAATATCGAATTATATTCTGCAAGATACTTGCGAGATTTTCGTAAGATTCTTGTAAAAATATTGGTCTTGGTCTTGCAAAAAATAACATCGATCCTGCGAGACCAACACCAAGAGTGCACACCAAAACGAGTGACGTTCAACACTAAGTTCAAAATTTGCTACTGCTAACAAACTGAACATGCGATTAAAGTGACCAAATTGGGGAAAACATGTCTAAGATGAAAGAAATCTGTAGTGAGTCATTATATGCAATAAATTTACACAGCTTTGATTTCATACGTGTGCCGTTTCTCGAAATTAATGATTTATCGTCTTAAAAGGCGATCTCTTCGGCTTAGATGTACGGCGACTGAAGCTGGTGAAAAACATATAAAGCTGATTACTCTCAGACCAGACAGAAATGCCCATTAAAACACCTTTTTCGGGATTCGAAAACAAAAACCACCCGGAGTTATTTAAGCGCAATCGGTTCTGAAAGGTGAAAGCAATTTTCCGATCAAAATTTGAAGCTGCGCTTGCCTCCAATGTCGTTAAATTATTCAAAGCCCAGTGTCAGATAGTTTGGCGTAGCTCCATTTGACGCGTACCTAATTTTACCTCTCCAAATGTCGGATATTCGAAACTATAATTAGATATATAGAAGGTTTATTGTTTCAATCCTCAAAGTAACTGTCTGAATATTTTACAGTTTAAATCGAACGCGCCGTTATCGATTTGCGCTTTAAATGCCAAAACTTAATAAATTAATCTGATACCTATATGTATATATTAGGCGGTTTAACGTAATATAATTGAATTCTTAATTAAGTATTGCGCTTCCTCACATATTCCTTATAGTGTGATGCTATATCATTAAACCACTCTTGGTTTTATTAATCAGTATAGTTATTACACGTAAATTACTTTGATCATTTTTTTTTTGTTTTCTAATCAGTTTTTCTGACTTACATAATTCGAATGGGTATATTTTCTTGCAAACTTAAAAAATGAGTCCTCTATAGAGCTAAATCCGACATGCATGGATCATTTCTTGAAATGTTTTGAGATTTTTCAAATCTGGTCAAAAAAAATGTTTGTAGCAATTTATACTATTTTTAAAATATACAGATTAGTGAACTGATTTTGAAGTTAATCGATTTATATGTTCCTATAAGGTTTGGGGAACGCTACTCATGAAATTATTTAATAAAGGGCGGTGGTTTTTTCGATCCATTTTTTAGTTTCTTCAGCGTCCGATTGAAAACCATATGAAATCGTGTTTCCTGCGCATTTAGAACTCATCATAAATTATTTAGAAACTTCTTTTGCTTCTAATGCGTTGAACACTATTTTTGCGCTCGGATTAGGTTATTCATTTATTTACATCGATTTCACAAGCACGGCAGTTACAAGAACTGCTGTATGGATATGTATGCACAGACACATATCCATACATTTTATGTGGTAAATAGTTCCTGAAATACTTTATATACCGGATACTCATAAATTGACTTTTATTATATTCGAAAAAAACGGGCTCATGAATTTTTTTACGCCTTCTTGCAACATAATAAAGTCACAGACAAACATTATAAGGGTAGAAGGCGATGGCTCGGAAAACATGTTTTCTTTGCCCGTGTGGAAGGTAATATTTCTTAGAAATTTTCCTTTTCATAAATTTTATATGGGGCTGGGCTCGGGCCGGAATGATACTGAAGCCACGCTCCGGTGTTTGGCTTGCATATTGATTCGGGTTAAACGAATATCTACGCGATGTGGTCCGTTGTCCTGAATACATACGGCTCTAACCATTTTGGCATACCAATGCGATCCGATGCCTCTAGTTGATAAATTAAAATGTGCACTCAGTAAATATTAAGAGCTGTAAATGTACCGTCTTACTTACAACTTTATTGCTCACTCTTAACCGAGCGCTACTCAATTGATATGGGAAGATGGTCAGCTAGGAAAGCGCTGCCCGAGTAACATATTGCGGTCCTTCTGAACGCCTTAAATAAGTTATAAAAGCAGAAAACGTAAATAAATACACACGCGTTTGCGTTAACGGTCAAGGTAGCGTTTGTAGCAGCATTAATCAAAAGTGAGGATATGTTTTGATCTATCTTCTCTTCCATCTGTATCATTGAACAGGACTTAATTGCAAATTTATCAACTTTTCAGCATTTATATCTTGTAAATTACTCTAAATGTATTACAAATCCCGGCTGCAGCTACGTATTTAATACGATGAGAGGAAAGAAAACCAATACCCTTGATTTAAACGTAGAACATGGAAATATCAGTGAAGAGGTATTTTAGAGTGCAAAGACCAATATGGTCGTACTAGAAAACTGACCAATATAAGAATCGTAATGCTTATATGTTTTCTTTAACCAAGTTGAAAAATTCTAGAAGGTAAAACGTCAATAAAAAAACCTACAATTTCAATCAAATATAATGTATGAGCTTAAAAAAATCCGTTGTTGATATTTCCTCCGAAGCTCCTTTTAAGATATCTGGCAAACAAAGGAGTTAAGATTTTTCACAGTTAAAAAACTTTCATAGAAAAATAGTTCATAGCGATCCGCTAGGAAATAAATAAATGTTGACCAAAGGCCATTTTGGTAGTACTATATAGTATGTAAGGAAGTAATATACATATTTGCCATGTCCAGATTAGTAACAGATTTTTAACGCAAATATCGAAAAAATGTAAGTTTCAGTGTGAGCAGAATGAAATGGAAATTTCAGATCAAGCTAAACAACTATTTTTTTAAATCAGCAGTTCACACTTTTTAACAATTAAATTTTAAATAAGCCATAATTCGAACCAATCAGCATTTTTAAGTCTTTTCTAGTGTTTGCAGATGTCGGCTTAGCGGTGTTAAATCCTGAAGTATTGCGCAAAACAGTATGTAAGTAATTAGAAAAATACAGAAAATCTGTCCAGTCGTATCTACATGGAATAATAATATTCTGAATAAATATTTAAAATTATAAAGCCTGGACGCATATTTAAGCGTTTCACCTACTGTTGATTTACAACGCATGTAAAGTGCCAGCTCATAATTTATCGCTTAAACACACTTTTCTGTAGATATTTTCATATTTGCCGAATATAAATCATCCGCATAATTTCTGTTATGCGTAATAAGCAGTAATAGTTTATAGAGGCCCGTTACATAACTAACAACACTGTAGATATCTGAAAATACTATCTAGCAGGAAATAAGTCCCTGCTTATTAATTCATGAAACACATAACTGACGACCTGTGTGTTTGAGTTAATGCCCTGTAGGTTTTACGGCACTCGAAAACATTACAACTACATAGTGGCGAGTATTTAAAGCTGAGTGTGTTTTCATTATAATTTTCTTGCTGCGTTTATTAGCTATAGCTAGTTTATAATGCTAAAACATGCTCTTTAATGATGATTAATTCAACAAAACTCTGGCAATTTCGACGTGAACTTTTCGTCACATACGGAAAGACGTTCGAGGCATTTATAAATAATCAGTCTCCTCGTATTCTGGAGCATCTAAATAAGTCCAGAACCGAACCCCGACTTCCGAACAGTAAAGTCCGGGTTTGTCTAACTGAAAGCAAAATTTCATGACATAATAATGTGCTGTAAACTATTCGACAGTGGAGGATTTAATAATTTAAACTGCTGGAAAATTCAGCTTGGCAAATGGTGTTTGCAAATAATGGGACTAGGACTTGTAAATAGTTGCAAACTTTTGCCAGTTGAAGCTTGTTAGAAAGTTCAGACACCTATTTAGGCCTTCTAGAATGCAAACAAAGGCAGCCAGGCTGGCCGCTATAAAATAATATATTTTTTTAAATTACCTCCGTCGAGTCTTCGTATATACTTAAATATACCTTCTGAGCAAAATTGCCTTTGCTACACACTCACCCAATTGTGTGCCTTATCCTCAATAAACCGGAAGCTAAAAAGACTTCCATTCAAAAGCAATATGTAGGATATCGAGTAACGTGTTCTCCAGAGTAGGATCGAATTTCGCAAATGCGTTCCTGGCTTTTAGTAGCTTGGTAGATAAATAATATGTTTTATTGGTTTATTTTCTCGTCAGGTGCAAGTTACATTTCAGGAGAAGAGACGAAACATGATCCTAAGCAGTAGTATACTAGAGCAATACTATAGTAGATATATTTTAAGTAAACCCTGTTAAAACTCTTTCTACTTAGGAACTCGTCTGTGTAAACTATTTCCTTATTTTTCTGGCTTGAACACACATCCTCCTGATAGAACTTTAAGAAATATTTATTTTGATGCAACAGCATTAGCTGTTTCATCCTGGTTCACGAATTCGATATGGTAAAAAGTGTGTGTGAATCGCATATACAAAACTCTGTTTCTATGTGTTTATCAAAAATTGAGATTGAATATTTTCCGTGAGAGTGTGCAACAATTAGTGGGTGTTTGGCAACTTGCGCACAAATATTTTTTAAGTTTGAAAGTCCTTTGGTCTCAAAACGAACTTGAAATACCACTTTAACTTTTGGAACGGTGTTAAGCAGAATATTTAAAATGTGCTGGTCTAGCCTTCAAACCTTCAATCGGCGTACCAATAGGGCGAGAATCCTGTTTCATGGTTCAAAAAACAAAAAGTCGCAGTTTGAAGACGCTTCGTAGATCAAGTATTCGTTTTGGCTTACGCAATGAAAAGATATTTTTAATTTTCTTAGTTTTCTTCGTGCACCATAATTTGATCCGAATATTGGGTCTCATCAGAACTGCTTATTTTTTAATCTTGACTTAAAACTGTTCCTGTGACCTGAACCATTTTCAAGTTTCCTGTGACGAATAAATTGCCGAACTTGGTTTATCTGTTGAATGCTCAACACGGGACCGAAATGATCTTTCTTATTCAAGTTTCTTCAGTTTATGATACTAAGCAGTCCTAGGTGTTAACGCATTCTATGCTGATCTTCCTCGGTTCAGATGTTCCATACCCGTAATATTCTGGAGGTTCGTCGCTTCTATTTTTTTCTGAAACGGATGATAAAGTCCAAGTGGTGAAAAAATATCTGTTTTCAAAATGTTTCAGCATCTCTTTCTGTTACATAAATAAATTTGCTGCTTGCTCGATGTGTAGATTTCGACCTATTTTCACCATCATATTTAGTTTCCTTAACTTTTTGACTAAGACGGTATTCGTGGCTTGTTTTCATATCATTATCTAACAACTGCTATCTTCATACGGTCTGCGTATTGTATGTTGCATATATTTTTTCTTCAATTTGACCTTTTCAGCAGATCATTATCAAAATGCGTAAATGTTGAAACGAACGAATCGCCGAAAATTGTACGTTGACTTTCTTGCTCCAAAAAGCAAACCCAAAAAAATCAACAGATTTTCCCTTGAATTCTGAAAATGTATTCAATTCCGCCCTTTGAGTATCGAAAGATTCGCAAATTTGTATCTCTCAAAGGTAAAAGACATGTATAGTTGTTCCCTTCCGTACGTCTACTTTGTTCCTTCCCAACAGCCAAGAAAGTGTAGAAGAGTTCCAAAATACATCACATAAAAAAGGAGTAGATTAGGGAAGATCAAACAAAGGTATAACCAGCAGTTATTCAAGTTAGGGAAAAATTTCCCTGGTTAATTAAAGGTGTGGGTTAGATACAATTGACGATTGTGGAAATTTCTTGAGAAAGTATTAAACAGTAATAAAATCTGTTTAGATAAGGTTACTATTTTTACTATCTTAGTAGATAATCCGGCACAGGATAAGCCTAATAAAAGTGAGCTTTTGCTGGATTAGCGAGGAAGGTGGATATTAAGCATATATTGCAATGAACAAAGAAAGTCTTGAACAAATTAATAAGTAATGGCTATTACAGGATGCTCACAAGATAACTTAAATGATGACTAAAAACACAAAGAAAATGAACCATAGATAAAATATGTTGTAGCAATAAACATAAAGAGATGGAGTGATATAGACATTGTTTCACAGACAATGAAGAAAATACCGAATACAATCTGCGAGAAATTCAAACTCAAAGATGCAAATTGGGATAGAAAAATCTGAAAGAAAGAAGCGTTGGATGACAGGAAATATAATTGAATAAAGTCGAAAGCGTAAACACAAAGACGATGAAAAATATCAACACCTTTTCAACCAAGAAAAATAAGACAAGCAGGAGCAGCTGATTCTGCTAACATAATAGGCGACGATCAATAAAGGATCAATTAGAAAAATAACACATCTTCAAACGAATTCTAAGATAAAAAATTACATCAACACCCTCATTAAAAATTTACCTCAAAGAAGCTTCAAAGTTGATGTTAAAGTGGGGAATTAATATAAATGCTGGGAACCAAGGTAGTGACAGAATAAAATGCATTTGCGAATAAGATCTTTCTGTGTCAGTCAACTAGATTGCGCTCTTTACTTTTATTATGTTAATAAACATCTTAGAGAGAGTTTATTTTCCTGCAGGTGTAGTGAAAAGTGTTTTCAAGCTGTATGAGGCAACGCTTAAAACAATATGAGCACTCGGGTAATATTTTTATGTAAGTGCAGGGTACATAAGTTTTATTGAATGAGTCGTGTTTCGAGAGCGCTCCACTTCAGGAGGTAATATTCCCTAAATACGAAAAGTGAAAACATTTCAAAACTCAATTTGTTATTTTTCTTCTTTTGGAATTGGCGTACTAAACGACACGACATTGTTCAAAGATCAAACGGCCCACACGTACTTAAAAACGCTGTCTTTTACTGCGGCCAATTTATCACCGCCTGGTATACAAACGACCAAGAAAAATTCGTTTCATTCGACTGCAAACAAAAAGTTCTTTATGAACGTTTCACGTGTCAAAACAAATGAGGCTCTCTGCATAAGAAAAAGTCTCAAATATCAACCACAATGAGACTGAAAAAAAAATGGCATTCTATTTTGCATTATGAGTCCGCACAAAAGCGCTTCGCCAAAGTGCTTGCTTTGTTTGTTCGGGAATTGTACGTTTTCTTTACTTAAGTACTAGAATTTTTCTCTCCAGAAGTACCTTTGAAAAGTGTGTCCGCGGACATTGTTGAGCAATTAAGAAGAGTAGATCATATGTTTTTGAGTAGACAAGTTTCATTTTTTTTTTAAATTCTTTTAGGGAATTATCCACTGCTTTTCCAGTTCCACTACACGGCTGGAACAAGTTCTGTGTTAGATATCGGTTTTTTTTATAGAATGTATTTAGATATTGAACATGACAAGTTAAGGCGAACAAAACTGTTAACAATATTACAAACAAAGCTAAAGATTAAATCTCTTACAGTTTCTTGTAACAAATTAATGTCAGTATGGAAACCACTTTATTAGTTACCAATTTTTAACCAATTTTTGATTAATGCACAGAAAATGGTGAACACGGACCTGAGTTCCGTCAAATCGAAATTGAAAAAATAATCGACATTAAACCTGTTATTAAGTGTTAAAGTTGCTTATTAATTTAGACCTGTATGTCATTATTCTTTAATGAATACATTAGGTTGTTACTGGTTAATATCTAAATGATCGTTCAAAAAATGAAATATGTTTAATTTAATGTCAATACTTATTTCTCTCGGGCAGATCCAGTAGTTCAAATACAGCTTTCCATTTCAAAACATAAATAAATTCTAATACGTTCGACATGGTTAGAATCAAACTATAAAGACATTTTTACATGGCCAGCAAACAGGACTCTATTAAAAAAATCAGACAGATTGTGATTTTTTGAAAACAAAGCTTTAACTCGATTTAGTGCTAATGAGAGTGTGGTCGATTTTGATGCATTTTCCATTGTAGGCTAATTTTGACGAGAACATAATTTCAAATTTGTTTATCACACAGTGCGTTAAATAATAATGCAAATTGGCTGATTTTCGTTAATAAAGTGTTTCAGATTCAAAGAGAATTGCGTTTTTCCCTGAGTGATAAGCAAACGCACAACTTTAGAAGAGAAGAGAAGCAAACAACTGATTAAATACGTAGATAATCATCAAGTTAAGCAATTCGAAGTATTCGATGATGGAAGGAGTCGAACTAATTCAACTAATTTTTAAAAATGTCTCAAATTATTTACACATCGCAAAAGTGGATTGGTTTTGAGGAAAACCATACCTAATTAAATACGAAAAGGAAATATGTACAAGTTAAATCTCATTTTACTGATGTGAATGATGATATGACGCACTGAAATATTATTATTAATATCGAATTAGGATGAAGAATGAGGAGGACAGAAAGGTTTATTTGAGCGAACTAGTAGGCTCCTGGTTGTTCTTTTTTCATGATATTGGCGGCAATTTAGAATTAAAGATGTCAATTGATCGTGTTCGGAGCCTGTGTACATATCAAGATTGAAAGTTCTATTACATTCTACTAAAAGTGCCATAACTATATTTTAATTCGACTACATAATTTGAAATATTCGATTCTTCCTACCACATTTTACATTATTTTCAATAATTCGTCAGACAATATTTCGTTATTATGGCGCTGCGCTTCTCGCTACTGCCTTTCATAAGATAAGTTCTCCAAATTTCCTCATAATGCTAGTTAAAACTCCGATTTCGGCAAATAAAATCCTAAATCTGCCAAGGACATTTTAAGACGAATTAATACATTTTGTTATATTATTTATGAATGTTATGCATCCGGAAAAATTGTATGAGGAATCTAAAGTGTATCTTGATTACCCTGCCAGAAGAGAACTTTCAAAATATTTTACACACGGATGCTCAAATAGCAAGTACAATATCAGCAACTCACTAAAACGTGGTAGGAATGGTAATGTTTCAATAAACTTTGATGGTGTACTCTACACCTACATTTCTGCATATAATTCTTCATGTATATTTAAATGTTGATTAAAAAAACTTTTTAAATAACTTCAGATATGCACGTACATACATATATTAATCGCATTTACAAGAAATAAATTTGTCACAAAGTTGCGTGCAAACTGAGATGGCGCTTATACACAAGCAAATGATTACAATTGTTATTGGTTTGTTCCTCTCCCTGAAATAAACCGATCATTCCTGCATAATCAGTTTCAAACTGTTTATACGGAGGTTTGATAAACGTTGACACTAAGTCAGGGAAATTTGAGTTTGGCACGTGAAGGTATTTTGAAAGGCCGACGATGTCAATACGGACGAGAGCCCTTTGGGTTTTCACTGAAGTGCTGTGAATAGTTAGCGGAAGCTCTCCCTTTATTTGGACAACACAATCAGGAATCGGAATATTTTAATTGTGAAAAGAGCCGAAATTCGTTTTGAGAGACGAACAAATACTTGACCTAAATTATTCATTCATAGTCATTACAATAACTATGCCTAAGGAGGGTTTATTAAAATGTATAATTTCGATTTTTTTGGGGTCACAAGAAATGACTATAGCGATTATGTTTTACTGCTGCAAGAAGCAATCCTTAATGAGACACTGAAATATATCATGTGTTTAAAAATGTACGCCTTTCAAAAATTAGTTAATCGTGTTTCTGAAAACTGAAAGTTTTGAAGAAAAGACAGCCTTTTTTAGAATGTTCAAGCTTTTGTGCATATTCCGCCCTTTGTTAATAGCTGGTTTATCTCTAACAGTCAACCGAAATTTTTAATTTATCTTGATGCACAAATAAATAGGTAACAGAAAATAAAAACTGTAAACCTAAACAGAAGAATAATTTGAAACTGAGGACAAAAACATGCACCTAATTCTTAAGTTTGTCCCAAAATAACCATAGTATATACGAACGCTTGAAAGTGTACTTTCGAATGAATTTCAAATAATTTCTGCAGAAACGACTGCAATCAATCCCTGAGATTGTTCAAGTTCTGATAAGTAAGGGCGTTAAAAAGCCATAAATTTGCATATTTTGAAAGAGCAATTCATGATGCGGTATGCCAATTAGCAAAAATGGGGAGAGATCTAAATAAACCAACAAAATTACCAATTAACAAAGAAGATATTTTGCCACAGTCAGAAAAAAATATATAAAGACCATAAGAGAACTTGGAGTACCACTTTTAGTCACAAAAGACAGTCTTATTTAAAATTGGCTTTTGATTTCGCAAATCATGATGGTTGACAAATTTGGTTGCTTAAATATAATACATATCACAACTGTAATTAGACTAATAAGAACATCTTTAAGAATAAAAATGATACTTTGCGTGAATGCAGTCAGCTTGAATATTTAGCAGATGTTTTGTACTAAGGTCCGATATGTTGAAGGTTGCTTGGAAAAAAACTTTAAAAAGGAGATTATCGTAAAAATGATATGCTTCATAGCACGGAATGAAATAAAAATTATCTCGATAAAATAGATCGAGAGTGAGACGATAAAATAATTAATAAATCAATTTACAGTTTGAACCGAGCATGTTCGTGTATTTTAATTTTTAAATTTTTTTGAATAAATGGGCAGATCATTCGCCTACAACTAATTGAGTCCGGAATCAGTTTCGTTATCAGCTAAAGCGGTCCAGGAAATTTTAGGTTTACATTACATTAGTTTAGGATTGCATATTATATACATATATTACATGTTATATACATCTTCTAAAAATATTTTATTACTCTTTGCAGGTGCCTTACAAATAAAAAGTAGCGAAGAAAAAGATCAGGGCAAGTACGAATGTGTAGCTGAGAACTCGATTGGTACCGATTACTCCAAGTTTGCGTTACTTTATGTTAAAGGTAAGAATTATAACTTATGCAATTAGGTTAGTGTTTTAGATATATTTATTTGGATATTGGCTTAAAAACAGAAGCCTGTTTTTTTCTTTAAAACTAGTGAAAAATTTGTGACTTTAAAATTTAATAGCATCTGGCCGACCACTAATAGTTATATTGCTTCGAAAAACAAAGGATGTGTAAATAAAACATTTGTTCAAAAATTCATTCTATATTTCAATTCTTAATCTCACTGGATTTGGCGCGCGAAAAATAAAAAAGGCCTTCCTTCGACAAGTATCACTCAATTTAAAAATATTTCGTAATTCCAAAGGGATGAAATCCTCTACGCAAATGAATAAACTCAATTACATGTAGATGTGTTCACTTGTAAATTTACGAACTTGTATTCATGCAACACTCTGCGATCTTACAAATATCCCGAAACGAATAAAACAGAGCAGCAGTAGCAGGTAGAAAATATTCGGGTTTACTGCTGGGTAATAAATAGAATTCCCAAATACGAAATTATCTCATTCGCGTTTTATCTGTTTTTTTCTTCTCCCTCTTCATTTTAATTAAAAATTAATTCAGCAGCTGGAATCCGGTTAAGTACGTTTGTATGTTCGAAATTTTTAAGAACGCAACATTGCAGGCAAATTAAAATTTGGTTTTAATGTTTCATTTTCGCGTTTAATATCCAAATAGACAATTTTTCTATTACTTTGCTATTACATGTAATAAGAATATTAGGACCAAGCTTTCGCTTTTATTGCTTATAAGTCTGTACTTGAGTTATATCCAAAACTAGCAGTTAGTTAATTAACCAATTGGAACTAGAATTATCAGATTTTCAAACGAGAAAATGACATGAACTGGACACAAACTTACTCTTTAGAAATGTTGAAATGTGTTTTTCTTTTAAAGTTCGACGTGTTCCTCCGTCATTTTCCATCCCTCCACCGCCATCAGTTGAGGTCAAATTGGGAGACGACCTTAATTTGACCTGCGTAGCTGTAGGTTCTCCCATGCCCTTTGTAAAGTGGCGGAAAGGCGCTACAGAAGATCTCACACCAGAAAATAATTTGCCAATTGGAAAAAACACCTTAGACTTGAGAAAAATCGAAGCATCCGCCAACTATACGTGCATAGCAGCCAGTGCTCTTGGTATCGTTGAGACTGTGTCCCAAGTTAAAGTACAATGTAAGTAGAAGTATTTTTTACCGACTTTCATACGAGAAAAGACACTTGACCGCACACTAAGTGCAACACTAATAGCAGGCAGATTAGATATAGTATAACGTAGCATTACCGCATAATGCCCAGGAAAGTCGACTTAAGTATATGTTTGATTTGAACTTTATTTTCCTTCGGAAATACTTTCAAAATGTTGAATTCCATATCAGTAAATTTATTTTCAAGAAGGTTATCCTTTCTCCTCTTTTTCCTTTTCAAAATTTGATATTTTTAATTAAATAATGCCGTTTTTCAAGTGATAGATGCTCATAAGCAAATTTTGAACTTATCAGGTACTTTACAGTTCAATAAAATGAATATTTATTGACAAACCGCCTGAAAGAAATGTTTATTTTTTCTGACGTGACAGACATACTTTTTTGCTAAATACAATCATATAAAAGTTTTTCATATGGTTTCAACTTACGGAGTCATACTGTTTAATCCATGGGAAGCGAACACACCCAATATATTGGAATAAAATATCTGATATATTTTTTTATTTTTCTTTGTTCGTTATTTCCATTAAGAAACGTATTAATAAGTATTTATTCATATATTCATTACATTTTTTTATTTTCGCTTAATGCAAATTGACGACAGAAAGCACAATCGTAAATTCGATAAATGATTTACCGCTAAAGTGCAGTAAAATCGAAAATGATGCTTTAATATGTTTTTAACTGTCTAGCAGACCAGATTAGGCCTTTGAGCCACGCATTAGTTAACCTTTCAGCCACACAATGTAATCGTTTCTTTTAATGTACTTTTTTATTTGCGTTATAAAAAGGTGATTATATTTATTGTAACTAATTAATTCATGTATTTATTTATTTCTTAATACGCAGTTTGTTTATATTCGATTTATCCTGTTTTTAGTTAAACTTAAATTAAAATTTATCTGTTCATCACAATATGCAACAAAATTTATTCACGAAAATATATTAATGCTCTAATAAGTCATATACTAGGATATACGTGGATTTTATTCATAAAAAAAATAATCGTTTTGCAAAAATCGACCGTAAACATACAATAAGTAATACAACCGTATTTCACTAAAAATCAATGTTAAAAAATTAAAAAGTTTCTCTCCGGCCGGGAATCGAACCCGGGTCTCCCGCGTGACAGGCGGGGATACTTACCACTATACTACCGAAGACTTGAAAGCACATGGAAATACGCGATGTGAAAAATGTGGAACTCCTAACAGTAATCATAAATAAAAATTATTTATAAATATTTATTACCTAAAACCAAGAATTGTAATATGCGTTTGCAATCAATTTTTTTTTAGGTATTTCATGTTCTACACTCGTTTCTTTAGTTTATTTGTTGCATCCGCACGATTTCTCCCTTAATAAAAATTCCTTATGAAAAAATCTAAAACCATTTCCGATATGCAGCAATATTTGATTTTATCCAACATAATTTGCACAATATAAATACATTGCCAAATATAATGACTATCTTATCATCACCGTTCAGATATACCTATTGTACAAAAAATTCAATTAACCATAAGTACCTTACGTACTTATGTATATTGAATATACAAACGTACAAAAAACAAATATGGTTGGTTGGTTGGTTGAATTGAATTGAATGAATATGGTTAATAATTCCGAAAATTGCGTACTTATCACCCTAAGGAAGGTGAACTGTATGTGCGTTCGACATGGTTATACATTTCTACTTTCAAACAGAAATGTTGCTTAAGTTTGAGCGAATCCTACAATGCTTAGCTATACCAATGGTGTTCCAAATGACCATTAAACTGCTCGAGGATATTGTTAATAGCAAAGGGGAAGGTGGATTTTAGAGAGGGCTGATGTATTCGAGAAATAAACTCAAATTTGAGTAGAACATGTTTCCATTCTTTCCAAATGCGAGAAAGGGTTGAAAGGATGGGCCCCAGTTTGGGCAGTACTTTGTACTGTTTAGAACCATCAGCTAAACTTATATCTAAAAGATCGCGATATACAGAAGTGATATAATAATATTCAACATTTTTAGCATTGCCGGGACCACCAACTAACGTTAAGACATCAGAAATTACTGCCACTTCTGTGCGCCTGACATGGTCGTATCCAGGATCAGAAGACCTGCAATACTATGTGATCCAGTTCAAGCCGAAGTATGCAAATCAGGCATATAGCGAAATCAGCGGCATTATTACGATGTACTATTCGGTCCGAAATTTGAGCCCTTATACCGAATACGAAATGTATGTGATTGCGGTCAACAACATTGGCCGAGGGCCGCCTAGTGCTCCGGCTGTTGTTACCACAGGAGAAACAGGTAAGGACTTGATTAATTAGTTGATTCGCCTTTGAAACTATCAAACTGTTAAAATTCGAGTCTCAATTTTCTGTTATAACGGAACTGTGATGATCGTCAGGGACTTCATCTAAAGTATCGTTGGAAAATGTTCATCAAACTAAATTGATAACTCAATTGATAAATTGGAGTGTTATAACGTATTTATCATTTTCATGCAACCACGTGATCAAAACAAAAATTTTTGAATCACGGATTTTGTGATTTTGATTAATGTAAGTTTTAAAGGGATTTTTGTGTTTTGGACACCACTAGTATAGACATACAGCACCTGTTTCTTGTGGTAGAGAATATTTTAGTGTTTGCTATAATAGATAATTGTTTTATTAGTCAGATAATAGGGCTTTTCAAAATATTGCTATATTGTGGTTAAACGAACGGAGTACAAATGAACTTCTTCTCAATTAATATATGGAAAACAATTTTAACTTATAAAACTTATGATATGAATTCAGGCAGGACAGATTAACATGTTGCTACGTTTTCAATCTTTTCCACTACATTGTGAGAAAGATATTGTAATTTTGAAACGCCCTGTTATAAAGTGCTTACTTTACCAGTTGCTAATTATTGTAAACAACTTTCACTAGACCCGATATCTTTCAAATGATATGATTGCCAACTACGCAGTATTTTATTTATTAACACCTGGTACAGTATGTATCTGATGTACCGGGTGAGCATCTAAGAGCGAACGTTGACTCAAAAACATAAGGAACATTTTCTTCAAAAGGAAGTTTTTTATAAGAGATTTATAAGATGTTTTGTTCAATCAAAACGATCAAAAACGGCCGCTAAATGAAGCAGTGCAAAAAAGAAATCATCAGAAAGAGTTACAGAAAAATTAGATAAATGACGTTTTCAAGGTGTGTTTTGTGTTTTCAAAGTGTCCCACTCTTATGCTCAACGAAAATGATTGACTGAATCCAATCAATCAAATTTAGTCTTGTTCGAACGGGTTTTTCTTACGCTATCGCATTCTTCAGCAATGTTTCAACTTTTTTATATTTGATTTTGCTGCCGGAGGCAAGAGAGCGTTAAGGAAAATCAACCCAAATGAAACTGTTTTCTTTTGTATTGTTAAATGAAGATTTTTAAATCGCCGTTCTGAAACAGCACCAAAAGTAGGTAACCCCAGTGAAAACTATTACTTATTTTTACATTCATGATTTTATTGATTTCCCTATTGGTCAGTTTAAAAACTCAAAAAGTTTTTTCTGTTATTTCTTCTGGTGGATTTCCTTATAAAATACTTCTTTCAAGGTTGAACTATTCATAAATTCTGGCTTACTTTTTTACTCACCCGGTATACCTGCAATCTATCCGATATTATGTATTCGGAAAATGCAACTGCAAACCGTTTTCATGTATTAACCCGAAAAAACAATTGAAGAAAATTACTAAAATGTTGTGAATTTATAGCCGGCTATTCTTTTGGAGGTGGAAGTAAGTATTGCGTGATTGATCGACGTTTAATAAAAGAAAAAAACATGTTTTCCAGCGGCCATAGACGATGAATATTTATACGTAATGGCTATTTTTTCTTGTGATATTTCAGAACCTGGAACGGCTCCTCGAAACGTGCAGGTGCGACCACTCAGTTCCAGTACCATGGTTATTCAATGGGACGAACCAGAAACTCCAAATGGGCAAGTCACAGTACGTATGCGTTTATATTATACATACATAGTTGTTAATCAATGGAATAGTTATTGTTGGAATGCTACGATAAGCAAAGCTTGAACTATCTTTCGTGTCTGCACTAGAAACTTTCCTTAAGTCCAGGCACTTGCACTAGCAAAAGCCGGACAAATTCAAATTTTCAGTTCAAACGATTTTCGGTTGTGATGTATACAAGTCAAGGGACTGAAAATATACCCTTGAATAAAAATATCGCAAAGCGTTTCGCGAATCACACTATCAGCAAAATTTTAAGAGTTTACTCTGATACCTTATGAATAGAACAGGAAATAAAAAATAATAATCCTAAACCCTTCAAAGGCACTTTAAATCTCGCAACCCAACCTCACTAGGAAAGCTTCTGATTCCCTACTTGTTAAATTTCTTATTCAATGACCAGAACAATGTCATATTTGTACATTCTTGAAAAAAAATGCGGAATAACATCTTTTAACATATATATTGAAATGGTTTTGGTAGGGCTATAAAGTATACTATACGACCAACTCTCAACTTACAATGGCCCAATGGGAATCACAAGTGGTGGATAACAATCAACTAACAACCATCAGTGAACTCACTCCACATACAATCTATACCATTCGAGTTCAAGCCATGACTTCAGTAGGCCCTGGACCATTAAGCCCACCTGTTCATGTTAAAACCCAACAAGGTAAGTGGTCTTTTTATAGCGACTTACTTTTGGTTTAAAAAGMATTTAATTTATTTTAAASGCAGATATCTGAATACAATTTGASGGTGCAATGACCGCACTCAAGTTGAATTATTAAATAATTGACKTWAGCCTGAAAAGCTACCAGTAATAAAAATTAATAATAACTTTCAAATACATTTTACATYTTTAAACAATTCCAAAAACTCAGTGAACATMCAAATTAATGCARGCCGCTTATCTCATCGGTAATCCGTTTGAAGCTGTGTAGGTGAAATAAAATGTATGAGATCAACTTCCTTTACAACAATAATATAAAAGATGTAGCAAAATGATGATTTGTGAAATCGGAAGATTGAAAATCTGATAAACGTAAACATTTAGCAATATCTGATATAAAAAATTTTAAAGTTCCTAGTGCGCTCAGAAAAATARAAAAATTTAAAATAAACTGAGCCCAATCAAAATACCACAGGGCACATGAACTGAAATTGGTRAATAGAAAGAARATACATTTCTTAAACGTTCWATTAGGTAGCAACACAATCCCTWATRGAAAAACGGAATCGATGGATARCAGGCTTCGGTGRAATCAAAAAGAAAAAGATAACTGCGCCAAAAAAGTATAAAACGTCCGGAACCGCGTCCAATAACATCGTAAAAAGCATCCAAACTTCGTAATAAAATTTTAAATATTTTTGTGATTATCTCTGTTTATTGATCTGCTCCGATCCCTGGAAGAAGCACTTGAAGCCGAGCGCTTTGACGACGRTCAAACGTTACAATATTTTGTGCATTCGAAGTTGCTACATGTTGACGGGATTAAAAAGCTGCYAGCCAATCCGTTAAGGAAATGTTCTTAAGAGCAACTGATTTGTTCAAAAAGTAGTTTCTTTTTGAAWTTTTTTCTTTTGAATTTAATGAAATGAAGCAGTAATTAAAATAATAAATCAGTCCGGTTTATATTTAACACAAAGGACTCAAGACCTTCCCCGCCGTTGCAATAGACAAGGAAGAAAGGGTAAATATATAGAAACCTGGAAACGTTTGCCTTTTTAACTTATGATGACCGAAGAGTCATAGGAAAMTAAGTATCGCTACGTAAGRCARAACTTGAAACATTAGATAGATGGAACGGAAACCSTACTAGTGAGRTCGAGAAGTAAACCTGATGCCWACCAAGTGAAATGGAAATGAGCGMAAGCCMCAGACAAAARGGCAAGAAAAAGAAGAACAGAACGCGWCAAAAACACCATCAACATTACTTTGGTCGAAAGCAATGTACAGAGAGCTGRAAGTAATTGCAAAATGTCAGGAGAGCTCTATTAATGAAAAGCCGGAAAGAAGATCCAAAATCAAAATATACAAACAACAATAGGGTTGGACTATTRAAAAATAGTAWATCGAGAGRTRCATACGGTTAACTTAWTAAAAATAGRAACAAAAAATTMTTCTGCCAWCTAATCAGATTATTTCGACGGCACSAAGATATGGACAGATGATTAAAAACAAAACTGAGAAKAATTAATAATCAAAAAAGCAGAAGAACCAGTCGATTTTAGTTTCCGTGCAGGTAGTTCAACCATTGACCGCACTTTTGCTCACACCAATTATAGAAAAAATGGAGAGAACTGGATAAAGCCGTGGATCCGTTATTTGTTGATATCTAAAAAGCTAATAACATGGCTGTAAAAGATGTAGTAAATATATGGGAAGAAACAGAGGAACTCGACGATAAGTTTAGAAACGTGTTTAAAACTCTACAAGGATGCAAAAGTTATAGTAACATGTGGAATAATAATATTCAACGACATGCCGAACACAGAAAAAGGCATTGAGCTTGCAAAAAAAATGCAAAAAATGCAAAAGAATGTGCATGTGCTTCGCAGATGATTCAGTTCTTAGCGCTCAAGACTAGAGAGGTATGAAATAGATGACCAGAACGTTAATGGAAGATTTAATGCAAAACATTCGGATTTCGGATTCAGAAAAGAGATCGAGCATCGAAAGACGCAGATCATTGTATGTATGTAAAACAATGTTAATAATTAATTTAAATTTTCTTCCAGGTGTTCCAAGTCAACCGAGCAATTTACGCGTCTCAGACATTGCTGAAAGTGCGGTAACTTTGCAGTGGAACAAACCGACTCATTCGGGTGAAAGTATAGTAAGTTACGAGCTCTACTGGAACGACACTTATGCGAAAGAAAAGCACCATCGTCGCATCTCCATCACCGAGTCGTACACTTTGAGTGGATTGTATCCCAACTCTTTGTACTACGTTTGGTTGGCTGCCAGATCACAGAGAGGCGAGGGCGCCACTACTCCACCAATCCCAGTGAGAACCAAGCAGTATGGTAAGAATTCGGCGACGTTTGTCATTCTCGTTTAGATTATTTATTGATATCGAACACATACACGTTTGACATCCGAAAATGAAACTTTCATACTCACGGTAAAAGTGACTAAGTCAGATGAGATATTTTGAAATTGAACAGTAAGTGAACACTGACTTGTTACTCCGATGAGCCTAATACTTAACGTGCCTTTGATTAAAATTCTATTTTTTTTGCTAAGTAATTTTGTTTGTGGAGGAATTCAATCAAACATAATAAAAACATAAATAGGATTTGCGCTATCAATAATTTTACTTAGAGTATGTTTAATATGCAATAATTTGTGCACCAAATAAATAATCAAATCGGATTCAATGTACTATGTAGTACTATTCGTCGTAAAATATGTGCTTCATTCATTTTGCAAGCGTTCTTCTCAGCAACTGTTCACTTTCTAACATCGTGAACACAAATGATCCAAGTAGAGTTAGCGATAGTGTCAAATCCGAAAATGTTTGGGCAGTCCTTGAATTAACACTTTTTACTTTCATAGATAGCGTGTTGTGGCGAGTGAAAAATAATCGAATTTTATCCATTTTAAAATACATTAGTTTAGTGCGTTTGCGCGTGTGAATGTGCGACTTGCATTCAAATATGAGCATGCAGTAACCATTTTTTAGTCAGTGGATTTATTAAGTTTTATTTTTTAAGAAGCACCGCACAGTACTGGCTATGTGATTACTTATAAGTGCAATTGCACCTTTTTATTTCGTTCCATATGTTACTCTATTTCAAGTCAAGATTATTTAATCCAATTATTTTCTTATTTCTCAGCTCAAAGTAGTCTTTGTTCAGTTTTTACAGGTATTTTTTTCGTTTTATTCGACGCAAGATTAAATGGCATTTATCATGGTGCTAACAGAAACGTTCTGTGATTTAGTAATTATAAGATGCTTAATAATAATTTTGGTATTTTCGCAGTGTCTAAATAACTGTTCTAACTATGCAGTTAAACACAACTCATATACATTACACATTCAACAACACCCCTATGGTTTGCTGGTAACGTTCCATTTGGAAGTTTTTCTGCTATAAAAACGTTAATATTGAAAAATATCCTCTCTGAATATTAGAGATTTAGAAAATAAATAAATCCGCTCAAAACAACTCAATACTTCCTAATGCAAATTAATTGAGAACTATGAAAAATTAATATTTTGATAGATTTAAGAAATAAATACTCCTATTTATTTTTGAAAATTTTTGTCATGTACCGGTTGCGTACATTTTTCGAAAGTCAATCAAGCCGACTCACAGAAAAAAAATAACATGGAAGTGACAAACGATGTTTCCATAGGAGGAAATGCTGTATTTCGATTGAATGCATTAGCGAATGTAAAGTGTTCATTCATTTAATTTTTGTTTCCACAATTAGATAAAGTCAGTTGAAAGTGTAAAACACTCTGAATAAGATTGCCAACAATCGAAGCATCCGTTTGGGTAAATTTTCCAAACATTTTTATGTGAAACAGGGTACCCAAATAGGGTGAAATAGGGATAAATACATATCCGGTGTTGATCATTCTTTGCAAGGGCGACTTATAATATAATATTAATGGTATAAATAACATATTTTCTTAAATATTCTGACGTTTTTCTAACTTATTACTGTTTTCGTATTGCTATGCAGAGTATTTCGTCTATGTGCAGCAGCATTAGATGGATTGAATTTTTGGAAAGTCAATTTGTTTCGAAGATATAAACATTTCTCCTTTGATTAAATTTAGTTAGTAACTTTTTTCTTTTCTCCGATTGAAACATTTGTCATTAAAAATATTTCAATCGGAGAGATTTCATATGGATAAGACTGGAGTCGAATTCTTGAACTAGTTAAAGGAATAAATTACAGTGAAGTCCTTCATTTTCCGTCGATTACTATGAAGAAAATTTCAAATAAAATAAGTAATACACATCATATTGAGTTAACCCAAGTAGGTCTTAATTTTTTGATAAAACAAAACGGTATGTTGAGACGAAAATATTGTATAAACGTGTTTTCAAAACGCCGGACTTTTTAAGATGCAGAATGGCGAAACTAGTATTTGTAGTTATTTATCTTAATTATTAGCAGAATCGCTGATAAAACTGATTCAATTTTAGGGAAGTTTACCGAGCTTGCCTCTTTTTGTGTCCTGTTATTGAGCTCAATTTAAAACAAGCGTCTTCCTTTATATGTTTCCAACATAAGCTCTACTATTTAATGAGGAGAACCAGTTTCGGGTTTATTATTATTATTTCCTGGCAAATTGTACAAAACTGTAATGAGCCAAAATGTTCTCATTTAGGAATTTTTAATATACCTAAGAGTCAAACTATCGAATTTCAATAAGAATTTTATTTTAACAGGTGAAATACGTTAAATTTTGCCACTCTCGCCCAAAACAACGTTTTTTTATATTATATTTGTTTATAGAACATGTATTTCTTTAAAAAAAATAATAAAAAATATAAATTTGTCTCGATTTTTGAATTTCTATTAGTATAAAATTACCCACTCTTTGAATTGCGTCTTTTAAACATCAGTGAACCTTTTTCCTCATGTATCTTCGAAACAAAATTAAATCCCGAAAATCATTGAATGATAGTTGTTAACAGCGACTTCAATACGTTGCATTTAAGACGAATATACTCTGCATCGCAACGAATGTATTTGAGATTTGTATCATTTGTTAATTTTCGTTTATTTTTAATTTTTTGTTGGACCGTAGATTATTCCCGATTCCCTTCGAACATAAGTAAAATACGTTAAAAGCCAAATCTTAAATAAAACGCCCGTTGAAAACGGGCCGAATGAAAACTTCTGAAAAAAAGTCGGTTGAGCAGGATTGAATTAAACTGAATATCGTAGTTTCAATTAATGTCTTCTCTAAACGTGAAAGCGAAATTAAAGGTGTTGAAAAAAGCGGAATGAGAATTCACGATGCCAAACGCACTTGTCACTCAAACACAAACCACTTTACACAATTTTACTAACATCCCGCCAAGCTCAGACTGAGCGATCAGAGCTCCGTTCTGAGCTGGTGGGCACTAGTGTTAACCTGCTGGCCACTCGTAGTGCCGGGTGCGCCACCAAGCAACGTGCATGGCAATGCGGTAAGTCCGACTGCCATCAAGGTGTGGTGGGATCCACCTCCAGCTAACCGAAGCAACGGAAACATTATTTACTACAAGCTGCATTTTGTGGAAGCTGATCGATCAGATAGCGAGGCAACCATTAACAAAATGAACGCGACCTCGTTCGTGCTAGACGAATTAAAACGTTGGACAACGTACCGTATCTGGGTGCTAGCTGGGACCTCGGTGGGCGATGGACCTGCCTCTATCCCTATCACGGTTCAAACCCTCGAAGATGGTACGTTTCTGAGTTATCGACATTAGTTACGAATGAAAAATGAAAATGAAAATTACAATATTTATTAATCTAAATCTTTTTATCGAAATAAAACCAAGATGCCTGCGTTCACAGAAGGAGTACCTAACTAGTTTCAACTTACTTTTCCATTTTATTTTCCTACAAGTGTTTGAGGTTTTCAAAGTAACAGCTCGAAAATGTGTAATTGTACACTTGGAATTGATCTATTGTTAAGCTGATACTTTTGGACGAACAATCAAATTTTTATTATTTGAAATATTTTCCCAAAAAAGCAGTGGTTTGTCCCAGTTCATTATTATTTGTCCAGGAAGTAATTTTTGCAGCAATTTCAATCATTTTCGAATAAATTTGTCTGACAATTTGAAAAGTGCAATCCTGTAATAATGTGCATATTAGCAAGTGTCCTAAAATTAGCTTTCAATAGTTAACTACACACTCTGCAAATAAAAATAGGACTTTTTGTTTCATGCACAATGATTCCGGATGCTTGATTTACGTTAAACACGGAGCTTCATATGCATATATTCCGATAAAGTAAGAACAAATTGATCAACAAAATAACACTTTAACAAAATAGTTAATTATTTTTTAACGGAAAATGTGTTAAAACAATTTTTATTAGGAGGATTCAAGAAAATATACATAAATATGAAAATATTTGATTGTAAATATAAAATAAAGGTGATGAAAACCCGTTAGAGCCATTTGATTGCAAGCGTCTTTACATTTGGCGTCCCGAAAAATGTACCAAGGTCATACACTTTTTTAAAAAGGAACTCTAAAATATTGTTAACCATAAATTAAACGGTGGCGGCGGACACATTCTTATATGAGCAAAATTTTTTTCTTTGAATAATCCAATGTCAAAGATTAAACACCGGACAATGAATATAAATGTATGCAAATTAATAATAGTTCAACAAATCGGTTTGTATGGTTTAGTTCCATAAAGCGACAGGTCATTGTTTTAAGATAGTAACTATTAAAGAATAAGAATTTTTGAAAATTGTCATAATTGTGTACAAATATACTGACGTACATATAATCCCATATCAATAGCCACAGATAATAATGAATCTAGTCTATCTAAATCAACGAGCAACATAACAAAATGTTTCCCTATGATTCCAGAATAATTTATAAAATCAGCTGGACGTAAAAAGGATATATGTATGTATATTTGATTTAAAGTCGGAAAATGAAAATATTTTGAATTGTTGGCTTATCTCAAAAATTAAATACTTAAATTAAGACTTGTTTCCGAGTTGAACTGAATTTTCAGTTGACTTCACTGTTGATAGCTGAATTAGCAGCAATTTTGGATTTGTCGCTTGATGAAATTGAACCATCGATCACTGATTTTAAGTCATTTTATCAGAACTAATCAGAAATTAATCTGTAGTAAATCTAAAGGGAAAATATTCCAGTGTAAATATTAGAATTAGAATGTCGTAAGTTCGAAGAACTAATTTTTCTTTTGGGCTCTGAAGGAGTTTAGATGAATATGAAGTTTGCATTTTTGGTCGAAATAAAAGAAATGGATCTGTGTATGTTTCAACATTTGTTTTCTTTTAGTCGAAATAAATTTTCATTCAAATCAACATTGTTTTGTTATATTTTTATCTGTTCAAGATTCTTGTTAATATTGCGTTTATTATGAATACTTAGGAACTTTCTATCTTATTTTTATGGTAAAGGGCAATTGTTTATCTGTTAGCCTTTGCTTAGATAATTCATTTGAATGCTTATTTATATGTATAAATTCTTTCCTTCGAGTCACTTTAGCTTAATATGTTATTATTCCAAATTCAGAAAATCTACTTAATGCTAGTTTTTGCGGGTGGACGTTTCTATTAATTACTATGTTATTATAAAGTTTGACGTTTTGGAATTAAAGCATTGAAATCTGATGCTTGAATGGTCAATAAATCGAAAATTTTTGGAACCTTCAATATGTTGTACAATCTAGCTATCAAAGACTAGATATTTCCTCATGCCTAAAACAGTCAGTCAAAGTTTATGCATTAAAACCGTTGAGAGAAATTCGAGAATAACTACACATTTCAGCTGCTGTTTACTTTGAAAACGAGCAAAATTATAGGAATTGCCTTCATCGTGAAATTATCCTTTTGTTTTTAACCCCCTTGGGTCTCGACGAAAGGTCTGTAAAAATATTCATCACTCGATTAAAACCCATCCTTTATATAATTGCAATTATAATAATTAATTTTCCGAATCTGTTGAAAACTCTAATTTATTATGATTGAATTATAAATGTAATAGCTACCGTAACGAGCTTAATAATAAACAATGATACCTAATATTACATTATGTTATTCAAGTGGCGTCTTTAATTAAAGGCTCTTGATTTTATGGTTAAATTAATTATTGAACTTCTCTACTATATTGGCCACATCAGCTTACGAGATGGAGAGTAAGCCCTTCAGATTATTCCTTAATCCTACTTTATCCTTATTTGTTTCACAACTTTTGTAGTTTTTTCGTTTGTTGTTTTCATTTTCTATTTTTTTTAATATAACAGAATTATAAATTGTTCCTCCAGCTTAAATGCTATTGATCTATTTGATTTATGTATGTAAATTAAATTTAATGAGGCACGATTTGTGAATTTTGTTATATAGTTTTTTAGTACCTGTTAGAATTTTTGGCATATCCTTGGTGATATGTATCAAAAGTGACTATACCGATTTTTAACCATTGCAGCCCGCCCAGGAAGGATTTTTGATGCTGGTTTTGTATTTTACCTTTTTGCAGCAATTTTTACCCTGACATTGTTTTTGATAGGGAACTTCCATAATATCTATTTTTACTGTGTTTTAATGATGACGTTTCTTAATGTCTTTGTATTTTTCTGTCTACAAAAGCGTTTGCAGGAGCACAAAAGAGGTTTTTTCAACGTTTTTAGATTTTTCGTGTAATGCGAATGATATATATTTTTGGTATTTCTAAACGTTTTAGTTACCGTTTTATGTTAAATTGCTTTGAATTTAGCTACTCACGTTCACATGTATTGATTGCTTTTTACTTTTCTTCACACTCGCACCGAGTTGCATTGCAATGGCACAATTTTTTAAGTCACTATCGGCACCTTGACATTTTTACGTTTTCAGCACAGTTTTTTGTATTTTAGTAAACTTTGTCCTTGCATGACACTTTTCATTTGTGTGGTTCCCGATTTTATGGAAAAAGTTTCACAATTTTGAATACCAAATTGAACATCAATCAACAAAAATATTTTAGTCGAAAACTTTTTTCATGCTCCTCTTGTCCTCAAATTCCTTTTGCTAGGCACCTCACTGCAGTAGGTGACATGCGCACTAAAATGGCACATCTATAAATCACTTACTGTGTGTTACTCACACTTGCACCAAGTTTTAGGTATGATTGACTGGTTGATTGATTGAAACAATGAATATTTACAATTGACATACTTTTAATTTAGGAATCACCATTAGTAAGACCATATAGATTCCTAGTCGCTTACCCAGAACGTTTTTTTATTGGTTGGACCAATCGGGATTTGTATGGCAAATTTTTAAAGGTGGTGATTTCTAGTTTATTAGGTATATTTATTTAGAGAATTTCGGTTTGAATTGATATGGACATTTTTGGGCTGACTAGTTGTCTAGAGGCTGTTTTACTACATAGTTCATCCAGGGAATAAAAAAGTTTACTGTAGGACATTTGGCTTAAAATTCTTAAATAAAGGTTTTTTGTCTCCGTCTGATGTTTTTAGCTGATAAATCGTCACCGTTTGCAGTGTAAGTATTTGATGCAGAAATAAAGCATATAAAGGAAGCAGTTTCATGGATATTTCTAATGTGTCCAATAAAGTATATTGGATACTTTTATATGAACCGCAATTGATATACTGTATGTAACATTCCACTATTTCTTGTTTGTTTACTTTAATATGTAATTTTTGAATGGTAAAATTCGAATGGTTATTAGTTAGTTCTAAGTACTTTAGTTAAGTTGAATAATTATCCCGGGCAAATGCATAGACCAAAGGTGTTTCTGCTCTGCGCCCCAAAAAATGCAGTGATCACATGAACGGCGCTTCTTCAACAAGTGCACGTGTGCGCTCTACGCATGAGTAATTCGGTTAATTTTTAGGAGTTGGCACAGTGTTGCCGAAATGGCTTGTTGCGCCAACCCATCTCTCCGACACAGTAACTCACCGGAACAGTTTCAGTCATCCATTTGGGAAAATGTTTCTCCTAAAAAATGTGTGATCTTTTTTTGTTCGTTGTTCAAATTCTAGGCGCGGGCTTCGTAAAGCTTTAATCCGCCCCTGGGTTAAATGCTGAGCGTAGTTAAAAGTGCGGCACAGTGAGACGAGATGAGTTATAACGAAAAACTTAGAAACGAAAAATACTCTACAAGTTCCGAGTTGTGCGTTCAGTAAAGAAGAGTGCACTCTAAATGTCGCCAAAATTGCTTCAAACCTTCAAAGAATCGCATAAAATCCTGAATTTTGCGCGTTTCGTAAATGTTGATGAGAAAATGACGCTTCCACGCAACTGCATACTCTTCATCAAAAAATGCCAACTTCCAAAGTAAAGCCGGTAGAAACTTGAAAGATTGACAATATTTAGGATGCCTCATATTCATCATATTTGTATGACTTTTGTGCCAAATTTACCAGTTTACTCACGCACAGTGTTAAAAGTGAATCGAGTTGCCAATTCTTTATCCATTGATATAAAAACGAACTCTGTGGCTCAAATAATTCTTGAGCAACGTAAGAAAAGGTGGCGTCATGTTTCAGTCGATTTCGCAATTAAAAAAAAAACAGGCAAAACTAAAACTCTATACTTTTTTATTGAAAAGCATAAAACTGGAACCCATATTTGCATATCCGAAACGGTTCTTTGGAGATCAGCTTCAGATGAGCTTGCTGTCAAAATACAAAGCTGCCCAAAATATTCCTAAAGTTAAAAATTCTTTTGTGAATCCACACTATACAAATCCACACTATCAGTAAGCTGATGCTTCTTGTATTCAACACTGGAACCCAAATTTCCATATCTGAAGCGGTTATTTAGCAAAAAGCTTCAGATGATATTGATGTATATATATACATCCATACAAAAATATTCCCAAAGTTTAAAAAATAACTACGAAAGAACCAATAGCTCAATCGATACCAAATCCACCCTACGAGTCAGTTGATGAATATGAGGCTAAACGCCACTAATATGTACATGGCAACCAGGGAAAAAGTAATGCTTAGCTTACCTAAAGCTGCGTAGTGCCACCTGGAAAGAAAGAAGAAAATGTGTTTACTACAGCAGGAAATCTGTCCAAAGCCAAACTTATTTGAAATCAGCAAAGCAAAGAGAGAGAATAAAGAATCCATAAAACTACAGTTGCTTGCCGGAAAACTAAACTCAGTTCAAGCTAAAAGATTTATAGATTAGAGATTATTCTTACCAGCTTTTTGCAAGCTGGAGCCCCATCCTCCATTTTCTACCCATTAATCATCAAGAAATTCACTACATTTTTACAAACTACCGCACGTGCCCTAAGGGTCACAATGATTCTATATTTTCCATCTAAGAAGGTGATTATTGACTGATTTCGTCTACTGCCGCTTGCAAACTGAACATTCATACAGGTTTTCGAGAAAAAGACACCGAACTACAGAATAAACATGATTATTTAATCATTTAATTGTTCGCCCTTTCGATGATTCATGCTTTACTTGGCAGTTTTATTTAAGTTTGTTTAGTGTTTGCAAATTTCACGATCCAACTTAACGAAAGTGAACAGCAACTAAACAAAAAACGCTCCAATTGCCGATTTTTCACTAATTTAATTTTAAATTTTGAGCCATTTATATTTGTCGAAATTTCACTCACCTTCAGTGATTAATGCACAACGCTCAAACTAAAATTAATAACCGAATTAATTTTGCTTTTCGAAAAATATTGACTAAGCAAAAAAACCGAGAAGAAATCCCTTAAAAATGATAATGTTGCTCAATTTCCGAGCGTTGATAGAAACCAACGAAATTTCAACTGATTAAAAATGTCCTTTAAAAGTTCTGCTTTCAAGAATGATTCAGCAACAAGAGCAATT
>NW_026019016.1:8999426-9005294 GCF_020466585.1 Dendroctonus ponderosae | reverse complement strand
TTTTGTCTGAAAAAAACAACTTATTAACGTCCGCTTAGAAAATATTCTGTGTGATCTCGATTACTTTAAAGGTAGGCTTATCATCTTGGGATAGCTCATAAAACAGAAAATAGTAATATTAATTGGTCAAAAGTTACAAAAAACCAATAATATCGCGAAATAGTTCTATGGGTCAAATAGTTGCAAAATTCTTAATTGAAAGTGAAAATTTTGGTATTATTATATTTTGACAGACTGTTTCAAAGCAAAGGTGAATAACTTTAGCGGGTGATTCCTGATTGGAACTAAAAGGTAAAAGTGTGATATAAAACGCAATATGTATGGCAAGTCAACCATTAGGAGGAGATTGTCGCGTTGAGATTTAAATATTATATATTGAAATACTTCGAACTTTACCACTTTACACAAAATAAGTAGAGGAAAAAGATTTCTATATGATCCAAGTTATCCTAGGCAGTTTTTTCTAATGTGTTCTAATGGATTTTAAAAAACTCAGTTATGAAAAATGTAAGGAGTACCTAATCTATTTCGACACTTATATAAAAAAGTGAAAAGTGTGCCACTTCACAATTTCAAAACAACGTTTTATAAAGAAATCTCTCTAATAAGAGGAAAAAAATTGTATCATTTCAGCGGTTTTCCTGTGGGTGAAGCACATCCATCCATCCATGGGCGTGTAATAGATAAAGATTTTTTGATGCATTCACCCGCTTGATAATTTGATTTTTACGATTTTTCAATCTGGTTTTTCTACTCAATGTGACATATTAAAATTTGCTTATTAGCTGATCGTATACACCGTTTTTGTGCTTTCAAATGGTTGCGATTCAACACTGTGAATTAAAGTCTTTGGACTAAACAAATTGGAGCACATCATGTACGCTTTCAAACAGCATTGAATAGGTAAACTGCGTAAAGTGGCAATTGGAAAATATTTAGTATAAACACATAGTAAAATGTGAATTGTATTCTAGATATTGGGAGCACTAAATGGCCGAATTCGTTTTTTAAGAGCCCGAGAAAAGAAGATGATTGAAACTGGGGCAGGAGACTCGAGATTCCGTCCAATCCACTAAACTATTAGTTGATCAAAAATGTCCATATCGATCAAACGTCCCATATTAATTCACGATAATGATTGTATTCTCAGTAGGTAGTAGAAATATATTTTTGACTACATAATTCTACTTGAATTACCTGGCATTCGAAATGGCTAATAACAACATGATTTTGCTGTTTACTAAGTAATGTGACATATTTTTCTTATAGCCTGAACTTAGTTTCCAGCAATAACAATGTGCTTCCAGCGTTCAAGCGCTTACAGCTTCTGATCACGTGCATTTGAATACCAATATATAGCAATCAATCGAACAACTGACTAAATCGATTCAGTTTTAGCGGTTTTTGCATGATGACGGCGGCCAAAACGACTTTGGTGCTCATGTCATTTTTTTCGCTTTCGGACTTTTACTTCACTAATTCCTGAAGATGTGCAAGTAACCACACAGAGAATAAAGCGACCGGACACAGATTTTACACTTTTGTGAAGCATTATTCCCGTCGAGTTTTATCCCAATCCCAACAAGTTTTTTGTGGTTTTTTTCAAATCACTACATGTGTGTGAGTATAACGATGATTTTTGAAAGCCTCCAAGCATTTTTGTAGCGGAGAAATTTTTACCAGTTTTTAATGTTTTAATAGAATAGTGTTATTACACTCTCTATTTCATATTTTTCTTGACTTTTTGCTAAACGCGGTACTACAGAAAAAAGGAGTGAGTATTTTTTCTTGTTGTGTGCTAGTAGTGACGTTAGACATTTTGTAGATTTTTGTGCTTTTTTGATACGCTATATTTTGAGAGGTAATTGTTTTTTAAGAGTTTTTGAATCCCTTTTTGAAGCAAGCGCCCCAGGATTTTTTTATTCTTACTATATTCATAGCGCTAATATAGTAAATCTCCCATACTTTTACCCCCACATTTTTGCCAAATCTCTACTGGAAGAGGTAACTATACCTGCCTATTTCTGTGTGTTGGTATTCAAATGTAAAAAAGGATGTTAAACAACCAAAACAAAGAGTTTTACATGAAAAACGTGTGATGTGCCAGCATGTAAACAAAAGAAATTCAAACACTTTTTGATATTCGAAAAATGATCACGAATCTTATTGGTATTTACGTTTTCACAGTGCCAGGCAACCCTGAAGATGTTAAGGTCACTCCAATTAATTCCACTACGATTAAAGTGAATTGGAAACCACCAAAGACCAATGATCGAAACGGCATTATTTTGGGATATCATGTTCATGTACAGGAAGTCAAAGAAGAGGTTAGTTCAGTGATCATTACACAGGTTTTTAAATTAAAAGATCATAAATATTCGTTCGGCTTGGGCTTGGGTTTCTAATAATTTCCTAATCGCTCATAGAAATGCCACTAGTGTTACCAAATAAATATTTTAGTGCTTTTAAGTATAGCTAATTGAGCGAACTAAGTTATTAAAACACTTTCAAACTTGATCGATTGATCTACTTAAAGTTTCAATATTTAATGTTTATTAGATTTTAACTGGCCTTCACTTAAGCCAGGGTAAACTTTCTATAAATCAAGCTGTTATTATGTTGAAATCGCAAAAACCTCACGTTTGATAACGTATGGAACTTTAACACACTCGGAATGCAAAGTTTATAAGAGTGTATAAATTGTATTAGTTTTCACGACAACTTATTAATCAGCTTAAAAGGTCCAGATTTCGACGCGAAGCAATGGTTTATGCCGGGGAATAAAAATTTTTAAATTGCAAAAACATATATTTTTTAAATCGTAAACAGCATAATAAACAAACGTACAATTTAAAAATTATTTAATTTAAAAAAAATGTATTGTACAATTTATCAGGCAAATGTGCGAAATATATTGAAATCTATTTCTCAATTTAGAGTAAAAGTTTTCTGAACGAACCGATGCAGTTCAACGTGCTCGGAGGTGATACGTTGGAGTTAAACATTTCGAGTTTGCAACCTGATACGACTTATGCTGTCCAAGTAGCAGCCTTAACTAGAAAAGGTGATGGGGATCGAAGTGCTCCCGTAGATGTTCGAACTCCTGGTGGCGTCCCAAATCGTCCAGGTTTAAGTTTAAAGTAAGTAGTTGAGATATTGAGGATGCCTAGTCAATTCTTTATCAAAACTATAAGTTCAATTATTTATATTGGATTCACCAGTTAATTCATTTCTCTTATCCAAATCGAAGATTCTGAAAGGTTTATAATTATCAGTAACAATTTTTTTTCGCTTTTAAGGTACATTAGCTTATTTTCATCAGTCCATAGAGTCGCGATTGCGATATCTTCATATTTTCTTTCTGTGCATTCTGTTTCCGCCTACTGATCTGCATTGTAATGAATAATACAGTACTTTGAACAATTCGTTAAACTTCTTTATCGGCTATTATTATTCATTTAATTTAAAGGCAACAAATGAATTATAATTTGATATACACCATTACTTCAGAATCACTGAAAGAGATCCAGCCGTTACTTTCGATCTGGAATGGTCCAGACCTTCACAAACTTATGGTGAACTAAAAGGTTACCGCCTAAGGTATGGAGTTAAAGATCAGCCGCTGAAAGAAGTGCCACTCAAAGGTAAATATAGTGAGGGATAAAAGTGTTAGAATGGTATATAATCCCAGCCAGCACTTAAAATGATAAACACGCAAGGAGACGTCGAAGTCACCAATTTTGTCACGTTAAATATGACCAGCACAACCGCATCATACGATTAAAGTAATAAATCATGAGATATCCAGTGTGATTCAAAATTTGAATCACCCCGTATGTGATATAAACGTTTCAAAAAGCCCATATTTATTAGCATACATTGCACAATAGTCTTTTGCAGAAGTAACGATAAGTTTACAGTAAAAAACAGGTTAGTAAAAATAGAAAAAATCAAATACATAATTATAAATATTGAACTGAAAATGTAATTTTCAAAAGCCAAATTTAATTCCGCTTATAGGATTTGGCGTTGCCGAAGGCTTACCAGAAAAAGAAAGCAATAGGCATTTTGTAATCAATGTAGAATTTGTGAAATGTAATCGCGCCGTGGCTTCATTCGATACTGCGAATATAATTTCGTAGAAATAACAAAATAAAACAAATACATAAAAATGATGGAGAAACAAATCGCAAAAAAACTATAATGAATCATTTTAAGTGCCTATATTGGATGTTCTAAAATCTGGTTTTTTAATTTGGAGAATGGGAGCCTGGTTTTAATATTTAATGGAATTTTAATGTTTGATGGAATGTTGAATGGAATTATGTTTTTTTTTTTAATATTAGTTTCTATACACTCTCGCTGTATATTAAATATTTAACTTGCAATATTTGCTCTTTTGTAACATTGACACGTAATTCAATACCAGAAATAATAAAGTAATGAGGATCTGAAGTCAGTGTGCTGGTTGAGATTATTCAGCGATCTTATATGATAGTCATTATTAGTAACTGAGTGTTTACAGTAAAGGGTGTCCCAACGATAGTGTAAAGTAAGTTTACGCTTAACCGGTATTATTTGTTGAAGAATTATCAACGCCATATTATAACATTACTAAGCGCGCATATTTTAAAAATATTTGCAATTAACTTTTTTTCTAATAGAACACCCTATATTTTATGTATTTTTGCATTCTGATGTAAATTTAAAACACTTTTCGTTATATAAAATATGAACGAAAATTTGGATAGTTTTTGAGTTATGCGGCTTTAATGATGAAAATTCGTATTTTGATGGTGTTGATATAGCAAGTGGCAGGAGAAAAATTAATTCTTACTATTTGAATAATTGGTTTGCAAAACAGTTGTTTTTGAATCTGCAAAGCGGTCTTAATAATCGTACAAATTAACGTATTTTCAAGCTCAAAAATTTCACTTATTTTAAATGGCGCACACGGTATATTGTTAGTCTTATTTATTCAGGTTAAGAAAACCTTTCATTTTGGCTAAATACTTCCTATTACTATTTTCGAGAATTTTTTTCTCTAAGTGGCTCCGTGATATTTGGTAGGTTCTACAACATTGAAAAAATATTAGAAAGAAGTATTTAGACAGCCAGCCAGCCATTGATTTAATGGAAGGTTTTACTACCCTGAATAAATTACACTAACAACATACAATTGATGTGATTTTTTACCTTGAAAATACTTTAATTATGACGCCAACGCATTTGAAAGATGAAGTATTTCGGGAACCAAATATTAATATAGAATTAGCGTTTTCTCCTGGCGAATTCCAAAATTTTGTGTCTAAACACAACAGAGAAATGTTTGCTTTATCAACACCATGAGAATGTGAATCTTCATCGTTAAAGTCGAATAACGAAAAAAAACTGTTCAATTTACTTTCATATTTTTTATAACAAAAAGTAAGTGAAATTTGCATAAGAAATAAAAAAATAAACGAAAATATTGGGTGTTCCATATGTACAAGGGCGGATCCAGAGGGGGGTCATGGGGGTCCTGACTCCCCCATTCAAATCTCTATCCAACGATGCCAAAATGAATTCTGTGGCTCGGATGGTTCTTGAGAAACTTCGAAAAAAGCAGCGTCATGTTCAAGTGGGTTTTGCAACTCAAAAAAAAACACGCAAATCTAAAACTTCTTGAATTCGAGCATTTTTTGAGAAAACTGCCAATAATTCCCCATCCATGGTTCACTTTCTAAAAGGGCCATTTATTTCTGCCTAGAATGATGTACAAATGAGCGTTCTTGCCCATTTTGCCTCCGAGAAATGAGCAAAAACGGGACGGAAAACATGAAATTTTGGCATAATCTTGCACCTAAGTGTCTGATATTCAAATTTCAC
>NW_026019016.1:8999151-8999348 GCF_020466585.1 Dendroctonus ponderosae | reverse complement strand
CATTTATTTCTGTCTAGAATGATGTACAAATGAGCGTTCTTGCTCATTTTGCCTCCGAGATATGAGCAAAAACGGGACGGAAAACATTAAATTTTGCAATAATCTTACGCCACCCTTGCACAAAACGACGATAGTTTTTCTAATTTCATAGACAACAGAAGACTGTTTTCTGTTTTCTGTTTCTACATAACCCCCCC
>NW_026019016.1:8980630-8999105 GCF_020466585.1 Dendroctonus ponderosae | reverse complement strand
TGAATTTAAAGCTGGATCCGCCCCTGCATATGTATACAGGTTGTATTGTGAATATTTTTAAAATACTTGTGCGTGTTTAGTACCTTTACAATATGAAGATAAACATTTTGGAACAAGTAATACCAGTTAAGCATAAAGTTTCGACACCTTGTACGGCTAACTCAGGCTTGGTATATTATATTGAACTGGAAATTTATTTCGTTTGCAGCTTCTGTTTTAAATCATCGCATTAACGACCTAGAGCGTGGTGTGGAGTACGAATTTCGTGTGGCCGGTGTGAATCACATCGGCACAGGCCAGGAAGCAATCAAATACATTAAAACACCCGAAGGCCCGCCCACTGGACCTCCGACAAATATTACCTGTCGATTTCAAACGCCCGACGTCGTGTGTGTGACTTGGGATCCGCCTACTCGAGAACACCGCAATGGTCAAATCATCAAATACGACATCGAGTTTCACAAGAAGTCTGACCATAATAACGTGATCTTTCGAAATGTGACCAAAACTAAGGCAGTATTCACGAACTTGGAAGAGAACACTGAGTACGTTTTCCATATCAAGGCCTACACCAATCTAGGACCGGGGCCTAACAGCGAGAAGCAAACAATTCAAACAGAGAAAGATATCGGAAGAGCACCCATGGCAGTGAAAGCGGTGGCCACTTCAGAATCGAGCGTAGAAGTCTGGTGGGAAACAGTGCCATCACGGAAGCCCGTTATTGGGTATCAAATTTTTTATACGATGACCGCTGTGGAGGATTTGGATGCATGGCAGCAAAAGTCCGTGGGTTTGACCAATTCTGCTGATTTAGTAAACTTGGAAAAGTATGCTCAATATGCCATAGCAGTAGCTGCTCGAACCGAAGCCGGCTTGGGACGACTATCGGAAAAGGATTTGGTGAAAGTGAAACCGGAAGATGTGCCACTCAACTTGAGAGCCCATGAGGTTACAACACATTCCATGACCTTATCATGGGCTCCACCCATTCGATTGAACCCCAGTCAGTATAAAATCTCCTTCGATGCCATCAAAGAGTTTGTGGATTCACAGGGTATCACGCAGACACAAAACATACCTCGAGTGGAAATAGTTCTACGTGACGAAGTCAAGTCTTACACCATAAACGACTTGTCGCCTTTCACCACATACAACGTGAACGTGAGTGCAATTCCCAGCGACGAGTCGTACCGTCCACCAACCAAAATCACTGTAACCACCCAAATGGCCGCACCACAACCCATGGTGAAGCCAGACTTTTATGGAGTCGTTAAGACAGAAATCCATGTCATTTTGCCACAAGCCTCGGAGGAATATGGTCCGATTAGTCACTACTATTTAATCGTGGTTCCCGAAGACAAGTCGACGATACACAAGAATCCCGATCAATTTCTAACAGAGGATCTGTTGAGCAATGTTAAGGACGTGGCTGAAGATCCCACCCTACCTTATGTCGCTGCCAAATTTCCCCAAAGGAGTATTCCATATACGTTTCATTTGGGAACAGGCGAGGCAAAAGAGGGCCTTACCAATTTTAAACTGAAACCGGACAAGAGATACAGGATATTTATTAGAGCGGTAAGTGAAACTAGGTAAAGTTTAAGCTTCAAGAAATTCAGTATACTTAAGTACCTACTTCTTAGTCGCCGGAGAGTGAAAGAAAAGGCGTATAAGCTATTAATAGGACGATATTTAGCAATTATGTACAGGGTGTTTCCTCACAAGTTGACACCATCCCTAGATCATTTATTTCAAGAAATAGTGCAATTAGGTAAATGCAAAAGTTGTTTATTATTACTCAGACTGTACAATATTATATGTTGCTGATTTCAGGAATTTGAAAAATATTTTTTATGTACAACCTGTAATAGTACCTAGACTTTCGAAAACAATATTATTTAATTAACTCCAGAGAAACGAAACAAGAGGCGTTGATTCGGGGCTGTTAGGAGGCCATAGGATAAGATCAGTTCATCCATACTTAATATTTTAATTTAAAACAAGTGCTACCGGGCGAACGTGTGGTGGATAAGATAATGAAGTATTCATCTTCATTAACAAGTGTTCTTTTTCCTTTGAACTTCTAATAGTTTTCCGTTCGCAAAATCGTGTTTCTACATTCTTAAATGTGTTTTGAGACGAAACAGAACGGTCTTGGGGAAAAGAACGCATTATATTCTTTTAACGCGGCCGATCCATTTTCTTTGTTTTGGTAGAATATACGCAGAATATCGCATTGTTCAAGGTAAGAGTACGACATGTTTGCTGTTGTTGTAACAAATTTTTCGATTTCAACTCTACTTTGAACTGTTGCTATTTATAATATTTAAAACGCAGTATTAATAAAATTACTAAAAGAAATATGGGCAATATACGTATTTCTGAAATCAGGAGCAAAAAAAATGTGTAGTGTTCCATTACAAAAAATACTTCAGTAAATGAACGTGTTTTAATTTTAACTTTTTTAAGATTTTAATTAGTAATAACAGAATTTGAAATCAACTCTTCAGGGCCGGTGCCAATCACTGAGAAAACAGCCTGTACATTTTTCGAATAGTAGACTAATATTAACTGTTACTGAATGTTGCTGACGCAGACACTTTTTAACATGGTTACTTAGGAAAAACATCACTGGATTTCCAGTTAGTTAAAATGCTGCGATAAGCGTTAATTTTTTGCGTTTCCATGTTTTTCAAATTTTATCTCTGTTCCATTTACACTTACGCTCCTTTGGCCCTGCAGCCTTGTTTGCATATTCACGATATTTTCGAATCGAATTAATATTAGATAAAATTCAGTTACAAACAAATTTCCACCACGGATTACTGGAATGAAGACAAATTATGACAATTTTATATAATTCGGCTTCAGTGAACAACTTCGGGGCGTTAAAGTTAATGTTAAAATTAAAAGATCGTGCTTTTCCAATATTTTTTTAAGTGCAAATCTGTTTCGAAATTAAACCATTTAGACAACAGTTTACATCCACATTTTCGCTGGATCGAGCTAAACATAACTGGTGTGACATGACATAATTCGCAGTTATACAATTTATTGGATAATTTTTTTGCTTGACGAGACTTTAATGGCTCCGCTTTTGATCCCGGTAATTCACTCATTGGTAGTAGCATTATTTTCATAAGCTTTTGTGCACATTTAGTACGAGCAGGTTCTTTATTTTATGATGGTTTTGGATTGTGCAGCCAATATTAAGAAAATGGACAAATTTACGGACACTAATCAAGGAGCTGAAATAAATTGCATTCAACATTTATATAAAAAGCTGTAATTCAATTTCGTATCAAGATCGTTTATTTTGTACAATTTTTGAGCCAATGGCCCGAAAATGTTTTTGCTTCCGTCGATTTTCCCAGTTTATGCACCTTCAAGTTTTAAAAGAAATTATTTGTTAAATTAACGTAAAATTCCCTTTATGTAGGTGGTCGATACTCCACAAAAGCACCTCTACACTAGTAGCCCCTTTTCGGAGTTCCTCTCTTTGGACATGCGAGCCCCTCCTCCAGGTGAGGTGCCAACGCGCCCCAATCCAAACGTTCCTACAGACACCGACGTCAAAGTAAGCTCCCAACGAAAAGAAGCCACCTACTTGTGGGTTATCGGGCCCGTGATTGCTGCAGTTCTGCTGTGCTCGATTTTGGTGTTTTTATTCTTACTGCGAAGAAGACGACAGCCGTGTAAAACGCCCGATCAAGCTGCCGTTACCAAACCCTTAATACCGGCGGATTTGAACAGCAGCATTGCTCCGAGCGATCCGGTGGAGCAAAGACGCTTGAACTTCCAAACTCCTGCCATGATATCACATCCTCCCATTCCAGTTTCGGAACTGGCTAATCACATTGAAAGACTTAAAGCGAATGACAATCTAAAATTCTCACAAGAATATGAGAGCATCGAACCAGGACAGACGTTTACCTGGGAGTTTTCCAATATGGACGTTAATAAGCCAAAGAATAGGTAGGTGCAATTGAAAATCTATTTGAAGATCCTCTACTCAATCAGAATTCTAAATAAATAAAACACGACCGAAACAGCTCCATTAAATTTGATGGAGATACTTATTCCCCAAAGTTGTGAAATAATTTATAAACTGATCCCTTTTTGAATCCGAATTTATGCGAACAAGAACACAAGAATACCATAAAGAAATATGGCCGTAATATGCTGTAATTTTCTAGCTCTAGCCAATGAGAAGTTTTTAGTCAAATGCTATTAGTAATTTCCAAAATCGATTTCCATTGTGGATATTTCAAGAGGTGTTTATGCAGACAAATGCAAATTATTAGCGATTCAAGTAGCCCATTAAAAGTGATAAAAAGTTCGTGGGCCAACTTTGGAGAACCCCATCAAACAGCAAATTTTCAAAATGGTTTTATTATTCCAGGTATGCAAATGTAATTTCGTATGATCACAGTCGCGTTATATTGCCCTTGGAAGACGGCCGAAGAGGTTCAGATTACATCAACGCCAACTATTGCGACGGTTACCGAAAGCACAACGCTTACGTTGCTACTCAGGGACCATTGCCTGAAACTTTCGGCGATTTTTGGAGAATGTGCTGGGAGCTGAAAGCGGCCACCATTGTAATGATGACCAAGCTTGAAGAAAGAACGAGAATTAAATGCGACCAATACTGGCCTTCCCGAGGAACGGAAGTGTACGGCCCGATGTCTGTGGTGATTTCGGATGTTCAAGAACTGGCAACTTACTGCATTCGAACCTTCCAAATTCAGAAAGATTTTGAGGAGAGTAGAGAAATAAAACAGCTGCAGTTTACTGCATGGCCGGATCATGGAGTGCCTGACCATCCAGCTCCATTTTTGCAATTCTTGAGACGAGTGCGTAGTCTAAACCCGCCTGAAGCTGGACCGATAATTGTCCATTGTTCTGCCGGTGTTGGAAGGACCGGTAGGAAAACTCGATAACCGGAGCAAAGAAGACAGTTGATTTGACCAACAATATTTTTCAGGGTGCTTTATTGTTATTGACTCAATGCTGGAAAGGATGCGGCATGAGAAGACGGTGGATATTTATGGTCATGTTACCTGCCTTCGTGCTCAGAGGAACTACATGGTTCAAACCGAGGATCAGTACATTTTCATTCACGATTCACTTCTGGAGGTAAATAATCGATGTTTTTTTTTAGTAACAGTTACGATGAAGTTAGGTTTAATCATTGTTCGTGTAAGTGTGAAGGGCCTGATGAAACCCAGTTGGTTCTATGGTTCCACTCCTAAACCTCGAAATGCTCTGAAAACTAGAGCTTTTTTTGCATACTTCTGAAAAGTTAAAAAATGTCTGTTAAACCTAATTAAGAAAAATTGCTCTTCTGTCGCAAAAGATCCACGTATTATTCGTAAATTTTCAGTTCAATTTGCGGTTTGTGGTATTTGAAGAAAAATGTACAACATACAACTGATGTTTGAACATTTTTCACGCAGATAGTTCTGATAATACTATCAAAATGTCCCTTTCAAATATTTTACACCGTTTTCTAAATATCTTCTAGACAATAAAGCATTTTCGATTCTGACTTTGAAACGACAAGGAATCTTAAGCAAAGCCTAATTAGGTGAAGATTCTCGTCGAAACGTTCTAACAAAAAAGTGTTATTGGTTATCCCGATATTTTTAACCGTGGAAGGCATAAACGAAAAGGTTCAAGAATTCCTCAATTATCGCTCTATTCATTCGCAAGTTAAAATTGTTGCTTGACATCAAAAGGCAAAAAGAAAACTGAACACCGTTGAAATGGATCGTCTGATATTTTCAACCGTTCGCAAATTATGAGTCGTTCGAAATATTCTCGTTATCCTATTTTTGCTTCTCCATTTTTGGCTGGTAGGGAAATCTGATGAATTCCAATTAGTGGAAGACAGTCGTTCTATATATTATTGTTCCAGTAGTTTTCAGCCGGAATCGGATGAAAAAACATTGTATCTGTTTAAACATGTTCCTAGTGTTTAGTGCGATTGAAACGTTTATTATTAAACATGGAGGTTTGACTAGAATACTAGTTGTTTTACTTTCATCTTCATATCTTAAAAATGCTCTCAGAACTATGTGCATTAAGGCATGAGTATCCCACCATAATTCTATTTGCTTTGGACGCCTATAAGTGTTACGGATATTGTCCATCGCGAAAAAAAATTACGAACATTTGGAATGTTCTTTACCGAAAAGAAGTGCTGATTGTCGTTAATTCAGAGTATTTGCTATTAATCGTTAATCAATATAAAATAATTTAAAAGTTCATAATCGTTAATTTGTGAGTTTTATGAAATGGTTTCTACATTTTGAATCGGAGTTTATATCACGCGCTCAATAAAACCGATCACCAAATAGTTCAAATGGTCAAATACCTTCAAAGTATCTACTCAACGTAAGTTCGCTGTAGCATCCACAAAATTGGTACGCACAGTTAAAGGAATCCAAGTAATTACTCGTTTTCCACATAACGTTATTTACTTCGATCCTTCTCGAGTAACGAGCACTCGATTGTTACTTTTCCAACACCTGTACTTCCAAATGAAGTCACTTCTCTGTCCGTTTGTGAAAAGAGTGAAATACATTTTTTTCTTGCTTAAGGCATATATTTGCGGAGCTACTGAAGTCCCAGCACGGAATCTACATCCACACATTCAGAAACTGATGCAACTAGAGCCGGGCGAGAACATCACCGGAATGGAACACGAATTTAAGAAGCTAGGAAACATTAAGACTGATTCTTCACGTTTTGTTACTGCAAATTTACCTTGCAATAAGCACAAAAATAGGTAAGTTGGATAGTTGTTATTAAAAACTAATACGACTGGTTGTCTTTGAATCCAAAACTTGGGTAAGTGAACTGATATCTTTCTTTTTCAGATTAGTACATATCCTACCATACGAGAGTACGCGTGTCTGTCTACAACCAATTAGGAACATCGATGGTTCGGACTATATAAATGGCAGTTTTATTGATGGTTATCGGTACCGCAAGGCCTACATTGCCACTCAAGGACCACTGCCCGACACCACTGATGATCTTTGGCGCATGCTTTGGGAGCATAACTCTACAATAATCGTCATGTTGACGAAGTTGAAAGAAATGGGAAGAGTAAGTGCATATTTTTACTATTATATTTGAAAAGAATTTATTATTTTATATTTGTTTCGATTATTATTCACGTGCGCGTGGTAGCCTCCCGAAAACGATTCAAACATCATTATTATTTAAGATTATTTAAATAGATAATACTTGTTAATTTTGCATGATAATTTCCTTTTGCAAATATTGGGGCTTCCGGGCATTGAAAATGTCTTAGAACGCAATTTTATTTAGATTTTCATCAACCGCTGGATGAAATCTTGAATTTTACAATCGAAATTATGTCAGCCAACATCCGATAGCAGATAATGCATTATTTTTCTGAGAAACCGCATCCGCAAGTAATTTCTAATCCAAAACATCTCCCTATGTACATCTATTGCCATCTGCTTCTTAACACCAAAACAATAATATTTCCCATTATTCATTCCAGGAAAAGTGCCATCAGTACTGGCCAAGCGATCGATCAGTCCGTTATGGATGTTACGTGGTGGATCCGATAGCCGAATACAACATGCCTCAGTACATTCTACGCGAATTCAAGGTGACTGATGCCCGGGACGGATCGTCCAGGACAATGCGCCAATTCCAGTTTACCGACTGGCCGGAACAGGGAGTGCCAAAATCTGGAGAAGGATTTATTGATTTTATCGGCCAAGTCCACAAGACTAAAGAACAGTTCGGACAAGACGGGCCTATCACTGTCCATTGCAGGTAAAGTTTATATCCTTTGCGTGTGAGTAGTTTCTATCTTATCTTATGTTAAATCCAAGGAAATCGAATATACAGCGTGGCATGCATTCAATTCAACAACAGTTGATTGCAAATTACCTGCGTATTCTACCATCGTTTGTGAAATCTGAGTCAAAAATCTATTGTCTCATTTCCTCATGTTCGTGTACCCCAGAATAAAAAAAATAAGTGAAATTGCTGCAGTAGATGCTGAAATAATTTAATGCAAATTATAAGTTTTGAGTTTTTTAATTAAGAGTGCTTCAATTGTTTCGATTTTACAAGCGATAAAATAAAAAATGCGATTTTTTGTTGAAAATTGTTTATAAAAATAACAAATGACATTTTTTGTCCAAACCATACTGGGAATAAAGCACGGACTGCCCTACACGTGATGGCGTAGGTGGTTTTCCGATAGGATTTATGTCAAGGACAATCCCTTTATTGCTTGGTCTAAGTAGCTTAGCTCTTAAATGCGTTCATAGAAACATCCGTTTTGTTATTTCCCACAATTTTCCCAGGAAAAACTCAAAGTACTCCTACTAATCTGCCAACAATCAACCGCTTGCGATATATACACATTTTATTTGAAAACAAATATTAAATAAATCAAAACAACACAAAGAAAAAATAATAATTTAATTCTTGGAATATAGTTTCAATAAACTAAACCTTCCAAGCGCTTGTTGCAATTGCTAATTGAAAACGCAGCCAAAGTTTTTCTGCTATTGCCAAAAAAGGCTGCGTATTCTATTCCACGTGTCAGAAGACCGTAGTGTATCAAACGTGCGCCAGCAGGATGCTGAGAAATACGTTAAGTTACTGCATTACTTGAAAGAGAGATCAATTGACAAAAATAACATACATGAGTTGTGTAACAGTAACAGACAGGTTATTGTTTAGCCTTATTTCAGTTGATGCAAAAAATGCAATGTTGTTTTTTTTTCAGTGCTGGCGTGGGTAGAACCGGTGTATTTATTACGTTGAGTATAGTGCTAGAAAGAATGCAATATGAAGGGGTAGTTGATGTTTTCCAGACCGCTAGAATATTGAGAACTCAAAGGCCTGCCATGGTACAGACTGAGGTAAGTCAATGAAAATAAATTAAATAAGTTAAATAACTAAATAAGTTAAATAAATTAAACATTTATTGTTTTCCAAATAATGCCCTTTCTTGATGAAATTTGTGGGTTGCGCAAATGATCTTTAAAAACTTACAAGCATTTAAATTTTGGTATTTAGTTTTAGACGCTTGTTTTCAAACTAATTAAAATTGTAATGTATAATGTTAATGGAAGCGGTTGCAAATTAAATGAACACACTTTTGGAAAGCTTTTGGACCTACAAAACTTTAATTTCATATCTGGAAAAAACGACTAGAGAATACTTTCAACTTCGGATCAACTTAACTGCTTAACAAAATCAACGTTACACTGACAAATTTGAACTTACTTGGGAACTTCTGACTGCTTAGAGCGAATTGATTTCTGTTTGAATGCTTTAGTGCAACTGTTTTTCGATTAATGGCCGGTTTTGCAAGAAAAAATTATTGGATAAGATAAAGTGTCTACAGGGTGGAAAATGAACCAATAGATCTCATTTCTTCAAGAAATGTTTTTGAATTGCTCGCTTATTAAGTTTATTTCCAGAGTGGACTTTAAAAAGTTAACTTTTTGGCGTTGCAGCCACTATGTTGAACCTAAACCTTCACTTAGTTGAAAATGTGACAGAATTACAGATTTCGTGTGCAATTCTGATTTGGTTAATTTGTTGTGCAAATTTTCGCTTTACATCCTCTGAAGTTTAAGATTCAATATCAGGTCTAGATCGCAAACCTCGGAACAAGTTATCATTGCAGAAAAGTAGTCGCTGCAAAACTAAACATTTTATTTTTTGAGACAACCCTGTACATAAAACCGATAGCCGAAAAATTAAAAAACCCTTTCGAGTTATGTAATTCTTCTTCAAACTTTTGGGGTCGGGACCTAAAAAAAACATTTTTTGTCCAACTACCAGCATTCCAAACATTCCAAAATTTTGAATTTTCCCATTTGCCACCCTATAGAAATTTTGCCTGAGATACTTGATTTTTGACAAACTATCGACAAACGTAAAACAAATGGGGCTAAGGAACGATTCAAATACAAATCAAATCGCTTGAGGAAATCAGAATTGGTTCAGCTCCAAATTTAGAGAAAATTTAACTATGTGGCGTTCATTTGGTTGAGCACTTTAGCTCCATGCCGATGTAAAATATATGGACGAAATAAAGTGCAGGTTTCGGTAGTGTTATTTTCCGTCTAACCCCAACTGATGAGAGCTAGGAGGTTCAAAATTAAAATTTCTCAAAATCCGTAACCACTGAAGTCAATTTAAAAAGTCTGTTCAAAAAATAAAATCAATGTATTTTATCGAAATTCAAAGAAAAAACATGCAAAAGCTAACAATTGCCATATTGTTATATATTGTATATAAGTTCATACCGGCTTACACTGAAGAAATAATTTTATTTGTTTTGTAAAAGAATATTTATTTCAGTTTTTGCTGAAAGAATTCCTGAAAACTACTAGTAAGTTTTTTGGGGGAAAAAATTTTCCTGGCGTTTCGCAAGCACCAGGGTCTTGCATGTTTAGATCTGTTTCGCTTGAACACTATAACTGAAATATTCTGCAATCCATTCGTGCTTGAAAAACGACTTAAAACTCAAAATACTCACCAGTTTCAAGCAATAGTCGCGAAAACCTAACTTATTTGCTAAAATAATACTGTTAGAAAATGGCCTGAAAATTAGTTGACCCTCGGTCTCCAAAGTATAGTACATTTATTGAGGAACACCCCGTACAAATGACGTCGATGTAATTGTTCTGATTTTATTTCCAGGATCAGTACCAATTTTGTTATCGAGCAGCTCTCGAATACTTAGGTTCATTCGATCACTACACAAACTAATCAACATAAGCAGGTAGTTCTAATGCAACAGAAGATGACAATAACTGCCCTTTCATCCACTAAGCGGCTCTTCTGTTTCACATTTACCGCTTCACCAAATGGCGCTAGATAAGCATTCGGAATCGTCACTGGTTTAATCATTTACAATCGTCATACTTGAAAGATTCGAATCTACGCTTATTGGCTGAGCGGTAAGCCACATGCAATCCGTTATAATCTGTATATTTAAGCGAACTGGTATGGAAACAAGAATTACATGGAAATAGTGTGAAAAAGTGTGAACTATGTGCCTAACATGGGAGAGAATATATGAATTATAAAAATGTATAGAAATGCCCTGATGTGCACAACAATTAGCGAATCATATTTTAGTATTTTGTATTAACGTGCAATTTGTTAAGGTGTTCTATCCATTCCTATTGGCAAACACTATATTTATCTGTCAAATTCCGGTTAGCAGTTCAAAATAATCCCTATAGCTTCAAATGAATCTCACTTTTATTATTAATTTAGTTTTTTTATTTTCATACGTTCATAGGACGAGTACTTATAGTGGCTTCAAGTGCTTATTCTTGATCTCATCGTCATCTCCATGATCTCAATAATGTTCAATATCATTCGTAAATCATTTAACTTCATCTTAGAAAATAAGAAAATGTGTTTAACATGGGCAGTTTCGATATAGTGAAACATCTTCAAAGTTTTATATTAAAAAAGGCGCGTAGTTTTAACTAATGAAGTTGGGCTATGTTAATGAGCTGAAGCCAAAATTGTATAAACTAAGATACATTTGGTTGTTGATTGTAGTATGACTGAAAAAAATTGTCAGAAACGCACACTTAATTTAAAATACCGCAGACAGATAAATATAGTAGTCAAGCAATCAATTTGTATATTATAATACATTTGCAGTTTTTGTACCATTTTAGGAAGAAATAAAATATTTTTATTTCCTCAAATGTTTGACGTGTTTATAATTTTCGGAGAAACTTTACTATCTTTTTGAGTGGTATGTTATTTTAGAATGTTCAATGGTTACGTTCAATAAGTTTTTGTATGTAAATTGTATATTGCACGTGCATGATTAAGAAAATAAATGTTAAGTCCCCAAGTCAAGCACATATTAAAGTTGTCTCCGATTCTCTTGCCTTTTAACATTTTCATTTAACATTGTACGAGAATCAATCCTAGTATCGCCTTGTTTACTTCTACATATCTTAATATTATATGTACTGTAATTATACATAAAGGCCCTTTGTATCGCTAACTATATCATTAAGTTAGGTTATTCATTATTAAAATGATTTTGCAGCGTAGTGGTAATATCATCAACATGTTACGTGTTATTTTTGTCGAATATTTTTACATTATTTTCAGTACCGCTTTTGGTACGTAGACTGATTTAATATATTACTTAATCATGTTTTTTTTTGATAAACTATTTCACAAACGTTGTAGCACATGATGTGTAAAAGAGATCTTGAAAAAATAAAGAACAAAGCTAGATTTTAAAAACCCGACTTTTATTTACGGTTGAATTTTCTTGGGGACCGTGATGATAATTAGTGATAAAGGTTGATTTGGGTTTTTCAGGTTGATCGGTCAATAAATAGTGACAGAAAAAGAGACTGTTATAACCTTTTGGATTTGTTTAAACCATCATCGGGGCTCTAAAAGGTAACAGTGGTAAGTGGTAGGTCTTAAAATTTAATTAAAAGTTATCTGTCGTCAATAAAAAATTTCAAACAGAAAAAGGACAAACAGACATAAATTCAACGGCAACACAAGATAAAGCAGCTAAAAAAAGTAAAAAAGGGCCAAAGAAAAATAGCCGTAAATAATAGTTTTCGATACAAGGCCGAAAAGTATTAAGCTATAGGAAACAAGAGTAGCCAAAAATAAGAGGCATCGATTTCATTTCTTAAATTTGATATCAATGCGATTTTTCAAAAGTCACATTTTGACGTTGCAATTTTTCAAAAGCCTACTTTTGTAAGAACATACAAGTGAAACAATGAGTGAACACAAACTTAGTGTCCTGTAATCCATCAGAAGTTAGAGTTAGAGTTAGTAATCTCGATTACTTTTTAATGAGAATACTTTGATAGTAATTTTCGATACAAGGGCGAAAAGTGTCGTTTTTTACACGACGACGGCGTTTGCAAAATTTAAAAAGATCGTGCTTTGCGTATGGCAATATCGGCGAGCGCAGAAAAATGGCCATTAGTTTGCTGACACTCGACCATAAGCGCCCCCGTGTGACCATTTCAAATGAATGTTTAGCGATGTTCCGTCGCAATGTGAACGAGTTTTTGCGACATTTCGTAAACGTTCAAGAAACGTGGATCCATCACAACACACCAGAGACCAAAGAAGAACAATCACAACAATGGCTTTCTTCAGGTGAACGTGCACCAAAGAAGGCCAAAATGGGTCCGTCTGCCAACAAGGCGATGGCTACAATTTTTTAGGATGCACGCAATGTCATTCACGATTACCTTGAAAAAGATAAAACCATCACTAGTACATATTTTTCAGATATTTTGGACATATTTGAGGATGAAAAAAAAATGCTGTTTCATCAGGACAATGCACGGGTACACACGTGTGTAGTCGACACAGAGAATATCTATCAATCGAAATATACTCATTATCTTCTATGTTAAATTATTCTCCATTTGTGGGTTTACAGTTTACTTACCTTGTAAACAACGAACAGAATAGCATATAGCGCAAATTAATCGTGAACAGATTTCGTTTTACATCAAAAAACCCCTTTATTAGTTAGTATTAGAATTTTTTCCAGTAATTAGTATGTTAATCTTATGCTTTACGGATAATAAATATTTACGATATAAATTATGTAATTATTATAATATAATAATAATTAAAGTTCTTTTAAAAATCGGTAAGAAAAATCAGGACTACTACGATCATTTATTATAATATAATGCATTTCCAAACCGCTAGAGATAATAATAAAACATCTTACATAAAAAGTGTCCAGAATCCTCAGAAGAAGTTACATTTAATATTCAGTAGTGACAGAGGGCGTTTCATTTAAAATAAGCTATCATTGTAACTGTCTTTGTAGAGTTACGAATAGCAGCTCATCTTCGTGGGGCACTCAGAATATCTAAATTCAAATGTATGTGCAAGCATAATAGAAGCGAACGATAATAATGTGTTTGTATTTTGTTTTATTTGAAGGTACATTTTATAAAAATTGCAGCCGCAAGTCTATCACCTTCGCCTAGTAACTAATTTTAGTTCGATAACACTAAAAAATCAAAAATAAACAAATACAAAATGTCATTGTATTTATCTATCTTGAGATAAGAATTTAATCGTGAACTATTTATAAGTACTAATATAAATCTAGTATTCTGTGTCTAAATACTATCAGTAACAGTCACTCTAAGAAAATTACTGACACTTAAATTATATTCTGAATAGATTCGATTAAGTCCACAGTTATTAAGCTGAATTTTATAGTAAAATGACACCGAAAGTATACGGAATTTATGGAAGTCCACCATTTGGGGCTGTGCTAATGTGTGCCAACGTTCTCAAAATTAAAATAAATATTGAAATTGTGAACATTTTAAGTAAAGCTCATCTTAAGGAGGACTTTGTTCAGGTAATTAATAAATAGTTTATTGATAGTAGTTGCTAAAATAAATTACCACATGACCCGGCCTATAAAGTTCCAGAATCTTCGTCTGAAAATGTCTTAATTCTGATTGATGGCAGGCTGAAATTTCGTTTAAATTTCTTTGAGCGTTCGAAAAATATTACACTAAACTGATGCATTTTTAACACCCTGCAGCTTCTGAACTAAAAAGAAAGTTCGAATAGCAAAAACGTTCTAGAAAAAACTTCGTTTTTTTGCCAACGAATCCATTGTTTTGTTTATATTCCACTCTTTATGTTACACTATGGATACAGAGTTTTACTATTTATCACGTACAAAGGTGCTTCATATATTTTACATAAATTCTGCCGATCAAAAACTGTAAAAATAAAATTGGTAAAATTCTGTATTAAATTTAATAATGTTAATCAACATAAAATGACAGTTTTCACAGAATTTTGAACTTTTCAAGAAAGACAATCCGTTTCTAATGCGTTTCTAGCTATTTAAACCCATTTAAAAATTTCACTTCTAGCCAACTGCTTCTAATAAATACATTATTTGCTCCATGCCTACAGATTTTCGTTTTTCGGCATTCTAAAATCTCTCGGCAGTAGAAAGTTCAAGAACATAAAAGTATCAGTAAATAACTCAAAAAAGTTAAGTTTATTGATGTGTATTTTTAGTCAGGAATCAAGCACATCATGTTAAGTCACGAAAAGTATGTTTAATAGAAATATAACAGTGTTTTCTCATCATATTTATCGCTTTGGTAAAGTAAAAAATGCCGTTTACAAAAAAGTAGTGTTCTACCAAATTTTATTTATACTTAATATTTTGTTAAAACCTTGTTAACAATGTGCAAAAATAAGCTCCGAACGTTTTTGGCCTATATTTGCATGGTAACATATTTATGTTGGCGAAATTTATGATATTCCTAATAAAGTTTAAATTAATTGTTACTATGAGTGATTAAAGTTGAAAATCCTTTTGCCAACTAGTAAACTTTCAATTAAAACTAATTAAGTTCACTTTGTGTAATGATTGGGTTAATAAAGTATTAACAATACAATCAAACGTTAAATGGATTGATGTATATCGCGTATTCGTAACTATTTGCTCTGTAATGATTCTAATTAATAAGTCAAATAGTAAGAAATTAATTTTTACTGTATGTAAGTATAAAGTCAACCCACACAAAGGTTTTAAAGAACGTAACAAAAACAAATAAAAACATCGGAGGATTTCGGCAACAAAATGTTGAATAAAGTTTATTTAAAATCTTATTATCTTCACGTATTCAAACAACCTCAATTGCGCATTTGCAATTTAGTTATATATATATTTTATTTTTATATATTTTTCCGGAACACCTTAATGATCGGGAATTTTTGATGATATTTTTGCAATATTCAATAATCAATTATCACTAGACACCAAATTCATAAATTCGTCAAATTAAGGAAAAATTTTCTTTTTTATATGTATTCTATTATTATGGTATGTCATGCTGGTACTATAGTAGACAGTTGGAAACCAAATTGTATTGGCTCATATTTAACTAATTAATAAAATTATTTAAAAAATTTCTCTTAGTTTTTAGATCGCTTTTCAATATTTTGAAGGCATATAAAATACAGAATATTTCAGACAGAACGTCGGATACCAGGCAAAATTGTTATAAACAAAAACTGCAGCTAAAATATACCAAGCTAATTTTAAAGATGCTTAAATCTAAAACCCTTTTTAGATTTATTACTGTTATTTCAAGCTGGAATGCAACTTTTTAGAAAAATCCTCAACATACCGTCCCTTTATTAGACGACGACGGCTTTCTTCTGGCAGACAGTCACGCTATCAATGGATACTTAGTGGGGACATATGGATCTAAAAACGACCCTTTGTATCCTAAAGATGACATAAAACGAAGAGCCTTAATCGACCATCGAATGTATCTCGATTGTGGTATAATTGCTGCTAGAGGTTTTGTAATTACAGTAAGTAGTTCGAAAATGGCAAAATTAGTTTATAGCCGTAGATATATTTCATGTGGTCCCAAAAACATTTCGAAACATATGGAATAAAGTAGCATTTAATTTTACATACTCCCTAATTTTGCTTTAGAGACCTTTGGGATTAGATGGTATCCAACCGGTTCAGCCAAGCTTCGACGATCTCAAAGAAGGTTTCGCTACTTTAGACAGACAAATAAGACAGGAAAACTCAAAGTACATAGTCGGAAACGAACTGTCTATAGCGGATTTCAGCATTACTTCTTCAGTAACATGTTGGGGAGTTTTCGTGAAAAATTGGGAGAATGAGTTTCCCAACATCAAAGCTTATATCGACCGGATGAAGCAGGAGGCGTGGTTCGAAGTCCACACGGAAGGAATTAACGCATTCCAACGATTTGTAAATGCGAAGTTGCAAGTGGCATTATAAGTTTTTCAAAGACAAAAGTTCGATTTTTGCAAGTGTGGGGCGATTTCCTATGCTTCTATTTCTAAAGCCAACCTAGATTAGTAGTCTTGCTACTGACTTTACTTTTTACTAATAACTACAAATTGTTTTATGTTCAATGCGATAGAGGCCTAACCTAAACTGAATATGAAACTACCAAAACATCCAAAAGGTAAATTTGTCCACTGGAACAACACTATGGCAGATGAGCCAAAATCCGAAGACCCTTTGATACAAAAACTGAAAATGCAAAAAATTTGCTGAAATAATTGAAATGTCTTAAAATCGAAATGAAGTAACTAAATACATTTTTCAAATATATATTTCCGAAAACATGGAAAAGTGGTGTAATAATTCCTAAAAATGCACGAGACGGTACACAAATGGAAAACTACAGACCTATTACATTACTCCCGGTGCTGTGCAAAGTTTTGGAACACATACTAAACCAGAGACTCGCAGAACTGATCGGAAAACATATACCAACCTACCAATTTGGCTTCAAACAATATCACTCCACTATTCATCCGCTATTTATTTTGACCAACAACATACAAACAACTCACCTAACTGACGGAAAGTTGGCATGTCTACTCATGGACACAAGGCTTTTGATAGTGTCTTGCATAGGGGCTTGCTATACAAACTATACCTACTCCATACACCATAAAGAGCTTATTAGAAAACAGACAACTACAAGTACGAATTGACAACACACTCTCCTTTTCTTTTCCCCCTGAACAAGGGCTCTCTCAGGGATCCCCGCTCTCACCCTTTCTCTACAGTATGCTGCCATGACATATACAATTACAACTTACCAGACAAAAATCAAATCGACAGAACGGCATAAATATTACAATGCGCTGACGACACGGAACTTATTGTACACGACAAAACTACTGGAAAAGCGACTGAAAGACTCCAAACACTAACAAACCACACTATGACATGGTTTTATAAATGGAGACTAACGCCAAACGCGACAGAAAACCAACTTCTGCTCACGAACCACAGACTCAACGCTGACTCCCCTACAATAACTGCAGACGGCCAAACAACACATCCGAAAAACGACGTAAGGTACCTTGGGATCACAATCGACCACAAACTCAAATTCACTAAACACACACGAAACATCAGAACAGAAACGATAAAAAGAACAAAACACTTTCGATCACTAACATACAAAGACAAAGGAATTAGTTCAAATACCGCGACGAAAATATACAAAGCGATCTGCAGACCCCTCTTGGACTACGGACATATAATCATGGCCAACGGAACAGAAAGGACCAAACGATATGTACAAACAACAGAACAAATTGCACTAAGACGAATGACACCCCCAAAACCAACTGCACAACCCTTCCAACCAACTACTATACGAACGCACAAACATGACAAAAATTTTGGAAAGACTAATACACTTACAGACAAAATGGACAAACAACCCCCACAACTGGACCATACTGAATCCCCTTTGCCTCACAAGACCGACAAAACGCTCCCGTTTTCGTTCCCCAACAGATACTTTACTAGAACACCTACAAACGCAACTGAACTAAGGACTAATATCTGTTTGTTTTGTAAGCC
>NW_026019016.1:8916746-8980530 GCF_020466585.1 Dendroctonus ponderosae | reverse complement strand
TTTGATTTTGTCAAAAATCCTAAACATATAAAATTTAATTGTAATAAATGAACTAAAAACAATTTAGATATTACTTGAAAAACATCGACCTATGTAATAAAGTTATTTCAACAACGTACTTTTTCGGAAAGTACGTTCCAAAACTGAGAATTTCTATAAAACTGAAATATTTCAGCAAATTTGTTGATAAACGCGGTTTCGCAACAATTAGACCAAGCCTAACAAATGATAAGGATAAAATACTACAGCCGGCAGTGTTAATATACCAGGTTGTCCAAGTTATTTGTACCAAAAGTGAGCAGTGATACTACTTAGAAAAAAAAATTTGGTGAATTATTTTAACTTTATAAAACAATAGCCAGCAGTTCTGGAGCTCTCAAAAGATTGTTTTTATATTGAAATCACTAAAAGGGTGAATGGTATAGAAAAACATTCTCATGTGTCTTAGTTATATATGAAAAAAACTAGCAAAATTAATTAAATATGAATGTTGTAAAACGATTGCGTTACGCATATATTAGAAAAGAAGTTTTATACTTTGTTACCTAACAAAAATATATCTATATTCTTCTCCGACTACTCTCAAGGTGTTAAAACATTGTTTTATGAGGCATAAAAAATTATATTTTCCCTTGTGACAACGCTGAACCCTTCCCGGCATAGTCTCCTTCAACATGTTTGTCCATCAAATATATTTTAGTCTGCAGGCAGATGTTTAAATATAAAAAATGTCATAGCAGAGTTACGAAAACATTCTGTTGAGCGGCGATTTTTAACTTTACTTTCTTCGTTTGCTTCAGCATTATAAAAATATTTTTTTGTTGATATTAGGTGATTCTTCTATTTTTAACTAGTCCACTCCTAAGGTGTCTTTCAAATAGATTAGGCCAATTTAGTCTGTCTGCTGTGTCAAGTAATAATTATTTACAGAATGTTTAGATGTTTATTATACAAATGGAACATAAATTCAATAAGTTTTAGTTAACATCTACGTCTGGCTTTTTTTGTCGAAATTTTCGAGGTTTCATAATTATATTCGACTAGGCCTGGGAAACACAGTGAATTTTTAGGAATTGGCGCAGAGCTACCTAAATGGCTTGATGCGCCAACCCAACGAAACGGCGCAGTAACTCAGTTCCGTTGCTGGGAAGAGGCTGATGACTATTTTTACTCCTTTTTAGATTTATTTTTAAGGGCCATTTATGAAGAATATTTTAAAATTTCTTCAAAATTTCAGAATGTTCCAGTTTTAGCCAGGTTATTCTTTCTGCTAAATGCTCAATCTTCTAAAGTTTCACTTAAAAATGCTGAAAATCTTAAAGTATTTTCGCTTTGTAAAAAGTTTTGAAATCCCTTTCCGGCTTCGAATTTGTAACAAAAATGAAATAATTTTCTATCAAAAAACGCACACAATACGCGAAAGTTTATAATAGATTATTTGAAAATCTCGTCACCTCCATACCTCTGCAGAGTTTGTTAAAAAAAATGTTTTTTAGTTTTGACTGATTTTTTTTGTTTTACCTTCTACTCAAAAACGTTCTCGAATTTCACTTAAAAATACTGACGATCTGATAAATGTATAACTTTGTAAAAATTTTACAAACATTTTTCAGCGTCAAATTCGCGATATAAACGAAAATAAATTCCTCCCGTTTTCCCCGAAAACCATTGGTTTTCTCCAAAACCGATCACAAAACGAAAAGTTTTTAATCGCGAGAACGCAAAAAACATTATTTTTTGATGATTTTCATCTTTTCTTACAATAACGGGGTCTTTTCAGCCAAAAGTTGCGAGAGATCTATTTTATAAGAAAACTCGTCGACTTTCTTTGGACTCAGTTCTGTTACTGGGAAAATCTATGTGACTCTTTGTCAGTTGTTTGAACAAAGTAGTAAAACGTTGCTCAGAAAAAATGTTGATGACCTTTCTTTAGATGTGAAAATTCCAGTCTCGGGTCTCGTAAGTAATAAATGACTTATAACTCATTAACCAATGAGTTATAACGCGTGAACTAAGAGCGGCAACAACTCAATATCGCAACTCAACACAGTGTTACCCAGGCCTATATGCGACCACGTCTCGTACATCAGGATATACAAACGCAAAAGCTTTTGAAAAAGTTAGTTATATATAAGTATATAAGTAGTTAGTTATATAAAACGACAAATATATTCAAAAAACTGTATATCAGTTACGCACTTAAATTGTGTAGAATTCAATATCTTTTATTGGTATTAATTTTAAATTGTGACAAATACACGAATACAGAGGCTTAAAAAACTCTGAAAAACACATCTGAAAAGTTCTCTGAAGAATTAGTGAACATGCACAACATCTACGATAATGTTTACATTAAATGTACTAACAATAGACTGTCTATTATGGTGTTCATGAAAATGTTATTATCGAGCTTTGTTAAAATGTCTTTCCCAGAGTATATGTTTTAAATGTAAAGAATATCTGCGTATTCAGCATTTGAAAAATCAGCCATTTCAACAAATAAAGTTTTCAACTAATGTGAACTTACTCGAAATTATGTAAAGCGCAAAAAGGAAGGAAGTTGAAAGTGAAGTTACTTAGACACTCGAAATGGCAGAAATTGTAAATTTTGTCAATCAGTGACAAAAACTAGTGCAGAGCCAACTTTTTAATAAAAACCCGATTACGCTGTGCAATAAATCGATTTTAATTTTTTTACTCAAACACGGTGCGTTGTAGAAAAATAAGCCAAGATACGTTTTCTCTTCCAATATGAATAGCAATTTGAATCAAGATGTTTGTTGTTTAAAAAATCAGTGGCGTAATATTTTAGTATTTAAAATTATCTACAGACGTGCCTGTACCCACGCCACTGGAAAAGGTTGAAACAAATTTTTTATCACAAAACATGTATTGCTGTTAAGTGCATAAGGCTATAAAATTTCATGAAAATATACCAAGAGGGTTTCCGCAATATTAATAAATAAAAAATAATAATTAAAATGTTAACACCCTGTATATCGGAAACTATGTGTTTTCGGAACATTTATTAACGAAATATATCGAAAATTATTTGCACTATCACCCACTGCAAGGAGTGCATCTGCCTACCAAAGGGCCGGTATATTAGATAATCAATATGTAGAACAACTATTATTTTTCGATTCTATTAGGTCCCGTTCGTTGGGCTTAGCTTTAAGTCAAAAACCGTAATCTGTTTTTTTTCTGGCTAATACTATTGTCTAACACTTGGTAAGAAAAAAGTTGTTCTTAGCTAGAAAGATTGTTGTTTCATCTACTGCCTAAAGGATTTTTTAGCACTTAAGGATGGCGGCTCAAATTACTTGATTTTACAGAAAATATAAACGCTCACCAAAGAGAAAAGATATGGAAAAACAATTGAAATGGTATCAGATTATATTTTAATATTCTTATCAGTCGAGCTGATCAGACTATGTCTTATTTGTGAGGTAAAATACGTGATATTTTTTACACTCAGTTTTAAAATAATCTAACAATAAAGTTACATGAACAGCAAGAATCAGTCACAAAATGGACAATAATTAAATTATAGAAGCTAACGAAATACTGATTGGCTGAGTACTAAATCTGATTAATTATACCTTTTCACTAGTTAGTTACTTTAAGTAACCACCTAAACTAACCTGTTTTTGAGCATAAACCCTATTTTCGTAACATTATTAAGGAAAAGATTTAATGGTTTTAATTTTCCTATTGCTGATTATTGCCATTATTAAAATCATATTTTAGAACAAGTCATATTTAATCTAAACGTTCATCCATAAAAATGAATTTTCAGCTGATTCTAAATAATTTAATTATATCGTATATCCTGATGCGTTTTTCAACCATTTATCTTTTATGTCGCTATTAATTTAACGAAATAACCTTAATTATGCGTTTTTCTATATTAATCACTTCAACAATCCTACACATGGCTTATTGTTAGGAAATCCAATTAGATTAAAATTTATAAATTATTATTATCGATTAAAGTGCACGCTTCGCTATAGTTTATATTATCCAGAAAAAAAGCAGTTTGTTTTAAACTATGTTATTGATTGGTTATCAAATGTTATCACAAAATTTATATTAGTTTTTACACTGATGACAAGTCCATCTTACGCAGTACAGGGCTTATAAATGCGCTACCAGGAACTTTCAAGAATATTATTCTCAATACTTCACGTGTAAAAGTAGTGCTAAAAAATGGCAGTAAAATTATACGGTAGCATCATCAGTCCCCCAACAAGGGCAGTTTTAATGTGTGCAAAAGCATTGGGGGTGGATCTAAAATTGATTCCTATCGATTTAGTGGCTAGTGAACAAATTTCAGAAGATTTCATGAAGGTAAGTGAGAATATGTATGGGTTACAATGCTCAACATTTGGCAATTTTTATTCACTTATTTAGGCCTCTCAAACCTAATAGTTAATACTTGGTACATAGAAAACTCATAATGTACAAAGTAGCCCATCTGAGCCGAGACTACCTTGGGTGAAAATTCATTTTTTAAGTGTTTTCTTCAAATATAACAATTTTTTTTTGTATAAAACAATAAAAGGTTTGTTTCACGTGTAGGCAAATTATTTAAATAAGATGTTTATTTTTGAAGCAAATATGTTTTTTTCCAAAATATTGAAGCTTTGAATTTAAGAATCGCGGCTTTTTGTATTCCATGTTAATAAGTATGATTTTTATGATATTAAAAAATTCTCAACAACCTGCAATTTAATGAATTTAACTGCAAAAATGACACCAAAAATATTTAAGTCTGCATCTTCAATTCTGTTTATTCAATCAAGACTTTGGAAATTCTCATGGATGTTAATAATTCTAATTTTCTTCTAAATTTAAAGTAAATTATTGTTTTTATTGTGCATCACTTTATTGAAAATATCTGAATGTTTTAGATATTTTCAATAGTAGAATTAATCAGAATATTTAGAATAGATCAGTGTCACGTAGAATTACTGGGAATTAAAAAAATCTTGTGATTGCATAATTCGTATTTACGGATTTTGAACAAATTGATGAAAATTGAAAAAGATTGAACTTTTATATCAAACGAAGATAATTATTAATTTCTTCTCCATTTATGTGCGTTTTTAAGGCGCAACTTATACACATCAGCTATTATTTCTGTTCTGAAGTAATTTAAATAAATATATCAATTTGTTTTAAAAAAAAACTGTATTAAAAGTGTGTTAAATCAATAAAGAATACCTTCTTATCATTTCCATTCGGGGCATAGGTTATTGGATACAGTAAATATTTTATTTGTGTATATATCTTAATCAGCTAAGTTCAGAGCCAGTTTATAAAAAAACACTACACGTAAATACATTTGCAGATAAATCCTTGCCATACCATACCAGTACTCGAAGACGACGATGGATTTATTGTAACCGACAGTCATGTCATAAATGAATATTTAGTTGATAAGTATGGAAAGAATGATTCGTTAAATCCCAAAGATCGTAAAGTTAGAGCTACAATTAATCATCGACTACACTTCGATTCTAGTGTATTTTTCGTAAAAGGAGTGAACATAGTTGTAAGTATTGATACACGGTGTGGTCAAATGTATACAACTTTTGGACTATTAACGATAGACCACCAAAAACACATGTAACTTTATTCCCGAAAAAAAACAGAAATCCTCATTATTATAAAAGGTACACCATATATTTTTGGAAAGTGAAAGAAAAGAATTTGACACAGAGGACGATCGAAAAATGTGCAAGATGCTTTAATGTTATTTAATCTTTAATGAAACTGTTGTTTTCCATGGTATTTCGACCACTAGTTAATACTCATTTTCAATGTATAGCTCTAAAACCTTTTCCGATTGGCTTGATAGTTCCCATAAAATCAGTTAGGGAAGAAAAAGCAGTTTATTATTGGTATATTTTCAAGTACTAGTAATAAATGACTGAAGGTTGATGGTTTAACGTACTTTAATAAATTTACTACCTCTGTGTGAAAAAAAAATTCAAAATGTGTCAAATCTAATAAAACAAGGGATCTAAGGTTCGCAACCCTGTACAGTATTTTTTTATGATGAGCAGAAAACTTCTTCTGACAAACCGTTTTCCAATATTTGCCACTGCTTGATGAAAATTCTAAGTAACTCAAATGAATTCGAACGAACCAAAGTTAGCACAAACCACAAAAATATCCATTTAAAAATTCTCATACTTGAATCTAGCTTTCTTTTTAAGTAGAGCATCAGTACATTTCAGTCAACCGTTTTCTTCTGACAATATTAGCGTTGTTAAACCGATCCATATCCAAAACTTACATTAAGTAGATAAGCAATGGCGTAGCCAACTGAATATACAAATATTCCGTCACGCTTACTATAGCAGAAGAGAATTCGTTTCTTGCTTAATTTACGTGCAGAGCCACTTATCTTATATAAATAATCTTCGAGAGAAGGAAGAAAACACACAAAAAAACAGTTTAGCAACAACGCATTTGCCACAATTAAATCTAGTGATTATCCAAATCGAACAAGCAACTGTAACTCATTGAATCCGTGTTTGTTTTAGAAACCGCTGGTTTTTGGTGGAGGTGTGCAACCAGATAAAACCAAATTGGAAACTTTAAAGGAAGTGTTTCTTGTAGTCGAGCGAATGCTTGAACAATGCAAAAGCCTCTACATTGCAGGCAACGAATTAAGCATTGCAGACTTTAGCTTTACATCCACAATTACACAATGGAATATATTTGTTCCCTATGCCGATTTTCCGAATATCAAATCCTACATTGAGCGAATTCAAAAACTTCCGTTTTACGAAGCCAACAGAGAAGGACTTGCTGAGTGCAATGCATTGATAGCCTCATTTCTTAGGCGTTGAAACAGAAAAGAAATTATTTGGATTTATTACTCTTGGGGAAATCATAAAATATTTAGGTAGTTAAATACTTTGTAATTAATTTTTCTATAGTGGGATTTTCGGTTAACGGATGGTGGCAAAATAACACACTACTTTTTCATGATATAAAACAGAGTCTCTGTTCTCCATTTTAGAGCCCTGAGGATGACTTGAATAAAGTCGAAACGTTGGCCCATAAAAAAGTAGTGTTTTATTTTGACACCATCCGTTGACCGAAAATCCCACTATTGAAAAATTTATTACTGATTATCATCACGGTCACTAATCAACCACAACATACGTTAAATACTTTGTTTATTATATTTAAACGTATATAATTATGAATATTCTTGAAACGATCAGATATTTATAAACCATTGTATAATATACAGCATGGCATTAAATAAAGTTTCTTTATTGCAACAATGATCCAGAGTTTCATTCATACTTCTGCATCATTGCCTGACATCCCTAATTGCTTTCTTTTGAAGCCATTTAGGAAAATAGTAAAATGATCCTTGTGCAAGTTGAACTTGGGCGAGTTTTAAAGTCAGTTTTCAAACTCAAAAATTTGATATGTTAAAAAATGTGTTGAGATATAAGCCTGCCGTTTTTTTGCAATTGGTGAACCTTTAAAATGTCACAATTGAAAATATTTAACACGTTATGAAAAAAATCAAAGTTTCCAAACCAAGGAAACAAATCAATCAAAAACCAATATGCAACAACACTAAAACACAGTAGTTCTGAAAAAAAACTTTTAATCCACCACTACCTGCAATCGGTTTTGATATAGTCTTAGACTGAAGAACTTTTCAGCCCTGTTTTACTGAAAAACGTGMAAGCTTTCAGCTCTTAGAACGAGTTGAAAAGTGAACGATGTTCAAATTTCCTTGCTATTAGTGCATGGTCTGATTTTMCAGAGCTTCTCAAGTTTGATGCACAACAATGTTGGGAGTTGCATTTTAAAGAGAAATTTAAAATTTTCAAAAGGGGCAAAAATGTGTTGATCCCGATCCTTTAAAGTATCATGAAATCGCTTAAAATATGGAGAAACATCTTAAACCGGAAAGTAATTGTAATTTCCTTGCAAGTACTGGAGGAGCTTTATTTTAAAAAGATCTCATCTTAGCATGAAAAATCGTTGAATTGTGATATAAAAACAGCAAACTTCTAAGTGAAAAATTCAGTGTATTTTCTAGTAAGCAAGTCAAAAGCTCAATTTGCCTGGAGTTTTCGAACTGGAGGCTGCAAACTATTAAATATTCTCAGTCAACAAACGATAATTTCCGGACAATCAGTATAGAACCCGMTTRATTCGCAGAATTCCAAGTTGCGTCTGCAACAGCGTTCAATTTTCCATGCCRATTCGAACTTCAGAAACTTTGGAGSTTTGAAAAACTTCCATTTCGAAGATAAGAGAGTTTATTAATAATTTGCCCGTTTTTGAATACTCATTAATGCAATTGAGTTAAATAAGGACGCATTTGCGACTCTCCTGTACTAGTTACTACGCCTAATTTTTACGTTATCGCCTAATACGTAACTGGTAAAAAAAGCCGCTTATCTATAATTTATTCTTTTTCAAGCCCATTAAAATACCAGTTTGCACCTAAACTATTCAAATTCTAGGCAATAGATAGACTAGGGGTTTCGCATGACCACGCTCCTGAACGTGGTTGACAAGAGTATAAATTGAAGTTCATTCTAGTAAAAATCTAGTAGCAATAGAAACCTAAAAACGTTAGGGGATAAAATGGGCCTTAAACTTTACGGAGCTGAAATCAGCCCTTGTGTTAGGGCCGTGTTGCTAACTATCGAAGCTCTAGAATTGAAGGGTGTGGAGTTTGTAGATGTGGACTTGCTTAATGGAGGCACGCAAACTGCAGCTTTTTCAGCCGTAAGTAAAGAAAAAGTTGGATACAATTCCAATGTGCTTTAGGTTTAATCTTGATAACGTCAGGAATCGAAAAACCATGTTAGAATTGTTTCGTAGGTAGAAAGTGTTGAAATAAGTTTTTCCCGCATTTTTCGAATCCATTTGGACCTCTGGTCCAATAAATGGATTATAAATATTGTGCACAAAAGTCAGTTTATAGAAATAGTTGTGAGTTTTCATGGTTTGCTGTAATGTTAAATCAAATTTACGTGAGTAGGCCGCTTGTATCAAATGTAATCAAAACATTCAGAAACCAGATAAAATTTAAAAAAATAGGAGATAAAAAAGTTTCAAATTGAACCAGTTGGTAGACCTGTGTAGGTGCTTTATTGAAATATTTGTTTGTTCTAGAGGTTTTAGCAACAAAAGAAAAGGGATGGCACACAAAATACACCTGTAAAAGTAGGTAGTTAAAACTGAACGAACATGTGTAATATCGCTCAAATACTACACTAAAAAGATATGTAGTGAGAAATTAACAATCCCACTACAATTTGTGGTCCTTCGTGCTGCATTCATTTTAGAATCAATATGATATAATTAAAAACGTTTTGTTATACCATGAATTTCAGTGATGCATTTTGGCACAAATGTATTGAATCGAAAATTTCAGAATTTGTCACAAATTGCCATCAAAAAGATAATATTGAAGAGGAACAAAGCTTCGCATAACTCTGAAAGCGGAATTCATAACTCGTTTAGAGATGAAACTCAGTTTCTTGAAGCTACTAGTCGAAATGAAGCCGAATTAATTTAATGAATTGCCCTAATGTAAACTCAAGCCCCGTAAGCTTTTCTACTAGCATCACAAAATCCACGTAGTTGAAAAATACAAGCAGATCCATTGGAAGAATGAAGAAAATGTCTTCGAATGTTAAATAATCGCATTTCTGGGAATTTATTGAAATAACTGTTCTATTGGGAAAAAAGAGAACCAGCGAGGAAATCACTCCCGTTGATGGTAGACTTTCAATTTTCTCGCCTAAAAATTTCTGCAGCGCCGATCAGACCTAAAGGATGAGTGCTATTTTTGATACCTCGCTTTTGGATAGGAAATATGCTCAAAATCAGCAGGCAATGATACTGCAAATACATTTAATTTCCAAATTATGCCAATAACTTTAATTGCTGCAACTTCAACTTTTATGTCGTAGTTAGTTGACATCCTCAATTAGAAAAAAATGATGTGAGATAGAGGACCATTTGGGTAAATTGAAATTTTCTGATTTACACATTTCCAATAATTGGTGATATAACATAGCTCCTGATGCGACCCGATAATTGTGATTTTGATTCAAAGCTGTTACTTACGATACATCTTCTCTATATCATACGCTAAAGTGAATTTAAATCTTCTTAGAAAGAGTCTAGCGGTTGAGGACGATATAATTCAAGGAAAAACCGGATGACGCTTCCATTCAATACAATACAATTCTCAATTGATTTGCTCGCGTCACGAACAACACAATATTTTATTATCTGGTGTTAAAGATAGCGGAATAGATTGAGTATGACCAAAGCGAATATACTCGTGTAAAAAGTTTTTGTAATCCTCGTGAAGTTTAGAAGAATTTTTAAGGCGGTTTTCTTATGGAAAAAAACCGTTGTTTTGCTATAAAAAGTGAATGATCAAAGAAAAACTTTTCTTTTGGTGTTTTGAAACGCCAATGAACTTAATTTTTAATATTTTCTTTTTGTGACAATAATGGAAAACTAGAAGCCAAAGCCGCCAATGTAAAAGCTAGTATTTGAACAAAGATCAATAGAAGCAATTGTGTTCCGAATTTCACTTAAATCGGATTAGTGCTTCAAAACGTATAATAGAAAACCGAAAAAAGATCGTATAATATTTTAACGTTCTCGATCTCCGAAACGTCGTGATTTAGAGAAAAGTTATATATCATAATATAGAAAATTGATTCTAACATGTTCTACCAATTCCTGAATTTTCAATATGAAACTTGAATCAGTCTGCAAATTACCATCAGACCAAAGTGCTAATATGTTGAATATATTAAGATTTCGGCACACCTCATCTATTTATTTATTAAACTATTTATGGTTCAGTTAGTTAGTTAGATAATTTCTACAATTTTGAATGTTTGCTACTAATCATTTGGAAAAACTTCTGCACCTTTTCACTTTTGCTTCTCCTGATATACAATAATTTGCTTCATTATTACATCAGATTAACCCGCTTCAAAAAGTGCCAACAATACAAGATGGAGACTTAATATTGTGGGACAGTCACGCCATCAACGCCTACATAGTGAGCAAATATGGAAAAACTGACAGTCTCTATCCGAAAGATCCCAAAAAGCGGGCTTTAGTTGATGCAATGAACTTCTTTGATACTGGATTTTTATTTGCAGGACACGACGTTGCTATAGTAAGGCTTCCACAGTTATATTTTGTAAAATGGGTCTTTAATTTTCAGTTTTTTTTAGAAATCAATTGTTACTTCACCAACACCCACTAGTGTAGACTCCCAGATAGCGAAACCCCTTGAAGAGGCATATGCTTACTTGAATACAATTTTAGAAAAACGTGCCTACGTCGCTGGCTCTCAGCTCACTATCGCTGACTTTAGCATAGCTACGACTTTATCGTCATCGACGAGTTATTTACCGCTAACACCCGGCAAACATGACAAAGTCCTGGCATGGTACCAAACGATTAAATCCCTGCCGTATTTTGCGAAAGTAAATGCTGCTGGGTTAAAGCAAGTCAAGGAGGTTTTAAGCAAGAAACTTGCCTAAGTGCATATGGGTTTGAAAATGTTTTCTCAAAGTAAATGCATTCAAAATCAGCGCTTATTGGAGTTTTATTTAATAAATTGCTTGCACTAGTACAAGGTGAATCTGAAGTTACGACAGACAAATTATCTGTGCCACATGGCACTGAAAATTGTTAGCTTCTACTACTTAGATTATTTGAAAAATGTCTCGCTTGGGAACTTGAAAGTTTGTAAATCTTATGTGTTTCAAAAAGCTGTCCACAAATCAAGAGTAGGCACAGGAAAAAGCGTACAGTCATTTTATAAACAATTGCAGTAATTTCGATTTTAAAGTTTAACACGCTTTATCTACCGCGGTTCAAAACGTATAACGAATTAATAAAAATTATATTTCATAATGCAATAAAGAAAAATGATCTCAGAATTATTTAATCAATGTAATTTAAAAAAAGTTAGTAACTTCTACCCAAACTGGGTCTTCCAGGACTGCCAATATGTGGCATTTGAAAATTTCTGGTATCTGAATCAATTTTATAAAGCGTAGTAATTGTCAACTATTCTTCAGAAAATCTGCCTATACTAACATAAAATAACTCGGTCAAAGCGTATCTTCTAAATACGTATTTTTCAGTTTCCAAATAAATAAAGGTCATATTAATTTAAGAAACGCCTTTAATAAAGTGTTCATCATTTTTTAGTCCAGACTTGACGATTCAATTTCGCGATAAAATTTAAAACAAAAAATATGTTTTTACATGTTTCATAAATTATACAGGAGTTTTAAAGTATGAAAAGGACAAATGGAAGTTGTTTAAATTTATACAGAAATTATTATCATAGTCATAAAAAGTCAAAAAAGGTCAAAAAATATGGGTACAAGACGTGTTTTAAATGTGCGAAGTGTAGGCGAAGACGAATTAGCTGAGATAATAAATCACGTAATGCGTTAACACGTTATACGTGCTAACAACAAAATGATTAACTACATATTTCTTTTGCATAACAAATTTTATTAATGTGAATTTAAAAATATATTTAAACTGGAGCGTCTGGAACTTGATCGAATTCCTCGTATATACCAAAATTTGAAAGATTCGTAGATTTGTAAGATTCAGACTTGTGGTGAGAAAAAAAAAATTCATGGAGCGGGATTTTAGTTACTGAATTTGGCTATTCTGTTTTCGTATCCGGATAAAACAGATGTCCCAAATAGTAGCACCTGCCAAAACCTGTCCATTAGTGTCTGGATGATGTATTTTCAGGGCAGATGAATTGGTAGAAGAGTTAAATGACCATCCAGGTCTTCCATCCAGACCATCTTCGGTTTTCTTGGAGAATTGTGATTTTATTTGGTAGAAATTTTGAGGTATTTAGACTTTTCCTCACTGAAAATTGGCTCATTTCGAGTTTCCTAGAGATCGGCCTAAATGGGAACCCGAGGATTTTCTTGAACGGAAAGAAGAGCATTAATTTTTATATCTTATTATTATATTATTATTTTTTTAAACTGACCATTTTCCCGAAATTGAATTTCATTCACTCTTATGAGTACGATATTTGCGGTAAATCAAGGTAGATCCCTCTGAATAAATCGCCATTCTGCATTCTGGTTCCATCTCCGTAGTCAATCAGCCTTAAATTTTTACTCTTGTGGGTTTCAGTTAAGTTCGGGATTTTGGTCGATTTTAGTAAAACGTGTTTCTGAGAAACCCACAAGCTAAAAAATATCGCTCCATACGAATTTTATTTAACTTATTTGCTTATCATGCTGAGTGTCGAATCTCCATTTTTAAACTACCTAATTATTGTTTGTTTAAGATCTTTCACCATCATGATCAAAAGCCAGGTTTGCGTCATATTTCATATCTCAAATTTGGAACAAGTAGTATTGAATGATTTTACATAAAAAAGGAACATAATTTAACGTGCTGATCGCGTGTCCAATAATTTTCCAAAAAAATATTGCATTTGATTTATTGAAATTGTTTCAAGTTAGAGAGGCATTGGATTAATACAAGTGTTACTTGAATTAAAGTGTTATTTTGAAAGAATAAAAAGAAATAGATTGGCAAAAATACGAAAAATAAGATACATTAAAAAAGGAAATAATTTTTAGGAAGCTATGAGGGTAACGCGTAAGTCTTCAGAACTAGAAAAATAAAAAAAATTAAATTTGATAAATATTATCTATACAATAATAGGCGGTCGACGATTTTTTAATCGTTCCAAAAGCATTAACCGCTCTTAATCTAATCAGTGTTTTATATATAGGATATAGGAAACCTTGAATTGACTCAGCTGTTAGCATTCCGTTGGACTTTGTTACTATTATTTATTATCGAAATCTCTAAAATTGTCCTGCATTTATATTGCTTTTGTTACTCGATTAGTGGACAGCTATATTTTACATTGGCCTTAATCTTAAGAATTCTTATGGCTTGAAAAGTTCTATATTTTTCTAATATGGCAAGTAAACCTACTAATAAAAAACTTTGTAATCCCAGTTGAAACAATGGAAGAATTACAAACAAAAATATGAACTGAATAATTACAAATCGTTTTCCAATTGCTGTTATCAAACTGATTAAATTGCAAAAAAATGTTTATTAACTAATCTACTCTATGAAATACCAGATTCAAGAAACTCAGTTCAACTCTTATATCTGAGGTTTCCTTTAAGAGTCGGTATTTTTGCTTCAGAATAACAATCTATTGCAGATAACTCCATTAATCCTAGTTAGATTGTTATTCGGCAGGAAAAATACCGACGCTTAAAGAAAACTGAACAATATCGAAAGCACTGAACCGATGTCTGATTTAGTCACAGACTACATACTATTTGGATCTAGTAGAAAAAGGTACTTTCGCTTCTAGAGAAGTGGTACCAGTCAAATGCGCACACACAGCTCTTTATTGTACTAAAACAGGTACAATTTTAACACGTTTTTATATCCATGTGTATTTACATATCATATCAAAATATCCGAACAGATATTGTACAACACGTGTTCCAAAGGTCAATAATCGGCGCTACCTTGGAACATAGTTGTAAATAATTTATGGGATGAGTGTTGATCATTCCAAAAGTTACGGTTTGCAGTAAAATACTGGAAAATCATGTCTTTAAAATTGTACGCAACACTCGGAAGTCCACCAGTTCGAAGTACGTTACTGACAATTGCAGCGTTGGGATTAAAGGATAAAGTGAAGTTAATTCCTGTGGATTTATTCAACTTTCAAGACCATTTAAAGCCGGAATTTGTTGCTGTAAGTACATGCAACGTTTCTACATTCGAAGAAGACCTGCTGTTTAAACAGATTTATTTTGTTTCATTTTTTATAGAAAAATCCACTTCATACAGTTCCAGTTTTAGAGGATGGCAATTTTACGCTCTGGGATAGTCACGCCATCAACTCCTATTTGGTTAATAAATATGCAACGGATGATGCTTTATATCCAAAAGACATCCAGAAAAGAGCCTTAGTGGATTCCATGGCGCATTTTGACACAGGCTATTTATTCGGAAGAGGAGTGCGAATTATTGTAAGTAAGAATAATAATCCACCTTTCCTGCTGGAGGAAAATTTGCTGAGAAGTTTAAGTTTAATTGGCAGTTTCATATTTAAAGAGTTTATCAGAAATAGTAAGCTAGACGTAGGCGATAAGAACTTTAGCGCGACATATTTTATTTATTCATCCTATACAGTATACACGGTGTCTGAAATTACAGCCAAATCCTCAGAAACGATTGTAGATTGATTCTAGAGAGATGCAAATAGAAGGTATTAAAACCATCCCAACCAAATTAAACAAAAATGCTGAAAGGAGAACACTGAAAATGGCTCTTCCGCACTGTTTTCTAAACGGTTTGAGTTAAACTATGAAATTCGGGATTGTCAAATAACAGGCAAATTTGTGTGATAATAATTGCAGATAAATATTTCTCAAATCACTTTTTTTACGCGGAACTTTTTAGACGCCTTCGATGAAAGGTATGGGGGAAATGTGAAAAAAGTTGTATAAAAATCTCAACTATGTATTTCCAAAACTAAAACCAATTGGAATTATTTTAGCTTGTCACGGGAAGGAGCGAAAGAGTGTATAAAAAATTTGGCATGCACGTTTCTTATAAAATCTTTAATAAACCGGTTACTGACGGCTCATTTGGCTGTTTCGCAAAAGTTTGGCAAAAGCGAAGTTTTCAAAAAATTTTCGATTTTATGAATTTTGGGTAAAATTGCTCTTTGCAGTTCTTGGAAGATTGAAAACAATCAATGTCGCCAAAAATAACCTAATTCAGCGTAACTAGTAGCTAATATTCGCTTTAAAAAAACCTAGTTATTGATAAAAATAGTTACAAAATCATAGTTTAGATTATATTTCAAAATAGCGCGTTTCTCTTCAAGAGCCCCCAATAGAGAAATTATAAATAAAAAAATAAGGATTAAAGAACATTAAAGAAATAAAGAGCTTATAAAGAAACGTTTTACTTTAAACATCCGAAATTTCCTCCCGAATTACATCGATATTATTATCGGACATATTCTGTATACATTTTCGTATTGGATTTCTATTAATATCGCGAAAAAATTTATTCAATGCATGATACCTACGGTCTTACGAACAGAATACTTACTAAATGTTTTCCACTAAAATTTATATTTAAAAATTATTTTCATAATCTTGGAAACTCAAAACAAACCTGTTAATGTTTTATTTATATGAAATTTTCTGTATTTCGCAGCTTTCTAGTGCGATATTTCAAGTATATTCTTTATCTAAATAAATGCAGAATATTTAAAAGAGTACGTAAGTTGAACCCAATGGAAATAATAATTCGATTTATTTAATAGAATTAAATATAGCTAACTCTTGATGAAATGACAAAATGTGTTTCACAATTTTATTTTTTTAAATTAAAATACATTTGCTGCATTAAGTTTTTTTAAGTTTTACTGAATTAATCCGTGCCGACAAACCGTCTCGTAAACGTGAATTCGAAGATGAAGACCTTTATGAAATTACAAAACACATTCGAGATGTTTCTCCCAATTAATCAATTTAATTCGATTGTTCATATAAACAAATTATTCCAAATGTTTAATTCGATTCTATTCGTAGCTAATAAGGCATTCTGCTCTAAAATACCGAAATACCGAGAGTCTCCACTAAAACCTCTGTGAATGGTAGAAGCACCAACCTTTGAACATCCAATAATTAAGATTTCCACTTCCAGCTACCCCAAATAATCGCGTTTAGCTTGTGTTTTCCTTAAAGTGTTTTCCTTAAAATGTTCCACAATTAGGCTCCCTCTGTTACACTCTGAATGTCGCAAAAGCATTATTTCACTACAAAAAATATTTATTAACTTTCAGAAAGCAGTATTAACCCAAGACAACTCAGTAAACCTGGACCAATTGAAAGCAGATCTCCAAGAAGCATACGGCCTTCTGGAGCTGATTTTGAACAAAAGAAAATTTGTTGCCGGCGATAGTATGACTATTGCTGACTTTAATATTGTGGCAACATTGTCCACTACTGAGGTGGTTGTGCCCATGGAAAAAGAATATCCAAGAATCGATGCGTGGTATGCGAAAATGAGGCAGCTGCCTTATTATGGTATTAATGTAAAAGGTGTCGAACTGTTCAGGACAGTTTTTAGTATGCTAATATCTAAATTATAGGAAAAATTGTAATTTTTGTTTTACTGAATACACTTTGCTATAAAAGTAAACAATTGTTATTGCGCCTTTGCTAATTTTGCCGATTCCATCCAGTGCAAAGCAATATATAAACCTACATTAATTGTTTTAGAACAGTTGATGAAATTCACGGACAAATTTGTTCGGAATGTTTCCAATTTCCTGTTGCCGTTCTTATAATTAAGCAAAATTGCCGGAAACTCCCACATTTTGCAGGTTCTGCTTGCATGGCCGCTTCGCATAAAACTTTTTACAAAACGACGGCAATATTTGCAAATTTAATTTCGTTATTGAAACTAAAATCGCTTTCAACGGGTACCTATCTCCTGATTAACAAAAAACTATGAGAAAACGATTTATTATCAAGGAAAACGAAAACATCTAATTAGTTGTTATTAAAATACTGGGCGCAAAGTTCAGTTTTACACAACTTCATATCTCGATTATTGCAAAACTGATGTTGAAATAATCAAATCAATCAATCTTTTTCACAAATCATGTGTAAAATATTTACTTACCGGTGCTGAGCATTTGCAGGTCCAGCTAATCTCTTAAGCCTCTTATCAAGGTGTGCTCAGACCAAACCTGCAATAAAAATATCTGTAAAACATATTGAAGCAAAAAACTTAATATCGAGACTTCCATGCTAAATATAGTAATGCCATAGAGCTGAATTCTCGCAGTTGTAAAGAAATTCTTACGTTTCGTTATCATGGACACCTGACATCTTCAAAAAAATCGATTAAACGTTCACACGAACTAGGCATTATTTCCGATTTTGGAGCATTAATATTTAAAGGCTTAATGTCAGTTGAGAGTCACATAAAACATTTTTTATGTGGAATCCTAAACTATTTTCTTAAATACGAATCACAAATTTTGTAATTGAGATTTATTTATTATAGTTTTAAAGCATCAAGCAATTCGAACATTTGGAATTCTTCGCGCTTTGGTTGCAATGTGTGGCTGCCCACAGATGGATTGGATTTATTTTCCTATATCGTAAATTTTGTTTCATGCTGAGTACTTTTGCGTGAAAGATAAATTATTTATTTTATTGTTCAAATAATTTGTTACATTACGTTTATTATTGCTAGCAAATAGACGACATATTTTAAAGTGTATAATGCTGCTTAAATTATGCTCTTATTTATTTATAACGCTTGCTAACTAACACTCAAATGATCGTGTATTCATGAAAATCTATGTACTTATATAAATGGGTAATATAGTATTTATATACATAAAATGGTGTTTATTAAATGACAACTAAATGAAAGTAAATGAAAAATACAGAAAACATTACATTACAAAAATTACATTTATAGTGTATAAGAAAAATTAAAGTGATATATCATGGTTTCAATCCAACATAAATGAAGCAGAAAAAAATTTAAATAAAATTGTGTTTCATCGGAATGCAGATTTTCCGCTTGATTAATGGCATACAAACCAATTGCCAACTGTTTGTATTCAAATCGCATATTTCGCATAACTACTCTAAATTTAAAGTACGTTCCTGGCAAAGCGCTAAATTACATTTTCAACTAGATACTTTGCGAATGAATGTGTCGCTAATGGATGTCACGTATTTATTTTTAATTCTATAGAATATAAAGCAAATGAACAACAGGGGGTAGATGTTTTTAGACTAAAAGAGAGTTATATTGCTCTCAGCCAAACATTTCCATAGAAAATACAATGGAATTAATCGCTCGGAATGTATCATCAACTAAAACGTTTTAATCGTTTTTGAAGTTTCAATCCTCACCGCAATCTACTTTTTTGCTCCGAAACAAATTTTCTCAAAGAGAGAGAATTAGAAAACGAAACACTATTTTGAAGGATTCAAACTCTACTAGAGCTAAACTGTTTGTTTTTCAACAAACTGCTTCATAATAGAAATTCAAACTGATTTCAACTTAAAAAAAAAAACTTTTCAAACTTTAAGTCAACCCCTTTAAAGTAAAATGAGTTATCAAAACAATGATTTATTTGCCATAGTAGCTGTATTAATTCGCCAAGAATTTGTAGTTCAAAGTTTCCCAACATTAAACAAACCAACAACCAAACAATAAGAAATGTACCGAAAATCCAATTTTTTGCAATTTTCAATAGATTGAATAAGGTCTGAAAGAACCGGTGATTAACATTTCAGAATGCATGAATTTAACCAAGCTGAGCAATAATATTGAACACTTTTTATTAATGTTTTATGCTTCAGAGAGAAACAATGGACTTGCGCGCCGCAATTTAAAAGAAAAATTGTAAATTCAAGATGAGCGTTATAAATTTTCAATTCGTGCCAATCAAAAACTAGTAGCTCTTTCGAACCTTAGTTATTCTTGGCTTCTTTAATTAAAAGTTATAAAATCGATTAAAATAATGACATATCGAAGGTTTGGCTTAAAATGCGCTCTTATGAAGTTCCACACTTAGATGTAAAACTAACAAGAAATAAGCCGACTTGCCTCATAGAATTGTGGTTTTTTTGGAACACAGGTAATTCGATGATTTTTTTATTCAATTTTCGTTAAACTAATTCAACAGTTATCTAGAGGTTAAAGATTCAATAAAATAAGTAGCTAATCTTTCAGATTATAAAATACGGGCGCTAGTTGATAGCTATAAAAGATCATTTTCTGTGTAGGACATTCCATTTGCAAATTGACCATACTATGGAAACTTATTTACATTAAACAAGATTATTTTACAGCTATATTTTTTAATTGCATCTATTATTTTAGCGCCTAAAATTTTTTATGTAAACAAATAATTTAACGGCACACGATATCCTAAAGAAAGTTATATAAAGCTACTAAAGACTAAGTGTAGTTGCGCTCATCTCCTGAAAAGAACACACTTGACAAATAATGTACCTTTTCCTTGAAAATTCCCTTGAAATAAAATTTTCCTTCTGCCTTTTTTTTGACAAAAACCACCAACCAAGTATAAATTGTCTTTTATTACGTCTGTTTAAAAACTAGAGCTCAAGTACTATAAAGATAGTGAAAAAAGTATAATTTTGTAACTAATTTCATAGATTAACGGCGCTAATTTTAAACTATTGTATTACTTAAAAAATTAATTTTTGGGGCTATTCAAAATATCCTTTGTTAAAATAATTGTAATATATAAGTAACGTGATGTCTGTATATCTTGCAAATAACGGTGACAAATTATGTCTATCGTCTATCAACAGAACAGCCAACAGGATTTTTGTTGTTCGTTGTTCAAATTATTAATATGTGCAATTTTGACATATTTGATCGAAAAGACAATCAAATAATTTATGTATTTTAGCTATTCATTGTACTTGAAACTATTGAAATTTGCTGAAACATCCTTATAAAGTTGAGTGTATTGCGCCAACAATTTCTTCGTTAATAATTAACTTCCACTTGTGAGGAATCTTCAGCTGGCTGAATGCCCCTGTTTTGAACTTATAAAAGTTACAATTTCGTCAATCAAAAGCTCAAACTTAAAAGGGCTCTCACAATAATAGGGCATTGTTCGATAGGCCTTTGTTGTTAAAAGGATACGTACAAGGAATTCAAAACTTTTTGTAAATCATATGTTTCACAAAAACATATTTGAAACATATGCGTTGATTTAAAAGAAAAGTAAAAAATTTCAAATATGAAAATATAGGGTGTCCATTTAGTTAGTATTCCTGATAATTAAGTCGGTTAAAGAAAATTTAATGACCTGAAAATTAAAATGACCTGTGATGCTGATTGAAGAACATGTGACGAATTTTACCTATTTTAACTTCTTCGTAGACTAAATCTGAATATGTCACATTTTCTAATTATGAATGAAAAATACCTTTTCCAAAAAACAATTCTCACCTAAAACTTGTATGTATTTTGAATCCATTATTTGCGATTCTCTAGTTCTTCATGGTGATTCAGTGGGAATTCAAGTGGAAATATTAACGCTATCCTTTGTTTTTAACACCCTGTTCCTAACAAGTTCGGTAAACAAATGGTTCAATTGTGTGATTGGCTCTTTTTTTTCTCTAAAGACTTTTTTGTGTATTTTCTATAGTTTTTTGCCAAACACCCGGCGCTTTTAGCCAAACACCCGGCGCTTTTAGCCAAGCTATTAATAATATAATAGCATGAATTTGTGAAACAACTAAATATGACTTACATTTGCATTGCAGCTAGTTGTCGGATATTCAATTTTTACTTTTACTCTTCGCATTTCAAAGAAATCATTGGGTGTTAAATCAGGAGATCTTGGAGGCTTAAGAAATTGAACAGGAGTAGAGTAGCTATTAAAGAATGAGTGAAACAAAATACATATAAGACATCTTGCTTTTGAATCATTCTAGCAGGGAAATATTCCTTACTAAGTTGCATGAAGTTTCCAGAAAGTGAAATTTTCCTTGAATGGACGTGTGATTATCAAATTTCAACCGCGTAATATCCTACATACAGGCAGGAACTTAAAGCGTTAAATTCTGATCTTTCCGTTAACAAATTTCGATTATTTGATCCTCAAAGACAGGACACGTTTAAGGATTTTTTTAATATAAATAATCTTTAGAAAAATCGTAGAGAAAATCTGACTTTTAGAAGTAATTCCAGTGATGATTTTTATACCTAAGTCCTTATTCGCTTTATCCCTAAACTTAATTCTGAATGTGCTGCAACTATCGTTTTAGATGACGAATTTTTTATATTTTTCCAAGTTGTTTCCGCTATTTCAATTTTTCTAGCATTTTGGCGTCATTATGACTGCTATCTGATAATTTATAAATGCACATAATCTTTGTAAGCGAACAGATAGTTTAAAACATCTTGAAAATAATTAAACGTGGGCAGACTAATTACTTACTCGTGTTAAATGATCAAACGCAGAAATTACAAATAGTCTAAATTATTAATTAAAAAGATCAAACACATCTTAGTAATTATTTGCGCGGTCCTGAACTACAAAATTGCTTTATATTCAGGAGAAATAAACAACTAAGAAATTGCATGACAAGAGCCAAAAGATCTAAATGCTAAAAGCACAGGGTTATTATAGTATGAATACCAAGTTCATAAAATTGTTCGTAGATCTCGAAACAAAACTAATTTGCTTTTATCTTTTGAAGAAACAGTTTCGTTGCTCTTTTAACACAAGTGATTATCTGACAAATGTAAACGTTAATTGAAAATTCTACATACGTTTAACTTAATAGTACCTAAGTAAGTAGTTAACCAGCACTGTCTATCCTCAAAAGTCCTCCAAAGATATGAGTACAAAGTAATGAGCGAGAGTTAAATTGTGTTTAAATCATTCTAATCTGCTCGTTTCAAGTCTCAATTGAAAACTCAAACTAGAAATTATTCTTACCTTCTATAACTATAAATTCACCTAGAATATATTAAAAGATATATGAAATGTAATAATTTATAAAGAAGGTATCAAATCAATAGAATACTTTGCTTTTGCCTCCGCTTTATTAATACGAGAGTTCAAAGTTTTTTGAAAGTGTTCCTGGCTAATAAAGCGTACGAAACTGTGCCCTTAAAAGGAACCTGCTGGGAACTAGCACATTGCCTTATTATCAATTCATTTTGTGTCGAATAGATCAATATGAAACGTGTCACCCTACGCCCTTTCTTTGCCTGCAGGCGCTTTCCAGATTTTTCCACCTGGAAATTAACAGCAAACTAACTGATTACAAATTCAGATTGATCATTATCGAAACGCAGCAACACCCTGTCGATAATTCGCCCGCAGTGGGAAATTATTCCAGATCGTCTTGGCAAGTTTTCGACCATCAGGCCAACGACCTCGGGAAAGCGTATCTGGAAAACACCCGAAACAGAGCAGTGGATTCGTGGGCTTTTATGTACATCAAGCTTTTTAGGTAAAAGTTGGGTAAATGAAGCAAAAGGATAATCAAAACGGGGTGAATACGTAAAAAAACAGACTCGTTGCGACAAAATGGGGAGTAGACATCCCTCGTGATAGTCCAATAAAATGTCAAGTAGGCTCGCAGCAGCAACAGTTTTTAATCCGGGGGCAAAAGAAGAACTAGGTGTTGAAAAAATCTGAACCATCTAACAGAAATATGAGAAAAACCTATTGATTCAAATCGGAAAAAATAGTGAGATTTGTTCAGTACGTTTGGAACTTTCACAATTCACATAAAGTTAACACAAGAAAAGAGAATATTGCTAGTATATTCGGCACTATAACAGAAGTTGAAACGTTACTAAATAATCAACTAACTAATGTAAGATATAGAATAATACAATTGGCTTCAGATATAGGAGTAGGTTTTTAAATAAAAAATGGAACTGAAAAAAAAGAACGAAGCACAGAAAGTTCAAAGAATTATAGGATTTAAATTCTTTGCTCAGAAAAATTGATTTTGCGACCTTAGATGAGAATTGAAGAATAGAGTGTTAACTAATCAGGAAAAGGAGTTAATATGCGTTTATAATAAAAAATTAATTAATTAAGCATGTCTTACAAATTGAGATTATCACAACCTTTCAAAAAAAGAAAATCTAACAAAACTAGCGGCCTTTCAGAACTGTAAACCATAGAAATTGAAGGTTTTTTTGTCGGAAAGTTGATGAACGCTCAATAACCGATTTTACAAATTTCATTAGACAGCCTCTTATTTGGCTTCATTTTAGCTATAAAAGACAATTATTCAACTTTCTTTGAAATGAATATGTTACCGGCAATGTGCAAAATGCCTAGACATTCTGCAAACTGACCAACTCGCCAGGCATTTTGCAGAACCGCTACTACTTTCAGCAATCTGCACATTGACTACGGTATTTTAGGCAATCTGCAAAATGCCGTACGCGCTAGTCAATCTGAGTGTTAGATATGTTGAATCTTGCATACATCTTGCCTTGCCTAAAACTTTGCTGGTTGGTGTTGCAACGGAACTTAGTAGCAAACAACTTTGTAAAATTTACCGCGTTTTCAATGTTGCCTATTGATTATTAGTTGGTTTCTATTCCTGTCGCATTAGCGTCGTGCAAAAAAAATGATTTTTCAGTAGTTTGGTATTCGGGTTTACATATTGTTTATTTTTAAATGGAAATCAGTGTAATGAATAGGGGACATATTTTCCAGTGAAAAATCAAAAGCTAAATATGAAACAAGATACAAGATTTTCGAGAAACGATGTGCTGGAAATATGTAAATATCGTTAATGAAAACAAACTGATAGCCTAATTTTGAGAGTGTGCACAAAAGTTTAAATAACTTCCGCGGTTGWGRAGCTAATAATTGATGCTTTCATAGGTACTTTAATGTGGTTGAAAAAWTATRATATTAGTGGTAAATAATCTTATYACATTAAATTGTTTTGTATTTGGTAACACAAGATAGTATTTTCCCATTAAATTAGYAATTAAATTCATATATTATAATTAGTTTACKTKCACYAAAAGTGTRCCTTTCTTTCCGCTCGCCAWCAAACAAAGTTTAGCATAATAAAGCAACATAATAAACATCAGGTATCATGCACATTGTCTAGTCAATGTGAATATTAAATATATGTGACACTCACATTGACTAACGCGTACGGCATTTTGCAGATTACCTAAAATACCGTAGTCAATGTGCAGATTGCCCAAAGTAGTTTGCAAGTGCCYAAATGCCTGGCAAGTTGGTCAGTTTGCAGAATGRCTAGGCATTTTGCACACTGCCATATTTCGCACATTGCCGGTAACWAATATACATATCTCAAAAAGTCAAGTGCCGTGCCCAGAAAAAMATATTTTAAMCTTCGACAAAATTTAATTTGTACAAGTACAAAACAGCAAATCAAATATTATTTGAGCGGGTTCTGGGAAGAATTTTGCTTTCAATTTTTTTAATCGGGATTTATGTTACGAAATTTTTACAATGTATTAGCCAACTTGATGTTGCTTGGTTTAACTTTGTTATAATAATTTAATTATGAAACAACGGTGATTAATATTATTTTAAATAACTGTTATAAAAAAGTTGAAATTGGATTACTAACAGCTAATTTCTTCGATACGAAAACAAAAAAAGTTTTCTTAATTTAACTCAATATCTATTACTGTTTACTTTTATTTTATTTACTCCCCAAATCACCTACCATTTGAAAAAAATTACTCGATTATTAAAAGCCCTAATTTTCGTAAACAATTGTTCAGTAAGTACGTACAAATCAAAAAATATTGTTAAGAAACTCATTAGGAAAGTTCATTGAGTTTCGCAATAAATAACATTTAAACAGCTATATTATATCGTTTATAAACAACGGAAACTTTTAAAATATGAATAGAACAAGACTGACTGATGTTTCGAGTATACTGAAAATTATCGAGTGCGACTTTCGCATAAATTAAAMTATTTTTMAWTTAATCGTTTTGATACACCAWCGACGATAATTCGTTTCAACTATTTTTCAATTATGCAAYYYKTWMTTAGATAAATGTTTAATAAGTTGCTTTTCATATTTTTAATTAATAAGTAATTTAAACAGCTTTACTTAGCTTCGWTGGGGGTAATMGAATTTCTATACCTGTACCTAAGTTTCGAGCAAAACAACTGTAGAAAAATACTTCCAGAGATTTTCCAATTYGAGGTCTGCAGTTGCTTCAAACCAGAAGCATCAGATAAATTGATATTTGAAACAGGAACATCATTATCAAAATKTTWATTTTTGTTTTGTACATGTGTGAAAATGCGTACTTTATATTAATTTCTTTGACAAAAATAGTAGGAGTATTAATAATCTTAGTGTAAGGACTTTTAGGAAAAACTATTTACTTAATAGTTTTTCAATAGCTTGGATAGCGCGATAGCCAGATATGCACCACCTGGATTTTTGTACAATATGCTCATTTACACTGTGCTCAGGGGTCAATTGCTAATGAAAAATTCGCTTGAATTGCAAGTACTACTTTTTTGAGTCACAAATATTTTTTATTATTTACTGTGAAAACTCGAAATTGAAAAGTATTGTTGGGAAAGAACCAAACTTGCCTAAACGCAGCTCGAAAATAAATTATTAGCGAACAAAAATTTAAGAACATAAAAAAGATGTATTGCATATTTTAGAGCAGCGTTTGGTTYAGAGTAATTACACGAGAGAAAATATTACACATTGGCATGTACCTACATAAAAAAGACAGTGATTTCAGGACATCCAATAATTTCAAAAGTGATTTTGAAATTATTGGATATTATATAATAAGAAGTGAATTTCTTTGAAGTCCGATGAACCGTCCCGATGAACGAGTCCGAATCTTCTTAAAAATCGGAGCAATAAACCATGAGTGAAATAATAGACACAACAGAATTTTGGCTTCTASTGCAARGACTTTTTAAATTTGTTGAAAGTTGAAAGTTTAAAGTGATTTAATGCGCTTAAGCTGAAAGAWGATACTTCATATTTGCAAGAAGGCTATTTTGTTCGTTTTAAGCTTTTGGTGGATTTCAATGAAAATAGTCAGAATGTCAGACTAAATGACTCTTTTTGAAATACTGAGAAAATGTATACATTTAAATAGTTTAAGTGTGGTGAACCGAGATTATATTTTAACATGCCTTAGTGATTATTGAAACACAAATTGAATGAAATACAAAACACCTCATGAATAGATAAAGAAATCACCGACCTACAATAATTTGAAAAAAAAACTGAATTCAAGAAAACCACTGAATTCAAATGAATGAAATAAATTAAGTTTCTGCCAAAAATAACTTATGGGGCTATGGTAAGAAGACGTTGACCTATTGAAATGTTTAAAAAAACTGATCTAACCCGAAGAAGCAAGCAAGAAGCAAGTTCAAGTGGAAGGAGAAGATTCGAAAACATGCGATACAGGTGAGAATGATGTCCATGGACACTCGGATTATCTCGATGAAACGCAACCATATAGGACTAAAACTAGCGGCGACGTTTTATTGATTTCCCTGGCCGCCACCAGCTCAACACTCGGAAAGTGCATCCAGCCGGCGTTTGGTTCAGAACGCGCCTGAAACAGTCGAATGTCAGTTGCGAAACGCTTGAATATCGCAGACAATCGCGAATCGCGGTAGCGGCAATCGGTCTCGTTTTACTCGAATAATCAAAAAAATTGTGATCATTTTGTTTCGGACATTGTCTAACTTCTAGAATGTGGTTCAGTTAGGTACCTAGATTTTCATTTTTTTCTCGGAAGCTTTTTCTGACTATTACCAATTGTCTTTCGAATCTGATGACAATCGGTGCGAATGTAGATGACCTATAACTCAGTTGAAATTTTTAATTTAATATAAGTACCCGATATAATTTTTTTAACTGGCATTAAAAAAATATTTTTGCACCTGCTCATGGAACGAGGCATATAGGAAGAAACTAGTTAATGATGGAATTATTTGGGTGTTTGAAAGTTGAGGTAGATTTACATATTACCTAAGAATACAGTTGGTGATACCAAATATTTCAGAATGGTTTTCAAAATCAAATATTTCATTAATTATTAAAAATTGTAACTTTCGTTCCTCAACTAAAGTTGTAGCATACAACTCCTTTTAATATAATCAATTATTGAGGACATTTAGAGTATAAAATTTAAATTTTTTTCTGAAACCATGAGTTTTAGATTAGTAGGTACCCAAATTTAACACCGAAGGAATTAAAATGTCTAGAATTAATGCGCCATCCAAATTTGGTTAAACGATTTGAATTGTGTTTAGTTTTGTTTTTGAAATTTTTTTCTGCCACATTGTTTATTGTCCCGTTACAAGTTTTTTTGACACGATTTTTTGGTATTATTATTCAATTATAGCTCACATCATAAGTAAGTAACTTGAAAACCATTCAAAAACAGGGCAAAACCTAAAAAGAGGTTCCAAATTAAACAGAAAATTAAATGTTAAGGAACAAAACATTAACGTCCAAGAAAAGAAATTTTGAGAGTCACGGGACAATAAACGTTGAAAAATATGATTGCGAGTAAGCTTCTCCCTGCAGATTGTTGCAATTGATTGTCATAATTAAGGATAGAGCCCTAATAAGCAACCTCTACTTGCAAATTTGAGAAATTGAAAAGAAACTGAAAAAAGTTAACTTTTAACAGCTTGTATTGACTAGACGAATTGTAGGTATACGGGATCATGTTTATATGATGGTTAGAACCTGATTTGGTTCCATTCGTGTCCAGTTTCGATGTACAGGGTGTTGAAAACCTGAGGTGTGATATTTTTGGCAAAAATGTTGACAATGTACATAACAAGAGCCGATTTCGTCTTTAAATTGACTGAAGCGAAATGAATTCATACTATATCGTAACTTAACCATTTGCAAAATTTTTGTTCAATCTATCATTTATACACTGACTAGCTTTTACAAAAACCCTTTGGAAAATACGCATTTTTTTATTGGGTAGTAAGAAATTAAGAAATAATAACAGAAGGAAAATTTTGCTTTACGCTAATGCCTTACAATAGCATCTCTTAAATTTGTCTCAATTCACTATTTTGTTTAGAGACCAGAAAAACGACGATTTTCCAGAAAACACTTTACGTAAAATGTCAAGGTGGGTTAAGTCGGGAAATCGGAACGGACTAACCAAATAATAATCTTCATAAAGCTAATAAGCGAACAGTTTTGCAAAAATTACAGGAAATTTAGCAAGCTTGAGTAATGTGGAATCCGGCAGAATATAACGCAATACGATTAATATCGAAAAGCTGTAAATTCCTAATCAATTAAACAATAAATGCAAGGGTATATTTTTGGATAGCAACTCGTGTTTTTAGTTATCAAACATTTGAATTTGTGTTTTAAACAGTAAAATTAATATCGTTCAATGGATGAATCCCTCTTTACTAACAAATTAATAAAAAATGTTTAATTCGACATTTATTGTCACAGTTGCAAGTAAGTTTATTCAACATTATTTTTCAAAGTAAATTTCGTGATTGCCTGTTCAAACCGAACTTTTTGTTGACACTCTTACGGGGCAACCTGATATTACTCTGATCTTTTCAAAAATTGAAACGTTCAAAAGCCTTCAATTTTCGATACAAAGTATAAAGAAATTTTTTGCAAATTCCAAATCCTAATCGGTTTTAACAGCAAGTCATGTATCAATAAACGCGTTTCAGTTTTATATTGAATCAATCAAACTAAAACCCACTACTACCACAATAACGAGAAATCCGTTCGTCTCGTAGATGCGCCAAAAGAAACGGTCATTAATTTTCCAATTCACTTCATTCAGAAAAAGACAAAACCTAACTGAACTTACGCCAAGATAATGACGAAACAGAACAAAAAACGTAACACGTAATCTGTGAAGTTTAATTTGAAAATACATAAACTATTCTAGGCCATTCACATCAGTCCGCTTAAACTATTTGAAGGACATCAAAGGTTGGCCATTCATTCTTCTACCGGCACAATATCTATTATATTCGCTGCAGAATATTTTATGAATATTGCTGGTTGCTTCAACGATTGGTTTTGAGTATCAAGAAGAACGATGCCTCCAAAACTCTTCGGAAGCGACATGAATCAAGGAGTTCGAGCAGTATTGCTGACCGCTAAAGCTTTGGCAGTACCAGTGGATCTAATCGATGTCAACGTTTATACAGAAGAACACATCGAAGAAGAGCTTTTGAAGGTGAGTACGATTTTTTAAACTGTTTTGTCCTCATAATGGAACAGGGTGTATTGATCTCTGGGAGTTAAGTGGTGACTGTATTAACACAGCATTTTTATGTTTTAAACAAAATATATTGTTACATTTAAAGTTATACTTATAGGGACCTAATCGTCAAACCAACTCAATTTCGTTTGGGGCGATTTAGGTTTTAGAAATTTACTTATTTATTTTTAGAGATTTTGATAAACGGGTGAAAATATCGCAATTATTCTAAGGACCGATTCGAAAGTGGATTTCTTAAACATTAGTGTGATATAAAAATTATAAAAACCGAATCACGGCTTAATTAGGCTTCACTTGAAATCCCTAATCTCTAACGAGATGATGAGAAAAACAGAAAAGTTAAATTTAAACCAGCTTATGCTTCGGGAGCGGTCGAAAATATCGTCAACAAGTCATAATTCCCGTTTAACTTATTATACATTTAGTCGTACGTATACGTTTTCTTTCTAGATTTGAAAATATATGAAATATATTATCTGAATACTATTCTTCTCTGTATTAGATTTTACTACAGTTTTACTAGAAATTTCTGACCTCTAACGAGTTACCAACCAATATCTGAAGAGACAAATTTAATTTCTATCCACTCAAAGCACGGACAAGAATAATTTATTCATATAATGGTGATAATGGATAGGGGAAACTATTGGTATCTTCTAAACCGTAAGAGTTTTATTTAATTAGACAAAACTTGTAAAATTTTACCACAAGTTAACGTCTCGCTGTTGGCCAAGGAGCGGTTTCAAAAATATTGAAAGCAAAAACAATTATTGCCGGACACAGTGTTATTGCAAATAAAAATAAATCAGAAACTAAGGGTTCTCGCATAACATTTTTCCAAAAACGTTTTATTATTTTGAAAATTCTACGCATTCATAGGAAATTTGGCTTATTTGGCTCTTAGTTGATGAGAATAGACCCATAACTTCAATTTTTACATGCAGACCTGGCATTTTTTGTTATTCTTATCAATATTTACATTTGCCAAAATTTTGACCGAAAAAATAATCACCAAGTTTTGTTATCTAAAAAAAATCAGTCATGCATTTGAGTTATAAATTGCATGTATCTCTAGAAACGTTTGAAAATTTTGCATTAAGAAGGCTTCACTTGAAACCCCTAACCTCTAACGAAATAGAAGCAAAACAGGAAAACTTTTCTTTTTTTCCAATTTTCTTAATTTTTGAAAGCTCCACGCTTTGATAGGAAATTTAAGAAAATAGCACTTACTTTATCGAACAAAGCCACTAACTCCAATTTTTTTATTTGCAAAAATAACTTCTTTGTTATTGTTATAAGAGACAAGCTTTCTTCTTCAATTCAAAAGTAAATGGAAACATGTACATTTACCGACGTTTTGGCCGAAAAAGTGTTACTGTTAATGTGGATTATTTAATTTTCTTGTTGACTTAATAAAACGCGGAAATAATTAAAATGCTATTACTTAAACTGTGGTGCCGCATCAATCACAGGTAGTTCAGCTAAAAGATAGACAAGAAGAATATTATTAAATTTTTCAAGATTTTGACAAACTTGTTGCATAACAGAAAAACATAAGTATATTAGTTCTTCTGTTCCATGCGAGAGATTATTTTCGAAAGCGGGTACTATTATAAACGACCGAAGAACTAGACTTAGTAAAAAGAATACGTTAACAATATTCTTAAATGTTATTTCATTTTTAAATTAAAATTAGCTTGATAAACATATTCGCATGCAAAGCGTATATTTTATTTAAACCACTCAATTTTATTATCAGTTTTTTTTATTTTAAGTATTTTAAGTTTTTTGTTTTTAGAATATATTATTTTTAGTTTACCAATGCTGAAAATTATTTTTTTTAATAAACTAAATTCATTATTATCGCTATTTCTACACTTTTTACGCTTTTTAAGCAACATGTTAGTTTTGGAACCACATGTCGGAACCTAATACCAAAGTGGAACTGCAACGTAACCAGATTCAGAAAAATAACCGTTTAGCAGATCTCTACTGTGCGATCCAAGGCGAATTATTTCCTCTTCAGGTGTTAAGCAAAACTATTATAAACTATTATCACTTTTGAACAAATTGACTTCGATATATATAAAGATATAACAGGGCATTTGTTTTTACGCAGAGCTTGATCGATAGCTATATTTTCCTAACTAGATTTCCTAATAAATGTTGTATCGTTTCAAACTTACAGGCAAACAATGTTAAGTTGGAGCCAACCATCAAAAACGGCAGAAATATGTTAATTTTTGTGAGATTCTTTATGTCTTCTGAATAAGTACGAAAATCAAAGAAATAGCATAATAAAAGTAAAAAATGCGAACGTAAAATAATAATACAATTTGCAAATCAAAGAATGTTTTAAAAAATTTATATTTTCAAATGTTTCAAAAGCTGAAACATGACTAGCTAATTACAGTATAATTTATAACATAAAGTAAACCGTGATAATAGTTAAGTTTCGAAAGCTCACTAATAGTAGATAACAAAGTCCAGAACTCTATTAAGCGCTCCATTAACTCTTGATCCCTCAACTAAAAATTTCACCGAAACAATTTGGCAATGAAGCCTACAAAGGAACCTACCGGATTCAATTAGAACTTATAACGAACAAAGTTTTTCTTAGTGGATACTTTAGCCAACAGATTATTACTTAGTTGATGGTAGTTCTGATCGTCTGTCGTTCAATGTTTTGCAATTTACGGCTTGTTTTTGACAACAGAGACTGAGAATAAAGAAAAACCGAAATACTAAAGTAATACATTTGTGTCAACACAACAAATTCCCAAAGCAAAAGTATAAAACTCCGCAGTATTTGGTTTCTATTTGCTCTGGGGAATAAAGTGAAATAAAGTACATTACTATATTGACAAGCTTTATTAAACCCACAGGGAGTTGGCGGTTTGCACAAACATCTGGCGACACTTCAGCACAAATTCTATACATCTTCAGCAACAACAAATTTTTATACGTGAAAATAAATAACAGCATTGTTTTGGATTATATGTTTTTCTAACTGAAGAACTGCGATATTTTTGCCCTTGCCGCCTTTAATAATATCTAACATTGCTTGAGAATATGTTTATGTGTGTTTTAAATAATATTTTATTAATTTTTACAACATACACAGGGATTGCTGCTGATATAGTATTTTTTTATGCACAAGGTATATTTCTACACAACTTTTGTCAAGTTTAAAGTCTCAAATGGAGTAATCTGCTTTTTATAACATTTTCAGTTGTTTTGAGTGAAAATGTATTCCTGATGGCCAAATGAGACTAACATTTCACAATTTTTTTGAGAAAAGAAAAAAGTTGAACGGTTTTGCTTTTAATAATCCATTAACATTTTAACTTTTTTCTTTTCTCAAAAAAATTGTGAAATGTGCATATTAGTCTCATTTGGCCATCAGGAATACATTTTCACTCAAAACCACTGAAAATTTTATAAAAAGCAGATTATTTATGTTAATGGATTATTAAAAACAAAACCGTTCATTGCATAAAAATAATTATTTATTAAAATTGATATCTGCCCATGGAAAATTCCTGAATCTGTGTAAGTAAATTTCAAATTTCGACTATTGCAAAATTTTCGTATGATTTGTCGTTTCACTTCGTATAGAGTCGAGCTCGACAGTTCTAAGGAACATCGCTAGAGTGCGTAATTTGTAGCAATAAATGTTAAAATTATTATTTTGGCTATAACTCTGAAACAAACAATGATATCGAGTTGCGGTTTACACGATTTCTCTAGCACATTTAACTATTTTTCGATTATGATCAATAATTATACTGTACCATGTAAGTTTTGGTTAAAACGAAAAAAAATTTACCCTCTAGCAACGTTGTTGAAAAGTATCAGGATACGACAGTGAATAGTACTTACATTTTTCTCTCTTGACCAAGCTTAAAATTACTGAAATCGAACAAGTTGTTTAGGATTTACAGCGATTTAAAATATTATTTTTTCAATGGCTGCCTCCACTTGAATCAAGATCGTACATCACTGAGGTTTCAACCAAAATGAGGCAAAGGTCGTCAAACTTTCTATCCATTTTACTAAAGATATACCTTAATTTGTAAAGTCAAAAATTATTTTCAGAATTTTCTTATAGTCACTTTAGCAATGAAATATTTATCCCTGGATTTTCACGCCCAGTACCATCTGAGAAATGGCCAGTAGCCCTTAGCGAAACACTCGGTATCTACGGTTCGCCTTGTTCGTGTCGACTTTTGCAAATTTTATTTTTGAAATTCAACATTGAATAATTTCGATTTTTTTCTACTGACATCAACCAAATTATTTCTAGTAGCAGAGAGTTAAAAAACGACAAAGAAATGCTCGTTATTTAATAATATTGCATGAATGTTGATGAATATACATACGATTCAATTTTGCTGGCAGCAAAAATTTTAAATAATTATTTTGTCAGAGTTAATGACAACTCCAAATTAAGTCCTGCCTGTTATATTCATGCAAATAAAAGCTCAAATTGGGGCAAATAAATGGGGAATGCTGGGTTAAAAAGCCGCTATAAAAGCTGAAAACATCACAAGGCTTCTTTTGTAGAGCTCGTGGAACAAAAAAATGAGCAGAAATAAAGGAATCGGTATTTTTGTTACAAAAACGCCGAAAGAAAATTGAATAGCACATTGAATTTTCATCTCTTTTTCACTTAAGGTTTTCTACAATTTCATAATAATCATTAGCCAGTCAAACAGTTTATAGTGATGTTGAACTTTGGCCCGACCATAAAGAACGAACAATATCAATGAAAAAATTATCACGGTGCAAAATTGGAAAATGATTCGAGAATTTTGTTCTGATAGCGAAAACGATGATTTAAAAGTAAACGCAAATATGAGTTCCTGGCGTCAAAATAATTTTGTGATTTTAATCTTAAGCGTAAGGGATTATTGTCACACGCGTAGAAATGCTTGAATCCTGATTAAGAATCGCTTTAACGCTATTAATCTTCCGCTTACATTGAATCGCATTTTCCGTAAATTATATATTATGAAAGAATTTTTGTTAATCGCTAACTATTAAATATTTTCATTCAAATTCTTCACATTCGGGCTACAGAAGAATTCTCACCCTGTAGTTCAGAACCATTGCCTTGAATCTCTAAAAGCCCATGAAGACACACTTGTATTTCGGAGCAAACACGAATAATTTAGATATAGCCCTTAATGTTTAACTACTATAAACTTTGTAGGTAAACCCACATTTAAATAATGCAATAAAATATCATGCGAGGAAGGAAAACATTGGAAACGTTTCCAAGAAATCATTCGCTTTTATCAGAGCGTAGTTTTCCTATTTCGGCTAGTCACGATATATTTTTTTCCTGTCACGCAAACCCTAGTTTCTTTTTGCAAATCAAACACTGTTTATATGCATTTTATAAACACTAGCTAAAGATACTTAAATAGGTGCGGCAAATGCTTTTAAAATCTTTATTTTATCTTTTCAAAAAATTTATTTTTTTGTAATAAAATACATTGAAGCGTTTATAATATCGCAGAAAATTCACCCTCGGCGATGTTTAATTGGGATTTCATTTATCTGAGTTATTCCGGAAATTCGATATCGAGCAACTTGGCGGGCTTTGTGTAGATATTATAACGTTTCAATTTCTAACGCAGCATATTGAGACATAATGGAAAATTTGAGGTGTTAATCTCTATCAAATATCCGTCTCACATTTTCAAACTTTCTATTAAAATAATGATATTGACTTTTAAAGTTCGAGAAAAGTCTACTACTAGAAAGGTTTTGAAGTTTCAAAGAGCTCAATCTGTTGTGTGATTCTTTTATTATACATGGTGATGAGAGTTTCTGCATTTTTATGTAAAAATAATGCTTCAATTTTAAACACAGCGTCACATTTGGGGGGCATTTTTTGAAGACGATTTAGGTCAAAACGACATAAAATCATCTCTAAGCTTTTTCGTTCGTCAGTCTAATTTCGGACCACTCTATAAAAAAATTTTACACAAATTTTCTTGACGGTGTTTTACTAAAAAAGAGAGAAATACGATATGAAAAACCACATGGGCAAACCCACTTCGGCGATTTTAAAGATCTGAACCAGAAAGCGAAAGAAAAAACGCAAATATTAATGAAAATCTCCAATTATAAATTTTCTAGGTTTTCATCCCGTGTAATTTATTGCCAATCGGCGTTATCGTGCCTGGAGAAAATCAAAGATTCGAACAGCAATTTGAAGGGCAAACTAATTTCGGTTTCCAGTCAGTTTTTGTACCCTTTTTACGAAACGCTCCAAGCGAGGATTATGGATTTAGGACTCGAATTGGATGGAATATATGTATATCAAAATTGGCAATTACCAAATTGAGCAAAACTTGAATATTGCATTTGCAGAAAGCGCAGTGCTTAAAAGTTAATTAGGAATAACTAGTTCACCTTGGACTCTTCAAAATTAAAATCAGGAACATAAACTAACAGTTAATTTCCAACCTTGCTTGGCCAAATTATTTGATAACACAACTACACATTTCCGTGTCCATTTTTGAGTTTCAAAATGTCCAACTCACTTGCGTCTTTAATTTTAGGCAATATTCTTAAGGAAGTAATTAGTGTTCCTAATAGACTACGCCATTAGTTTCGAAAGAAAAATAGCTGCTGAATGATATAATATGCGAGATAAATTAAACTCAAAAAGATAATTCGGTGTATATGTGCGACTTAAATAGCTTTAATATTTGCGCAAATTCCTTTAACAGCGTGTAACATTAAAGGTATACAAAAATTTAAGCACATTAATGTCACAATGGACATCAATTGCAACATGTTCATAATCCCATTAAATACCAGACAAAAGTAGCAAAAATACAATGCTGATTATTTTTCCGGAATTAATACGTGGGCAAAATACGGGACGAAAACATTTCATGGCCGTTGACATTACGAAAAATATGGGCATGTTTTCATAGTCCCGAACAAAAACAAAACCCCGATAAGCCATTGGGGCAGTAAACACGCAAGATCTTTTGTGTAAGGCTTTGGTCCACACAAACAATGATCTTAGTTAAATTAACAGTTAATATACCGAGTAGAACTATTTAATATAGCAAAGTAAAGACGCATGTGTTCAGATGTAATAGTTGCTTTTTGTATAAAGCAACATGTTTATTGAATTAATTATTTATGTTAAAGGACTTGAGGACTTTCTGGTGTCTGAACTAACCAATTTTCTTTGAAGAAAATACTTTGAAAACTTGCAATGGCTGAAGCAAAAAACTTGTTTTATTGGTAATAAAAGAGTAAAAAACCAAGGCTACTTGAAGAAGCCGCTCAAGTCGAATTTCTCGGTCAGTTTTAAAATCGATTAGAAAATAATTAAAATTGAACAAGTTTCATCCGGATAAATTACGAACGCTTTCTGATGAACCCGGCCATGAGAATCCAAGGAATGACTATCCAAATACTGTATAGATTTTCAACTTCAATAGGTAAACTAAAATAAATATATAATAGTGGGCCCTTTTTCATTTCAGTTCATTTTATAAATATAAATCTCTGATTCGGTACATACGCACATGTACACTTTTTACGAACTTCTTCAATATCTCTAGATGAGAGTAAAACCACAATATAAAAATTTCAACATGCTTTTGATGCCTTCTTCCTTCTAAACAGGATATTTTTAGGACATTTTACAAAAGCGTTTACTGTTTACAGAAAATTGAAGACAATAAAAAACATTTAAAAAAGTATTATTGTAAAAAGCATTAAATGTATGACAGAAAATTAATCTGCTACTTAAATGGTTATATTATTTTTTATCCACTTGTTGCATGCACAGGTATGTATGTATTTACGAGTGAAAGTGTTTAAAGAATGATTTAAAAAATGTAAATCCGTTAATTAATTTGTCTGCTATATCAAGATGCTGATGACGATCTGAATATAATCTAATTGCTTCGGTTGTAACATATTTTACGAGTTGCTTACGCGCGCTCATTTCTTTCTACAATCATCAAAAAAACCTTTTTAAATAAAATAATCTCCCCGTTCAAGCGTTGCTTGCATAAGTAACCATATAATTAATAATAACTTTCCGAAAACCTTTCCCCTAAGCCCTGTGACAAATAAAACTCTAAAAATGCAATTTTAATAGGTTTTCCGCTCTCTAGTCATCGTCGAGCCATGCAAAATTAAAAAGAAAATTACATTCAGCCTGAACTTTGACTTTTAAGTTTCGGTCGCTTCTAGATTTCAATATTCGATCGATCAAGGCTTCTAGCCGTGTCAAATAGCAAATATTTACCGGAACCCCTGGACCTTAATGAGAAAATATGGCTTGCAAACTAACTTGATCAATGATTCCTGTATGATGCTCATATTTCCAGGCCGCGACTCTATCCAGGAAACTTATAATAAGCTTGGAAAGCCACATTAAGCTCAAGTGCGGCTTTGGAAGTTGATATTTTGATACAACTCAACTGAATTACCAGCCTGAGATTAGAAGGCTTTGAAGATGAAAAATATGGTTGTTCACTATCTTTTCCGAGTCCGAATGTTTTATGGTTTAGTTGTGAGAAAATATCAACTGCAATTATCACAATTGATTTTAATGTGACAGGTTCGGTGGAAACCAAAAATGTTAAACTACATCAGAATAGACCGGATTTTTAAGTGTAAACTTTTATAAATTTATTTATTACGGCCTGGCAGAAAGAAGCAAACAGAAATCGCATTAGAGCATAGATCGACTTAAACCATCCATCCACTTACGAAATTAATCTCTGGATTATTTTGTTATAGTCGATAATGAAAGACATTTTATTGAGGGCGATAAACCCTGAAAACCAAGTGAAATTGGGATGTAAAAGATATCAAATTTAGCTGTAGCTCTTAGCTGATAAAGCTCAAATTCTTGAAAAAACGTTAATATCTTCAGAAGTGGAAGATTAGAAGCAGATCATTACTTGAAGGTTGCGAGGTGAAAAAAAAACTATATAAGAGCCAATAAAAACGACCAAGACTGTCAAAAAACCAAGATAAAGATAGATAAATAAATTCAGAAAGATCTGAAAATAATATACTATAAAGCATTTAATTATACTCGTTACTTGTGGAAGTGAAATAAGCTACTGCTAACTACTCTGTCTAAATGTTTGGTATATGAAAAAATAATTTAATATACATTATACCTGCCTATCAGTATATTAATTAATACTAGTTTAACCTAAATATCAGTTAGGTAAGAAATTATTCTTCGAGCAAAGTTTTTGTCACACAAGAAAAGTTTCATCAAAGATTTAATGGGAAGCGCAAAACCAAAAGATTTATATTTTAGGCAATGTTGAAAGCCGTACCTGTTTTTGCTCTTTCCAAGAATAGAATTTTCTTGATGCCACAGATAATGGACGAAAAGTGAAATGAAACTTCGCCGGTAAGAGATAATGTGTAAGTCTACATCTGACATTTTATTTGGAAACTTAGACTCAGAAGATTAAATAGATTGGTTTCAATCTAAGCTTTTGCCATTTTTGTAGTCGATTAGGGCTAAAACTGTATTGATTCAAATCTGATAGAAATCGGTTAGATTTGCAATTTCTTTCCATTTTTGGAAAAGGTGCAAGCAAAAGTTGCATGGTATTTGGATAACATTAGTATGAATTTATGTAGTGTTCTGAACAAAAAGTTCACATGAAATGCATTTATAAATAAAATCCTAAACTCTGAAACTCTATTTCACATGCGAAAATTTTACTAATTTGATGGTACTGGATTTTGGTATTAAGTAATGTAGTTCTTGGTTATCTGATTTAAAATGTAAACGGTTTTAAAATATTTACAAGTAAATTAATATTATTATTATTAAATCGAAAAGACTTGTTTAGTTTAAACGAATCGCAGTGCAGTTTAGTTAAACTCATCAACAGTTCATATAACCAAATATGTAAATGCATTTGATTCCATGAGTTTTGTTTTATTAAGTTTTTGTGTAATTTTTATTCTGTAACGATTCCTTATGAGAATTGATATATTTCGTAGTACATCATCATATCATAAGCTACTCGCTTTATTCTTACTTACGCCTTTAAAAAATTATCTGTTAGGTTCAAATCAATCAAAATTAGGTGAGCGTGGAGGCCAAGGAAGCGGCGAACCCGAAAGCGTTGAACTTCACGGTATAAATGAGCCGAGCTTCATTAAATTGAATTCCCATTGTCATTGACTTATACTTTTCAATCTAAAAAGGCTAATACTTTTGGTTTATTTCAAAACATAAATATCTTTAGTTAATTTTATAACCACGGAACTAATGTGTTTCTTGAATGTTATACTTTTTCGGATATTGCTCAAATTTTGCGGGTGCCCCTATTGATGATTTTTTCCTGCTGTTTCCAGTTCCTGTTTCCTTGTTGTTTTCACCCCCCATTGTTTTAAATTAACTTAATGGCAACACAAAGAAGCAATTTTCTTTGGATTATTTCCGTTATCAACTTGCTGACAATAAAATATGTTGAAACGTTTTCTAAAGTGAAAAAAATGCCCTCAATTAATGAAGCTTTCGGCTGTCGACTACATAAAAGAAGCAAGTATTTTGGATTGAAAGCTCTCTTTAGTTATCAACATTTTTTGGGTCGCGACGCAATTCCAAACTTAACTTCTTTAAAATTTCACTCATTATATCGAGTGTTTCATTTATAATCAATACAGTCTTGTAGATTTACCACAACAGCACATTTTATAATAATGTTTAAATGTACCTTTTATAGATCTGAATTGACATAAAAAAAATAACTTAATTCTTATAAAGTATTGCTTTGGATATAAATGGGAAGAACTAACACTTCTCTGGTCTCTCATAATTATGAAAAATTGTTCTCGAAATTTTTATTTGCATTTAAAATTTTTGCAGAAAAAATAATTGCTAAAAAATAAGACAAAAAAGAAGTGAAATTTAAAGGGATAGATTAGTATGTGGATAACGGACGAAACGGATTTTTACTACCACCGGGAAAGGTTCATTTAGCGGCAATAAATAGATAATCGGGTTATCTCTAACGAACAGCCGTTAGCTGAAGTAAAGGAGCTACTTATTAGCTACAGCTTGAAGTAAAAAGTAGTTATAAAGAGCGAAATAAAAAGTCAAAAAATAACTGAAAAACTTATAGAAATACAAAGTTCTTTCGTCTGTAGCCGATTTGATTGAACGACAAAGATGGGATGAGCGACAAGTCACGGGTAAGGAGAAACAGATAAGAACAACTGCAAGTCGGAAGACTTCCAATGCACGGTCTATTTAAATTACCCTGTATAGTAATAATTTACCACCATCAGATTATCTGCGCTTGGTCTGAAATATTCATACTTTGAGCATTAAAGCAGGGATTTGAGTAACATCATCGATAAATGCACTGACAAATCATCCTATTTTGAACATCGCATATTAAAATAGAATTAATATTCACTCTGCTTTACAGCTTTGCTTATAAATTAAATTATGGCTTTCACGTTTGTATTCAATTGCTACGTAGGCACTTTAATGTAATATTTGCCTCCACATAAATTACCTAATATTTCAGTTAATGCGACTTTTATAGAATCGAGAATCTTTTGCATGAAAACTCAACATCAAACTGTAGGCAGGGTGTTTGGCTAACATGGGCTGTTTCCGAAACTTGCACAAAACGACTTTGAGTTTGCTTACAAAAAATGTATATTTTATATAAAAATTATTATATAAAGCAATCGTACTTGATTCATTTGGAATATGTCGAAAAAGTGGCGCTTTTGGTAATACAGCCGTTAAAGGGTTTAATTTAAATATATACAGGATGTCCCCGTTTTGGCACTCTCATAGGATCTCCGTAATTGTTAGTGCCATAAAAAAGTAGTATAGGTGTGATCTGCTCGTTTAAGGTCAAAATTAAAATGGTAAAATCAAAATTTTTTTTTGCTACAGAGATACAGGGGAAAATAAAAAAAAATCCATTTCAAAACATTCATTCATTCATTCATGTCCTCAAAACTTCAAAATTTTCTTAGTTAAAAAGGATACAGAAATATGTTTTATGCAAAAGGTTCTTTATAATCATTTTTGAATATTCTACCGTTTTGAGAATAAGTACTGTTACGGGGTCAAGTAAAATAGTTTACGAACTTATGCCCCTTAACTGTATACGGTTCCTGAAAAAAAGTTATCACACCTTTGAAAAAATGTAAAGTTTAAATAAAAATTTTATGTTATTAAGCCAAAGGAAAGATACAAAAAAACATGATTGTATTTCAGTGTCTTGAGAATGACCCCAATAAAAGAGTCGAAAACAAAAGTGAGGAAAAACTTGTGTTTAATTTTTCCCGTAGAATACGGACACTAAAACAAAACCCTTTAAATAAAAAGTTCAAATAAATCGCCTAGGAAACTAATGAATGAATAACTAAGGAAGTGTTGTATTATAGAAAACACTTCCGAATGCTTTTTTAGATTAAAATTGACAGGTTGTTCCGGATAAACAAATGAGTCTGATAACTTTTTTCCTTGACCCTGTATACTTATTCTGAAAATGGGAAATTATTTAACAAACATTATAAAGATTTCTTGTATAAGCCACATTTTTGTATAAAACATTGTTCAGTTTCTGGTTTAACTAAGATAAGGTTATTTTGAAATTGTTATATTTTTTATTTTTGCCTGTATCTCTTAAGCGAGCAGAAAAATATTTTAATGCTGAAAGAACAAAACCTTTTAAACTTTGTGTTTTTGTTTATTACGATTCAACCATTTGGCATCTACAAGAACGATTCCGCCATTTAAGATTGAAAGTTCATAAAAACATATAAGTCAAAAAATGTACTAATACTGTAAAATGTAATTTCAGGTACCTATAAGCAAATGAATAGAAAATTATTAGATTTTTTTTACAGTAACAATAATTTATTGAAACCCAAATTTTTCTTTCAATACCACCAAAAACGTTAGAAAGTAAATGTTTTCATAACACTTTATACAGGGTGAGCCAGCGAAGCGAGACCCCTTTCTTAGCTCGTATAGAAAAAGCGGCTGAAAAAAACGTTCTAAAAGTGTTGTGGTTGACGCCAAAGTATTTGTTTCTGTTACTTTGAAGTATACAGGGAGCTCAAAATACAGTCAAGTTTACTTTTTTTAATGGAATAACCAACTTTTTATTCCAGATTGGGGTTCAACATTACATTCAAATTATTTTTGAATAACAAACTATGTGACTAAATCCAATAGTTTTGAACATAACGACCTTTGAAGATGGGAAGGCAACAAAAGTAAACTTTATTATTGTTTTTAACTAAAATAAACGACATAATTTGAGAACCAAACAAAACAAAAAACAGAACATTTGTTTTAATATTCCTTTCAAATAATACCGTTTATTTTAGTAAAAAAAAAATAATAAAGTTCACTTTTGTTGCGTTCCCATCTTCAAAAGTTGTTATGTTCAAAACTATTAAATTTAGTCACATAGTTTGTTATACAAAAAATACTTTGAATGCAATGTAGAACCTAAATCTGGAATAAAAAGAAGGCATTGTTAATTCTCATTAAAAAAAAATTCCATTAAAAAAAATACACTTGACTATCAACTTTATTTGGAGCCACCCTGTCTACTTCAAAATAACATTGATTTTATTTCGATTGAATTATTTGGAAAACTTCAGTAAGACTTTCTAGAAAACATTTTACATGACTCCAGTCATGCACGTGCTCCAGCACAGATGTGCTCCAGCACAGATACTTTAATATGACCCCTGTATATTTCAAATCGTTTGTAGCAATGTCTTGTAATAAGGAACACACTCTACATGTTTAGTAAACCGCACCAATTCCTTAAGAACCAGCTTTTCTCTATAGTTTTTCATTACAAATATAAAAAAATCAATAACCGAATGGTAGTTTTGATTGTCAACAATTTTGTATGGCAAACTCACGAAAATCATGATTAAATATTGCAAATAAATATTAACATTGAAAATACATGCAGTTATAGATTTGAAACTAGAAAAATAGTTGTGAGAAAATTACGACTCACCTGCAAGCTCACAAGTCCGCTTCTTCCACATCAGGATGTCTGCTATTGAAGTCCAAAATCTTGAAGTTGAAGCACTGGAAGTTTGAACATCACAACACTATTTCATACACTTCGCGACTTCTAAACGTAAAACACGACTGAAACCCTCGATAAAGCAACAATCACTAGACATACAAACATTTTTTTGTACCGTGTGCCGGTTATGTATTCAACACAACAAATATTTTAAACCGAAACGACTACTTAAATGGAAAAGGAATATTGAAAATCTTTCATTTATTCGGGAAAATTATGGAAAAAATACCACATGCACTTAGTGGGTATGATCTGCAAATGCACGAGGTCGATTGATATATCTGATTTTTGGGCCAAATACAAGTGCTATGTTTACATTAGCGCACTGGTTTTAATATAAACAAACACGCATACCTAAAAAACCGTTTTGTTCGACTGATAGATGATAAGGGGTATTCGTTGACCAAAATAATCTAAAATGTATGCTTGCAAATAAAATCGTTAATATATAGAAAATTAATTGTTTTGGAAGTATTTTGGCCATTCCCTCTAGACTATTGGTTCATTTCGTTAATTAAAACTTTTTCTTTATCCATACTTTCCCTACAAGCCTCAATTATTTTTTATGAGGTTTGTCAGTTATAAATGGGGTTTGTCTAGCTATTCGGCCATTATCTCCAGTTCATGCAGGGAGTTTGCGGATTGGCCATCTTTGCGGATTTATGTCTTGGCGCAGTGGCTGATTTGAGCGCATTTATTTTCAGATTGTTCGAAAACATGCTTTTTTCTCTAACAATATGAAAATTGGTCGCACATTAAGTGAAATTTTACGGTTTCTTTCACTCGTTTTATGTATATAAAATTGCTTTCACTACTGAGAGATTGATTTAATTGACCCTTGAATATTGACGGAAAATCTTCAATTTCTTAAATAAAGCTTAATAGTCTAATTGATAAAATACTACAGAAATAAATACTAACATAATAACGTCTATATTGATATACAGGACCCCGATAATATAAAAGTCTGATTGCGTCTAAAAAACGGTTAGAGAAGCACAAAACATAAAAACCGTGTTTTTTAGATCTGCATACGCTAAATTATTTGCGAATGTCTCATAAAAGCACTACCGACATCAACTTTGTTTTTTCAATACCAATTCAAAATTGTCCTTCGTTTCTCAACTGTTTTTTGCCATAAAGATTTTGAAAACTAATTTATTAGAAACCTGCGTCTTGATGCAGCTTTAAAAGCAAGAAATATTCCTTCCTTTCCTTAGTGCTGAACTAACTTCATTAGCTGTTGAGGAGCATTTTCTACTAAGTTTTCAAATTTCAAATATTTTATTTCAATTGACTTTTATTTCAATTATTTTTTATTAAACCCTTTTCTCTTGAATTTATTTGGCATTTTGTACGTTTTTTTTTCATACTAATATGTTCTACCCTATACCTGATATGTTTGTTTAATGAAAATGAAATTTTCAGCTTACATATAATAATAATAAGCTTACATTATCGATCCTGTAATAATGGCTGAACCTAAATTACCCCAATTCATCTTCATCTCTTTATTTAAACAACTTATATGGCTATTAATGTAAAACATATGGTTTTCATTTAAAAATGAGTTTGATTCATTTGAAATATTGGAACTTTGTTGCTTTTTAGAAAATGCATCTGAGCACTTAATCAATATTTAAAATCAACAAAAGTACCTTTCATCTTCTTACCGTCTCTGAGATATTCATGTTAAAAATGCCTATTGCAATGGAAAAAATAAATTACCCGGCAACGGAAACGGACTAATATGAGGTGTAAAATTATTGAGAATTTAATGCAGAATTCAGAAATGAAGCAAAAGTTTGGCTGTGCTATAAAAATAATAACTGTATTAAAACTTTTATGACAAGATAAATGTAGAAAAGTGTACAGCGAAAAATCTCAATTTCACAGTAAAAGCTTAACACGGGTTTGCCATTTAATAAGTTTGAAAGCAACTCATTTTAATCCATCAAAAACCAGTTTCAAATTTACAGCGTATGTGGAGTAAATTCGAAACTAACTTATAAGCTCATAAGCTTCTATGCAAAGAAGAAATCCGTTTTCCTGTCACAATTTATCTTCTTCCTTGTCGCATTTTCTGCGTAACAAAATAACGCACATTTAGCAGTAATCACTCAAAAACATAATAAACCTGCATTAATTACACTGAAAACTATCAGTTAAGTAAGAGAAGTTTAGAAATTTCAGAAACAACACAAAACATGTTAATGTTAACAATACAAAACCTGAACAGGAACAGAACGCCTACCTTAATTTTTAATACATTAATAAATTCTTCTTTGCATATATGGATAGTATTAATTGTGCATTCAGTTGGCTATTACTTTGCTTTGTCGATTCTTATTTGTTAATTTACAGGGTGAATACGTTTCTTTATCTATGTTTTATGATTCTAGAACTATTCAGATACTTTATGTAATACCGAATAAATTTATTGAGCCATTCGATTCGGTCTATGATTATGCTGATTAGGCTTCTGAATAATTACAAGATGCAGTTTCTATCGTGAAACGCACACTTCCATATCGGTAAAACAATATTACAGTTTACATCAATTTTCGTCCAAGATATAAAAAAACTCATACATAATTAATTTAATTTATTAATTAGATTTATATTGATTACTCTTAGACCGAGTTAAAAATTAGCGTGTGTGTGTTTAACTTTAATTTTAACTCCTCTATTAATTTTAAACCAAAAATTGCTTGTTTGACCTTTTTGAAAAATTATTGATGAAGTTACATTGTTAAAATATCTGTGAAAGTAAAAAATTAAGGAATTTATCGAGAACACAAAACATTCCAATGAGTATCTGTAATCGTTTTTGAAATTTCGGGTTAAAACATCAAACGCAAAATAAAAAGACAAAGTTTATACAAAAACTTCATTTTTTACACCCGAAAAAAAAATAAAAAAATACCCTCTGTGTTTTTATACATTTTTTATATTTTATAAATGTTTCCCTGAAATACTTTCGGTGTGGTTAACTCTGCGGATAAAACGCTTCTTTACAAAGATACTTTGTAAGTGTCTAAGAAAAAATAAGTCATACCGAACAGTTTTCTAGACTCAGCCTCTTCAAAGCTCTAGCTGAATAGCATTATAAAATATCAAAAGAAAACATTCAATACGGTTCTTTCCTTATTTGAATATGGTCAATAGTAGGATTGTGGATATAAAAAGAATTGTGGAGCTTCGGGTTCTAAACGCCGGCAGACTATGAGTAGGTGAAAGTTTATACCTCAAGTACTTTAATAAAATTACCTAAAACATACGTAGGGATAATGAACAAAATGATGCTGGAACTTTAGGCAACGATGTAATAAATTAGGAGAAAAGAAACCTCTATGGAAGCCAGAGAAAAAAATGGAGAATGCTGAGAGAAAAGCTAGAAGTCAAAGATACCATACGAACCAATAAAATCACGACAAAACAGTGGAATCTATACGAGGAAGAGGAAGACGAAAATAAGGAACAGGCGAAAATCGATCATGAAGAAAACAACGACATAGAATTAACAAATGATTAAACACGATTTAAAACACCTTAAAATTGCTTAAAACTAGAAAAAGCCCCGGACCAGACGAGATCACTAATTATATGCTTAAATACGGAGGAATAAAATTACAAAATGAACTACTGAGCCTATTTAAAAATATCACAGAAGAACGGAAAATACCAAACGAATGGAAGAACAGTATAGCAATACCCATTTTTAAAAAGGGGCAGAAAGCCTTATTGCTGATTCCGAAGACAACCTCCAAAGACTATTCCACTCTTATAGTGCTCAAAATTTAGCACTATTTATCAATCTGTAATAAAAGACGTGAGGAAACTGTCTTTCTTAAGACGAAATACCCAATAAGCAGTTGGTAAAAAAATACATTTTTTTAAGTTAAGCTTCTTACTTCAAACTGGTATCTTGAAAAAACGTCAAAATGATCAGCGAATCGTCTCATCGCTTTTGTCCAAGGATTCCTTTAATTGATTAGACTTGTTGAATTTTAAGTGAACGTGTAACGCAAATGTAAAATACAAAAATCATCTAACGAACCGAAAATATGCCTGATGTTTAATCCAATAAAACGCAAGCAATAGTTACTAAAATTCCTCGTTTCTGCACGCAAAAACTAGATCAGTGCGGCAGTGAAGCCTTAAAATTATATAGAACCTAAAACGGCCAATTTCCATATAAATTAAACGACACTAAATATTAAGTGAAACCTAATTTACATGGAAGACGGCATTTTATGCTTTTATAAGGGCCCACTTGTAAGACCAAATGCGCTAGTTAATCGAGTAAGCTAATTTGAGGTACCTACACTTTAAGTGGTTGAAAATTCAAATATAAATTGATTAAGACTGTTTAAATTTAGTCAGAAACCGCGTTGCTGGTGCAATATTCTAAAATTGATTATAACAATGGTATCATTATTACAGAAAAACATAGCTTTAAGAAAAAATAAGACCACTGAACTTTGAGTAAGCTCCCAAAAATAACACAATGATTGTTTATGACTTTTCCTCACTCTGACTTGATCATTTTCGTGCCAAATTATTCATTTTCAACCCTCTAAAAATGCATTACAACACCTAAACAAACGAAAACAATGCCAGAGATGAAAATATTCTCGTACCCTTCTCGAATATGGATTTTAGAGGACTAAGCGCGCGAATGGCACACGTGCCATTCAGATCACGTAGCTATCTTACTAATCTCAGATTATTGATGTGATAAGGGTTCGAATGGATGAGAAAACCGTTTTACTTCTCATCGAATTTCACTTCGGTTTAAAATTGCTCTGAATATACAACTTCCCGTTTGCGTTTAGCCGATGAAAGAACTTTTCACATAAATTTACTAAAATCTTGTGTTAACTATTTTTACGCGCAAAAACTCCGTTTCGGTCAAATAAAAAAGCAATTAATCTTAAAAATAGACTTTGAAGGAATTAATATTACTAGCTCTGATATCAGTATTATCCAATATTGTACAAACTGTGACATTTACTGGTTCAATACTTTTTATTTCGTAGCGCGTTCCCAAGCATCAACCATCCCATAAATAATTCCACTTTCTAGCTGTAAATGTGCACAAAAAGTACATAAAGAGACACGTAATGGGCTCGAACGCTATTTTTAGTAGGCCAATTAATTTCCAGCGACAAATAGTTAAACGGTGATTCATGGTTAAATATTTGTCAAAGCAAAGACTGCTTCTCTGATTAATTAGAAGATAGTCGGGCAAAGAAAATGCAATATTTCACCCTGTATGCAAGAATGAAAATATCAACAAAACATATAAAACCATTTATCAGACAGTTAGTGAAAAGTTACTTTTAACGACTGCAACTCCGATGCGATAATTTACTCGGTAATGCAGCCATATAAGCAAAAAGTATTTAATGATGAATTTAATTATAAAAATATATCAATCAAAAATTAATCTAATGAATAAGGATAGGATGAAAGTTGATCTAAGGAAGTAAACAATTGAACAGCTTAGCACAAAAATATATTATAATTATCTGTGCCAATACAAATGAAAATATCGGTATTAAAGACTCATAGGTTTAAAAGAAAATATGTTTAATGTTTCATTTCTTGAGAAACAGCTACAAGTAATTTCAAATCTGCTTAATGGTATCATTAGCACTTGTTTTCGCTGAAATACGTAATTAGAAATACCGAACTACACGAAACAATTACTTCCAAATGCGCACTTGTTTAGAGATTCATAACATGCAGTTTTCTTGTTTGGCACATAAAGCTTTTCTAACAGGAAAATAATGTCCTCATTAATAAGCAGAAAGCGGACATTTTCCTGTACACTCATCACAAGATATGAATTTTCATGAAGCAAGAAACTGTTACCCGGCTTTTCCGAGTTATGGTTTGTTGGCTGAGTTCGAGGGGTTGTTTGGCAGTTTGCACACAGTTTCTATTATTGTCCGGATATACAGGAGTCAGATATATTAATATGTAACGAGTCAGAAATAATGAACTTCTTATTTTCCTTTGCAGGTGAACCCCGACTACACGATTCCGACGTTGGTCGATGGGGAATTTGTGAGTTGGAACACTCACGCCATTTTAGGATACCTGGTGAATAAATATGGCGAAGACGACAGTCTATACCCGAAGGACCCAGAGAAAAAGGACCAAGTAGAGCAAAAATTATTTTTTGAATCTGATACGCTATGTCCCAGAGTCAACAGCGTCATTGTAAGGATTTGTTTAATCACAGTTTTATTATCCAAGCAATTATTTTAACTGATTATATGAGATTTTCTCTGAACTATCTCACATCAAATCAAATAATGCACACAAAATCGACTGCTCAAATGTGATTTTTAGAACAGTAAATAAAATTTGTATCAATCCGAATAAGTCGAGTACCTAAACAAAACAGCGTTTACGTTTCAAACATAAATACCCTGATTAAAAGACGTTTTTGTTTTCAGCAGGCGATCATAGTAGAAAACGAAAAAGAAATCCGCACCGAGAAAATAAGTGCCATTACTGAGTCCTACATGCTACTGGATGGGTTTCTTGAAAATAAAAACTTCCTGACTGGAGATAGTTTGACGATAGCTGACCTGTGCTGTGTAGCCACAGTCAGTACAGCTACAGTTATCACTCCTATATCGACTGAAAAATATCCCAATTTGTCTCACTGGTACCGAACATGCAAAAATCTAAACTACTACGAAGAGACCAATGGTGTCGGATTGAACAACCTGGATGCTTTAGTTGAATTAAAACTGGGACGCCCCAGGACAAAGGAACTATGTGAATAGCACTTCTTGTGAATACTTTTGTGATATTTTGTACAATTTTTACTCTAGGCTACTCCTATTCGTGATCTATTTAATTATTTATTAACTTATTGACGCAAGTTTCAATATTGATTATTATAATAAACGCACAAGTATATCTACCACCCACATAATTTATTTCCCTGATAACATTACAATCACTACATCATTTTAGACTTTCATTTGCATAAGACACTTCTACTGATTTTTGCTTCAAGTTAAAACTGGTTACCAAATTGTAAAAATGCCGACAAAAAGACGGTAGAAAAAAAACCAAGTTAAGAAGTCTTTTAAATGTCGCTTTTCAGCTGTAAACTGGAGAGTTGAATTTTTTCCCCTGGTTTAAACGCTGGCATACCTAGGTAAGGACAAGTTGCACATCGGAAAGCATCACCGAGATAGCACTAAAATGACAAAAAACACTACTTTTTTAATGTTACCTACGCAATGTTTTAGATAGTTTAAAATTAAGCCGCATGTGTTTAGACGCTTTATGGGTTGATCGCCACAACAATAACATGGCTTATAAGATAATATCTTGTATAGGAAAAGAAAAAAGACCAAATGGGGAATACGAAACATCAAAGGAATTGCCGCGGTCTGGACGCATCTTTACAAGTCACACAATTCTTGCTGCATAAAGTCTGGTTTCTTAAGATCGAATGCGTCCAAGTTGCTCGTTTAATAGCTGCTATCCACATTTTCCGCCGTTTTTAATAGTTCGTTCATACGTGGATAATAGCAGGCTTCTTTATATGTGGGAATTCAAAAAAATCTCAGAGTATGATCAGGATTACTATGACTTCCACAATTCACTAAAGTCAAATTACTGGTGTTTTTGCAATGCAGAGTCAAATTGAAAGAACACGATTTTCCAGGGGATTAAACAAAAGTTCGCTAAAATTCTGTGACTGTAAAATTAACCGTACAACAATTCTAAAAGCTTGCTAAAATCGTTTAAAGGCACATGTAAACAAAGGGACTAGAACAAAGTGCCCTCCTTAAATATGATCAGAAACTTACGCTTCCACATGAAGATTTTGGTGCATCAGAGGTATTCACAATCTTTCCACTCTGGGCCTCCGCAGTAAGTTCGTCAGCCAATCCACAAGAACAATCTTTACATGCCTTGCGTTTGCCGGTGGTGCCACATACTGTAAACGTTAATAAAATGTTACTTTTGTGTATGAAAATACATGTTCATACATCATACAGGGTGGCTCATTTTAAAAGAACCAGTCCGGTAAATTATGGGGAATAAAAGAAAACGTGTTAGACAAATGTTGTATAGTTATTAGGGGGAAACTCGGTGGCGATACACAAATTTTAGATAGATACCGCTTCTAACATCAGGTGGGGAAGTGTTTAATTTTTTTAAATCGATTGATATTTTTTTACTACGAAATCCGATTCCGCCTTTATTTCCAAACAAAACGTATTAAGGGGGTAGGCATGAGTAGATGTAAGTTTAAGTGCGCTTGTAATTGTTCTGAGTTAATCAACCTTTTTTTCTCATGACAGTTTCCTGATATTTTACAATTTCAAATTCTAAAAAAAAAATTCAAATAATAAATAATACGTTGTTGGCCTTTGTTAAATTTTTGTTTACATTCTTTGCTTTCGTAACTTTTATATTCGATTTTATATTTTACAGGCGCAGAGCATACCATCGATTAATACGAATAGTTAAAAAGTTACTTGTGATGAGAGGCGAACTGTTCCCTTTATATATCTCAAGAAAGAATGGCTGAAGAGACTTTCACCAACAGATCCATGAAGAATGTGTACAAACACAAATCTAGTCATAATTGGCTGTTAGAACTTTGCGTAAAAAGAAATATGTTTTAAAAATAATTTGCAAACGTCTGATAGCTTGCAGTTTTTTACTTAATTTTATGCTTAATTTTAATTTTTAACTACTAACTTGAGAAGTCACCATTATTTACTCTCTTCCCTTAATAATATTTCTCTCCCTAGGTCAATAACAATAATAGAAAAGTCCCTAGGTTAATAATGAAATATGTGTGTTTTGCTCTTGCTTTTATTTTTATTTTGCCCACAGTTCGGGTGATATTCCATCCATTTCCACTCCTAAATCACTGTCACTTTAAGATTCACTAATTTTTCGCTTTCCAAGTGTTTCATAGAACTTTTATATATTTTCTGAAGACCAATAAATTATGTTGCGGCAGTTTGACTGATCGTCAGGCTATCAAATATTGCGATACTTCAGAAAACTAATGGGCAATTCAAAATATAATTAATTCAATTAAGGCAATTATTCGGGTTAGTAGAAAAGTAAATTATAGACACTTCGGTCGATAAGGCTTCTCGACCTAGGTATATAAAATACTATTTCAATTTCCTACAAGAAAGTGAAGGCATTTTGAAGCAGTCCGCCCCAAGTTAATTGGTTGTGACGTCATTATTTGAGTCACCATATTGAAATTTACTCATGTCCGAGATTGGTTTGAAACATTTTTTCTCAAATAGTTTCTTTTTCATATTCCGTGGTTGCCAGCTTAAGTGTTTGTTCCGGGTGATTTGAAAATATTAATTTTTGTTGAATCAGATATTATTGTTAGAGCTCGGTCTTACAGAACTATTTTTATTATTCATTATTTAATTAAACAATCGGCACGAGATAATTATTAAACATTCAAATTGTCAGAAAGTCACAAACAAAGTAACAATATGTTCAGATGTTCGGCCGGTTGCTCCCTTTGCCCATGATCTAAATAGGAGCGCTAAGGCGTCCATTGCAGGGATGACACAAAACAGTACTTTTCAGTCACATGTTCCATCTGTGACTGTTCCAAGCTCGTACCTGTTCCAAGTATCTGTGATTTTTTATCACATGTTATTTTGGCCCATGATAAATATTGGTTTGTACCTGAAACCGGGTTAAGCGTATTTTGAGTCCAGTCGGATTAGACTTAAAAGGCCTGTTTCGGGCACTGAAAATATGATGGTAAAAGATTATTGGAAGTTGCTCGGAAGGATGTCTGAATATTAGGACAATAGTTTGAGCGCGATTCCCGGCTGTGGAACATTGTTTAAATAATTAAAGAAAGTGCGAAAGCCCGTTTTTTGTGCATAATTGATAAACCGTTGATGCTATTGAAAAAAATCCTTTTTTCAAGTATTAAAAATACCTATGATATCAGGTAAAGTACATTAAAATCCGTTCATTAGTTTACTCAAAAATCGGAAAAAAACCGTCGATTTCAGCGTTTTGTTAACTTTCAATAAGTAATTAATTTAGTTTGCTTTGTCACAGTCAGTAATGAAATTGTCATTTATTGTACGTTGTAGTATAACTCTTTACGAGTAAAATACAGCCTCAAAAAGGTCTCTACGACGTCTCAAGAAAAATGTATTTAGAATCTGGCAAGAGCCCTTTTTACATAACAAATAGGAATGAACAAAAAGTTATGAATATTTGAAACTCAAATTTATACCACTTATAAAGTATACAAAAACCTTCAAAAAAAGTTATAGTGAGATTTTTTGAAGCAAAACCAAATTAATTATAAAAAATTTTGCTTTCATCTATTTAGTGCCCGGAAAAAATCTAATCTAATCCGACTACACTAATTGTTCCATTGAAGGAGATTCTCGCCATTTCCTACTAATTTGGGTGCGAATTTGCCGGGTCAGCAACAAATTATGACCGAAGACCGAATGCCTTTTGTTCCTTTATGTATGCAAGGGCTGATGATCAAAAAAAGTTCATAACATTTTTTCATATTTTTTCTATGCTAATCACTGCCTTATAGTGGAGGTGTAGAGCAGACGTTTATTTTGAACTGATACAAATGAATTTGGCGCCAGAAGAGAGTATAACTTTCTTTGGGCCATGAAGGTATTTTGTATAGTCAACATGTCGGACGTCTAGTTTGATTTAATCTAGTCTCTTGTACTGGTTTGATTGGGGTATTTCGGACCATGAGTGGCGATAGGATTTTGTTGTTAGTGAATTTGCGCGAAAAGATAATAAGTTCAGTCTTCCTACAATTCATTTTAAGTTTCCATTTGTTGAAATACGACGTCAATACACTCAGATAATGTGCAATGCGAAATTTCGCAGCCTGAGCATGAAATGACGATGTGTTAATAGCCGTATCATCCGCGTATTGTGTAATTTTTGTAGTAGTAAGCTATGGAATGCCTACTGTATACATGGTATACAGCAACGGCGAAATCACTATACCTTGTGGTACTCTTGCCGCGATGTGTCTTTTGGCAGAAGTGGAATTTTCCACTTTCACCTGGATGGTACGGTTTTGTAGGTAAGAAGCTACGTACAGTCCTTGGCGTTAACTTTGAGATGATGAACAAATGATGAAAGAAAAATGAGGAACTCTTTAGGAGGAAAAATATTTCCACGATGGTGGTGAAAATATGAGCCAAATAAACCGTTGTTTGCTCATTGGTTCCGAGCAATACATCACTAAAAAGGCGTACGTTACTAAAAAGAACAAAATGGTTGGATCTACATATAAATAAATTGTGTCCAAATTCTGAAGGATTTAGCCGAATTAAAAGGGAAAATCGTGGTTGTTTTAAAACATGTTTGGGTTTCTAAACCGCCATCCGTTGCTCCCCGCTTCTTTCATAATTTTCAAAATACGTATAAGTTATTCCTTCACCCTTACTGAAGATGTTTGTCAAGAATATTTTCAAAATAGCAATTGGAAACCTATTGTGACAATCATGACTAAACTAACAACGTCTTCTTACCTCTCAAACTAGTAGGATCGGGCTTCTTCAAATCATCCTCATCTAGCAGATCATCTGGATCTATCAGATCATCCTCATCGTCATCATCCAGCTTCCACACTGTCGCCTTTTTCAAGTTAAGTTTTACTGATGAACCCACGGCATACTTAGGCTTAAGTGCAGTCACAGAACTTTCCTTTTTGGCGACATTTACAAATCCAGCCGTTTTTAAATTGAATTCTGTGGCATCAACAAACTGAACTATTTCAAGCTGCCCTTCAGGTTTGAGAATACCCAACAGATCTTTGAGGAGTTGGGGAGTTAAAAGGTCGGGTTGATCATCGTAAATAACTTTTTTAACGCTGTCGTTTCCAGCCTCTGGATTCAAATACAGAAATATTAGGAGTAATTTGCTAGTCATTGTTAACTTTACCTTTTAGCAGGCCTAGATTTGAAATTAACTTTGAATCGGGAGATTCTGCATATTTAGTGCTGTTTTCGATCTGGGTAATTATTACTAGTGGAACGGGCGTCATAATTGTTCAATATTTTGACTTTAAATTTCAACAGTCTGTGATTTCAACCAAATAAACTATGGGCTCAAAACTTGCTTTTTAAAATTGTAGGTTATTCAGGTTTCAGCCCTGACACTTGACAGCACCAATCAAAAATATATTTGTAAGGTTAGGATTCTTTGTTTACGCTTTTTTATTTATTTTAGCTAATTGAAAGCAATTGCATAAGAAAACATGACTGAAAAATGCAGAATTTGTTTAAAAAACACAATGAAAGAAGAATGTATTTGTATTGGACATAAATTAAATGAGGATTGTAAGATATTACAAGGCATTATCACTTTAACCTCCATCCAGGTAAAAAAATTACAATATGTAAAGAAATACGCAGCATTTGAAATATTAAAAGGTTTTAGAAGCTGACCCTTTACCGCAGTTCATTTGCCACAAGTGCCACCTAAAATTGGTGCAGTTGTATTCCTTTAGAAACTTGATAATTTCATCTGATAATGAATTAAAGTCCTTGCTTATGAAGCCAGTTATTTTGAACAAAAATCAGAAAACTGAACTCGAAGAAGCACTGGTTCAAGATATAAGTATAGTAAGAGACGAATTAATTCGAGCCAAGACTGAGGAGCTAAATAATTGTGAAGCAGTAAATCCCAAAAAAGAGCGGATAACATTAATCAGAGCGCCTAAAGTAAAAACCCCAAAAGCAGAAAAACTAGTCAGGAAATACAAGTGCCATGACTGTGAAAAAACCTTCAAAAGATTAGATCACCTTAATGTCCATATCGGTTACAGACATTCAGAAAGAGCGTTTAAATGCGAAAGATGTAACAAAAAATTTGCTAGGAAATATGATTTGAATGCTCACGTTCGTATTCACACTGGAGAAAAGCCGTTTACATGTGAAATCTGCGGAAAATCTTTCGCGTAAGTTAATATCGCAACTATATCGTACTTGTTAAAACATGTATTGCCATTGTAGATCGGCAAGCTATTTTTATGTTCATAAAAAAATGCACACCGGACTGAAGCAAGTTAAATGTGATAAATGTGAGTGTTCTTTTACTAACTCAAATCGCCTACAAATTCACGTCAGGCAAAAACACACAGGAGAACGGCCATATCTTTGCGAACTGTGCAGCGTTGCTTTTGTTAGCAGTAGCGCTTTGTTTAGGCATAAGAAAGACGTTCATGATGAAGCAAGTTTTGTCTACGCATTTCATTAACATATGGACTTATGATATAATTTTCAGAAAGTTGAATGTCCGATATGTCGGAAATTATTCAGCAGAAGGGTTTTAAAAGAGCACATCAAGCGACATCGGGAAAGAGAAGAAGGAATAAAAAGGTTCAGTTGCGATCAATGTAGCAAAAAATTCACCTGCGCCACCAGCAGGAAAAGGCATATGGTAATACACAGTGGCGAAAAGCCCCACAAATGTCAGGTACGAGCCAATAAAATAATCCCAGGAATTTACAGTGTCTGTTCAAAATGCTACGACCGATTTCCGTGGTGAAAACACTTTCATAACCCATTCGAAACTTAAATTATCTCATCCAAACCTGCACTTCTATAAAAATTACTTTGTTTGTAGTGGTTTAAGTGCCGCTTGGCCCGATGAATTGGAAATTATTTCTTTATTTGAGCGACATTTTATTTTGCGCACTTTGGAGAATTGATTGTAATGAATATAGGCCTAACGCTGTAAATATGGTTTTCTAGTTTCAGAATATTTAATTTCATACTTTTATATCCATTTTTCTTCCTAATTCTCCGTTTTGTTTAGCTATTTGTTAACGTTTCAACTTTGTCCTCAATCGACTTCATTCGTATTTCCGATATCGACCCCTCTTGTATTGGACACAGTGAATATCTAAGCTATTTAGTAAAATCCCAGTTTTTGTCATCCCTTTACCGCAGATTTATAAACAATCGCACATTTGTTTCAGATATGTGACAAAGCTTTCAATCAGCGTTCCACGCTCCAAACGCACATGCGGATTCATTCACAGATCATGCCTTATCAGTGTACGGCTTGTACGGAAACTTACAGATATCAACATCAGTTAAAATCGCACATTGAGAAGCAGCACAAAACACAGATTATCTCGGAGAATAAGCTTGTTATATGAAAGCAAACGGACTGATATGCCCTAACATATCTGTGAAATAGTTACTTACTTGATGTTGAGCCTCGAAGAGAAACTTAAAAAAAAAAGATAAAATTTTGCCGATCAGCTAAAGGAGTCCAATTGTGATCAATTAAAATGCGAACTGTAGCGCAGAAGCGCTGAATCTTCGAAGAGATCAAAAAAGTGCCTTACTATGGATTCAACATTATAAAACTTGTACAAAATTATATTTTATGATATTATAAATATAGTGGTTTTTTAATTTATTCGCATAAAAATAGAATTGTAAATATATGCAAAACGTATGTTTGCTGTTCAGTATTTGATCTCTCCTTAACTTTTTATGTTACATTATTGGTGGCTTGATTAGATAACCGCGGTCATTTAATGGTAAAGATATTCATCTCATTACTTTTCATTTTCAAGGCGGTTTCATAATCATCTTTGAGGTACTAATTGTAAAGAAAAAAACACACCAAACGGTACCAACTTATTTATTCTCGCTGGTATCATGGTCAGCTTCATTATCACTGACTTCCGCGGTACAATCGAGCGTTTCAGCATCTTCTATTGACATTGGTAATAAATCGCCCCAATTTGAAGATCTAGCGCAATGGTAGGTCAACCTAAAATAATAGCAGATATACTACTAGAAAATCATGAATCTTTCCTCTTCTTGATACCTTTTAAAAAAATTATCAAAAGGAATATGAAGTATTATCAAATTATTTAAAGTTTTCGCTGTTTTTTTTTTCATATTAGAGGTGAAAACTTACTGCGGATTATCAAATGCATGTTATACCACTCTCTCTTTTTTAAATATTCTAATTTAAGCTGCCCAGAGTAATTACAAAAGCAGTCAAATTTTATTTATTTTACGTACTTGCCATGCCTTTTTGCCGTAAATATTACTTCCCGCAGTTTTCCATTTGCTGTACATATACGGCATACAGAGTGTTTCGTTCGCACTAAGATGGGTTTTACCACCCTAGGCCAATTCAAATCATTTGAATGATCTCCTGAAAGTTGTTCAAATAGTTTCATAACAAAATAAATTTTTAGTACGTTGGTTATAGAATTATTTTTGCCCAATACCTTTTTTCAACACAACATAAGAGTATAGCTCGTGTTTCATCTCCACTTTTTTTCCAATTGGCATGCAGTTATAACGTACTTTAAAATTGCAAGGTTTTCCGTCCTTACTCGCAAACCGAGGACATATATTATCATGCGGACACTGAAAAATGTATTTTCCTTTGGTAAATTGAATATAACAAAAGGCGCGGTGTGAACAGGTTCTAAGGACAACTGACAACTAAAACCATTATATGATCGGTTTGCAATAGTAACAGAAATAATAAAAGATAAACCAATATAATTTAAAAAAATGTAAAAAATGGACGAATAAAAATGACAATACTCACAGGGCTGAAAATATGGCCTTTCGCTTCTTTATCGGCCTGTAGTATGAAGTCTCTTATTTCATTTACAATCTGAAAAACGAGTATCACTAAAGCTGTAGGTGAAAAAATGTAAATAGGATTATATAAAACTCACAAAAAGAAGCAGCTATACTAAAAAAACAGAATGATACATCACAATCCTAAAGTAATCACCTTAAATCCAGCATAAGTCCCCTGTTCGACAATAACTAAATATTTATGTGTTTTATTCCATAAATTTAAAGCAACTTCTAGTCTATTCTCTAATGAAGGCAGCTCCATAAACGAATACGCGGAGGTAACTAAGTCATATTCTGCCTAAAACCATGTAAAATTTATGCATATCGGCAACAAAAAACAAATTAAGTTTACACAAATGCCATCTTACGTGTGAAGCTGGCAAAAACTGTCTGTAAAAAGTTCCTTTAACTGAAGTTTTGCCATTTCCCTTTCCACCTTTCAATAAAATTTCAGCAAGATCATTCATGTCTGCGGATGTGTCGACGTTGAAATATTCGAAAATGTGTTGCTTCCAATATGCGTTTGCAGCCCTAAATTCACATTAAGTCGATGTAATAAATTAAAAAAATATATTTCTACATACGCACCATGTTACAGTACCAACGCCCGAGCCGAAATCAAATAAACTTCTAGGGGTAAATTCTGGATCTCTCTTAGCAATTTCTCCAAATATTTTCATTAAAACTGCATATTCGGCAGGAGCGCGTGCCATTAGATAGACTAGTGCAGTATACTCATCGTATTTTATAGGTTTCCAGTTATATATTTTTTCTCTTCAAATTGACAAAATATTGAATAGAATTCGTTGAAATGTAACAATAAATACACCCGATAACACACAAATCCGTTCAATAGTTACTGACTTTGCAATATTCCAAAAAAAATATGTGGAAGGAGCACATTTTAAAGCGCTATACAGGGTGTCCCGTAAGTACATGATCAAAAGGATACTGCGATATTCTTTGCATCAAAAGAAGACGATCTGACCTAACTTTTATTAACCAAAGCTGTCTGGCTCCCTTGCTATTGATGGTCAATGTTGCTCAAAAAAATTATCTTTTTCGAAATATCTGGTAAACTTGAACTAAGTAATACAGGATGGTGGTTAAGTGGACGAATACCCTCAGCAGGTTTTAATACAAATACTTTCAAATACATTCCGGCCAAAACTTCCGTTAAATATTTTGACGACACTATATTTTCTTGCATCTTCCAAAAACGATTTGCATGATGTTATACAGGGTGTCCCGTAAGCACATAATCAAAAGGATTCTGCGATATTCTTTGAATCAAAAGAAGACGATCTGACCTAACTTTTATTAACGAAAAAATGTCTGGCCCCACTGCTATTGATAGTTAAACATCTTCAAAAATTTTTTTTGTATCGGGAGAAAGGTACGATGTATTTTGGTGAAACTCGCTGTGAATTTGTTCCTATGTACCACTCATATTTTGATGAAACAATCGAGTTCAGTCGTTTTGGACTACTGGTGAATTCTTGAGTGTCGTGGTACAAAAACTACCAGAACTTTTTATTTTTTATTTATTGGTTGATACTTTAATCATGTATTCACGTGACGACACTTAATAATTCACCACTTGGCGGCTGATCTCGATTGGTTCATCAAAATATGAGTTTTACATAAGAACACATTCACAGCGAGTTTTACCAAAATACATCGTACCGTTCTCCCGATATTTCAAAATAGATAATTTTTTTGAAGAATTTTGACCATCAATAGCAGAGGAGCCAGACATTTTTTGTTAATAAAAGTTAGGTCAGATCGTATTCTTTTGATTCAAAGAATATCACAGTAACCTTTTGATCATGTGCTTACGGGACACCCTGTATAGACAACGACTCGAAAATGTGGAGTAAATATTGAATTGTTGACTAAATAATAAAATAACCTGATTCCAAAGTTTGCCAGGGCCGTCCACCGAAAAGGTGGCATCATTATTTACTCTGCTGGTAGGTTTAGAAAAAAGGTCCAACCTTGTTAACTTTGATTTCTACCCGTACAATATACATGTTGTTTCAACATCCTTTAAATGAAAATCTGCAAGTTTTGACTCTATAGGTACGTTAAAACGCTAATAAAAGGTTGAGACTAGTAATTATATAGACGCAAAAGTAAAAAGTACGATTTATCTGGAGCCGTTGAGAATAATTCCATTGTACGATTATTAGCAGTAAGTTTTTTAAACTATGTCAGCTAGTGTGTAAAATATTATAGAGAGATAATAACAAAATCTGCAATCATCAAATAAGTATTCCAATTACCTTAAGCCTTTTCCAATTTTATTATTCACTGATTGTAGAATCCTTCTCTCAGCTTCGGCCGAATCTGGGTCTTTATATTTACACTTGGTCAGAACTCTATCTTGCACTTTATCAATAGTTTCTATTAATTCTTCCTTTTCCTTTGGTGCTAATTTTCCCCGCAAATGCCAAAACATTTTATTACTTGCTTCGATAAGAGGTTTAAGTGGATAATCTGAAACGCAACATGTCGGCTAGTGTTTTATAGAAGTAGATTCATTCCCACGATCTCTAATTATCGTTATTGTCTCTAATCAGATGGCTTTTGCCTGAAAACAACACCCCCCAAACCTGCGCCGTATTTCCACCATACATTTTACATCGAGGCAGAACTTATAGAAGACGAAATAAACCCATTTAGCTTTTGAATTGAGGTGAAGCTTTGTGTTTTAAGTGAGAAAAACCGTTAAGTTCGAACTGCTTGTTACATCATTTTTGTACCTTCAACAGTGTTAAGAACGGCCTTAACGAAAGTATTAGGTAGTGTAACTACTGAACTATCCATTCTTCCTGGATGCTTTCTGGGCTTGTACACTTCATTGGAGATATCATTCATCACGTTTTCATTAGGTACAACCGATGGTTTCTTCGCAGCAGACAGTTTGGAGAGCTAAAATTTGTTAATGCATTACTTAAACAAATATGAATATATATAATTAATTAGCTACTTTTCGAATGCACTGCCGACATGAGAAGCGGGGAATTGTATTTAGAATCATTTTCCAACGGGAGTTTATTTTGTTTTGTATTATAAAAAAAATTATAAAATGTGTTTGTTTGGATTAAAAAAGTGTGGTTAGCTCTCATAACATAACCTTAATGTGCGATCCTAGGGATGTCCTGTGATGTGCGATTGTCCGAAAGTGTTCCGAAATGTACTAAAGTTGCGCCCTAACAAGTATTGGTACTTCGATGCAAAAATATTTAATTTATTGGTAGCTTTTAACCCTGCTGACGTTTCGTAATTTTTATTTAACCATTGTCAAGGATTCTTTTTTGTGAAATTTTCCTCCAAAATAATAAAACAATTAAACGAAATAAAATTTAAAAATTTATATAACATAAATAAAATAAGTCCCAATTAACATGCCGCCCAAGAAAGATATGGTGAGATAAATCTCATGAAATCTGATATGATAAGATAAAAATATGCAATTATTTTATTTTTTGATTAAAGTTCAGAAATCTCCAAAACAAGAAATATTCTGTAAAAGCAAGCTCTATAGCAATATATACAATTCTGAAGAACCAAAGACGATTACTGTATTAAATTATGATAAAGCTTCGTCTAAACATTCACTGTTTTACGGTGTTTAAGGCTTAAGCCGAAAATTTAGAAAAACATTGTCAAAGCTTTGTATAATTTCAGTTCTGAACTTGCTTTCATAGAAATTTCGTTATTCGTTGATTGTGATTTTTTTAAATCAATAGAGGCTCTATATTGATGACCAAAGAATCAATTCTGGACAAATTTAGCAATAATTGAAAGTGTTACTGAAAAATTACCTTTTCAACGCAAAGGTTTCGCTCTATTGCATACATGCTGTTCAGATGTGTTCAGATTTAACTACTCTAAGTACTAAGATGTTTTAGAATTTAAAGAGATAAAATACAAATCTAAAAATTTTTTATATCCTAAATATTTCCTTCTGTTAACAGTATGAAATAAACTTGCATTTTGAAAAATTTTGTTATTCTTTTATTTAATTGAATATTATCTAAATATACTTTGATGCGGCCGCATCTTTACGCCTTT
>NW_026019016.1:8878478-8915747 GCF_020466585.1 Dendroctonus ponderosae | reverse complement strand
AGAGACTTTAAAAATAAAACGACATAGAATAATGTTTGTCTTTCAATATTGAACAGTGAAAAGCTGACTAAATCATTTCTGTATGTAAATTATAGTTATGCAAATTCAATTCAATTCCATATTTATTTGGATTTTACTTTGAACTTTCGTATAATAAAACTTAAGTTAATTTCTCAAACTGCATAGGTACATATTTTTGAAATCAAATTATGCTTAAACATATAATTAAACATTATAATTAAACAGCCAGCTCTACTCGGCATAGAATATTTAGAAAGCAACAGATATTCCGCAAATTTATTTCGAAAGTTTAAAAATTCCCACTGATACAATTGAGAAATATAGGATAGTGGACCAAATTTAATTAATAATGTAATATCAATTCAGTAGTTTTTGTTATTTGTATTTTTCTTCTCACCTGGGGAAAACGGAAAAAAATGTTCATCTTTCTTCCCCGGCGCCAGTTAAAATAAAAAGTAGTATGTAGAGTTAATAAAAAAATAAATGCAGACAAAAACACAGTTTTAAACTGACAAAATCCTAGTTTTAATTTGAAAAAAAATTAAATTGAATTTTTAGACAAAAACTGATACAAAGCCATGAAGGAATTAGTCCCTATTGTACTTGTATTTATTCTAATAACTGTTTTGTTAAGTTCTATATTTTATATGTTTTGTTTTGCTTTGGCTATTGTGTTATTCTTGTTTTGCGCCTCTGCTCACGAAAAAAATGTTTTCCTTAATAAAGTCTCCCTATTTTTTCAGGAAATGAAAGCAATGTTGTATGGTGCAGTAGAACAGGCACCATCCGCCGAACTTGTTGAACCCGACATTTTAACTAGATATTTTGCAAAATTTGACGAACAGTTTTTCAGCTTCTCCGAAAAGGAACTAACAAAAATCAACACATTTTATTCCGGTAGAACACAACAAATTTTAATCTGATTGCCCTGCTGAATGTTACCCCGATTTTAGAAAAATTGGCTGAAGCTACAAGAAGATTTGCTAATTTAAAAAGCGAACTTAGCGAAACACAAGAGGTTGATTCGGCTGGGAAAAATAGAAAAAAATCAATCAAACAGAACATTCTACGCAAGAAGAACGTTCCGGCCAGAAAAATGCAGGAATTGAAACTAGCGTTTAGCGAATTTTATTTAAGTTTAATTTTATTGCAGAATTATCAAAATTTAAACTTTACGGGATTTAGGAAAATTTTAAAGAAGCATGACAAAGTAAGTACCGTTTTATGTCATATTTTATTTAATCTCATTTCCACTTAAATAAGTGGCTTTTATTCATTTGTAAACCATTTTTAATTCATTTAATGACCTGAAATGTTTAACAGTTTTTTAATGGATATACATGGAATAACATGTTCAAATAATCCTTTGGGCATTGAGTAAACACGTCGAAAAGCAGCTTTTACAACAAATTGTTAGGAAATCTTTGATGGATATAATGGGATTCTTAACGAAACAAATCGAGCGCAGAAAACGAGAAATTAACATTTTTTGCTTAGTATTTAAATATATCTATCAACTTATAAAAAAATTATGTTGCAGTAGAACCTTGATGGGGTTTTAATCAACGAATTTCTGGTAGTGTTAATGTTTTCCAGCTATTATCTGTAGACGTAGGCATGCGATGGCGAATTGAAAATGTAGAAAACTCACATTTCTATACGAATAAAGATATCGATCGACTGATAAGAGAAACAGAGGCAACATTCACGCAAGACTTGGAATCTGGTGATCGACAAAGAGCAATGAAGAGACTGAGAGTTCCACCATTGGGAGAGCAACAGAGCCCTTGGACCACTTTCAAGGTGGGATTGTTCTCTGGAGGTTTTATAGTACTTATTGCTGCAGTTATACTATCAGGTAATTTATGCGGAATGTATTTGCAGTRAAAACTCGTGAGTTGAGAGAGAGGCAAATTAAAATGAACTTYYAGGGTTATTTSTTTAGTATAGCCYTGCAAGGCSGAGAGGATATGTATAGTATATATAWGTATGCGGCAGCAGATTTTYGTGTTATAAACTCTTATAAACGCCCATTTTTTCTCACCTCTCATTATTTGCMCCAACACAATATTCTATRCGACWAAARATTTAAAAAATACGGAAGAATAAAATACRTTTAATTGTACTAACGAGAAACATTCACTTAAATAAGCCCTTTTCTAGCTAAAACGTAACTCTTTATATGRTTTAKTYTTATCATAWCTATTGGGTCTATTAAAAACCTTAAAAAAAATTCTGTATCATYAGCAAACTCCTTATTTGCGTAAAATATTTTAGTAAACACYYTTTTGTAATAAGTAAGTAATTTTTKTACTTTKCAATTTGCATATTTCTAGTTCAATTTTAGGAGTGTTTCACTCACCAAAAGAAGACTGGCGTATAGTTACTCGACTTTATAGAGGCCCTCTTCTTATCGTAGAATTTTTATTTTTGTGGGGCATTAATATTTATGGCTGGAGATCTTCGGGCGTCAATCATGTTCTCATTTTTGAAATGGACCCCCGAAATCACTTGTCCGAGCAACACATTATAGAAATGGGGGCAATTTTTGGAATAATGTGGTCAATTTCAGTAAGTTATTGGTTTTAGGATTTGACGGAATCTAATCTGGAAAATCCTGGATTTTCAGGTGCTCTGTTTCTTTTTCAGTGAGCAAATCGGTTTGCCAGCATTCGTGCATCCTCTAGCTTTAATTATCTTGATGCTGATGTTCATGTTGAATCCCACCAAAACACTCAGACATGAAGCTAGATTTTGGGCCCTCCGAGTCCTGGTGTGTAGTAGCTGCATGCTTTTTATTTGCTATGTTCACTATAACTAGGTATTTCTATTTTATTTGCTTTTATGTCTGTATTTGTTTCGTTTTTTCCAAAAAGACTTTTTTAATGTAATGCAACAGTATATGATTAACATTTGCCTTTTTTACTTTTTTAAATAGAAGATCTACCGACAATTATATAAAATATGTTCTTGCTTTAAAAATAAATGTGTAACAGATATGGTTGATTGAACAATTCCTGTATTCTGGTGATTCTAAACTTTGTAGATTCCTTGAAGAAACATTTCTCTTTCTTATTCGGTAACTGCAAAAAACGTGGGAAAACTTGACTTGGTTGACAAAAATTTAATGTGTTACTTGTGTTATTTACAATCTATTGATGTTTATTGCATTCATGTTATTCCGGATTACTTTACTATCCGGAGTTTTTAACACTAACAACTATTGCTATTAGACTGCATTTTTCAAATAGCGTTAATGTTTTTTTTATGCATCTAGCGATAACCGCAAGCAACTGCGTTATTCTTGCTAATATTTTTGCAATATTGTCGTTTTAGGGCAAAGTCGTGATGAGTCCATTTTTCTTTGTTTCCTTTGCTGATTTTTGGCTTGCCGACCAATTAAACAGCCTGGTCACACTCTTCACGGACCTGCAATATTTTGTGTGTTTTTATGTGAGCAATGGAAGTTGGTCTGAAGGCAAAGGTAAGTTACAGTACAGCAACGCTTTTGAGTTACAGCCAAAAAGGCACTGAATGAAATACATGCGGGAAAACACTTAGTTTCCTTCATTTAAAAACTACATATAACTATATTGAAAATAAAATGTACACTTTATTAGCTAGTATTTATTTTCGATCATTTTGCGGTCAATTCAAATACATTTTTTAATTTTCAGGGTGTTTTATACAATTAATAATTGTTAGTTATATGATTCGCTCTGCATTAGACTTTAATTCAAACTATTTACGTAGATTTTAAGTGTCACATGAATATTCGCGCCGTCTAATTCATGGTTCTGATATAATAGCTTAATTTGCTGAACTGATATTCCTTAATGTGATACGAATTTCAAAAATAATTTTAACGATGCTTTCTTTCATAAATATATCTTAACTACTGAATAAAATAGACAGTACACGGACAAATTTCGACTAATTTTGGAACTGGACAACTTTCGTTTTCTAAACTAACGATTTGATTCCTATTTGAAGAGTTATTTAGTGCAATTATTTTTCAGCTCGTGCATGTTTTTTACAGAAATTTAGTGCGTCAGATAAAGTTTCTACACGGTGGCGAACGAAGCAATGCAAAATTGGTAAAAAGAACATCCACATGTTCTGTCGGAAAAATTTTGTTTTTGGTTTTGCAGCGGTTCATTTTGTCTCTTCAGCCAATTTTCAACATCTGGAGCTCGTGTTGAAATTGAAGTTGTTGTTGGGTTTGCAAAATTAAATATACCAGGTTGCATGAATTAACGAAATATTTAAAAGTGAACATTACTTCAGTTAAAAGTCTGCGAAAATAACAGATTTCAGGAAAAATTCTGATTTGAGTAATTTTTCATGCAATCCTGCATATTGAATGTTCCTCTTAGATTGTCTATGAAGTTTAAGCTTCAACATGAAAAAACTTCAGCTTTGCAGCCGACAAATTATCGCTGCGAGACCAAAAAGTTGATTTTTAAGACCACCTTATAAATAGAAGAGATGATTTAAAAATGCAAAAACAGTTTCGAGCTATTTGGTTCAATTTTAATGTCGAAGCTTCCAAAATTTTGCATTTTGCTATTTGCCAGCCTGTAGCAAATGTATCTGAGGTGCTTAATTTTCAGCAGAACATTGACTAACAACAAACAAAATGGGCAAATAACGCTTGAAACTCAAAGTAAATCGCTCGAAACAATCTGAGTTTATTCAGTACCAAAGTTAGAGCAAATTCATTTTGTTGAGCAGTTTAATAAAACCCATCAGATAAAAATTACAAAAATATCACTTCTTCGCTTACAATTCAGCATTATTATTAAATTTTAAAATTGTTTGATTGACTCTTTTGTTATAGATCCCAATTATTGCATAGAAAGTTTTATGGGAGTCCGAGCTCTGATGGCGTGTCTTCCCCCATGGTTTCGTTTCGCTCAATGTTTAAGACGATACCGAGATACTAAAGAAGCATTCCCTCATATAGCCAATGCTGCCAAATACGCTACGTCCTTTTTTGTTGTGATATTTTCTACTTTAAATAAACTAGACGAATGTAAGTATGTTTTTGATTAGAACCATTCATGTGTTGATTATCGGGCATTTTAGTCAATTCTTCAGATAAAGACAAGGTTTCTCCTTATTTCTACTTGTGGGTTTGTGCATCGATAGTAAGCACCTGCTATGCGTACACATGGGATATTAAACTGGATTGGGGTCTTTTCGATGCCAAAGCTGGCGATAATAAATTCCTGAGGGAAGAGATCGTGTATCCGGCCACGGTATGTAAGTCTAGTTTTAAATTCAGTTTTAACAAGTCCGATGAATGGAAAACGTGGAAAAAGTATAAATATTAATTATAATATTAAAGTCATTGAACTGGACAGTTTCTAAAATACATTACTTAACACGAAAGGTAATTTAAAATTGATTTTCATCTGCTTTTGAGCATATTTTCTGGCTTCTAACAATTTTTCGTTTGGATTTGTTTTGTCATCTGTAGCGGATAGCAATCTAAATCAATGAACTAGAAAATTAGCTTTGTAATGTGGGAATATCTAAAAAATAAATTTCTTCTGGAAAAATTGATCAAATATCTTAATCGAATTTCACATTTTTTGGCACTGTCTTTAATAATGAATAATTTCAATATAAAATTCATATAAAAATTATTTTAACTCCACTAAGTAGTCAATTCTGTTGGAACAAAAATTAATTTAGAATATTTGAAAACAGAGCGGGCTAAAGGTCCACATCTAGATATTTGTCTCTCAAATAAATTACACGTACAGGAAAAGTGTTGTTCAATTTCAGTGGTTCTACTATTTTGCCATAGTCGAAGACTTGATTCTGCGGTTCGGATGGGCTTTCCTAATTGGAATGACTGAAATGGGATACGTAATGGAAAACTCCATGGTCTGCATTTTAGCTCCATTAGAAGTTTTCAGGTATTCAAAACATTATCAGACTTGTTTAGAGTAATATCTTAAACGTATTAAGAGCGAAGAACACGATGAAAATAAGTATCATTCTACGTCATTTCGCTGAAAAAAAGCACAAACAGTGAAAGGTCATTTTAAATGTGGGTAACATTGCTGTCTTGTATTGCAGGGGCGTAAATAAATAATGTTTAAAAATATCATTCTTCAAAAGTTGTGGGCAGTATAAGTCAGAGGCATTCTAATGTAATGAGATTTCGCCCTATTTCTAAGAAGCTTCTAATCGATAACTAATTTCCAGGAGATTTGTTTGGAATTTTTGCCGCTTAGAAAACGAACACCTCAATAACTGCGGCAAATTCCGAGCCGTTCGTGATATTTCCGTAGCACCATTGGACACATCTGATCAAATGTTAATCGTCCGGATGATGGATGAAGCGGACGGAGTGATCAACAGGAGAAAGCGAAAAAATAAGAAAAGAGGAGAGCACAGAATTATTTTGGATCCTGGAGAGTCAACTGACGATCTCGAGAACTAGTCACATAGTGTTATGGCATGTGGATTTTATTTTTGTTATGTATTATTTTTTAATAAACGTTAACTAGTTGTACGATCTACAATTACAATTTAATCGAGTTTTGATTTTAAGCCATACCGTTGGGGTAAGGGTTGATAAAACAATACCCTGTGTATGCCAAAGAGACAACATCGGCTATGGAAATTAGTTTGTTTTACAACTTCAGGCCCACGCTAATATACAGAGTCCCATAATAATTACACTAGCGTGTTAACAGGGACAAGTTACGGAATATTACGCTGTCGGTTTGTCTGGCTGTTTATACTGTATATTGCCTTTATTTTAAATAGTATTGAGCAATCGCGTGAAGAATTCTTAATTACATACTTCCATACACAGGGTTTAACCAATAAACGGACTAAAACAGCGCTCATGCCAGTTTTTTTTTTAAATCAATAACGCAATGTTTAATTGCTATTGACTATTTTCTCAGTTCAACTCAGATGATTCCACGAACAGATTTCAACAAGGTCTTGAAGCAAAGTAAGAAGTGGTGAGAGTATGGAATAATGCGATCTTCTTGATTCACAGTCGAAACATATATTTTGTCTTCACATCGTGTTTTATTCGAGGTGTTGAAGAGTGATGTGCAAATATTTTAAGAATCTGTTAAGAATGTGGCTTTAAAGACATTCCTATTAACTATTTCTATTTATGCTTGTCAACTCAAAATTTCCCGCAAAAATGCGTTTTTTTTCGAAAATCCTTTAACTTACTAGTTTGAATTTAAGTGAACAATAATATCTGCATGAGAGGTAGTTTATGGCGTCAAAATTGTCGTGTTAGAGGTTTTAAATAAAATACATTGACACCGACTGTTTTTCTTTTTCATAGAACTTTTTCAAGCACAGCGAACAATACATTTCGTATAAAAACTTTTTAGTTTGTTAATTTCTCCGTATGTTTTCGGTGTTTTCTTGTACAAAAAAATATTAATGTATTAATTATTTATAATTATTAATACGATTATGTTTTATTCTCACTACTACCCCGAGAGTTCACAATTATTTCAGAACATTTTAACCTTCTTTCTGCTGATTAGCTAACTTTGCACCAAATGTTATTGTATAAGTTCACATTAATTGTCGCAAAATAGGTATTGAATAGAACCAAAAATCAATTATACTAATAAGGTTTTATTTAGAAAAAAAATTGTTACTAAATGCTAGGAAATTGAAACCTTTGAAGAATGTGTTCAAAAATTGCACAGTTTCGCCATGAGATAATCAGAAACATTTTCTGAGTATTTTTCATTCGCTCTCTGATGCTATGAACACAATTTAACTAGTGCGTTAACGAGTAAGGTCCTACAAATCTGTAGATCATTCACTAGAACCATTCAGTAAAAAAAGCAAATTCACATGAAATTGTTATACATAGATAGAATAAAAACATTATCTGGATAAATTTTTGCGATTGAAACCATTCAATAATTTAAGTAAATTACTACTAAGTTTGTCGACGATTTACCTAAGTTTTTATACAAGTTTTATAAATAAATAAATGTGAACATCTACCCGATATTGCCCACGATGTGTGTGACTTCTGACAGTGTATCCGGTTAAAATAAGGATATATTTTAATCTTTTGACTCTTTAAATTGATTTTCAATACACGTTCAGTGGTCGACAAAACGGCAATTTTACCTACCTACTGATAGACCTGTAACTGTATTTTTAGAAAATTTGAGGTTTAATTTTAATTCATAAAGCTCAAAAATACTCTCTGATCAAACTACAGTTTTTGAAACAAATTATATAGTCCAAATAAGGTATTATCAGACGTATCAAACAAATTAAAGTTTACATAAACATTTACATACTACAACAGAATAATTCTGTATATAAAAGGGTTCATATGTTGGTTCATTGCTGACTAGCACTATTCAATATATCGTTTTTAAGTCAGTTTGTAAAAATTACTTAGGCCGGCATGCATAGTCGATCTCTTACGATGCGCCAGCCTCCCGACGTTCACTGGAAGCAATTTTGGTTGCATAGCCGATCGGTTGAGCATCTGACGCGCATTTTAATGTTGTTGTGCGATACGGTGGGAATTTGTCGGAGATGGGTGGACGAATCTATGTGAACGATCGCCAAAGCTATTTTGTGAGCGAAAATTCTCAACTTCTCGTGTTATCGGGATAATTCGAACTTGGAATTAGATTTGAACATACCACAAAGGTACGTAAAGAAAACATCAACAAGCGTGATATGCAATTGAAATAATGATTGTATTATTTTCAGATATATTCAAGGTATGGAAACGACATAGAGAAATTTACTGAAGCCGATTTTAGAAATCGCTTTTCTTTCTCAAAGGAAGTTGTGCAAAATGTTTTGTTGCCATTGATCAATCACTAGGAACAAACCACAAATCGAGGCCTTCATATTCTCTTGATAATAAACAAAGTTAAAATTGCATTATATTTTTCTAATGTTTTGAAAAGAAGTTACGGAATCAATTGGTTAATGTTCTCAACCTTAATAATGGCTTTCACCGTTAATATGTATTTTCTTAGAAAAAATAGTCATATGGAGATTTATTTATACAATATCTTATCCTCCGTGGTCCTAGCCGCAGTGGATAACGCTGGATAGCAAAACAATCTCCGGCAAAGTGCCGAACATCGACTATGCATACCGGCGTTAGAAAGCATGATTTATTTTAACACATTTCAAAAAATTTGAGAACTTTATTAGCAATTGCGGTTTTTGAAATATATATATATTTAAATTTGACCTGAACCTTCAATGCTTGGGGAGATTTCTAAATTCGTTAAATTATTCAGGTAGACTTAATTATAAACCGATTTGATTATAAATATTTATTTATGCAATTAATTCACCAATTATTTGTTTGGTCTTAAACCCTAGACTTTACATTATAATGCAAAATTATGTGCTTATGTATTCGGGAAATGTTAGAAGTAAAAATGATCTGTGAACACTGACAAATAAAGGTTTAATAAAATAAAACAAGCTCCTTCCCGTTTGATAATTCAACTATTCAGAATTCAGACGAAATGTCTGTAATACCATAATAAATATGTGGTAAAATAGAGTTTCAAATTGTAAACTGATCAGCCAACTGAAACTTGACACGACGTTAGAAATCAGGTTTCGGAGAAATCGCCAAATCCCACAGGAGTCAATACTCTGCTGCCGTATCTGATGCTGCTGGTAAGTAATTCAAAACTTTCTAACTGAAGCAAATTTAATTAATGGAGATCTGGATTCACAGCAATAAAACAATTAAACTATGTTCTCCAATTAAAGCGTTTAAGAACTCATACGATTTAATTGCACTTTTGCGATTTATTATATTAAATATTTCATACTTTTCATTATTACTTGTTACTTAGTGTATCATTTCATTGCAGTTTAAAAATATTTTCAAAGATACTTTCTGTTTGTGAAAGGTTGATGCTGAAGAACATTTGCTGATGTGCTTCTGCCCTTTGATAATTTTTCATGGAGACATCAGCGATTGTTGATCCTGCATGGATTAAATTTAAATAATCCACTTTTTTAGCCAAATAATTTTATAGACAAGTTCTATATTGTTGAGGCGGATTCATTTTTTTACAAACTGTTGGTTGGATATTTTGCCTCAAAAATTTTTGAATTAAAAAGACAGAATTTCCTCCCGTCTTTTATTAAGATTATATTATTTCTTATTCTTATTTATTAAGAGCACTATTTATCAATCTGTAATAAACGACGTGAGGAAACAAACATTTTTGAGGCGAAATACCCAACAAACAGTTTGAAAACAACTTTATGTTTAATTTTCTTATTACATCAGTTAATCTGTTGCCTTCGTAAGTTTCCAAATATAATCCGAGATTAACTGCTATTTTTGGAAGAAACACGTGGTCATCAGCGATATCTATCCACATAATAACGAGTTTTTGGCCAAAACTGAAAGACCCACACATGGACGAAAATACAAAAGATTCAATTAAAAGATAGCTGGTGCAGTGCGCGCAACTGGGAAAAACTTCCTCGAATTCCCGATGAAGCTGGAAGCCGAAAGCGGGGCCGAACGCCCACTGACTGAAACAAAAATAATGATTTTCACTCAAATCTTAATGGAATTCCGGTATGCAAATTCCAAGGGTAATAGCCAAAGTAATTACTCTTTTTGAATTCGAGGTGTTTTAGTTGATTCCGTTTGTCTCTTAGATGAATTTAATCTAGCGCGATTGCACACTTTTAATAGACATTTTTGGAAGTTATTCTAGCGTGGTCGTATTTGTGGGTTGTCGTTGAAGTTGCAAAAGTGAATATTGGATTAAAATATTTTCTAAAACTTTCCAGTCAAAGTGAAAGGAAAATGCTGTAAAATGTTCGTCACAATTCATCACTTCGAGTTCAGTCCTATAACTACTTCATTCCATACACCCTGGATCTCATGAAAAATTAATTCAGTTATAAGTTGCTTAAAAACGATCACACCGATAAACGAGCGCCTGCTCAGCATGTTTGACTTACTTTAATTTAAACCCTGGCGCTTTGCTAAATGCATTCCAGTTAACTTCTAATTTATTCCATCTGCTCGAAATTCAACTGGGCCGGTAAAATAAATGTTCCCTGCTAAAAAGAACTGTGCGGCAATTTGCTTCTATTTATCTTTTACAAAAGTGATGTCTACCAAATAGATTAAATTACACGAATTTTAATTAACTGTTGGTCCAGGTTTTTTGCATTTAATCAAAACGTACACGTGTATTACTCGAAATTAAATCATAGCCAAAGGCAATTTTTACGTTTGCTTAATTTTCCAATGGGAAAATAGCAGGCATAAAACATACATAAACATTTTGCGGCCAAGTTCAAGTACATTTTTATTAAAATGCCATCCCAACTGGAGAAGTATCAATAAAACTAAATTGGCTGCTCTTGCCCTGAACTTAACATTTTATGAACGCGTTTTAACATTTTTAAATAAACCTGCGGATGGAGCGGTGACTTTATTAGATTTATAATTGAGATAACATTTTAAGTATATACCAGGTGACATTGGAAGGGGGCGTTTTAAAAGATATTTATTACGTGCATTGAAATGAAGAACAAATAAAAATTTCCACTAGCATGGAATATAATCGAAAAGGAATAAAAGAAGAGGACAAAGATGAAAACGTTGCCAATTTAAGGAGTGAGGAACACTAATTGGTGTACAACACTATTATGAAGAGGTTTTAAATTTCGCTACTAATTGTTCCTCTAAAATTTTGTAACAATTGAAACTAGGTGCTACGTTGATTGTTACTAAACTTCATAATAGTAAGTAGTTTCAACTTTTAAGTGCGAAACGTGAGTTAAACATAACATTATTTTCCAGCTATTATTGTAAATAAGGTTTTATTGGATAATGAAATAATTGTATTTGGAAAACTCATTATTATTATACTTCTCTACAAATAATAAAAATGGTTCTCGTACGACGCACAATACTTTAAAGCAAGTTTAGTAGTTCCTCTGCACTGTATCTGTAGCTTTTAAACTCATTGGGGGCAAGCGATCTAAAATATATTCCAGATGGCCACACTTCCGGTTATACCGGAAGTACGTATCAACTTTCTTATTATAAATGGAACACCCTATATAATATTACATTTGTGAATTCTACTCCAAATTGTAAATAAGTTTCGTAAAATAAAGTAAAGTATAATATCGTATACCTAAGTCTACCGTTTTTGATGTCTTTGAATTTTATGTAAAAAATGACAGTTGCAGCCAATCGAATAATTCTTCATCTTGAGTCGCATTTATTGTTGAAAGGGACTTACTTTAATGGAAACAACATTTTGATCACTATTAATACAAAGTGTTACGATACGATTACGATAAAATTATCACAAATGGGAGTTTCCATTTGAACAAATTGATTTTGAGCGGTTTTCTCAACGTTATTTTGAAACTTATTTGTTTAACACTTTATATTAATAGTGATCAAAATGTTGTTTCCATTAAAGTAAGTCCCTTTCAACAATAAATGCGACTCAAGATGAAGAATTATTCGATTGGCTGCAACTGTCATTTTTTACATAAAATTCAAATACATCATGAAATTCCATTAAAGTAAGTCGTTTTCAACAAGAAATGCGACTCAAATTAAGTAGAACAGATTCCCTTATAGGAAAAATGAATAATTATTCGAGTGGCTGCTTCTGTCATTTCTTACATAAAATTTCCGTTAGACCTATTAATCAAATATATTTAGAAATTGGAGTAGAATCCAATAATATACAGGGTGTTCCATTTAAAATTGCTAAGTTGGCAAGTAACCGGAAGTGTGGCCATCTTGAAAATATTTTAAATCGCCTGCCCCCAATCACTTCGACACAATGTCCAATTTTCAAATTTCTCCTAATTACAGTTTGCACGATATCGATCGCGGCGGTCCCCGGTGGGACACCCTGTATATGGCGTCATAATTTTTCCAAAATTTACCTCTCAAGGTAAATGCAAATTGAATCTTGTTGCAACGTGTTTAGATGTGAAATTAATCCTGTTAAGGCTTACTGAATTGTGAAATTAATCATGTTGCTAGGTTAACTAATTTAAATTAGTATTCAGCTAATTTCGAAACGTCGTTGTTAATGCCTTTATGGCACATCTGTGTTTTTTTTATAGGATCTGCATCTGAATGAGGAGTCGAGCTGTTGCAAACAATTCCAGAATTTGAAAGAAAACGTATTCTTCATCCATGCAAATCTTCTTGTTCGCATAGAACCTTCTAATTATGAAGTTTAAATGTTAAACAACTGAATAGTTAATGTAAGATCCGAATTCGAATACGATACAAATATTTAAATTAGGTAATAAAAAGTAGGTCCTCACGTCGCCAGTAAGTAGTACTCGAAAGGCGAATATTTTCTCTTCACAACTACTGACTGCACTTAATATAAAAAATTCCATATGAAACATGCATTCTTGCTTTTGATATACATTTTTTGTAAATCATATTTCCGCATCAGCTGTTGGCAAAAAATCTATCCATTACAGCTACTGCATATCACTATCACAGTTTTTATAGGTTTTTATTCCACACGTTTTAAAAATGCCGCAATCCTCTAGTATATTTTTCCAACTTCTTCCAGCTTCAACCCTCTCTTCGACTTGACTCTCAAGGTCTAAATTATGAAATTGTCATTTTGTTGATGAAATAATTTACTAACGCCCTTTTCCTTTTCTTTCTTAGATGCTTCTATAGGGAGATAAATAATACCCAAATGCGATAAAGTAAAATACACCGATTCTAAATTTGACGAAATATTAGCTATTTATTTTAAATCAGTTTTTTATTTAGTCAGGACATATCTGTGCGCTTTACATTTCCTGTTTAAAATGGATATACAATAACATATATTTACGATATTTTGCCTTCGCTTCCTCCAAGCACCAAGAGGGGATTTTGTGCTTTTAACCTTTTATTTAAAGTTAAGTTTTATCGAATTGCGAATTCTCAGGAGCTTTTCTGCGTCGCAAATATTTCGGAAAGAAAATTTATCAGTTATGTTAATGGGTGAAAATGGAATAAGAAGAATTCTTGTTGTGATAATAAATATACAATATAATTAATAATTCAGTTTGTGACGCTCAAGATGTCCATGTAATGTAATGAATAAAAACACCGAAACTCGGGAAACGAAAGATATTCTACCTAATTATACCCAGTTTTTCGAAAACAAGTGTTATTGATCAATACAAAAATACAACGCTATGTAAATACGAAATTTATAATTTATAAAACGTGAACTATAAGATATTGCAAAGCAAACTATTTTATTATTAAATAGAATTAAAATAGAATAATAAGCAAGAACTGCAAAGGGAAAATATTATCTAATAAACGGTCCAATAGCTGAAATAAAATTAGGTAAATAATTGAATGTTTCAGTCGTTTGCTTTGTGTTTCTGAAGAAAATATGGTTTAAATAGATAGCTCGAATAGTGATATATTTATCTCTCATTTTTTTAACTGTTTTTACTCTTGCCACTATTTCCACTATAACATCAAGTAGTATAATGATGTAATTCTTAGCAAAATCTCGACTTTCTCTAAAAGTTTCATTAAAATAACAATTTGCCTGTGTATCTCTAGACGCGCTTCTGCCTACTTTCTTGTCTGCTTCTCCTGAAACTTTTTAATTAGACAACTTCTGCAATTTCCGTTGCTCAGTTTTAATATAATTTTATAAAGATGTCTTAAGTAGACAGTTTCTGTTTATCTAATTTTAATCGAATATTATCCATGTAAGTTTTCCTTCTTTAATTTCCGCTTTAATAATGATTCGCTTTCTCCGAAATATATTGTTTTTCCTCCACAAAAGCCGAATGCCCGCAAAGCTTAAATTTTTGTACAACTTGCAACTCCAAACTCCAGGGAACATAAGTTACTTTTCTCACCTGAAAGTTTTGTTAAAAGGTAACTGCTTTGTTTTTTGAAGTGAAATACTCAGTTGTTATCGATATTCATCGTTAACATGTTTTAATTCTCCCTTGAAACCTTAATTAATTAATTAAATTTACTTTCAATTATCGTCTGTGATTGTTTAAAAGCACAGTGCGGGAATAAAAGCGAATCAGAAATGTCCTTGTTCGTTTCGAATGCTACTTACAGGATTGGATGTATTCCCGTTGCTTAATTTTACTTGATAAATAAAAAGTTATAGGATTATATAACTGAAGAAAAGTCTATAAGGGAACTCAAAAATTGAATTTTTGACGGGATTATTATAATTTGCAAAGAATGTCGCTCAATCGTTCAAACTTTCCAGTAAAGCAAAATAACTTTGCTTTTAAAGATTCTGAAATTTTTCCATTTGTGAAAAATGCATTTTGACTCCCAAACTTTTATTAGGATATCTACTTTTGTATGTAAGTTCATCTACTGCTTCTAAAATAATATAAAACATATTTGGAGATAAACATAACATAAAAAGCAATAATTTGTATTAAATTCGTCATTTACAGAAATCGTAGAAAGGAAATATGTCGATTTTCATATTCCATTTATGTGTATTTTAGCTCAGAATTGAAATAGCTGGAACGGATGTAATTCGAAACAGACGCCAAATACTAATTCTAACACTAATCTACCCCTTAGAATTTTGAGTTTTGAGATTTTTTGAGAAAAAAATTCAACGAATTATCGTTATTCTGAAAAAACATTATTTTGCTGTACTGTACAAGTGCATATATTTGTAATTTACATTTGGGATATTATTGTTTTATCTGCTTCTGTGCAATTAGAGTATTTGAAGGAAACAAGGTATTACTATTATTAATACTTTGTTTTCTATCTGTTTCGCACTTTCCTATCATTTTGAAGAATTATCAGGTAGTTAAATCACCCACAGTTCCTTCACACATTTTGATTTCAGAAGAGAAATATTTCATTTTAGTTAAAAATATGTTTTTGCTAAACTGTTTACGTTTCCGTAATGAGTTTTCCGAAACCTGATAATTAACGTGTAACGTTTTATATTAATCGTAAATTAAAGCTGACGATATTAAATGTTTCTATACACTTTTGTAAAGTAAAATACATTTTGTCATGCTTTTTTCTGAAAGTCTAAACAAAATTAGAATACACCGTTATGAGTGTAAAAGTAGTAAATTCAGTACAGCATTAAAATAATACAAAGTATTACGTTAAGTTCAAAATAGACACTAAAAATTAGTTTTTAATATCCTCAGGATCAGTAGACCATCTTAGGAAAACAGCACAATTATCGTTATTTAACGTACCATAACAAAACGAAACACGTACCGAAGCTTTGCGAGCTAAGCGAATTTTACTCTCGCTCGATTTGGTCGCACAAAACGAAGCATTACTTTCAGCTAAAAAGATGCTCACAATGATAGGGTCAAATTCAATCAATGTCCACAAAAGAATTTTTTGAGGGCAGACAAATTGTTCCTCTCGGTATTATTTCTAAAGACGTATGCATGTTCAGTAGCTGGTGATGAAAACTGAACGACTACTAAGAAATCTATATTTGCGTGCACATCTGGCCTGTTCATGTCGATCAAAAATTTTATTCTATTTTTATCAGCTTTAATAACATTAAAGATAAGTGAAAAAGTAAACCGCTTCTAAATGTAAGTCGAGCAACCGGCAATCAACTTTTAAAAGTCCGATAATTTATCAGCTAACCGCAAACCTCCTGCATACGAAAGCAGTGATACTTTTACAAGGGCAATTAAAAAAATGTACACAAGACAATACAGATGTATATTGTTTGATGCTCTAAAGTATCATAAAACAAATTGTATTTTAAATTTGTTTTGAATTTAAAAACAAAATAAAAAATTTTAATTAAAAAAAGAATTTAAAAAAAAATTTTGAATTTCGATTATTTACTCATACTTTGTAATGAAGCTTTGTTGATGTTGTTATTAAATAAAATCGGCTCCAATTAGTGGAAAATCTAAATTGCAATACGGTGAATGTTGGGTGTTTTTAGTGGCTTTTTCTATTCACAAATGCAGTTTCGGTTGATGCAGTTTATGAAAATTGTTTGCATAGAATCCTACGTGTACCTAAACGCAATTGATTTTATCACTGATGCGGTCAAATAAGCTGAAAGTGGTATTTGAAAATCTCTTAAAAAATTGGATAATATTTGATTTGATTTTAACATTAAGAAAATTATATTTGCAATGAACTGAAATAAAACTTCTAGCAGATGTTTTTAATTATATTTTTAACTTTGTATATGTACACGAATGTTTATTTCAATAAGAAACTGTAGGAAGCGTACAGCAGCTTTGTATTATCTTTGAAGAAAGTAGTAATAAGGCATATAAAAATGGGTTTTTATAAATTATCTAAAATTCCCTAGAGTTACGAGGAAGTTATATGCAAAGTGTTTGAATTTGTGGCAGTTAAACGTTTTTCGAACATTTATCCAAAGTAAAAGTTTTTATTTTCCTCAATGTAAAAAGGCAACATTTAATTAAATGCAGAATATTTCTGTTAGTTATTTGTTTAATAATTTTGTAGTTAACTTTGTAAAATGAGTCATAAGAACAATTTTATCTGACGATGGTTTTAAAACTGAAATGTTGGAATTGAAAGTTTCAAAACAAAGTAACTTAGCGGGTTTTTCGGGTTTTTATGCCGCCGTACAATAAAATTTATTCCTGACGTTTCGCAAACACGAGTCGCTTGCATCTTCAGAGGTGGTTTGCTTGAACGCGTACACTGTGATGTGCGATTCCTCGGGCGTAGTCCCAGGGAATGGCCTCGAAAGTCTATCTCTTGATAAAGTAACTAAGGTTTTACAATTTTTGAATTGATTGCCTTCAAAAATTATTTACAGTATAAGAGAGCTTCAAAATATAATGAAAAATATAGCCAAAAACACAGAAAGAAAGATGACTTCAGGAATAATGAGAAATAAGTTAATACTAATAGGGTAAGCAGAAATCTTGAAAATCATGCTTTTACAATCAACTCCAATAAATCCATTTGTAAGGACATATTTGTTGTTCTTGATTTTCAATTTTTGTTAATTTACATTGTTTTGAGTATTTTATAGTTGAATTGAACGGCAATTGAACGGGTTATTTACTTATTAAGATGCAAAATGAAACTGAATGAGGAATTAATTTAATTCGGTCACTATTCTATAATTTGAATTTTATATTAAAGTGAACATTAAGAAAATTAGCCAAGGAAATTTAATTTAACGATTAAACGTAAAGATGGCATTAGCAAAACCGGCGATATGTTAGAAAAGCCTACAAATGCAAACTTTTAAAAATCAACCGAAACATGAATAAAACCAACAATGACGACAACAAACATAAATATGAAATAATTAGAGATGGTTCAGAAATGATAGACTTAAAAAAGGGTCAAAATTATTCTTTATAATTATTTTTTTATTTTTATTTTATATTTATTAATATAAGCAAATAAATCCAAATTTTAAGAACTCAATATTCCAATTTGGTGCATCCCAGTTTATCTCTACTGAAAATGACACAAAATTGTATCAACGTTGAGTAAAAAATAGATTAGAAAGCGAATAAATTCATGTTCTTTAAGTATACAGGGTCATTCAAAATTGGCGTCATTACTGTTAAGGGTTTATAACCGCTCACGTAGAGAGTACTATAAAAATATAAAAACATTTTTTTTCGAAAATTTTTAGAAGATATTAATAGTTGAAGATCGAATTTCAACTTTATTATTAAGTATTATTTTCAAATGGTGACATCTTCGATTGGTAGCCTATTGGAATCCCTAACTGGGCTAGAGACACTGAACGATTGGTTCCAGGAATTGACGCAGTTAGTAGATGATCTTGAGATTCTCGGGTTCCAGACCTAGAGGATTATTGCAGCAGAGCCTTCCAGGAGAACGCGGAGGAAGGGCTACATTCTTACCATGTATGTAAGATACACAGAACATTAGAACCCATTAAATATCTGATCTTCCGAACACCGGTACAAATTGAGCAGGAGTTAATTAGCCGAATACGAGAGGCTGCTCAAAATGTGAGACTAGACTGCTGCGAGGAATGCACGATCAAGTTATTGGGACACAAACATATTTGGAGTCAAACGGACAGAACTTCGAACATCTACTGTGATTTAACAGCTTAATTATATTTTGCTTGATCGATATTAATCATTGATACATAACCTTTAACAGCACTGGTTACTACAATTTGTTATAATTAAGAAACAAGAGGTATTTACGTAACTTTAATGAGGCAGATGACCTTGAAAACTATTGTTGCCGACCTTCTGATCTAGTTTTTTGCAAATATCTCAGGTTTTAATATTTACTAATTATTTTTTTCTATTTTTCTCCCCAGGCAACACCTCCAGAGGAATGACGCCAATTTTGAATCACCCTGCATAATCAATGCGTAAAAAATATTTCTTAAGCTGGTTTACGAAGATATATTTAGTTTTTAATATCAAATGTACATTTCCAGTATTGTTGCCCTAAACGTAAAAAGTACCAAAGTAAAAAGTGAAGCCAACATTAACTAACTGATTATCACAGTGAGGGCACAAATTGGGAAGAAATTGAGTATAATTTATGTTCCGTTATCGACAAGAGTATACGTAAAAAGAACAAGATAAAAAGAGGAAAAACTGATAATTGAGTTCATCTACTCTACAACGCGGCAATTCTAAAGAAGGTGGACAGGTCGTGAATCAAAGGGTAAAAGGATGAAAGATCTCTAACGCTTTCGAAACCGAATTCAATCAATTTTTTCGGGCCATTCGAGTATGCATATTTTTTATCTTGAATCCCACCTCTTCATTTCATCCACTAATTCTGATGCCCCCGTATTCCAAAGCGCATGGCCTATCAGCAGTAACGTTAGCGTTTATATATTCCATTTCAAGTTAGTCAATGAAAATCCTTCCATAGGATAGTCGGGAAAACGGAGCTTTTCCCAGTGACGTCACTGGCATCGGCCAATGGCATGCCGCGTACCTTATTGATCAGTGATGGAAATGGCAGAGATCTGAAACCATATGGATTGAAAAAAGTGCGAACCAATATGAAGTTTTCATTTATAATAAGCCTTGTCATTGTTTTTCTTTGGCATGGCATCCATTTGGGAGAGTCGAGAATCCTCAACGGTAAGTTTTTATTTTTCCATTAATTTCCATCAGGAATAATATGACTGGCTGCGGGTTGTTGCACTGATACCGCCAAAATTATTATTTTTTAGATAAGCGCATTCAAGTAAACTTAACGTACTTTTAGGTTTCTGTCGTTATAGGTATAAGATGTGGTATTGTTAAGTAGGACAGATTGCTGTTTGAATTTTCCTCCTATGTAGCACCCACGCAAATAATTTCCATATCTGCACTGATAGCGCAAACAATTGAACATTAGCTGCCATACGGGAGAAGAATTCACAATTTTTCATTCGCACAAATTATTTAATGATTTTGTTAATTTATAATGAATTTTGTGAATTTGCCAAAAAGTTGCTAGGAGTTATAACTTTAAATAAGCGAAGAGTGAAATAAACGTGATTTTAAAAGATGTGAAAATATTTTAATTTTTTGCCTATTTATTATGGTTTCCAAACAGATTCAATGTCTCTATTTGCAATTTTTGGTCTCGCTTTGTTTTTTATTCTATTTGCATTACTTTTAAACTACATTTGTCGCAAATTGAAATGAAGCGCTAATTTTTTTTCCTTTATGCTATCATGTTTGATTTTTAAGTTTTTTCAGGTTTATTAAGAAAAAGTCCTGCATTCTTTCAGTTTATTTTAAGAAATTTTTTTAAATTTTATATGTTTCAGTTTTTAACACTTTTCGCGGAAGTTTTTTTAGCATGATGATTATTTTCCTATGATAAAACCAGTTTTTTATTCCCAAATAATTAAAGAAACTTTAATGTTTTATTATGGCGCACATTTTTTCGTTGGGATAAATAAACAACTTTGGTAAATTAACAAAGATTTGAAAAATCAAAATTTTATACAAAATGTTTTTTCTTGCTGTTTTTATTATGCACTTAGTATTCGCTGAATTTTCGTTACATTTTAAAATTTCAATCCTTTTAAAATCGTTCTTTTACACTGTAATCAACTTTAATAGATAATAACTTCTAAAAATTGCAAAAAACTTGTTACTTGATGAAAGTGAAGCAAGATTTTTACATTAGAAAAAGGATTTGTAAAACAGCGGTTATACGGAAAATTCTAGCTTTTTTGTCAAATTTCGAAATTTGTCTATGTTTTATGACTTTTGAAATGTTTTATAAATGAAACTTTACTTAGAAGAAATTCTGAGAATGATTACCATTCACTTTGGAAGATACACGCAAATAATATTTTATTTATCACATGAACAATTTTAAAATACACATGAGTGAAACTGAGTAGGAATTGTTCAAATGAATTTTGTCAAATTTCATACAAAAACGACAAATATAATAAAGATAAGTGAATAAGAACGCAAATAAGTCTAGAAGCGTGAAGTTTCCATGCTACACAAATTAAACAAATTACAAAACACTTTTTCAGGCGATTTTCAAATGCCAATTTCAACTGTTATTTTAGCGCATCGATGGTAAAATCAGTAGCGCTTGCTTTACGTGGGCTTTTATGAAAACAGTTTTCATAAACTAGACTAACCGAGATTTTATTTTTTCAACTTTTGATAAAACCACTGGAAACATCCACTCCATATTGCAGCCGAATCTTAAAAGCGAAATCAACAAAACAAAGCAAACAATTCATTAGATGCGTAACAAAAGTATCAAGAGAGAATACAGTGCAAAAGAATCGAAATAAAATCGCATTGCAAAAGCCTGCCACCAATTCCTTACTGAACTTGACTCAATATACTACTACTTTATTACTGTTTCTAATTTCGATGTTAAATTGTTTCTTTAATTTTTAAGTGGTTGAGAAATAGTTCAAAAACTCCTTCAGAAGCCTAGACAGAATAACTGCAAGAATTTCGGAATAAAATAAAGTGAAGAAATAGAAATAGAATTTAAAAAAATCAATACGTCCTAGATCTGTAACTAATTGATCACATCTAGCTCTTGGTCTGAGTTAATCGCATGAAAGCCTTCAAAGAGTCGACATTTCCCAGATTTAACAGTTTCAGAGAGTTAGACGCGTTTAATTAACAATGAGGGAATTTTAAGCTGCAGTCAGCTTTATGTTGGTATGGCTTGCTAGAACAAAAATCTCAAATTAATAATGATTAAATATTGGTAAAGTTTTCGTCCATTGAGGTAGATTTATCAATAATTACATTTATTACATTACATTACATTTATATCAAGTTGTTCGTGCCATTTTTTGTTAAATTATGCTGTTGATCTATTTGTGTAAAATCTCCCTGTAAAATCGACGCCAATAATTTCTGTACCAGAACTAATTTCGCAAACAATAAAATTTTTGCAACAATAAAAACTACGTAATTAATAAAATATATTCATATAGAGTGAAGCATTAAAAAGACATTTTTTTAACTTTAGAAAAAACCAAACATAAAAAGTATCAGAGAAGACACTACAATTCAAAAGAATGAAAATCAAAATCGTGTAGCAGAGCTGTACAACCAATCGTAACATATTTGTTATGCAGTAGTTTCATGCGGTTTCTGAGTCGATTTTCCAAGAGATTTAAACTCAATATAATATTGCTTGATAATTTTTAAAATTTTATAAATTTGTTATTAATATAACCGATTGATCTGGTGCGGAAAATATATTATTATGTAATAAAACTTGGCAATAAAAACGTATGGTAATAAATTCCGGGCAATATTGTGGCAAAATTATTTCAAATTCTTCATTAGCAATTCTCTCTTCAATTACTAGACTATTCAAATAAAATTATACTAAGAAAATCAACTGAATGGAAATTGCGAGCGGAAGGGCTTAAGAATACAATCTGTGTCGACTGACGTCAGCCTAATCACAAACCGTTTTCCTGTGACGTAGACTTAAAAGGACGGTGCCGAAATTGCAGAGGTGAATAAATACACAAATCACGTATTTTCGGGAAAATATTTTTAGAAGCTTTTAAGTAATAATATTTAATCTGGATGAGATTTTTAATACAGCTAATTGTAGAAGATGTGAAGTTTCGGATTTTGGAAAACTTAAAATTCCTAACCAATTTGTGCAATTATTTTCACATTTTATTCAGTTTTTGATAGATGTACAAATGTCTCTTTTGCAATGATTGTGAACGCAGTAATATTAAATTTGATGTTTAAAACCGCTGCCGTCTTGTAATCTCTAAAAGTTAAATAAGGCGGGATCGATATTTTAATATCTTGGGCGATCATCAATATTAGTTTCTGCCCCTAGTGATTTTTCTGTGTATTTATAAATTGAGGTGAACCCAATCGAAAGACGGAAAATTTCAGTTTGCTACCGTCGTGATAAGTTTTACAATTTATTTTGATCGCAGTTAACACGATTGGGCAGGCAGAATAGTAATTTGATACCTTCATTAATCGAATAAAATTGTTGTTTTTCGTGTAAAAAGTTCAATTTTCATCGGTTTGCTAGAAGAAGACTAGTTTTATTTTTACAATTCCACAAAATATGTTTAGAAGCAAACTGCATTTTTGAAACATTAGTCCAATCCTGATGCTATCAAAAAATAAATAGTTCCTATTTATATAGAATCTAAATTCGAGCTAAATCTGCTTTTATTGACTGTCAACTTCTTGTACTACAWTCGTTTCCAATTGCGAGTAGKAGGAAATAATTACTCGGAATAGCTTTAATTACAAATTAATTATGTTTCGTGCAACTTCTGTATGCAGAAATCAACGCAAGGATTTCAAAGGATCTCTTCTATTTGCACAAAATCGCATTTTACTCAACTGATTGTGCAGCATTGAAATYCTTTTYAACTTTAACACAGTTTTGCGCTGTTGCTGTGATTAAACTGACCCAACACAGTTACATCCCTATATACATTGAAATTTTTATAAAGTAAAAYGAAAAATGTTTTATGTTTAAACAACAAATACATTTTTCAGTAAAATAAAAAAATGTAGAAAAATTTATATGAGGTGCAGTTRCGTTTGTTAATTAACTCGCTATTGTTGGCCTAGATTTTTCACCTTTCAAGAAGCAGGGTTTAGTTGCAAGTATTAAATATAAATTATTTTAGCATATGTTTAGAGTACGGAATAGAAGAAGAGGACAAAAGAACATTGGAAAGCGTTGGAGTGCGCATAAACAATGCAGTGATTGCCGTATTTCTGCTTCTGAATTCTCAAAAGGTTTAATATATTTTTTAGAATTTGAGCTATTAATATGTTCTATGGTTTAACTGATTATAAATTATTTAAAATTTTTAATACTCTTAGATTTAGTCATTTTTTGTTTCATATTTCATCAAAACAATTTTCAAAGTGCGTTTTGTAATAGAACGCAATCGACAAACAACATGACGCAATCGAGTGTAAGAAGCAAAATTAAAGATCAATACGTCAAAAATATATAAGTAATTGATCTGCTGCGTCCTCGTCTGAATTCAGAGCATGAAAATGTTTGGATATGGGACGTCTTTCAGCTTGAGGAGTTTCCGTGAGATTTAGAAAAATTCTTTTTCACTGAGTTGCTGAAGCAGATAAAGTGGCTGAGAGACGGGATTGAAGCAAAACAATAAAATTAGTTTTTATTGGTAGAATCTGCAGGTCGCCACCAGTTGTTTGTGATTGAAAGCGAAAATAGAATTGATCTCAGTTTGCACGAATACTCTATTACGATTTGTAGCTTTTATTTTTCAAACTTTCCCTAGTTTTTCAAAGAAGTTTTTTCAACGTTCAACATACGGGAAAATGTATTCAGACTCTCTGATGTTTGGCGCTAAACATCATCATAATGATTTCCAGAAACTCTTTATTGTGAAATGCTGCATTTATTTTTCAAAATTCTTCCTACACGCCAAATACGTTTTTTCAACTTTATGAATTATGGAACGAAATGCAAAATGTATTCAGATTTTCTGGGTTTTATGGGTAAACGTTGTCTTAATACCATTGTTACTCCTACATGGATTAATCCGCAAACTAAAGATTCAAATTAGTTCCCCAGAGTATCATAGCTATCCATGAATAATAAACTATTTATTCGGTTCTATGCAAACCACTTTGCAGCCATTAAACAAAAGCGAACAAAAATAAGAAGCAAACTGAAAAAAAGTAATTTGATTTCCACATTTTTCAGCTAGACTCAATTCTGACGCACTACATCCTTCAGAAGAAACTTTAATGTTGGTGTTATTGTGTTATAATAAGTAGCTCTTAAAACTTCAAGTTTATTGTTTAAGTTCTTGACCCACAGCTTTGAACTTGTTGGCTTCTATAAGTACTTCCCATTATCGATAAGACTCGATAGGAAAGAACTCTTCACTCCTCATAAATTCAATGATAAATTAAAAGAGCCTTTTCTAAAAACCGTTCTTGAAGTTGTGGGGTTTTTTGCTATTTACACAAAATCCAAATCTTTCATCTTCCAGCCGTGCAGCTGTAAAGAAACCTCCGTTAATTCAATCTGCGTCTTTTGAACGGCTTTTAACGACACTTATATCGACTGCTAGATGTGCAGCTGTACGTTAAACTGCTTATAGACCTGCATCTACATGTTGCGCTCTTTGCTTCTGCACAATATCCATCCAAAGAAAAACCAATCTAGAGTATTAGTTTTGTCTGAGTAAGAACGCTGAACTTTATTCTACAATAGAGTGGGTTTGTAGTTTAGGCAGATCTTTCGTAAAAGTAGCAAAAGGTTCCGATCAGATTCACTTAACAAAAAAGTAAACGGAGGAAACTTATTAGGAATATATTATGAATTATTTTCAATTCCATATATGTGCTTGCTACTGGTACTGCTATTGACAAGTTCTTCAGATCTTTTAGTCATTAGAAACTCAAAAGAAAACACAACAAAACGGGAATTTGCTATAACAGATTTTCCACTCAAAGTGCCTTAGAGCACTACAGACATCGTTTGAACCCTGCTATAATAGAAACAAAACGTTCCATTCAAAATACCTTCGAGCAGATTTTAGGAATACATTTTTCTGTTTATATTTTCCTTTCTATTTTTGCGCGAATGGGCACATACACATATATAAATGCAAACTTCGCTTGAATTGTACCCCCTTTAGCAGAGCATAGAGAAAACTCTAAACGACAAGAATCCTAGCGCAAACTCTTGGGAAAACTCGCCGACTAATTGTTATAACTACATTAGGGTCTACCACATTAATGTCCGCAAGCTGCGATCTTCCCTCAAGATTTTTGGTTAATTTGCATTTAAACCGACATTTAACCCCACCATCTGAAAATTGCACGGTGTTTTGAAAATTTCAATTTAGCTCAGCTAAAAATAATTTTTTTTATCAATTTAATTGCAACGACATTTTTTGATGGACTGTACTATTAACTAACTAAAACAATTAACAAAAGCAAACAATGGAGCGTATGAATGAAAATTGATCGCAAATATCATGAGGCAAAGTAAAATTAAACTTCCACTGTTCAATTATGCAATCCATTGCACACGAAATTTAAACAAAATTTACATGTAAAAATACATTTATTTCAATTAATTTCCAGCAAAAATGTAATTATGAGTTTTAAACTAAATCACAAACGCTTCATTAATTGCATTGCATAAAATGTCGTACGTGAATAGGCTTAAAAGCAGATTTAATGTGGAGTAAGTATTAGGTTTTCCGTATTACGAAATATAATAGTGACCTTTTTGAGTTTGCTTATATATTTTTCTGTTCTTACATCTTCTTTTTTTTCTATATTATATTCGTTTATATGTATAAATCAAACTAATTAAATAAAATGGGATATTAGAAATCATGATACAGCTTGGAAAGGTCAAAAAAATGTTTGTAATAAATACAAGCGAATGGTGAAGGCGTAATCCCACTCAATATTGATGTGGCCACTTTTTTCATAATATGTAATAACACTCATAAAGTTACTACACTCATAATGTAATAACACTCGTAATGTTTTTTTCTATATTTACGATTTGACTTTGTTTGCCAATTAACTGTAAGACTTAATTGAGGAATTTAGCAGTCTATTTGTGGCAAGTGGTTTTTCATAAAAATAATTCCGAAGTTTTATAAAAATAATTCCGCTCTCGATAGGCTATATTATTTTTTTCCATTTACGAGCTTTTTTAATAAAGGACATGAAAAATAAAATTCCTAACCAAAATATCATTATTCTATTAATACTTTTGCTATTAAGTTCTAAGTGCGATGATATTTTCTTATAAACAAGTTTATTTTATTTTCGTCAAAAAAATGTTATTCGTCTTATTTGATTATCTCAGGGTCGATTTCAAAAGTCCGAAGTTGAACAATTTCTATAACTAAATCGACATTTTGCTCAAATGACCAATGTTTGCCCTTTTGTTATGCTTTTTACAGCTGCACAACCATTGAGAATATAAGAGCATTCCCTGAAAATTTGAAGTTTTAAAACCCTTTCTCAGTATCCATACAAATATAACCGATTTATGCAAAATTCAGTGCACTCATTTTAAGGGCGTGCTTTGCGTCCTTAAATAAGAAGTTGATTCAAACATAGTTTCGCAAACCTTTGTTTTTTGGTGCGCCAGAACTAGTCTTTGTTCGATTTAGAAACTTTTTTGCCGTTCTGGGCAATTTTTTTCGTATCTACTACTATCTTCGAATTATTTGAAAAGGCATCAGGAAAACACCTTTATACTTCTTTGATTTTGACAATATATTTTGAAACTTTAATAACCAGTATTTTGAAAACGAAGCAGTAAAGGTCCTAAATTTTTATGATTTTTTTCAATATTCTGGGACATAAAGCACGGTTCTAAAATAACTACACTGAACTTGGATCATCATCTATGCATTCCAAATCCTAATTAAAAGTCAATATGTTTGCATTAGGTTTATGGAAACCAAATATATGTTAAAGCGTTTTAACTTAAAAATGATCATTACGGTTTACGTCTGTAGCGGTATATTTCAACAAGAATACGATTTTAGAGCAACAATCAAACTAAACTTCAAGTGAAACGGTTTTTCAATTGCTTAAAAAATTGAAAAGAACAAAATATAGCACCGAACGAGCTTCGCTCTTTCGCTTATTGTTCGAAAGCTCACGTTCCCATTCTCATGAGCATTAATAATCCTCCAACTTTCCCGAGTTGAATTTTTGCTTTCCAGAATTTGGTTTTCAAACGCCTGTTGTTAGGAGTTCCTCAATTTTCCATTCCATATTTGAGTATAGATTTCCTTTATATTTTTTATTGATTCTTAAATGAATAGAATGGAGCTCGCTGAAACAACTGGGAATAGAAGTAATCTGGCACAAGTGTATAAGAATATTATATAAAGGCTGCAAAAGAAAATGCTAAATAATCAGCGTTTATGGTAGAAAAATTCCAGAATAAAATAACACGACTTTTGTTGATGAGAAATTCTATTATTTTGTTAAAAAACTAATAATAATATTGGACGTTTTGGTGTAAAATGCGACAAGACATTTTGCTTAAATTGATTACATGAATCTTGAGACATCTTTAATAAATATTAATGAAGTTCATGCGGTTGTTATAGTGCCTGTGGGCGTAAAAGGGAGATATTATTGATTGGCAGTAGCATGATCGCTTTTTGCTGATGTTCATTTTAATTAATCATTTTCAGTAAACGCTGTTGTATGTTGGCGAGACGAAAACTCAGTTCCAAAGGCTTGCTATTTGTGATGTTTTGTAAACAAATAAGCTTGGAGCTTCACTGAAGCTTATCGTTTGGAAGGGGGTTTGAAATATCGCCATCCATATGCAATAATTGACTTTGACTGACTGCAAAATCCAATAAAATTATTATCAATTTTAATTAACATTTCAAGAGAATGTCGAGTAAAATTTACAATTTCCATGACTCAAACTGCATTGCTTACATTATTTCAGTTGCTAATCGAATATTTTCATTTACGTTTACAAGTGAGCAGTGATTGCGTCGATGTTCGTTATTCGTTAATAAAAACGAGACTCAAAACAATGCAAGAAGAAATGGGAGATCAAATAAACATAGATGAACATTGACGATATTATTATTATGCAATGTAGGGCTGTAAGCGGCAATGCGCTAAAAAACAAGAATTTAAAAAATATGTATATTAAATAAATTCATTTGAAAATGAAGGTTTTGTGTGACACTGTTAAATATTATCAGTTTGAATATAAATCCTAAAAATAGTGGGACTGGAAAAGAAATATAAAGAAAGGCGAGTTTGTGGTATTCTAGTGGTTTCCGGTAGTTTTGCATTGTAGCTAACTGGTTTAACTCAGCAAGTGAAACTTTGGCAGAGAAAATTATTGAACCGTGTGACAAAGTGGGACTTTTACCGATTGCAAATACAGGCAAATATTTTAAAAGGGTGGAATTAAACAACATTAAGGAAGAATTTTGAGTTAAAATCGAATCTATTCGCAAAGAAGTAGAATTGGGTAAAAAGTTTTTTCGCCATTGTAGGAACAGGATATATCAAAAATATGAAAAGAACGAATCTGGAAAGTTGCTGGACTTAATTGAAGAAAAAGTTACAAAAAAACTTTGCTGCACTGTTAAGACAATGTTTTGAAAATAATTATGGCATTAAACTTATGTAATAAAACGTATAACATAATATTTGAAATAGAACATTCAAGAAGAAAATGCGAATAGAGACGGTAACCGTAGTTATAATAAAAATCTATGAACAATAAAGTTCTATGATCAAATCTTGTAGAATCCAATAATAAAATTGAAATGTTCGAGTGTGAAAATTCAAATAAAGTAGAACAGGATGAAAGAAATACAATTTTAAAAGCCGAAATAATTCCTTGTCTCTTAAAATTACAGAAATATGAAGACGAATATTAAGGGATTAATAATACTATCGTCTTTAATGCTTAAATTGACTCCAACCGTTTTCAAGACATATTCAAATCGATTTTGTGTTAAGCTAATGATCTGGCTGCTTCCAAACGGAATATTTCGGTTCTGACTATTATATTAAAATTGGAGAACACTTTCATTTAAACATCGTTTTTTTGTTGTTGATTTTATTTGCGGCTTTTCTCGCGTAAACCTCTTTCATTGCTGAACAAATTATATGAATATAACTACTTTTTCACGCATTTTTAGTTCCTACACATTTTATCTTCTCCCAAATGCCAATTTTAATAAGTAAATGAAGTTAACTGAAATGCCTTTTGAATCGTAAGCAGACTACTTCAATCGTTCATAATGAGGAAGTTGGAAAGTCCTTATTCCGACGGATGTTCAATCATCTCTCGAAAGTTAAGCTGTATTTTCGTAAAAAGTCGAACTAATTTCCACTGTAAAGAACTTTCAGAATTGTAATGCAAAATTCAACTGATTCCAATACAAGAATGGAGTTTTGCTCTCAATACTTTGTAATATAGACGTTTTTTTTTATTATTTACAGCTGGAAAATCCGAAATTTGAATAAAAATATATAATTTATTGATTTGTGCTTGAACTCTGAAAGCAATAACAAAATAAGCATAAAGATAACAATGCTATAATAAATAAATATTGTTAAAATGTTGATTTAAAATATAAATTTACTCATATTTGCTGCATGCTCCAATCGTACGAAAATATGTGTTTTTTGTAATTATGCCATATAACTATATAAGTAACACTATCTAAGATTCTAAGGTTCGACTTACATATATTTAATATAATTGATTAGCACAAATGGAAATTTGGGGTTAAAATAGCATTAGATCCCAAAAAATATGTAAAAATATTTCCTCAACATGGTTTGCTTGTACATTTCGCCTAACTTAAGAGAACCAGGTTCTGTTAAGCATCGAGCAATTCTTGGAAAAATTAATTTGGCAGTTGTTATCTTGTAATTAAAGCAAATCTTTATGGGGCCTGAAAAACATTTCTTTCATTTAGGTCGTGGTTTATTAGTGACGGTGATTTTAATTGGTAAAAAAAACGTTGACTCATGAAAAACAGTATTTTTATTTCAGCCACTATCGACCAACAGACCAAATACTTAAATAGGCATTTTTCAACAATTCCTTGCCTGAGAAAATTACAGAAATTTGCGTTTATTACTTTCTGTATAAACCTGTTGGTAAATTATGTGAAAGCAAGTCAATTCATATTGAGACTGGTTCAAAGACGACAAACACATTCAAATAATAAAGGAGCAAACACGTTTTATCTCAAAAACCGAATGTTTCGTTCTATTTTAGATTGATCGATCATAATTGTTTTAAAGACACACACTGTAATTGCTTACAGTTATGCGGCGTTATACTATTAATATCTTCAGCCCACATCTAAATGTATTAAATTATATTCTATGAACAGAAAAATATGTTCCAAAACGATTCATAAATCCAACATTTCCTCTCGCGCACGTCAATTCCATTTGATGCCAATTTCGCAGCAGACGTTAAATCTTGTCGAATATATTGAAAATCATTAAATTCTTTCCGTTACATTTATTTTCCGCCCAACGGTCCCACCGAAAAAAGCAAACGAAGGAAAAACAACGAAAAAAATCTAATACTAATAGAAACATCGGGTTGACCTTTGAATGAGGTGGAAGCTCACCACAAAGGAAATCAATATGATTGTGGAGGTAGAGTCACGTACCTACATATATATTATGCATGTTATTATATGTTGAATAATTTAAAATCAGCTTTGTAAATATTGTGTTATCTTCTACAAGTGTTTCAATTTTTTGTTCTTCATTGATAAATTGTATGTCTAGACGCATAAATAAGCTTCCAATGCGACAGTGATGGAAACCACATAGTTAAATTCCAATGGTTCATTAATCCACCTAAGGTAATTAGCAAATATGTTAATTGTATCAAATTGATCATAGCCAGAATACTGGAATGTCAGTGAGTACATGGGCAGTAGAAACGTGGATTTGGTCACGGAAATTTAATTTAAGTGCTTGCAATCAGTCTGAATCAGCACATTTCAATGCGAATATTACTCCCAATTTCTAGTTGATTGGAAATGAATGCGTCAAAAAATAACCGCATATTCTGGCTAATATTTATTTAAATAGTTCGTTAAATGTTCGCTATTGTTGCGTATTCCACATCAGCTTCACCGTTGTCTCGATTCTCAATAGCTGTTGGCACACTTTTTATTGTTTCTCGCTGAACATTCTTACATGTCCATTTCAAACGGTTTTTGCAGGTTGCTTATTGTAGATTTTATATGGGATTTTACCGTAGACCATTTGCTTCCGTTACGATATTTTAAGTTTAACTAAAGTTTCAGAAGTTGCATTACTACTTAATCACTAGTCTTGTCCGACAAGCTTTACATATAGCTTTTGTAGAGTCGACCCTTTTTTTCAATTCAGAAGCATCACACAACTTTTACCCACAACTGCGTGCATTGAAGTTGGTTCTACTGACCATTTCCAACGCACAATTTCGTTGGTTCCTAACTGTTATTATCTATTTCAATTCTTGCCTAATTTCAATTCATGAGATCGGTGATTCATATGGTTTTTGCAGCTATTACTTTCTTTCTCTTGGAACCTGTTCTTAATACCTTTTCTCCTGTTCTTTATGCCATATGTCTTCTTTCCTGCTCTTTCTCTTGTATAATTAGTAACTCTTACTTTTGCAAATTATTTCACTTGCTATGCCACTTGTTAAAATTACACCACCTATTTGAGAGGTAGTTTGATCCACAACTATACCATAAATACGGGCTTTCAGCGAATTAAATTAATTCCTCATACAGTGGATTTTTTGGCTGATCTCAAAACGATCTAACAGATTATGAAACTATTTTGTAATCCAAATAGCAGTTTCCAGTTTCAGATCCATAAGCAGTAAATTGAGAAACTGAAGCGTAAATTGATTGATTGAAGTTGAAACACTTTCAAGATGAGCCTGTTTGACTACATATGTATCCATTAAAATCATCAATCTAGTAAATTAGTTTCCATTTTATTTCCCATAAAAAAGGCAATGAGAAATAGCCAAGCAACAGAGTGTAACCGTCGCTCTTTTACTGATGTTCAAATCAAATTTGAATTTCAATTTTCCATCCCCAAAACCTCTCTAAATCAATTATTTGCCGTATTTAAAAAATCATGGACCATCTTCCTAAGGGGATGATAAATTATAATACCATGAAATAATAAAATAATCAATATTTGTTTAAGAAAGATTTGCATGAATCAGTAATTGTATGACCTATTAATTATGAATCACCCTGAATAAGCTGGCTAAATAATTCAGAGCAGTCATACAATATTAGATTATGATAAAATTGTCCATTATGTTTCAACTTTTTCGTTTGAGTGAAATTGTTGCACATTTTCTTACATTTTATTTGAATATGGCCTTTCTGAACTGACGTTGAATTTAAAAGTTGAGGATGTTGCTTACTTTTTGTCAATCTGTGTAGGAAACTTTCTGATGCAATAATCCCAGTTTTAAAATCCAGTTGACAGTAAACAGCAACTTTTTAATAAAGTTTTCGAAAGACATGCCGTAATATGTGCAAATTCTTCCTAAATTATTAAATTTTTAATAACAAATTATAATTTAATACCTTATAATATTGCATTCACTAAAAATTGTTTATTTTGTAAGATTGCCTATGCTTCCAATTTAATTTTGTTATTAATCGTTTACATGCTTTAACATTGCAATTTAGCAAAAGTCCTGGCACTAGCTAAAAACTATGGCACTTTCAATCCAATCAACACAAACAATAGTAAAATGGCTTTAAAAATCTGCTCGTGATATTTTTGATCAAAAAGCTTCACAATATGCATTGTTAAAATATTAAATATAATTAATATAAAACTAAAGATATACAGAGAATGAAAGGAAATAAGAAATTTTAAACGTTAAGGATTTTTTAAGGGTTAGTTTTAAACGTAAAGTTTTTACTAACAGATAGTGTTCTGTGGCTTGTTTCAGCGATTTTCTTACTGTCTATTCTACTAGTCAATCTCGAATATGTTTGACCTGATTCTTAGCAATGTAGTAACGAAATGTACTTAAATTATTTAAATACTTACATATAGGTTTTATTAAATGTACTGATTTTTTTCTAAAGGTTCTAGAGGGACCAGCTGCGTTTCTCGAATGAGCAATTTTGAATATTTTGAGAAATTAGTATGAATTTGATCAGATCCTTACAAACATATATATAGTGTGGTCAAAAAATATTCGTGGCAGTTGAATTGAGCAAACTTAGCTTTTACGGTCTGGCTAAGTTTGATTTGAATTATTCAATACAACCAACAAAATATTAACGCCTGTTAGTCCGGAACTAATTGCAATTCATGAAGACAATAGCAAATTAAGAAAAATAATTTTATTTTTGAAGAAAAGTTCTATAATATTAAGCTTTTTTAAACAGTATTTGGATTACATATTTTTTCAACTCAATTAATTTCAGATTCAATTAGAGATCCTCTAGAATCAGTATACAGTTTTCGGCTTTTTTATATTTTTTTGCACATCAAAAAAAAATCGACTGAGGTCCACCAATCTTTATAATTACATAGAAGCAGGCTGCCATTAATTAGAAAATTCTATCAAATGTAATTTCTAGCTATTGCATCTGCAGCAGCCTTAAAAATTCTAAAATAACCCAATAAACATTAAGTTTGAAACGTTTGATATTATTTTGTGTAAAAGCGATTTAAAACACCCTTCCAATATTTCAGTTTCGTTTCAGTTTTGCCATTGTTTATTTCGATCCTACTGATATGAAAAATTCAGAGCTAATCAAAAACCGTTCCGTTTACACAAGGAAAACAATCCGATATTTAATTTAACTCCCTTTTTCTCTAAGGCTCTTCACCTTTGTTGTTCGTTTCGTGCCGAAACTTCTATAAAAGAAGCCCGAAACATTTTGTTGAAGTAGCAAATATCGAAAAACTTGGTCAACGGTCTAATGAAACGTCCATATTTAATGACTTACACAGAAAAAGAAAAATGAGCTTTAAATCAATAAAAAACCAACCTTATATGTATATAGTATAGTGAAGACCAAACATATAAGTTTCTCAATTTATGCCTGCAGAAATCTGCAGCGGAAACAATGCCTAGTACAACAATGTAGGATTAGTTAGGTTGATTCTTAGACCATTAATATGTATAATCACCATTAATAATATAATAAGCTCGTATAATCCCTAAACAAGATGATAAATTCCAAATCTCGTGTTTCTTGGTTAATTATTAACCACAAGTTTCATCGTGGGCTAGTTAAAAATTTCTATTATGTTATAAAGTCAAGATACTGACAAGATCACTGATTGAAATTTCAAGCTGTTGGAGGACTGGCTGATAAATTGAAGATAACTGGAAAAGGTTTATCGTTGTTGTAATGTTCATATTTCCATGCTTGATTTTAATATTCCATTAATCAAATTGATTCTAATTAGCAAACTTTCGATTGAAATTTTAAATCATGAAAGCGAAAATATTTTCTACAATTAAGTTTTGCAAGTGTTGAAAAGTTTTTTAGCCTTTCATTTTGCTTAGTATTATTTAAGAGAAGCTGAGACGTGTGTTTTTTTTCTGTTTGTAAGATTTAAATATTCTTACTGTTCGGACAGTGATACTTGTTATTAATGTGTTTCTATTAATTTATGCATTGTCCAACGACAAATATGAACTAGTTCTCAAAATGTTTAAATACAAAATTATTTGCAGTAAGTTGTGCTTTTTCCACCGATGCTTCAGTTCATTTGTGGCCGTTAATGCAGTMAATGTAAACGAAAATTGGGCATTTAAATGAACAAATAATGTATKCTGTTTTATTAAGTCTTAACACATTSAAAATCAATTCGATTGACTTTAACGCCTATATWGTATTATAGAAGAGCACTTTGGGAACARTTTTCCTAWAAAGTAYTTGCGGGGTTCGCTGCCCTAAAAAACTAACAAGTAGATCCCAAACCCAGAGAGTAGTGAATCTTWTGTGAGGGGAGAACGCGTGTTTGTATAAGCGTCCGGAATATACAGTAAAACTCAGTCGAGGTTAGAAAACCTGAATATATTTCCTAAAAAGGATGAAAACGTACGAAAAAATCCATATTGAAGRWTCCAAGATTCMATAAGGCTTGTGTAACAMCAAATTTCATTCTGTAAAAAATATATAAMAAAAATATTCTGCAAWAKTTCATTAGAAAACCCCAGAAAACAAACACAAATCAAGATCGGCTGGGAAAGATTATCAATGAATCCATAAAAACTAGAGTTTTATGTTTGTTAATTTTAAAGTCTAGTCTGAAAACTTAAGGTGACCTCTGAAGATTGGATCTTGAACTGGCATTTTAAACATGAGCTTTTATATTGTTGGTTCAGAGTACCTGCAAAAAACCTCTTTTTGAGTCTGAAGTTTGAAATTACAGCATTAGAGATAAAATGAGTGGGATGCAGAATGAACTTCGTACAAAAGCGATTACCTGATTAAATAGATGTAGCTCCTACACAGTAAACCACATGTCTTTGGTTCATGGGAAGGTCCTATAATAAGATAAATGACCGTATAAATAACCGGGAAATGCCGCTCTGTAACAGTTATTGCTCCAGAACACTGATATTTCGTAGTTCTATTTAGTATGGCACTTAAGTCTGTAATTGGCCCTAAAAGCAACGTTTAGTGCACGCATTTCCTTAAACATTCTACCCGGAGTACTTTTGCTGCAGGTTTTTATGGACTTGCTTCTGTTCAAACTTTTGTAAATTTAATAGGAGCTAATAAAGGTTATCATTTTTATGCACCCGGTTATTTTAATTTCCTGATATATTCGAGGGCGCGAAGGTGATGAAATTACAGCAGGTCGCAGAAAATCGGGTATTAACAGGATTTTGTATTCACATTGATTATTTGCAACGAGCCCTGCTGTTAATCATACAAAGACTACTAATGCTAATAATCGGTTGAAAATTGCAATTAATTTCTCATTCACTAATTTAGAGACTGTCTACACATTTTAAATTTACATGTAGAATATTTCAATAATGTGTTCAAAAACTGCAGTACTGATTGCATCAAGAATATATACCCAAATTTTAAAAAAGTTCAAAAAGTCCAAGAATTTTCCGTTTGTTTAAGTTGGCAATCACTTTAGTGTGAATACTGTGAACTTTATAAGTGTGAATAGTTCTACTTGTAAACAATGTGAAAGAACATTTTCATCATTTCATAA
>NW_026019016.1:8848833-8877846 GCF_020466585.1 Dendroctonus ponderosae | reverse complement strand
ATGCTAAGTAGAATTAATCTTTGAATCAATTTTTTTATTTAATTTAAATAGAGAAAATTGTATTTCTAGTATTAGATATGTGTTTTCGCAGAATTCTCACAATTTAAATTAAATTGGTAATTTATAATGTATCTTATAAGCAATATGAAATCTGTAAAATATAAACAGAAATCATAACAAGAAAAATTAACAAATACTGATAAACATTAGATACACAGAAATGTAATCCAAATCTGACAAATTTTCGGAATTATAGCAATAGGAAGCAACCCGTGCAGAAACGTTTGATGTAGGCAAGAAAATAAAGAGCAAAAAACAGAGAGTATCATGTTCATAAAAAAGTTAAGCTCAAATATAAATATCGAAAAAGTCGCGGGAAAACTATACATCACACGCTTCGCTATACATGCATTTAACATAAATTATGTTAAGAAAATTTTTAAAGCAGTAGTAATGGAGGGAAAGAAAAATAGTTGGAACAAGAATGGCGATAAGATAAGGCTTAATTTTTGTATATTTTAAGCATCTCAAGATTTATCTCATTAGAGATAAAAGTGGAAATAAAAGTTTCAAAAACTGTTAGAAAGTAAGATTAGCAGTAAAGACAAAATAATAATAATATGTAGAATTCAACAATGCTAATTGACATTTAAACTATACAAAAAAACGCAACAAAAATAATACAGTATCAAAATGAAAAAATGAATAGACATGAAAATGAAAGAATCTACAAAAAATTACTGGACTAATGAGGATACATTTTGTCAAAAATGTCGGGGTTGTAATAGTAGGTTTCGATAAAAGGGTGAAAAGTGTCGTTTTTCGAACGAGGATGGCGTTTCGCGAAGGCGAAGCAGAGGAGACCCAGCAAGAGATTAAGATAAGAATGAAGACATTTTTATAAATTATTTCAACACTTCACATAAAGCATACGAAGTCGTTGATTATAATTATATGTATAAAATTAGAATGGCATTAAATATCGTTGATAAACCAAAATTAAAATATTCGGACTATGCTAAATAACTTCGTTATCGCTATAAGAAAGAAGAACCCGTCGTAAACTAATGAAACAAATGAGATTTTGCAGTTAATTGTTACAGGATCGTATGTAAATAAGCTTGCATTATTAATTTCAGAGCCTGAATAATATGCAACTAAACTGGTAAACTGGTAATCCAATCAAAATTCCGCAAATCCGCTGTTCATATTATTATGGAAGGGCATCATTGGTAATGCAAAACCCGTATCTCTTGAACAATTGTTCTACTAATATTAACCGTGAATTTCATAAACGACCAGTTATGAATTTCGATTATGTTATGAAGCTGAGTGAATTGCTGTGATTTAAATTTGAAGCTGCTGTGGGATGGTTTGATAAGTTGTTAGTAATTCAAATAGTTTTCGCTTAGCTGTAACATTGATAGTTTCAAGCTTAACTTGGATTATAGTTCTGGTAATGTGATTAAACGTAATACCTTTTACGTAACATTCAAATGTGCAAATTAAATCGGATTGGTAAGATTTAAAGTACCTATATAAAGCTGATAATGTTACTTACTCAAGTGATATATTAATTTGCTTCTCGCTAAACAAAATTGAAATAATTACGATTAGTCAAAAATTCGAATAAGGGGTAGTTTCCAGCCCGATACACTAATAATTCAATAAGTTTTTTCCTTGGAAATTCTTGAATCGGTCAAGAAACTTTCTTTTATTAAGGGGTTCATTCATATTACGTTGGTCTAGTTAAAAAGTTAATTTTTTTCTCACCACTGCCTATACCGAATTCCCAACAAAAATACGACTTGTTACAACTTCAAAGTATACAGACCTAAAAAATTTAATTAGAAACTGTTCTTTCTAAACATTGTCGCATTGTCGCATGTAAAAAATATATTTTACATTAATTAGTTTTATTTCGTCAAATTCTATAGCTAAATGAAAATAAGCCAATATTGAAGTACTGCAGTACACTATTTACAATCTGTTCCAAATTATGTAAATGGCCTGACAGATCTCCTTAACTGAATCCCTCGAGTTTGTGGAGTTACCTACCTAAAATCTAGTCAATCATCGACCAAATAATAGTGAAAACGTGACTATTAGATTAAGACAAGAAATCAGCCTAATCTTCCCTCAGCACTTAGTCACAGTTTGACCAAAATATCTATAATAAAATAAAAATTTACAAAAATATTTAAAATTGAAAATCATTTTAAAAGCAATTGCAATGTAATCGATGAGAAGTTTATTCGTGTGGTATGCAGAATTACTGGAAGATAATTGTTTAGCAAGGTAAGCGGTCAAATATCCGAATTTGTATTCATCTGTATATATTTTATTTCAAATGTTGCATGCTCTACGTTCGCAGTTTACGTTGACAAACCCTTCAATAGCATATTAACAAACGAAATCATATTCACATATTCTTGAAGATATTGTGCTTTAAAGGCCTACGTTATATTCGATTATTCAGGAGGACAAAATTTGTTTCCTGAATAAATAGAAGGTACACCCACGCCGCTTCGCTGCTTCTGGGTCAATCGGGCGTAGGCAGTATAGAGGGTAGATGAACATTAATCACGTTTATGGTTTGCTTTATACAAGAGAAATGTTGGACTGCAAAGGTTCACCTTTGATTGAAATCCTAAAGTACATGCGAAAGGATTTATATACTCAATGTCTAAAAAATAAATAAAAAGGACGTTTCTAAACCCATAAAAAAATTATCGGTGCAAACGAACTTTTGAGGGTGGAGCACAAGGCTCAAAAGAAATTGAAAGTTACGTGTTAAGTATAAATTTATAATACGTGACACAGTTTTGGATGTCCGCAATTGAACCAATTGACTAGATTCTGTGAACCACTTGGATAGAACTTTAAATTATATTTGTAGAAGCTGAGTTATTGAGTTATATGCAAATTAAATTTATAATCGAATTATTCGGATTTATTTTAATTGCTTTACCTACTGTTTTTATAAATTTCCAGTTCTTGCAAACGAAAGATGTAATTTTCCATATAATTTGACTCAATAATTTAATTTGACAGCTTGCGATTATAAATATGAAAAAATTATACTTCAGAACAATGATTACGAATCAAACAAAAAAATTGTAAAATATTTATAGTTGGAACGTGAATAGCGAATCCTCAATAAAGAGTGAAGATTTATATTATAGACTCAAAAGTTGTAATTTACTCTACTAGATCTGGATAGAGGGTGAATTTGTCTATCATTTAAAACCTTTTAGCAACAAATTGAGATATCTGTTTTTTTCTTTTAATTTCAGTAGGTCAAGAAGGTTTATTGATTTAGCGATATTTCCAGTACTTTTTTGGTCACTTGTTAAGTGAAATTCAAGATTAATAGTCTATATACTCGATATCAAACATTTACCTTCAGAAAGAAAATGTGCACAAAACTTAGTTCCTCCTAATTTACTTATACCTTGCAGCGTAAACTTGTACTATTCATCGTTCCATGCCACTTAATTTACGATAATTTCAAATTCAAAACCTTATTAAAATCTGCGTTGAGTTTCTTTTGATTTATATTATTCACAATAGTTTTTCCACAACGCTTAAGTTGATATTCAGTCGGCAGGTTTATTCATATTACTGTCTTATTTTCAGCAATATTTTGAATGTCTCCAATTAAGCGCCATATGTAGTTTATGCCAGAAATCAGCTTTTTTATGTGTGATAGAACAGTGAAACGGGCAGCGCGTTATCTTGCTTTGGGTCATAGCATATGCCCAATCATACTGCCAGCAGCGTTATTGGAATATCAAGTGTGATAAATCCGAAACAATGAGGTTTAAACCAAATATCCAGTTGAAAATATCATTGAAAGTGATTCAGTAATTAAAAAACAAAATTAAATGAATAATTATCTATTTAAAAACCTTAAGTTAGCTAATTCGTAAGCAAAAATGCGCCTTTTTCCATAATGAGAAATAGTTTAAGTTTAAATATTTAGTTTTAGTTTGCGATAGTTACGTTTTAAATATTTTTTTTGGTATGACAGAGAGTAAAGCGAGATTTTGCTACCAGAGAAAAGTCTGTTGAATTACTCTATGTCTTTGTTCGTTTATTTTCAACGTTTTACTTATATATGTAAGTTTGGGCACCTGCATTCCCCGCGGGCTTTCTTTAGGTCAAATTTTAAATTGATGCGCATATATTTACTTTATTCCTGCAAGTTGAAAGAGTTGCTTCCCAATAGACATTTTATTTTTGAATGAAATATTTAAATTATTCGTTGTGCAACGGAGTTATAAATTCCGTTAAAAAGTTATTAAAGGGCTTTTTATGATACGTTAGTCTGACATCTCAAAAAAGAATCGATTTGAATAAAGGCGCCTAGTACATTTCGAATTTTTACATCCTGAAATAATTTTCTTAAAATTTAATTATTGAAATGGTTTTGAAAACTCTAGATTTAAAGCATTTTGCATCGGTTGAAAATATCACATAGCGACAAATCTACTGGGACCAGCCCAAGTTTTTGACATATCCTGGCAAAACTATGTTCCATAACAGTTAATCCAGTTAATCTTAGAAACTTACTTTAATCCTTTAGAAGATCTTAAAGTTTTAGTCTCCAGTTGAATTGGCCTAATGAATATTGCGCTAACTGGTCCTGATATTCTATAAATTTTCCTTATACTGTGATTTACAAGCGAAAATCAATTGCAGGGAGAAAATATATTAAACCGGAATAAAGATAATTCCAACAATTCAAAATGCATGTAGAAATCTAATGTGAACACATGTAATAGATAAACTAATGTCCAATCACTCTATTTCCCTTGTTATTAATACACTGTGGCATAAATCCAGTTGGCCTTAAAACATTTTCCTGTATGCCCTTTTGACCTTATAAAATATGCTTTTCTTATGGCACACAATATCTGGAAACCCGTTGTTCTTCCTGATCCTTCGGCTTACAAAAATGATTCAGGTTTTTCGGATTAGAACTATAAAATAAACCTAAAGTCTTAAGACTATAAAATAAATCTTAGCGAAACTTTTTAATACATTTTTACTACGATACGTAACCGAGTTAACTTTATCCGAAAGGGCAAAGTTTGAAACAAACACAATTTTCACGTAAATCACTTGGATTATTTATGGCAGTGTCGGTGTATCTGTTTAACTTTCGTGGGCAAGTTAATTGCTTTCAAGACAGGCATCTCTATCTCTTGGTAACTTTATTCAGCATAGTTAGACTACAGATTCTAGTGTCCTAATTATACTCTGGTCGGTAAAATGTCTAGGATGAAAACTTGCTTTTCTGGAAATACTAGAAATTCGAAGGTCTACGATGCAAAATAAAGTTTTTTAGTTAATACAACATTGAACAACTTCAAATTCACATTCATTCACATTGTTTTTCCAACATCGTGAGTTATAATCATGGAAAGTTTCTTAGATGCGCAAGTAATATTATTTTTTAAGGTTCAATCTTATTCAAAATTGTTTTCAATCTGTACAAAGATTTCATTTTCTCACCACTCAAATAAATCATGCTTATATTATTAGGAGTTCCATTAAAACAGACTTGAAAATTTAATTTAAGAAGAAACTGTTTTATTCCATTTTCCAACAGTTTATATTTTTATGTAATTACATACTCTTTCCTGTTTTTAATTCATAACAGATTAATTCTGTAATATTATTAGCGGAATGTGTGTTTCGTGATAAACTTTATATACGAAACACAAACTTTCTCACAATCATATCACGAAGCACAATAGTTAAGTAATTAAAGCGCCATTTAATTGAAACCCTTTCAAATTTAAATTGACACAAACTGTTCAAGTTACACGTTCAATTCAATTCTTATAAAGCTCGGAACAAAACAGTTTTCGGGCTCCAATTTTTTTTTGTGCTGGTGAACGCAAAATAGGTATTGGAATCSAAAAACAAAGCTAAAGCTTTGGCTTCCTGTTTCCAGTTTCAAATYCTGCAGTTTAAGTCGSCCTGTTCGCATATTATATGAAAAACACATCTGCAGCACTCTAATTTGCCAAAAACCATTACATGGCTYAATGATTACTACTTAATATATGTGTTTTAATCGATGTACTTTATRTACAAAGCACACTGAATACACTGTAATTTACTATCCTTGTGTGTAGMAWTCATTTGGAGATTATTAACAGCCGATTATTTTCTGAGCGAAAATTTTAATATCATATTGATTTTCTTCCTGCTTTCGCAAACATAGGAAACTGTTAATTTGCCGGGTTTATTATTGTGGTTTACTTTTCCTAATTGATATTTTCGTGCAGGCTGTTACTCTTTTACAGTATTTATTTATCATATACAGCATATTTTCGGAACATATACTWAATGCAATCATCCGGATCATATGATTAGGCTCAKAKWRTAACTTAAGTTTTCCGTTGCCGTGCCACATAGAGTTAAACATAATTGAAATTTACGGTATAAATTTCACATAGTTTGAGCTGCCGCTAAACCTCTGTAATTAATAAACTGATCAAACAGTAAAGTAATGATTAAAAGTTTGATGTTGTATTGTCTGCTTATTTCCAGAGCGCAATTACCTGGAATTTCTAAATGATCTCGATAGAAGAAATGTGGAATTTGACGATATTCATCAACAATGGCCATTTTCAAACGTTCCCAGAAATGCAGACAACACCAATGTTGAAGAACCAGAACTAGAGGAAGATGATAGTAAATCTCTCACACCGATGGACAATTTAGCTAAAATTGCCGAATTAAAAGCAGAAATGGAGAATAGGTAAGTTGTATAATATAAGGGTTCAATGTAAAAGGATGAAAACAATAATACAATTGGCAGTTTTTAGTTGAAGCGTTAGAAAAGTGACCTTTCGAACTGTCTAGCTATTTATTTTGTACGATTTTAGAAAAAAAAATTACTTAGAAGTAGATATGGAATAGGAGTTATCACGCATTTTAGTACAATTTTATAATAACTTTTCTTGCATAGTATTATCCCTTTTATTATACAGAGAAAAAGGCTTATGAACAATAGTATATTCGTTTATATAAACTAACCAAATACTGTGGTTTTATTTCATTTAATCATTAATTTATTCTTAAATAAAAATATAATTTGCAATCGTTATTTCTTCGCAGATAACTGCATAAAAAACTTTAATTGACACCAATTTCCTGATCTTTTATATATTTTTGTGTGTTTGAAAATTAAGATATTGCTCAAATCTGACGCCGTTGGAGCATTATTTTTGAATTATGTGATTTTTTAAAAGTAAAACTGTTTTAATTATTTAATAAATTAAAAATAATATATCATTAAACGTTAATTTTATTTCTATGGGTCTGCGTGAAGTGAGTAAATTCGATCAAAAATATATTTTTTATTATTTTTCATAATTTAGCTGGATATGACGTGCCGTTTATTTAAATTATTTTCAAAAATTAAAGTGCATTTTACAGAATATTTAGTGTTTCACCCGCCAAACTTTATGAAATTATACTGCTACAATAAAAATTTAAATAGCTTATACAGGGTGGTTCGAATTAGATGAACGAAAGTTTTTGCTTTTATGGAAGATTTTTCCTATTTTCTCGACACTTTTGCCCTTAGAGAAACCAAAATTTGTTAATATTTTTAAAGTTAAAATGAGCATAATTAAAGCTGAACTAATAAAGTTGAAAGGTTGCTTCATTAAAACCACACACTCACAAAACTTAATTAAATACTTTCTTTTACTTCTACTACAATTAGACAACGGAAAGATGTCCTAGAAAAGAAATAAATAGAGGAATGATAATAAAATGTTCCAGAATTTTTGTTCAAAGCGTTTATCGTTATATTTAGAAGCTAACAAGTGGAGCTAAATTGACTTGCCTACCAAGTTCGTGTAGAGGCAATATTAAATAGCACCCAACGATTTATGTAAAAGGCATTTGAAAGTTAAATTACACTTTTAAGTTGAAAAGTCACGATTTACTGGAATATTTATCAAGCTTATCATGTATGAAGCGACGACGAGTAGGAAATTTAAACAACAATTAAGGCGAAATCTGCTTATGTTCCCTGAGACTATTAATGAGAATGACGAAATTAATTTCTGAAGACTTAGGCGGTAATTGAAAAGGCGGGTTTCATGCCCTTATTAATTGTGTTTCGTGTTGAATTACATTTTATTTTATCTTAACTATGCAGAAAGATTTTAGCCTATGTTTTGATTTCAAAATGTATTTATTTATTGGGTGTAAAAATAGAAATTGATTTTCCATTTGATTTGTTAAATACTTGGCGTAAAATACTCCAAAACTGTTGGCGATTTTCCTAAAAGTGACCCAGCAAATTAACGATGTTTTAATGAATTTCTTCAGTCAATTAAGTAACTAATAAAGCCGAAAAAGTGCTTTTTGTTTTCTCATAACATGGTTTTCAACCAGATGCTTTTTTGAAAATGTTTAAATGTAAGTTGAAATGTTGTGTTTTTCTGGATATAGACGGAGTTTCGTAATGGATTGCAAACTAAATCACATTTAAGGCGTAAATTTTAATTTACAGCAAATGTTTCCCAATATTTAAATTTGGTTTAAAGTAGCCAAATATCTTTATATTATAAATACATGAAAACAAAGCGTTAGTTTATTTATAAATCTGCTTGGTATATAAACTTTTCATATACTTAAACTCTCCTTACTGTTTCAACAGCCATGATAGTTCATATCATTTAAGAATGTACTTAAACAAAAAATTAGTTTTCATGTTTTCAGGAGGAATCAAAAATACCAAACGCTCTTAGGATCCCTTATTGCAAATCGTCCAGATCATGCTGATAACTACGAGCGAATCGCTCCAGGCCTATCACAATATACCAGAGAGGAAGAAAAAGAACAGCTCCATGATTATGATAATGTAAGTAGGTATAGAGATGACCAAACAGGAGTAAATTTCAGAAAATATATTAACTGGCCACAATCGATTTGAAAAAATCAGGTAGTTCAGTTTCAAGTTCGTTAGTATCGATCAACTGGGTTCAATTTTCAAAATTCCCTACTTTAATGAGATGGAACAATGGTTACAATTTTTTTCAAATTTGCAAAATGTGTTAAATACATACTATCGAAACATGGTGGTGCTGACAATGATTTTTCATAAACTAGACTTAACTAAACCTAAAGAAAATTTTTCAAAAACCATGTTGATACAAAGAAATTAAATTGGCTCGCTCGTCGTGTGCTTTGCAATACACATTATTGAACAATATGGGACGTCGTAAAACCGTTTTAAGGTCCACCGGTATAAATAAAGATCGTAACGATATTGATATTCTTTTGATGGCAGAGTTTTTCACATATGCTCGCTTTGCAATTGCAACGATGGTAGGAAGATAAAGTAATAAAAATGATCCAAAACCTAATGCGACAATTTTTTGCTATATACGTAGCCAACCAGAGTAGCGCTGTAAAATTTACCGAAACTATTTGAAACTGATTGATTTTCTACTCATATTACACGTACTGCAGTGAGCTATTTATTTCAATGATAAATTCTTTGCAGCACAAATAATGAACTTTACTAGGAGGTATGAAACAGAATACTTTTATATCACTTTAATTCTTTTTGGTTATAAAATAGTTCATTATTGGTCTAATGCGACTACAGCGTCCACCCAATTATTTTGAATATGTCCCATTTTAAAGCGCAGTGTTTCAAGAACAATTTCAATCCGAATTTCTAATTGTTCATTTTCTACACGCCTGCTGAGTAGGAGTTAAAATAAATTTTCTCCTGGATCACTCGAAGGTAATACATTCCCCATTCCGGCTTATTATTGGCAACACCTACGTCGTGAGTTTATTAAACTTCCATATAATCCGACACAATATTAGGAAATATATTTACTCCTGATGAGCGTCCCAATAGAACAATTGCTGTGGGCGTAACGACAGTGATTATGGAAATAAATCCAATTTGTTATCGCCTTCGCAATTGCTTGTTTTGGACATCCCCAAACGAAGGGTGAAACACGATGCGAGAAAAACAAAATGAAACAACACTCAGGCATTTTTAGATTAAAATCTCCGCAACAAATTTGTGGCTCATAAAGTGGCCAGACAAAGAGGAACTACGACGGCAACAAACCTTGGGGGAAAAAATGAAAACAACAATAAATATGCTTGGCAAAGGAGTCCCAAAAGAGCTGATGTCACCCCGTCGACTTTGATAAAATCCCCAATTTTTTTATTTACCCACATTGCGATACCAGCGGAATATCAAATAACCCACACGGCGACCGTCTTAACAGAATACGTTTTAAAATGACTCAAAATATGTTACGGAAAGTCTGCCAAAGGCGTGAGACTACTTGTTTATGAGCTTTGTCTTTGAACTAAGATGGCTCACTTGAAAAGAGACTAACCAGCCAAACTTCATTGGCTCGAAGGCTTAATAAAACTACTCACATAGCGCCAAATGTGCGAAGATGATGTGAATATCTTACGACGAAATGCTCATTCGTAGGATGAATTGCATTTATATAATAACTAATTAGAGCTGATGACAAATTCGAATTGATTAAATTGCAAAGTAAATTAATAAAGGTGACGCATTATTAATAAAATTATTCCTAATTACCAACGTACTTCATTAAAAAGAACTAAAATATTTGAACAAAATCTTTTGATTATTCGAATATTTTGTTTCTTCTTCGGGAAGATTTTAAAACCACATGCTAAGCATTTATTGGAATTTCATATATTATGTCAAATAATGTATAGACTATTTGGGATATAAGTGGGAAATAATCGCAGATTAAAGACAAAATTCACAAAAACTATCTTTAACGTTTTCTAAGACTCCCTACAATTAATAAGTAGTAAACCTGTAACAGCAGCGTAAGAATAATAAAGAAATGATCATACAAACGCCAATTCATAGCGAAACATTAGTCCATTTGCTACTCATTAAAGATTGGGAAAAACTGTAATAAAAATACCCAAAACATTTTTTCAGAACTTCGTGAAAACACTAAGGAAATAATCAGGTGGATTGATCAATCTTATGATTTTTCAGGTATAGATTTAACCTATTGTCGTCATTTAAATCAATAAAATTTATTCGCATTTAAGAAGATTTCAAAACGGAAAATGTATTTTCCTTATTAGTGSTTTTTATTAGTGTATTTCTTAGTGCWWWWGCACACTWMSACAAGAGTTACAGTTTTACATAAAATCAAATGAAACTTTCTGAAGAATGAAAAAKTARCATTAAAATCAAACATATAAATTTAGATTTTCCATTCTAGAACTACTAGCAACAAAAACCATCGGACATAATTATGAAAATAATGATAAAATAAAACGGAGTCACAGACCATCAATAATAAAACAACGTCACAAATTGAAATCCGAATGAAAATGGAATAAAATAACATTAAACTGTTTTTCAAGTTAACGTGATAATTAAGTAAAGAATTGTCTCGATTATTTGTCTGGAAGACTAAGTTATTTAAAATATATCTTGGGAATTTGCGAAAGAAATTTATGAATTAGATATTTAGTTAAAACTTAAAATTAATATATTTCTGGATAAGATTTGAATTGTCGTTCCATTTATATTGATTTACTTATGCATCAAATATCGGGACCTACGTACTTAGAGAACGATTTTTAACATAAGTGGAATTCTGCTATTTATTGGATTCAATACCGAAGCCTATAGCTTCAACGGTACAAAGTTCACATGAAATAAATTATCAACGTTTGAAAAATCAATAAACGAACAAATTATGTAGTTACGTGTTTGCAAATTTTGAAAAAAAAATTAAAAAAAAATAGTAATTAATTGATATTGACAAAATATATAAAAGAAGGGTTAATTGAGGATGATTTTCTTCCTTGGGGATTGGGAATGGACAGTGCAGAAAAAAGAAAAACTTTTTTAGCTGCCAGGCTTTGGGCGATTTATTGCCGCCTTCTTCAGGGTGCTAATTTTTTCTCATGAGAAGACTTGGAACCCTCCAGAATCCTAATGTTACTAAGGTCTGATGAAACGTCTTATTTTAATGGCTTTTATCGTATTACAAGGGCGGAATTATTTTACAATTGTTCACCTGTGACTCAGGTGGATCGGTCGAGACTATCACTTACAAAATATGAAACGTAGTTTTGGATAACAAGATAAATCAATTTGTTCAAGAACTGTTTCATTTTGTATCTACACATTTCTCCATTTCAATATCTGGATGAAAACTCGCTTAAAACGCTCAATATTAAATAGGCGTTATCTTTACAGACTTCAATATAAATTTATATGCTTGATGAAATTTTAACCGTTCCTGATGTTCATTTAAATATTTGCCCCTTATATTTGCTTTATTGTGTAAATGCTGTATTGCGTGAACGATAAGCTGGGACGTTTTATTTTAATTAATGGTCACTTTGTTTTAGGTTTACACGGACTTAAATGATGAAGACCAAGATGAAGAGCGACAAGAATCCGCTTATATGCCAGTATTGCCTGGGCACATTCAAGCTCTAGAACATGCTCAAGTATGTTTTAAAATCCACCATAAATGTTAATAAATAAATTTAAAAGAATCCTTTTCATTAGGTGCCTCCGGCTTACGTGGACGATGTGCCCTCATTTATAAGAGTGAACGATATGCCTGCAATAACTGGCTTCGATAACAGAGTACGTTTTTTGCCTTTAATTTCAAAGAAAACTTGGTTATTCTTAACGATAATTTCAGGACTATGAAGCACTTAATGAACCCCGTTCGAGAGAAGAAGCACCAAACAAAATGGGTTTGTTCGAAAATGTAAGTTCAGCTCCAAAAGAAAAGTAATGTTATAAAGTGGAGAAACATTATTTTTTAATTCAATCCTTTTTTCACCTATAAAATTTCTATTATATGTTTTGATTCAATAAAATGCTAAAATATTTCTTTTGATTTCTGCACGTTACCGTGCTTACTTCTACATTGAATTTTCTATTAATTGCTTAAAGTAGTGCTATTTCAGTATTAAACAGCTGCTTTTATTTTTTGTAGGAATATACAGAACCAGAAGATTTAAACAACAGAGACAAAGAACTGATAGAGAGCAGAATAATATCATATAAGCCTAGTTTTCCACGGATAGTTACAGAAGTGCCACCTTTCACAGAACACGTAAGTACATATAAACCAGTTAATTATTGCACATTAGCAAAGCAATTATAAACACAGTTACCTTTTAGAAAAAAACTATTTTAGGACGAAGACAATAAAATAATTTTTCGTAGTCCCACATTTTATATTACACCCAACAGTTACTTTGCTGAGATTTTTTGTTTTAATTAATCCCTATAATATAAATGCTTTTACAAGTTTTAGCACTTTAATTGAATCCTGATTTTTGCTCAAGTTTCTTTACTTTTTCATTTAACTGAAACTAATTTTATGTGTGACTCAATACTACTTTTCGATTTTATTGCCGATGTTTTATGCGAGTTATCTAATTTTCTCCAATTTAAAGTATCTTTTGTTTTACTAATTGAAATAATTTTTCTTATCTGTTAAGGATATTGATGTTCATCATAATTATGCCACTATGTTTATTTGCCGAGTTATGCAGTTTTTGTATCATATTTTACGGTCTTTTGTTTCCACCATTAAAGTTCTTTAAAGGCATTTTCAGTTTTAACGGCAGTTCTATTGTTACGAGAGTGCTATCAAATGTATTATAATTTGAGAAAAGTCGAGAAATAGATTAAATTTTCAAACAAATTATTTCCTTAACTCAAATTTATCGTCTACAAAATTATATCACAATGCTACAAAAAACCAAAATGCTGTTCAAAATTGTCTTTTTAACTTTCATAAGTTTTACTTCATCAGCAAAATGCTTTATTGTATTATAAAAAACACTCACGCCTCGCTTCTAATATTAATTTTCAAAAAATGTGCAAAAATTAGACGCATTTTTGCAGCATACAAAAGCGTTGCTGTTATTGCTCTATAAACCAATACAAATATAGTGATAAATAAATGTAATAATTCACAACAACGAAGAAACATAATAATAGTTCAATATTTGAATTGATTGTCATTTTAATAAATTAACTGTCCTTAAATATGGACGGTTGTTACGAAAATTTATTTAAAAACAACTAAACTTTTAAAGAATTTAATAAATTTGATGTTGCGAAATTATCGTCATCAAATATACGGAACAATCCCTAAAGTGAAAGCAAATATACATATACACCTAAAAAACGGTTGATGAAAAAATGGATTGAAAACGGACGCCCGGCACCGAACCAATTACTTCAAGAGTATACAAGAGTATAGAAAAGTTGTTGTTGTTTACATTATATTTGAATAAACTGACTCAGTTTTGCTATAATCAGAAGTTAAATACATATTTGTGAACAACAAATTAGTTTAGTTTTCATGAACGTGCCTGACAATTGCAAAAAAACGTATTTTGGAGAACGACAAAATCTACCAAATAGACTTTGAAATGCTTTGCTAAATGTATCTTCAGTTTGCCATCAAATACTACTACACAAGTTAAACCTACAATGACGACAAACATTTTTTTTTATAGAAATCGGACACTAGTGAAGAGGAACAAATTATGGAAGAAAATCCAGCTCCAAAACCATCATTTCCACCGGCATATTTTCCTCGCCTGGTCGCTCCCGATCTTCCAGTCAATTATAAGATAGATGGCTTTGAATTCGGGTTACATCACAAGCCTCAGAACGACAGATTCAAGTTTAGAGATAATCCCGATGTCTTGAAACACGTATCTTTAGATACGCCCAGCGAGTTGGGTTTTGGACCGATCGATCCTAGATTTTATCAAGAGTTTCCAACAGGTAATTTGTTATTTATCGTTACACGACAGGGCTTTTAAGGGAAATGATACTTTCTATTGTTGGAGAAAAGTAAACGGTTCAAAAAGAGTTAGAGGAGATCAAGGGCTATTTAGTTTTTATGATTTTTTTGCACGCTTCTGTTTCCTTCAGTTTTTATTCTTTCTTTGTTTTTTCAACATTTTATTTAATCAGTATTTCGAGAAAAGGATTTGGTTGTTTCGGTCTTTGTCTGAATATTTGCTAATTTTTAGTAAAATTACCAGCATTTTCCTATTTCAGAAACTTATTTTTAGCTTAAAGATTTAGTATCAAAACGATTATATGAAAACAGCTCAATCAGATATTCCGCAGAAATATTTTTAGTTAGTTGGGTAAGACAAAGTGCACTTGGTTTCTCAACTCTTCTAACTCATGATTCATTTTTGCCGCTTTGAAAACCGGATGAGAATGAGTGGATATTTCACGCCAAATCAAATATATTCAATGAAAAAAACTAGCATTTATAGGATTTAGAAAATACATTTGTACTAAAAAAATTATTTTCAGCAATTTTCTTTCAAAGTAAATATTTTGAGCAGAAGCTCACTCTTCGACAACGGGGGTAAATTTTCTGTATAATTGACTTCTTAGGAATTAAACAAATGAGTCGATAATAAGAAATAATTGGTTTTTTACAACACTGACACTTTGAAAAGGTGAATTCTCCGAGTTAAAAGCGTAGAAAAACTTTCAGTTAGTTTACTCAACTATAAACCGTGTATATTTGTATGTAAAAGTGAATCGTTTTGATCGTATTTTAGATTTTTCTCTTACTTTAATTCATGAAATAAGAAGGCACGCGGACGATTTTCAAAGCAATATAATGGAGAAACGATCAATCCCGAATTAATGATTTTCACAATTTAATTAATTACCAAAACTATCCTGAGAAATTTCTCGGGAAAATATAACTTAGAGAATGACATACTAAATGCGATACTTCGCCTTCTTTGCAAATGCAGTTTAGTGCTCGAAACGCCAGTCTTCAAATGTTCTCTACTTCATAGTAAAATCTCTTGAAGATTAAATGGAGTTACAATGTAAATGATTGATTGAGAATCAATCAGAATTAAATTAATCTAAAATAAATCCATCAAGCTAAATATATAAAACTCCCAATATTAGAACGAACAAGCAGCAATACTTGCTTTCAAATATTGCTTATCTTTTGTGAACTGATGATCCAAAACGAGTAAACTTAAAAATCTCTTCCAGATCAAAAAGATATTGCTCCAAAGCACAACACAGTTCATCCGTACCTCCGAAAAATTCCTTCTTCTTCCAACATTGATTCCAGAGACAATTCGCACCTGGAGACTGAAGCTCCTCCTGATGACGAACCGGATCGAGAGTAAGTGGAGCATGGAGCTATGGAATGTTGGCAGTAAAAAGTCAATTTCAGGTTTTTCAACAGCAAAGATGTAGAAGTGGTACCATTCATGCCCGATACAGAGCCAGATTCAACAGGAGTTTACATAATAGCAATCGTAGCTGGAATCAGTGCAGCAGCAACAGTGGGACTTATAGCAGTGGGCATTGGTTGGTACAAGTAAGTTTCTTTGAATACTTAATATCTTCAAATTCACTTCTATTTTCCCATCAACTGAGTTTTGGGGAATATTTTTTTATTATGTTTTACTAAAATGCAACATTCGAATTTGGTATTTCCAATATCAAAACATGAAATTCTGATTTAACAGGAAACAGTTATAGTGTGTCTGCTTGAATTGAATTGAAACGATGCAACTTGCAACCGATATGGGAAACTAATCTAGTTTGGGCAACAGAACACTCTCATAATATTTCTTCATCCGGTTTCGATGTATTTTTTTCAAAATCATTGACATGTTACAAATTATCTACCTGTCTAGTAACGTCTTTAGCAATAATCAAGAGGGTTAAAATCCGGAGATCTGACAGGCGAAATAATACTTGAATGGAATACACCTGCTATTAAACGTTTCAGCATGAAAAGTATTTTGGAGGTATAAAATGGTACTATTGGATTATGAGGACTTTCGTTCTCAACATCAGATGGCAGATCATCGCTTGAATTTATATTAAAATCTGCAATTTTAACACATGACTTTGACAATGATCGACAGAGTTATTACCGCACTAGTGCGTTAATAAACATCATTACATTTGAAAGAGTGCCAAATCGTAGTCATTATATAACAGTTGTAGATAAAAGTAATAAAAAGATATAAATATTGAACATTAGTAACATGGATCAGGGGCGCTCTGTATTTAAGACTCAGTAATTTGTGAAAGCCAGAGGCCAAATAAATCGACCGCCCTACAATGAGTATTCAATGTTCTTGTTGCATTAAACAATGACGTTTTTGTCAAGAAGTTTGTTGAAAGATTTGGTAAGTGAAACGCGAGGGAACATCACAGAGCGACTAGGAACGTGAACGTAAAGAATGAACGTTTCAAATTAAAAAGATATATTTTTAAAACGAAAAACCAAATTTTACTGTTACAATCAATGTAAAATTTACAAATATTAGTTAGAAGCTGTAACATCTGGTATAGTCTTCGATCTTTTACCGGTGGAATTTTGAATTTGGCAGTCGGAAGTTGTGGTCAAAACCTCCTGAAATACATTTTATTTACTTTAAGAACATATTTTCCACATATGTAAAATGATCCTGTTAATCAAATTCTTAAGGACCAATGGCTCAGCCCGCAGCATGTTCAGAAAGCGCTTGAGACTGGTTATCCTGTCCGAGTAGAATTTTGCAGATCATGTTTAGAAAGGGAAGGAAATTTTACCTCGATTTTACAGAAAGTACTTATATTCCGATGAAGCCCGATTTACTCTACCTGGACTAGTTACGGCCCATAATGTGCATATTTCAAACGATGAAAACCCACATGCCTTTATCAAAACAAAAAAAAAGTTGTTATGAGCGTATAAATGGGCATAATTATATATGGGATAAACGGAAATTTCTAAATAATTTAACAAAAAATTACTTTTAAACATTTATCGACTTTGGTGGAGCTGAAAAGGAACACTTGAATAACGTATTTCCAAATAAGTTAATTGGCCGAGATGGATCTACGTACTGGTCACCCCGGGCTGAACACTTAAATCTCTTGGATTTTTTTCTTTGGGTCACCTCGAAGCATTAGTTTACTCTATTTCTGTTAACATCAAAGAAGGGCTGTGTTAACTTAGCTTAAGCTTAAGTTAGGATAATTAAAAAGAGTAGGAAACTTAAGCTAACATTATGATAAATGACCATATGTATGTTAATCCGGGCGCAACTAAAAGTGCATAGAGACAAATCGCATATATTTTAAACATGATTCTTAGTTATTGATAATAAAGTTCGATTTTATTTTAGGTACTGCTTTCAATATTATGTGTTTCATAATTAAGAAAAGTGCTTTATTGAAAAAACTGTAAAATATATTTTTAAAAAAATGCACCGTTTTTGCAGAAGAAAATCTGTCTTTATCTGCAGTTAGATCTGCTTTATCATATTTCCACATTTCATAATACCGTTAGATTTGTACTTGGTAGACCTCACCTGTACAATACCTTGATTTACGATAAAGTTTCTATCAAAAAAAACGTCACAAACGACAAATATGCTTATTAATAATCACGAATAAATTTAATTTTTCCTTTTGTTTCTTTGAAAGTTCCTAATTCCATAAAAAAGCCAGATCGGAAAAAAATATGTGAAGTACTGGCCTTATTTTCAAGTCTTATATAAACCTATCATTGTTGACAAACAATTTTCAAAGATTCAAACAAAATAGCAAACTACTCTCACCTAAAATCTTGGAAAATCTTGTGAAACAGTTAGTTGGGTACTTATTCTCCCTATTTAGTTTCATTTATGAAAAAACCAAAAACATAATTTTCAAGTGTCATCAACCATTTAATAACAATAATTAACATTGAGATTGTTGTTTATTGAAATCTCGTATCATCTTGCGCCCTCAGCATTGCGGCTGCCTTTTCAGGAGTTAAATCTCTTTGGGCTTGAGCCAAAAGTTCATACCCAACCATGAACTTTCTGACTGTTGCCGATCGCAGTAGAGGAGGAAAGTAGATACCATGAAAAGTCCAATGTGGATGGGACTCTGCGAGCTGAGGACCGGTAGGGGCTCCATGCCATCCCATCGAATAGGGAAAATTGCATTTGAATAAATTGTCGTATTTGGCTACCAATACTTGAAGAATTCGGGCTAATGCTTCTCTTTGAACTTCGTCGGTATCGGAAAAGCGTTCGATTTGTTTTTTTGGCAAAATCATTGTTTCAAACGGCCAAATGGCCCAGTAAGGGACCACTACAATCCATTCATTGTTTTCGGCTACTAGTCTTTCCTGTTTTTTTATTTCTTTTGCTACGTAGTCTTGCAGTAGAGGCCTTCCGTGCTTTTGAAAGTAGGATTTCAAATTATCATCTTTAATCCTGGCTTCATTTGGTAAAAAACTGGATGCCCAGATTTGGCAATGAGGATGGGGATTGGAACAACCCATCATTTGCCCTCGGTTCTCAAACAACTGAACCCATAGATATTTCTTACCCAGCTCTTGTGTTTGTCTCACCCATTCGTTTATTATATCCACTACTTCCTTCGTTGACAAACTGAGAAGCAACTATTAATTTCTCAAGTTTCATATACCAACCCATACCTACCTAGTTAAATACACATCTGAGTAGGGATGGTAGCACATGACTTTGCAAGTGCCCTTAGCACTTTTAGTCTGGAACAGCGGATCCTCTGACTCTTCAGGTTCCGGCCCTTCATCAAGCAAAGCGGGAAAGTCATTTGTAAATACATAAGTGGATTCGTATTTGGGAGTTTGCACTCCTGAGGCTCTCACCACCCCAGGACATAAAGGATTTGTGGGGTCAAAACGTGCTACTCTTTCTACGGCTGGTATTTCAGTTTGACCGCTCCACGGTCTTAAAGCTCTATGTGGGGAAACCAAAATCCATTCGTCTTTCAAGGGATTGTACCTTAAGTGTTGGTGTTCTGGAATTAATTTTAACAGGAATCGGTTTAGTAGGAAAATATTAAACAAGGCAGATAAAGGATTACGTATTTAGTAAGTGATAAACTTAAAGCAATTGAAGAATTAGGGCGAAGCAACTGGTTGAAGAAGCAACTGATGAAGAAAGTTTTTAAAAACTTATGCAATGAAGATTTCGATCTATGAAATGGTAGCAGTCGATATATTATTTGAGGAGAAATAAAATTAACTAGAAATATTCGAATAATCGGCGAACATCAAGTTCCAATAAGAGGCTCCATAATACTGAGTTTGGTTAACTTCCCCCTTCGTTCCCATTAGAAACGCAAGTACTTTTACAAAAGAAGCGTGTAAAACGTGGAAAAAATTACATTTTAATAATCTATTAAAGCAAAGATAAGTTTAGATAATTATTTGTTTCTCGAGTATTAGTGACTAGGCAATAGCTAAAATGACAAACATTAAAGTAGATTCTTAAGCAGTTATTGCAACTGTATTTGTTCATGCATATCGTACGTGATTTGCCAATGAACAATGTCTGAGATAAGAATAAGTTGAATGAGTTTTATTACATCTATTTTGATAATATTTTAATACACAGTAATGTTTTGTTGTATTTTAATTTAATTCGTTATAAAACTACCGTCGAAGGCTTTTAAGATTCATTCAATATCAATAATGTCTTGAACCGAATGTAGCAAAAGTTCACGAGAGAACCCAACTGAAAAGCTCGAGGATATATAAATTCAAAGACACAGACTTAATAGGTACTAATTATTAGAAAAAAGTACAGCAACAGAAATTAAAACTGTTTAATTCTAATGATTTATATTTCTCAAAGGTTCAGTTTTTGGAATAATTATGAGTACATTTATTTATAAGTACCTTATGTCAATACCAATAAGTTCATTTATGTAATAATTCCTCAGATTTATTATTAGATATATAAGCAAATAATCATTAAATCTTACTTATAATCGAACAAAAAACCAGTTCAGGAAATACATTTTTTTCCAACATCAAAAAATGCATCTACTTCGAACTGAAGCTTATGCAAAACCTGCTCAGAACTCAATCTTATATCTGCAAGCTTTACAAACAGAAACCCAGGCCAGATACAAATTATAAAAATAATGAGAAAATAGGCGAATTTTAAAACAAAATAATATTAAGTATTTTTCAAAAATATCCAATTAATTTGCCGTCGTTGAAACATTTGCAACTTAAAAGTTCTCTATGAGTCACAGAAGGTCTAAATGCAACAACAATTTTTTTCACTTTAAGTTAATTTTAAATCAGTTATCCGTAGGGTTTTATTAAGGAATTTTAGGAAAGTTTTCCTAAACACAGGCGAACGATTTTTTAAATTTATATACGGGTTTCTACTGGGTTCAACTGCAAAGTATTTGAAAATTCGCCAATCCCTTTATTTTGAATTAAGAAAAATAAATCATTAATTCAAGAACAATATTTTTGAGTTCAATGTGCATTTTTGAATAAAACCAGAACATCAGTTCGTGTTAATTCAAAGATCTGTAAGTTGCACATTATTTAAAATCAAGATCCGAAAAGGTTATCGGATATTGGCTCGGGCGTGCCCATGAAAAAAAGTTGAAACCATTAAGATCTTTATTCGACATCTAAAGGGCCTACCCATTGAGATAAATACTGTATTGCCAATTAAATTTTCCACCGAAGAAACAGATAAGGAAGTAGGAGATTGAAAAGCAAATTGCCGGCTTTTTGCATTGAAAGTGCGCATTATTTTCCCCGGAAATGTGTAAAGTTGGGCAATAATATCAGGTATAAAGCTCTCAACTCTTATACTTCGTGCTCAAAGCGGAAAGGAAAAGAATAATGTAACCGTAATAAGCTTGCAAATCGAGCTAATTTAATCAAAGTCTGTAATATTATTCTTGGTTCTTGTTAAGCTTAATGTTCTCTCTAAAAAAGTAGTTTCAACGAGTTATGTTTAATTTATCCCAGACGTTCAATGGAGAACGGGTTCCATTTAGCTTATCATTTTTTTCTATTAGAACCTAAAGAAGTAAGCACTCTTACGGTAATACAGGCGTCTATTGCTTCTTTCATTATTATTTGCGTTATTGAGTTTTTTAATTTGTATTTGATTTTAATTTATCCTCAAAAAAATGTCGGGGACATTCTTATTCCATCTGGATAAAATTTATTTTTTCACTGGCTAACAGTTGTCGTTTTGAAACCAATAGTAATACTTTCACAAAATACTATTAAAAATATCGTTTTCCTAACGATAGATGATTTTTTTAAGTATGCCAGAGCAACATTTTTTTTATAATTAACTAAGGATTTTAGATAAACGGTTTTAAAACAGAAGAATAGTTCCGCTATTTTTTACTCTTGATTTATAATGCATGCAGCTTTCATTTTAATTCATCTTTCTTATCTATCTCCCAAACAGCTTTTGCAATCTTAAAAAGCTTTCGAAAGTATAAATTTCGGAAACACATACCTGTAACTGACAGCTAGATTGCGTCTGTGGTTTAATTTTTACACAAAATATCCAAAAAATGCCTGACAATACAAAGTTATGATTTTCCAAATTCTACGTACTTTGAAATTATTTTTTACGCGAGATAAGTATTTAAGTGGCTATCAAGACCAGCTCAGTAATTTGTCTGTTTCTGCTTTTTTCAGCTTTGCCAATAAATTATTTGCGCTTTGTTCATTATCAAAGTGTGCTTTAAATTAGATATACTGGGAAAAAGTGAATTCAATAAAATGTAAGCACAAAGAGCTTATTAAAAATTCTACAAAGACAGACAAACTTTGAATGACCTAACGTTTAACTTTTAAAGTCCCATAGGAAATTCTTCTGAAAAGAAAATAATGGTAAAATAAAAATATTGAGATTTTACTTTAAAGGTTTTAAGGTAAGTTCTCTAGTTTCAATAGGGATGATAATAATATTCGCTCTTTAAATTTGCACAAAACAGTAAGACTCGATGCAATTCCAGAATTTCCTTACCGAAGTTTACCGCTTACGAATGCGAACTAATTGTTCATAAGTAGAAATTAAAATTCCAAAAACATGCTGAAAGCAAAAGTAAGAAAATTAACACACATCTGTGGTCCAGAACCAATACGAAATGGTAAATTAATGAGTGATTAAAAAAATATAATTTTAAATGTCGTTTTTGATTCTATCTTGTCTTACGACTTTCACTTTAATTCGAGTTAACTGTTTAATCGTTTACATTTATGTTGATCCAAAACATCCATAGAACTAGTTAATTAATAACAACAATTAGGAGGCAAAAAAACTGTAAGGATTGAAAAAAAGCTGATTTGAAAAAATCACGTTTGTTATTAAATGTAAACTGCAGTAAAAGTATTTGAGAACTTTTGCTAATAGAAATATATTTCAAATTTAACTGTGTTTATACAACAGAATATGTTTGAGATAAATTTTCATTATTGTTCCAACTGATGAGATTAATTTCGAAAGTAACATTTGTAGTTGATCTAAATTTTCACTCGATCTTGAAACGCAATTAGGCTGACTATTAATCTTTAATATACTGTAATTATTATACATATTTTTTGTTTTATGTCGATGCATCCATCGATCAGTTTCCATCATGTCGTTTTTTGCTTTCAGATGCGTGAACGGGAGACGGCGGAGTGGAGTTGATGGATGCATCGGCGAATAAAAATCCCGCGAATAAGTATTCCAATATTATTCAATTAACCATATCAACGTGTCTTGCAGTTCATATATTTGTGAGTGTTTAATTAATGTAAATGTAAATATGTGTTGAAATTAGCTACTAAATGAAATACTCTGATGATACTATTTATTGACTTCCATATTACTTATATTATAATCAGACATGACAATTATATTACTATTCTGTGACTGTTCGGAATAACTCGACAATAAAAATATTTCAAGTGATCAATCTGGCCGTTTTTGGTTTTATTGTTGCAATGTATTTAGTTCCATCAGCACCAATATAGGGGTGCTTGATTTTCTATGAGACTTTAATGAACAAAGCACTATCTAGATAACTGCGAAATAGGGCCTAGTGTCCTTTGGACACACTGTATAAAAAGCAGCAATATGTCACATAATTAATTTACTCTCAGCAAAGGTAGGTTTGGTTGCATCATTAATAATAAAGGTAACACCGGCAGGTCTAGTGTTTGCCGGTCTGGGATGTATTTCACTAATAATTAAAATATTCCCGAGTTGAATTTCGCACCCTTCAGTGAAACAGGATGGATTATATTAAATCTGCAGTAGACAGGGTCACTCCTAAGTTAATGATTTTTTTAACTGCATAAAGCGAATGACCCGGCAGCAAATGGTGAGAGGAACACTCAACAAGGTAATTTTACAGCAAAAATTAGTGTGACAAGTTTCAATAACGGTTTTTTGATAACTCAATAATAGCGAAAATATGATACAAACGAAGCAAAGTGAGATTTTAAAAATAATATAAAAAAATAAATTTTTGCAAGACTTGTTTCTTGGTTATCCGATAATTATCAAATTTAAAATACTTATGCGCTATTATCCACACCCCGCAAGAGAATTTTAAAATAGAATTTCTCAAAAACGGCTCATTTTATAGAGATGTGGCCAGAAAACCATTTTTAGGCAAAAAGCTTTGCTCATTAAATAAATGATAAAGGTCAGGTACAAATGATAATACAAAAGAGGGGGTAGCGAACATAAGTAATGTGTGCCAATTTTTAAAACAATAAAAACGCTATTTCAAAGGAAGTATTTTTAAATCACACTTAAACGTCCTGTAGATTCATTAATGTTGAGTGAATTTTCGCAGCAGTGGTATAGGAACTTATCACACTCATTTTTGCTGTAAAACTGTGGTCATACAGTGTTGCTAAGTCAGTTTGCTAAGAAGAGTTGGTCAAACAACAGTTTTTCTCAAAAAACCTAAAAGTAAGAAAGTACACTAATAATCAAGAAATTATCCAACAATATTGTAAAACAAATTTTTTAAATGCTGACTTCTATGTTTATTCTATTCTACTCGGAGTTCATATCGTTTGCACGTTTCAATCAATGTTGTATGTTATTGTAACATGTTTATTCAATTTCTTGCATTTAAAACTAGCAGTTCACTAAACAGCTTTCACTTTTAAAAAAGTTTAGACTTTGTACCTTCCTAGCAGTGTCATCAAAGTGCGACCCTTGCTCCTCATCCAACAGTTAGAGTTTTATAAATATTGTTTAACAAGCCAGAAATGCTGGTGATTTGTGAAAATATCGTGGAGAGCGAACACAAGACCAACAAAACACGAAAATGTGGAGGAAGGTCCAACAAAGAGCACGCGACTGATTACAAATGCGCCGGAACGAATTTTTAAAAAGTACGGGCAAAATCAGTTGTATCCTTTTCATTTTCAATATGTCTAAGCACTACAATCTGAAGACTTCTGAATGGTTATTTTCAACAACACGGACTTAATGCCGATTATTCAACAAAAAAGTCGCTACAGCGAAGCAATATTTGTTCTACATCACATTAACAATTTCAGAAATGCGATCAGGAATTCGAGCGAAGCATCAGTCACACTTAGCTTTCGAGGAAACACCTTTAAGGGTAAAAGCCTCTCGTGCTTGACAAACATCGGAAATAAATTAATTTCCTCGACAGCCTAAAATTGAACAGAACTTGGATATTTTAAATCTTGCTGCTGCCCACTTTTATAAAATACCAGCTCCTACACGAAAAGCTAATTTACGTCTAATTTGAAACTAAAATCTGGCAAAAATCCCACCAAATAATTTCGTACAGTTAGTAATTGGAATATCTTGACTAAATCTTATTAACTTCGACCTTTATATCTATTTCAGGCAATTCAGACATTTCGGCAAATTGCTGCACGAGTAGACATTCAGTTGCCAAACTAGTTACACTCAAACAGTATTCCATATATTGTTGAAATAAAGCAGAGATTAGCCAAAATACTATATTTTTAAATATCAAATACTTTTTTTTAATTGAACATAACATCTTTACTAGATTTTTATCTATAATTAATTAAATTATCACGTTTACTATGTTCCTAATCTTCAAGTAAGTACTTTATTTTAATTTGCCAGCAGCCACTCTGGTACGCCTCTGTTAATCGAAACAAAATAAATAATTTTACTTTAATTAATTAGTACAAGTGGTGTGTCGACTGAGATGGCGCACCGTTAAAATATGATCGACTTTAATAACTTGATGGAAAAAAGATGTTTTATTTCACATTACCGCCCGCTATTACGCTCAAGTAATTCTAGAGCTTTGTAAAGCTTGATAATAAATCATCGACGTTATAAATACCAGCAAATCACTTACCGTTTGGATTAAATGTCATTTTTGATACCAGTACTGTTAACTTTCTAAAAATAAACCATCTGAAACAACGAGTTTTAACCTTAAAACTAAGGCGAATTATGTGCTGGTATATCAGTTAGCCAAGCAAGCTGTGATCGAATATTTCTACTCTGTACACTCGAAGTTGATTACTGTTTAGTTAATCATTTAATGATAACAGTGGCGTTACATCGGCAGCATTGATAGACGCTTTAAATATTTTAAAAATTACCATAATAGCATTGTCTCACTTATCATTAGCGGAATGAAGGCCCATTTATAAACTTGATGTTGTCGTTACCGTTGCCGTTTGTGGCAAAAGTTAAAATATGAACGGTACATATATAGGGAAAAGCTGTAATAAGTAAATACACGCACATTAAAACGTTGCTTGATTTACCTAAAAAAAGTGATCTTTACAAAATAAGTATTAAAATGATATAGTAAAACTTTAATAGTTCAAAGTTGCAAGAAAATATTTAAAAAATAATCAACAAGTACTTCAAAAAAATATCCCTACAAATGTACACAGCTGCACATGCGAGCAGCATAAATGTTTCCAAAGTACAACTAATACACCCTGGTTGCCATCTACTTCTACACAATAACTGCTGTCCGGATCCAGATCGCTGAAATTCCCTTGAACCCCGATTTTTCTTCAAAAACAAAAAACCATTTAGTAGCTTAAATTTAGAAGAATACCTGCAAATCTGGTTTAATAATCTGATAAATTTTTACAATTAATGAATAATAAGCACGTATGGATGTTCAATCATCTAGGTACTGTTATACTCATATTATGTCTACTTACAATGTTACAGTATATTGAATAATGTATAAATAAATAATTAAATAAATCTTGATCTGGACCACTTACAGCCTGAAGGGCGGGGGACCGCAAAAACCGGGAATAGTCGAATGGATCCTGGCAACTGAAATTCCCTATTACGAATCGTTTGGCAAAAATAATTTTTTTAATGTCTTAAATTTGGAAATCTAAACCGGTAGGCCAGGACCACTTGCAACCTCTTAAGGCGCTATCGGCTAGACCATCACAAAATAATAAATATGATTCACATACCTGTAGGCCCTTTAGTCTGGATTCTGGGGTATTATTCACTTTAAAAGCAGCAAACATTTTAATTTACAGCAGCAAAATACTAATAATTGATATATTAGCTTCAAAGATAATTAAAGGTGTGTTCGCAACAGAACACCACATAATAAAGAAATCTGACTATTTAATAATTAATATGAAAAAACTGAGCGAGAAAAGAGAGAAAAGTTAAGCAATCCGATATAATACAAGAACCGTTTAGTTCAGAGTGTAATTGAACACAGGAAAACCGCAATAGTTCATAAAAAATACAATACACGACACAAAACCTGTAGTTCACAGGAGAACGACATTTAGCTTCCATTTATCCTATACAAACTCATGTAAAAACAGTTTACCAAAGAAAAAATCGAGTAAATGTATAAAAATGACTTGAAATTACTTTAAATTAGTTTTACAAAAATAAATTAAAAACATTGGAAAACCCAATAGAGAATCCAGAAACTCCCTCGTCGTTTCTCGTCGAATAAATATGACATGCAACAATATCATAAAATACAAATCAACAATATGAGACTAAAAGTTTTACATCTACATGGCAACCGGGGACAAAGTAATGCCAAACTTACCGAAAGCTGCATCGTGCCACCTGGAAAGAGAGAAGAAAATGTGTTTAAAACAGCAGAAAATCTAAAGCCAATTTACTTGAAAATCAGCAAAGCAAAGAGAGAGAAATATAAAGAATGCATAAAACATCAACTTCTTTTGGTAAACCTAAAATCAGTTCGAGCTAAGAGATTTATAGATAGAGAAGAGAACCTTACTAGCTTTCTGCAAGCTGGTGCTCCATCCACCATTTTTTTCCCTTTATTAATTAATCCTCCAATCCTCCAATTAATTATTAATTAATCCTTCAATCGTCAAAAAGGTTACACACACAGTGAAGAATTGAAACAATTTAAAAAGTGGCAATAATCCTGCAGTTAACGGAAAGGATGATCTACCGCACCCACTTGATTTTCACCAAATCACTCTATATTAGTAGTGTGAGATTTGATTACTTTTGAATACTCGTACCGACTAGTTACTTTTGGATTCAATACTCGTTACTTCGGATCAGTTATTCGAGTACTCATTCTAGTTGTAAGTCTTACGAAAGTCGAAGACCGATATTGGTATTTTATTAGTGCGCTTCAGATTTGTTACACGGACACTTTAGTCACACAAACCATATCCAACCGTTGAATTTATGATTTCCGTAATAAATAGGTATATTTACGTCTAAGACTAAATAATCAGACCATTTTTATTCATTTTAAGCCAGTTTTTATTGTACTCTCTATTGTTATTGTAGATATTGCCGCAGACATTTTGAACCCCCACGGTTGTTAATACCGACAGTATCTAAAAAAATTGTCTTTTTGAAAGCAAGTCATTTAACTGTGAACAAGATGCCACCCATCCATACATACATTTTGGCACAGTAATAATACAGTGCTACAATTATCAATTTTAATAACGTCTTTTTACAAATATGCAGTTTTGAAATAAGTTACAATTATCATGTTACATTATATAATATAAATGTAAATGTAAAAATATAATTGAAGTTCACCATGCGGCAGCGTGCAACACGTTTTTTAGTCAGTAGTATCATCGACCAACGTTGAAAATCAAACGCGACTTTCGG
>NW_026019016.1:8824827-8848688 GCF_020466585.1 Dendroctonus ponderosae | reverse complement strand
ATGCACTTTGTATACTTTTATAAAATAAATTATTCATATTCTACAAGCATTTAAACAAATACCCATATATTTACAAGCAAATGAAAATAATCATAGCTTGATTCGGTATTCGTTACTTCGGATCCTGATGAGTAACGAGTACTCGAATACCGATTAGTTACTTTTTTCTCACCACTACTCTATATATATCCCGGTAAGACACCAGGATAAAAGCAGTAAGAACTTACCACTTATTTCGTTCGTTGCCCGTAAGAAATTAAACATTTGCTCTGCGTTTGGAAAAAAATCATGCCATACGGAAGTTTTCACCAGTTTCACACACCGAACCACAGAATCAATCTGATGATAGAATCATTTGCTTGGTCGCCCTTTGGATGACTAATTCCTTTGCTTCGCAGTTCGATTCCAGTTTTTTGCTGTTTACATGTTTTTTGTTGCTTACATTTTTAAAGGCAGGATTCTGAATTAAACTGGTTCTGACGATCGCCGTGAACAAAGCAGCTTTTCCAGCCTAATATAAACAATTCCAATAGCGGGGAGGAGTAGACTTTATAATATAAAATTATGAGAGCCTAAGCTAGTGAACTCTAATCGTCTAATTGCTCTTCCCTTTTAATTCATAACTAAAAATAACTACTAAAAATTAAGCTTAATTAGAATGGAACAGGTAAGAATTGTATAGTTCAGCAGCGCATGGGTCACGAAAAAATTCCCGTTGCGTTTGGGACAGCAAAAGCAATGAATGTGAGTTTTCAGGAAATTCGTAACTTTTGAATAGTTTAAAATTAAGATTATTTTATCTTATATTTGCATGTTGTTCGTCGTTCTTTTGCTCTTGATTACTCAATTTTCAGTTGCTTAATAAACTGTTCAAGCATATAATGACAGCAGTTCTGTTTAGAATAAATAATATCGACTTTATTAACTTATTTATATTGTTCAGACAATAAAAGTCACACTAAGATATGATAAAAGTAGACACTACTTTGGAACGCTTAAAGGTTTTTTAAGCCTGTCAAATAAAATGAACGTTTACTAGCCCAAACTGTAACCTTTGATTTAAATAAAACTTCCATTAAATTATTGCTGCCGAATTTATGCCCATTTGAGAGTAGCTGACCTTTTCCAGTGCCAAAATAAATTACTTTTCTTATCTGAAAGCCTTTAGAAAATGGGCCGTGATAAATCTAGGACCTCGAAAGAGCCGCTACACAATTTTGCCATTTGCATTACTTATATTTAGAGACCTTCAGACCGTGGATAAATCGGGTTCGGGATACTTTTGCTCGAGGAAAAACTATTCGGACCTGAATAAGAATCCGCTTTGAATAGGTTTTTCTTACGGATAGAAGGTTGGTAGTGTACTGAATGCATCAATTAGTTTTAATGATTGTGATGAAAAGCTGAAAGCAAAAAAGCGGAAAGGTTGCATGATTATACGATCAGTCAAAGGCCGGTGCAAGTTTGTTGTTTTTCGAGGTTTTAGAAAGTTTAGTTGCGCTAATACGCAAGTAACAAAAAGTGATTTTTTAAATTATAAATAAATTTTTCGTCAAAAATGTCCTGGTTTAGTTTCTTAAATGAGACTCTGCTTTGGCAGCAAAATATTTGTGCAGGATGTTAAAATGTATTTCAATAAACTAAATTGAAGAAACAGCCAAGTACCAGATATTTAAAAAAACACCAAAGGGATTAGAGAAATAATAAGAGCATAAGAAAAAAAGACTGATTTAATTGCTAATTAGGAAAAGTAGGTCTGTTATATAAAGATATTTTTTTTTATTTATGTAATGAATACTCAAAAGAATTTACGAGATATTTTATTAGATAACCGGTATTTTATCTATACATGCTTTAGAAGTATAATAAATACAATAATAATCAAGTTTAGGTAAAATATAATTCAATGCTTTAGAAGTTATTTTTAAATATTAGTTGCAGCTTTTTAACTGCAAAATAAATATTAAAAAAATGCTAAAAATATATATTACGAGATCTATTTTTACTTATAATTAAACTAATAAATAAAATCGTAATTCAGTTTAGATAAGTATGTATACAAATCAAAGATTCAGAAATATATTTAAAATATTACTATTAAAATCTTTTTAATTGCAAAATCAGAAACTTGGTAGATGTTATAATTTAAATATTTATTAGGCAATATTGAATCGAGGATGAATTCGTAAAAGTCACAGAAACAGTAAAGCGCAATTAAAATTGTATTTAAACTTTAACTCAAGATAAAAGCATACTACAATAAAGCATGATTAATTCGCATTGAAAAATAATCGAGTTGCAGCTGATTTCTATTTCAGATAGGAATAAAACCATAAACCTATAGGACTATTACATTTTCTTACAACCAAAAACCAGGTTAAGAAAAACAAGGACAATACTCCAAAATAATCCGGAGCTTTGCCAAACTCTGATTAACTAGGTCAAGATGAAACAAAAATTGAAAGAAACTAACTTCAGAAATAGTGGAACACTTTGATTAAAACGATCTGAACTTACTTAAAACTACAAACTACAATTGCATGAAAAAGTCAATTGATCAAGTTAATATTCCTAAAAGATAAGTTTCCACGAATTAAATTTGCTTCATTTTTGCGTTGCTATTTTTGATATATATTGTAATATTTTAAATGTCTATTTTCGTTATTTTACAAGTACACAGCAGCCGTAAACCAAACAAAAACATCTATTGTACACGTTTACATGGTTTATCGCTTAAGACATCATTAGACCTGCCATGCAATTTAACCCTCGCACACAATAGTTTTTAAAGCGCCAAAAAAAATTACCTCTGAAGTAAATTTGAGCTGCGGGAACATTTGCTTTACTTCGTTTGTAGTATCTGTGTTAATTACGATAAGATTTTCGGTATTTTAACTGTGCTTAAACGGATATTTTTGACTGCTGGGTACAAATATGTTGGTTTTAATAAAACGTTAGTTGCTTCCAGCTTAACAAATAGTTTAGTACCTACACACATCAATATGATGTAAACGCTCAGGCCAAATTTTGGGAATAAATAGACTTTTAACCTAATTGATTATAGCGAACTTGGAACTGAAACTGTTTGAGCCTACGATTCCCTTAAACCATATTGAGTTGGAGTCATCTAATACCGATTAAGTCTGGCAAAGTTTTCAGTTCCGGAAACGGAAATGCAAGAGACATACACTTGCACAAGATAGATATTTGCGCGATAATTCAACAAGTTGGAAACTAGTTTCAAAGGATTGAATTACAATTGCATATTCTATTTGAAGATTAGTCTAGGAAATTGCAGAATTTTAGCTAATAGCGGCATTAATGTAGGCATCAACCAGTGTCAGGAGTACAACTGTTGAGTTTTTTCAGATTTTATTCCGGCACGACAAGAATCTTCTGTCTTATGATAACTAGTCAAAAATAAATTATTTTCCAGGACGGTCTAAAATCCAGAAAACTCATCAATTTCAAGAAATTGCAGCTAAAAACTAACTCTTTTGGTAGCTTTTAGAGAAGAATAAAAAATCTACAAGTATAAAGTTGCTTGAAGTTTTCTGATGGAAATTGTGTATTGGTGTGAAACTATTAGAGGAAGAAAAAATAAAATTACAACCCAATGTTGTTATAGGAACAGGAAGTTCAAACTTGTTAGCTTTTGTTGGATTCATTTTGCCTCAAAATTACATCCCACGCCAAGCTCTTGGAAAATAATAATCATTTTGTACATTATCAGGATGAACTAAGGGTAACTACTTCGGTTCGTAATTAATTTGATGCGGAAGTTGAAACAATTTATTCGGTTATATCCAAAGTTTTGGATAGTTAGAATTTGGATATTCGAGAGTTCAGTTAACAGATATTCATCTCGTTAACTATAGAAACATTACATACAGCAACTATTTCAGGAAGACAGACCTGAATAACATGTTTTCGAAGAGGCGAGTACTGGTCCAAATATCTTAAAAGAGGAAATTATACAGGTCTGTCAGTCAAAAAACGGTAGTGCTGCAGGCCCTGACTGTATCTATGTTGATAATCTTAAACTAGCAGAAGTCACCAGGGTTCTCATTGATTCATTCAACACCATATACATCAGGAAAAATGCCATAGGACTGGTTGAAGTTCATTTTTGTCACGCTGCCAAAACAAGAAAGTATCGTACTATAAGCCTGTTGAGCCATGTACTAAAACAATTTCTCAAAGTCATTGAAAACAGAATATATAAAAAGTGGGAAGAAACTGTCTCCAACAAGAGATGCTCTCTTTAGCATGCAAGTTCTGGCTCAGAGATGCTTAGATATGAATAGACCAGTATACATGTGTTGTTTTATAACCTAGGAGGAGGCTTTTCATAAAGTACAACGTTCTAAAATAATACAAAACCTTCAAAATAATGGGCTGTTTATAAGATGTTACTTAAAACGTGAATGGGGCATTTTTCAAAATGAAACAGTGTATACAATACTTCTCACGTGTATACAACTAAGAATCTAAGTTTACGACTACGCCTGGCCAAATACCACATATTTCCCATCTTGCTGTATGCACTGGAGGGATGGCTGTTAGATCGGCATTGCAAAAAGATTGAAGCCTTTGAAATGTGGGTTTATCGTGCATACATAGGATTTCCTCGACTGATTAAGAGAGTGGTATGGAAGAAGTACCAGATCCTTATTTCGCACAGCGGCCTCCAAAATACAGATAGCCAGAATGACCGCCAACCGTCAGTAGAAGACGGCACCAGAAGAAGAAACCAGATTCATCAATGTTGAGGTCAAGATAAGATTTTATGGAACAAGAAGCTGAAATTGAGAAGAAAAGCGTATTTTTTTTAAATTGTAAGACGCAAGGAGAGCTCACTTTAACTTGCGTTTATTTTCAGAAAAGGAAAACTACGTCAAATATGAATGATCATTAATTAAGTTAAATGTACTACTAATAATAAAAAGAACATATTCACAAATAGTTTAAAGAAACACAAGTTAATACGTGTGTGTTGTTTATGTCTTACAATAAAAAATATTTCTTTCTATCCAACTTCTTGTTCTAAAGGACCTTAGAACCTTTTGCGCATTTAAGCACCTTTAGTCAACCTGTTCTGACTTTAATCTTGTTTTTCTCAACATGTCGGTGAGATAGTATTTCGCCACCATACTAACAACAAAATTATTTATTTAAATATAAAGTAGAATAGTATGCAGATTTAATGCGTTTAAACCTAATTAAGTAAAGAAAGATAAAATGAATATTGTGAAACTCGTGTGTTTTTTAGCCAATTTGTTCAACAAAAACCATTAAAATAAACTTTAATCACACTCATCTTCACAAAATAGTGATTTTCTACTAAAACATTTTCGTAGAATGACGAGTAATAAGTCCGAAACCCGTCCTGGAAGAGCTTGCTAATGAGCCAATAGCCATATTCAAAAACTTTCCATGCCAGTTGCCCAATTTTATCCATTAAAATCAAAAGAAGCCAAATTAATAACACCATAATAAAATTTCTATTCAATAACTTGTATAGATATTGAATTTGAATCTGACTTTCAAATCGTCGCTAGTCATTATGAGTTCGATCAAAACTTTCCATTAGCAAAATGAAAATCATGATAACACTAAAGCCTTTAAACTCTAATTAGTAAAAGTTTATTTCAGTATTTTGAAAACAAGGTTTTATTGGGACCAGTTCAGCCAATGTAAATATGGAATCCACAAATAGATGCCGAACTCTATTGCCAATAATCTAAGCTGTAATAATTCTTCGAAAATGAGAATTCCGTTCAATTTTTTATTCCATTTGCTGGAAACGTGCTTGGTTTTTATGGTTTATAAGACTCGAATAAGAATTCTTATTTAAAGATTGACGTCAAGTATTAGTTGAACATGTTTATATATCAAATTTTTATATAGACGGTCTACGGTCGGGTCTGACAAGGTCTGAGAAATGTCCAAAATAATAAGTGTTGAGTTTTTAAATATAAACCAAATAAAATTAGTTTTTAAATTGCTGCATCTTGTCCTCGAATGTACTGTTTAATAATAATAAATGTGTTCACATTAAAACCACATTATCTGGATAATAGTATTCTCCCTGGAACTCCCGGAGTTTTCCACCGTTATTCGCTAATCTTTTATTCTAATTAAGCAGTGCGAGTTAGCCGTCCTTGGTTTTACATTTAATATGTTTGAAAACAATTATATATTGCGACCCTTCAAGGTTCAAATAATGATTCTGTTCGTTTTAAGTTTAAGTATAAAAAATAAATAAACATATATGCAAACAAGCTGATCGAAAACAAGTCTTCACCATATGTGGAGGTATTTTTCATTGAGAATGAAATTCAGAAATGTGTAAAATAAAACCTTGCCGTTTTTTACGCTTATGGGCTAAGAAAAGGGCAAAGCGAAGAAAAAACAGCGGGAACGACAAACTCAACACAGCCAATTTTCAGTTTCCGTAGTAAGTTTCTATTTAGCGTATTTAGTTTTGAAATTAAAATTTGTGTTAAAAATCTGTTTAATGTTTTGAGTTCCAGCAGTAGGTAAAAATGATATTATAAATATAATTTCAGTATGAAAACTGGCGCTATTAATTAACAATTTTCTAAGCTGACTAAAACAAAAATAAAATGCGTTTTGAAAGAAATAAAAATTAAGATACATACCCCGCCCTCCAAGATATCTTTACAAGTCGAATTTAAGTAGAAATCAATTTAATATTTCATTAAATAAAAGTATTTAATAACTACAACTTCCACGGCATCGCTAAATACCTACATCATTAATTTCACCTTTAGTTATTAGCGCTTCAATGTAGCTAAACCAGGTGGCTTAGGGAATCTGCACAAAATGAATTGCAAAAGCTAATTTTACTTTGAGATGTAAATACGATTCTAACCCATCACCAATCTGGAACTGTATTCTGTATTTGAATAGTCGGGAAATCAATTCTAAAACTTCCCTAATTAGCATTCAAAACCAAAGTTTCAATTACTGCATTTTTGCATCTTTCTTTGCTTTAAATATAAACCTGAAACAGACGTTTCCATTTTGAAACTGCAACATAAAATATTGCTAGTTTTCTAAACTAGAAATTTCATCCTAAATGTTTCTATAGAGAAGTTAATTTCTATCTGCAGATCCGAGCTATTAAATATCAAATTCCAAGTACCCACTTACGAAAATCAAGTGTTGAAACCCCACTAATCCCGGATACGGAAAACAAAAGCAAGGAAACGCACTGGAAACTCCGTATGGCGGCAGTCGGCCGGGAAAAGTTGTGCTGAACAGCCGCGAGTGACTTTAAAGTCGTTTTTCCGCTGAATTTCCCGCCGTTTGGAAAGCGCTTTTACATTTAAAAAGTTTACTTCTTAAACTGTGAAAATCGAGCTTGAAACAGTGGCTTAAACAGCTCATAAAGCAACAGGATTGTTAATAGACATACAAATGCAGGGTAACTAAGGTGTAACTACTAGGCTCACTCAAATAATCAATTCAAAATTTTTCAAATATTTAGCTTCTAGCTAAAGTACTAGTTCTTCCAAACCACCCTCAATAGTGTTATGTTTGTTTTATTCAAAAACGCGCGTTACACATTTGGACCGAATCTGCACTTAAGCATTATTAATGCTTTAGAAGGGGATTTTTGGGCGCTTTTAGACCTTGTTTACCCCAAACAAAAGCATCGTAATCTGATCAAGCGCCTGTTCGATTTAGAAACTTTCTTGAGCTTTTCCGGTTTTTAAGGAAGCTTAGTTAAGTTTCTTAGTAATTTTTATCTAAATTAATGATGAATTTACGGTTTCGTTTTTTAATTTAATTGTAATATTTTGCAACACAAAGGTAATTAAATCTAAAAGCTCTGGACCACATAGCTAAAGCCTAAAATTCTATAAATCGATTAAACTCGAACGTAAGCTTTCAAGTGTTCGCACAGAAAATAATTCAACTCCTTATAAAAAATTATAAAATAAACTTTAGTTCGAAGATGTTGGACTTGCACGTGGAATACCTATATATCTAACTTTTACTTTTCCAAGCAAATAATTCATGCTTATTTGCTATGCTAAAAATATCCAAGACAACAAGAAACTTCTTGTTTCTTGTTCGCCGGCTCCCGAAAGAAAAATAGGAATAAATTAACTTACTAAATTACGTAAACTGAATTTTATTTTACTTCTAATGGTACCTTCCGGGTATAACCAATCGTAGAATGTTGCTTGAACTTTGCCGATCTAGCGCTTCGCGAATATCGAACATTAAATAATTTTTAAAAATTACTGGAAATAGTTTGTGTAATAGTGACACACAGGAGCTTTAGAATCCCAAACAATAATCATTCATCTTCAAAAGCATATGTGATTTATCCACTTTTTAAACTAAAAATAAATTGTTTGCCGTACTTCTATTCAAAGCATGCATCTGTTTTTGATATCATATCTTCCTTTTCATTTTCATATAATATTTTTCTAATTGCTTCCTCAAACCGATACAAAAAGCGAGTTCTTAAATCAAAACAAACTGAAATGGCTGAAAAAAAGGTTGTAATATTTAGAACATATTTTCTCCAGCAAGTAAATTGTAATGTTAATTGATTGGCCTAAACTAAACCTGAGAATTGTGAAGTGTCGACACGTGCCGTCCCGATCAAAGGAAAGCGTATGATTATCAGGTTAGCAACGGCCTGTAGTAACAATTAGAGAAATTTCTTCAATTCCCATCGCGATAATAATGCTTCTATTGTGAACAAGTTTAGTTCAAATTAGTGTACAAGCAACGAGTTCTCTACTTTTTATATAAAAACATTCTGTGTATATCAGGTTTCAATCTACATAAAAATATTCTTGACTTAGTTGTAGATGGAATCTATAGAAGAAACTCAGAAGTAGATAAAAAGGAATTTGTAACCAATTTAAAAACCATAATACTAGTAGCAAATTATAACAGATCGCCAGCTAGTTTGAATGTGTATATTTGCATCTTTTTCCTCAAATTGTTGAAGTTATCATATTATTGAGTTAACAGTTAACAATAAACCCGGAATTGTCGCTTAATTCATCTCCTCAAAACGATATTTTTTCACAGAGACACCCCGACTATCTCAATGTTACACAAGTATTATTTTCTGGGCTTCCTGTATTTATTAGTGAAATTGTTTAGCCACCAGTGCTAATTAATGGAAAAGAGAAACACTTCTGCTAGCCGCTTGTAATTTCGGCGCTCCTCCTATCGAGTAAATAAGATCATGTTATTTCCCAATGTTTTTTATTTACATAGATTCTCGTTTTGATAGAACAGTTTTACCCGGTTTATACCTTATGCAAAACGAATGCATGGCAAAGCTGCAGAATGTGTAAATTATCCGGAAGACAATGCACAATTTCCAACAATCAAAAGAATTTAGTCATGCAAATAGTAGACAATGCAGTATTTCTGTTTTGTACTAGTTTTCATATTTACGCGCATAATATTGGTAAAATATAGCGAGAGGAAACATAGAGAAATAATTAAAATAATATAAAAATTATATGTAGAGTAGAACGACCAACATTTCTGTAAATTTAACATTATAACTTGGCTGTGTTATAGAGTGACCTATTTATTATTTGGCTGTTAAGAGCTGCAACGACTTTGTCTCTAATCCTAATAATTGTTAATTAAAATAAAAATATCTAATATATCCGTACACAAAAATTATTTACAACTTTTCCTAACATTTCCGATCACTATTTGTCACAAGATATGATTTCCCTAATGTCCGAGTAAAAGATAACACTCGTTCTATGTAACGTTTTTTTTTTATTTTTCGTTTGTTTCATTGATTCAATGATTTCATGCTAAGCACGAAATAGAAAGATAAATGACAATGAAAAAAAACTAATGCCAAATATTTTATTGAAATTTTAAAGTGCACATATTGTATGTTTTCATTTGATAAACACAAGTATAAAATATTCAACGAATACCTTTTAATCATGTGTTAATAAGCATATTCATTGTGATTTCAAAAATATTCAATTAATTAGCAGTAAACTGAATTTATTTCAGGTTTAGTGAGAAAAACAGTTACTAGATCTGTGAATTTTTTGTAAACAATCTATTGAAATATGCCAGAAATACAACGTGAGCCGATTAGAAATTGTGGTATCTCTTTCTAATTTATATTTCTATATCAATTTTTATTGACTGTGATCATCTTGAACTATAATTTTAATTTTAACTTTGGTCTGTTTCTTGTAAGTTTGTTATGTGTAGTTTTGCTCATTTTCATCACCGTTTTAACCAGTTTTTACCCGTTTTCGATTTTTTTGACCATTGTTTGGTATATTTTGTTCGGTACCTAATCTTGGGGTTATTTGCTTCTGTTTTGACGATGGCCCTGATGATCACGTAATTGTCGAAAGTACTTGTCCTTATTTACCTAATACATACACACTTCATTACAAAAAACTTGTTTGATTGATTTTCATCCAGTGTGTACACACCAACTTCTTCTTCTTATCATGCAAAATTGCTAATATGAGACTTGATTGAAAATAAATTAGGTTTTGAACTTTCCCTGCACGTTCTGAACCTTCTTATTTTATTTTCTGTCCATAATATATACAGGGTTCTTCTAATGACTCACATAAATTTTATATTTCAACTCTCCAAAAAACGAAGAAAATTAGAGGTCTTAGAAATCGTCTAGCGTTTTTCATTGGCCAGAAAACAGAAATTTTCGATTCGTGAACCAATCTAATAAAAACAAGTTTATTTCATAAACGAAAGGAAATTAGGAGCTCTCTAAAAAAGTGCTCTAAAATGTCTCAAATTGGCCAAATATTACATTTTTGAAGCTTGTATAAGAATGTATTAGATCAAATAGAAAATCTGAATCTACTTATTCTCCTTCACTAAAACATTGAACAGACGAATTGATTTATCAAAAAACAGTAAGTTCAATTAAGTTATGTGTTGCAGCGTCGTTTTTAACAAAACTCGTTCATGAAACATGAAGACATGAATTTGATACCGAACATTTTAATAACCCTGTATAATTTACCAGTTAAAATCGTAAATAGTATTAAAAATTAACAGCAAAGTTAAGCAATTCTTCAAGAGCAGCACTGGTCTTAATTCCGAATTTTTACTTGCCCAACTTGATGGGTTTTATCTAAAAATAAATATGCATATATTATAATTTTATATTATAATTAATTATAATTGACATACACATTTTTTTTGTTTTTTTAGTTTGTTTTATTGTGCAAACAAAAGCGCTAAAAATACAGTCACAAAAGTAATTTACCATAAATTTTTAAAATACTCGTATTACTTAATACTTCGTATTATAATACGACAACTGAATTTCAATTTAAGAGTATGACAATRGGATTATTGTGCCTGTCYGCTTCAAAATAATAAAATATAAATATTGAAAATTAGTGGTCAGTTTGAATGCCGCCCACGTTCCACACAAATATGTCTTTTATGAGAATTATCACCTCATAACATTTCAAATTGACGGGAATGAAGCCGTATTTCATATAGGGTGGTAGAGGGAATTAATAAAGTTCGTGATGAATTCTCGGCACGTCGCATTCAGTTTACAATTATTTCGATGTTGAGTCCTTAAGTATTTGCTTTAGTCTTTTCATAGAGTGATTATTTGATTAGAGAGGCATCTTGTACGAGACAAATAGTGTTGGATCCATGTCGTATCGTAACAGTGACGCATGTTTCAAAATGTGACCGATTTTATGAATACCGTTAAAAGCAGACTCTATCAGATGACTAGAGATGCGTAAGTATAATAGTAATAATCAACTTAATTTCTTAGTTAAATTGTTTTAACAACAAGAAAAGCAACACAGTCAAATTATCTCCATTATGGATTATTATTAATTATCTCACATGTTGAGAGAATCGTCTAGTCCATATGGTTTAAGATGAATTAGGAGTTTTTTATTTCACTTTTAAATCGACATAGTCTGGAAATTCTCTTGATGCATACAATGATGTTACTTTCTATTTATTTGAATCTGTGCTTTGCATTTTTCATGTTTTCGGTTTTAGATAAATAACTGTTTTGTCAATTGTACATTAAATAAATCTTATTTCTAAAGAAGAACATTAAAACTCATAAATACGTATGCAGTCATTTTAGCTGCACTTTTATGGGTTCTTCAGAAAATATTTCTATATTTGAATATAGATTTAAAGTAGGCCTGGGTAACTCTAATTTTTAGGAGTTGGGGCAGTGCTACGCAAATGGTTTGGTGCGCCTACTCAACGCACCGGCGCAACTCAGTTCCGTTGCTGGGAAAATGTTGATGACTTTTTACTTGTTTTTAGATTAATTTTAAGGACCATTTATTAATAATAATTTTAAAGTTTCTTCAAAATTTCAGAATTTGCCAGTTCTAGCAAAGTTACTCTTCTTCTTACTGTTAATTTTCTAAAGTTTCACTTAAAAATGCTGACAATCTTAAGGTATTTTCCGCGAAAAATTATGAAATAAATTTTGAAACCTTTCGTCGCTTTGTAAAAAGTTTTGAAATCCCTTCGAATTTTGAACAAAAATCAAATAATTTTCTATCAAAAAACGAACAGAATAAGCGAAAGATTATAACAGATTATTTGGAAATTTCGTCACCTCCATACCTCTTAAAACTAGAGTATGTTAACTGTTAACTGTACAGTTTGTTAAAAAAATGTGGTTTCTTAGTTTTAACTCAATTTTTTTTCCTTTACTTTCGACTCAAAAACGCTTTATTTGTAGAGTTTCACTTAAAAGTACTGACGACCTGGAGGTCTTTAACGCAAAAAAAATTAACAAAAACTTTTTTCAGAGTCGAATTCGAGGCAAAATCGAAAATAAATTCTTCTCGTTTTTCCCCGAACACCATTAAGATTTTCTCTCAAACCGATCACAAAACTAAATTTTTTAATCGGAAGCGGGAAAAACAGAATTTTCTGATGATCTTCTTTTCTGAAATAATAGGGTATTTTCAGTTAAAAATTACAAAATTAATTTTGCTAGAAAATTCGCCTCATTCATCGGTTTGCAGAGAACTTTAGAAAACCCATTTCAGCTTCGAATTTGCACCAAAACCAAATAATTTGATTGCGTGTTTTTACCGAAAGTAATTAGGATAAAAAAAACGACTACAGAGCAAAATTTTACAAAAAATAATTTGGAAAATTCGCCGCCCTCATCCCTCTGAAGATTTTTAAAATTTCTTTAAATTTTCAGGTCATTCCAGTTCTAACAAACTTTCGATTAAGCAATTCTTTCTACGCAAAAATCGGATTATTTTTTAGTTTTTCTTAAAATACTGAATGTTCAGGTATTTTCTGTCAAAAATTATAAGATACATTTTATTACTTCACTATAGATTATAAGATACATTTCATTACTACACTCGCCGCCATAACCGCGTTCCAAAAATTTTTGGAAAATTTTTTGCAGTTTCGAATTTTGGACAAAACCCTCATCATTATTTCTAGGTCTTTTCTGAAAAATATTGCCCCGAACTGAAAAAGCGAAAGTTTATAATCATTCATTTGAAAAACTCTTGGAAACTGGAGTTTCTTCACTTTTAGGTGAATATTTCTACACAACACTGTCTCTAAACATAAAAACCGCGTTTTTCCTAACGTTTTACTGTAAAATACTCGCAAACTGAATCTTTTATGCAAAAAAAATAATATATCGATTTTACAAGAAAACTCGTCGACTTTTTTTGGACTCAGTTCTGTTGCTGGGTAAATCTAGATTACTTACTTTTTTTTAGTTGTTTGTACAAAATAGTAAAACCCTTTTTTAGATGTTAAAATTCCAGTCTCGGGTCTCGTACAGCATAAATCACTTATAACTCATGAACCGATGAGTTATAACTCGTTAACTCAGAGAGCGGCATCATCTCAATAGCGCAACTCAACACAGTGTTACCCAGGCCTAATTTAAAGTATGTAATACGTCAGTTTTAACTTTTCGTTATTCACACAGTGTCCAATAACTCCACTTATATAAGCATATAGAATCTAAGGTTTTTTCTTTTCATTTCAACTCCTTCCTGTGAAGCTACTCACTTAAAAATGTATTTTAATGAATTTGATGAATTTGGAACAATGAAACACAGCAACTCGACCTCGAATAGTATTTTCAAAAAACTCAATCCCCTAGAAAGCCTCGATATTGGATAATATTATTGAATCGATTGATTTCTGTTTACTCAATGATTATAATAATGTTTTGTAAACTACTTTTGTAACTTGTGGGATTTTTATGAATTTCCCGGATTTTATAGAAAATGCATTCTAACTTCAGTTCTTGACGGGTTTGAAATAGTAGATTTTGTTGTCAGTTTGTAAGTGGAAAACCCATCCACTGTTCAATTGAACTAGTAATACCTTATGCATATACTCCAAGGGAAAAATGTAAATTCTTACAAAGTAAATATGCTAATTTCTTTGTATTGGCTCATGCAAGGCGATCAAAATTTTGCTTCATTGGAAACAGATCGTTTGGAGAAAATTACAGTTTATATTTTTTAACTTCATTCAGACAGGGGACTTACTAGATATCGGACATTGCATTTAAGAAAATGTTTAAATTTAATAGATTTAAACAAGCGAATTGGTATTATATCGAGAGAAATTACAAGGAGTATCGAGATTAAGAGTGAGAATATTAAGATCAAGAGCTCGTATTCTTTGTTAATCTGATTTGAACAGTAAAATAAATATTTGCAGTGTTTGATTTAATATTTTTGAATAATTCCAGATGATCCTGCTGCTTTAAACATGCAGATATTCTAAAATTTCACTGTTGACTTAGAAGAGTTTGAAAAACCTTACTTATAAAAAAACTAGAATTCATTTCATGTCCCTACCTTATAATTCCAGTTTTAGGAATAAACAGGAAAAACTCTGGCAAATAGTGAAGCAGAACAGTTCAATTTAGGTATATCCGATAAATAAACCTATTGAACCAAACTACTTTCATACTTAATTGTCTTTCCAGTAGCTGTGAGAAAAACCTCCTACTTTACACAAATATTTCAAGGGAATGAAAAGCGAAAACACTATGGTCTGATGCTATCATGAACAAAAATGATAAGCAAGACGCATTTACATAACTACATAAGTTCTACATTGTTTTAACGGTGTATGCTTACAAATTTGTGTCTTTGCCTCAAAATTTAGACTTTTTGATAAAAAAAAATATTATTTTTATTACAAAGATCAGTAATTACGACAAACATTACGACTATTTAACTTGCTACTTTTTGTTACTTGGCCAACTCAAAATATTTCATTAGTTTTATTCGGGATGTTTCTTGTTTGTTATTTATGTTCTCTTCAATTTAAATTTCAAGCACGATTTTCTACGATTTAAAATGCAAAAAACCGTTATAAAATAATGGCATAGACATTTATTCAGAGAATGTTTTCAATTTTCATTTTAGCCAAATAAATTATTTGTCAAATCACTTGAAAAAGACACCAAGTTAGAGAATGTGATTATTTTACCTTCAAAATATAAAAATGTTTAGTTTATCGTCTTGATTTACGGTAAATGCTCTGTGTAAAGAATGTGCCCCGACATGGAGATGGCATGCCAGAACTTTCGCCTGACAATGTTTCCAACAAAAAAGCAATTTCCTATAAAGACTCTTTGGGGAGTCATTAGACGGAAAAGTATCTTTCTATTTGTCAACCGTGTCGCACCAATTCGTTCGCTTTATATGCCGATACAGAACGATTACTTACAAGCGTTGCGACTAATAGATTACTTTTCTTTATTTATATGTTCTTATTTTCACATTTGGTAATAAAAAGTGCTCTAGTGAATTTTCAAAGTGAAAAACAATGTATTTGTTCTTCAACGATTTCGGTTTTCGAATTTTGAACATTTAATTTAAAATGTGGATTCTTTTCAGCTTGCAAAAGCACATAAAAAATGCTGAAGACACCGACTATCCATCTTATGGAATCGTGGGTCCAAATAAGGAGTTCGAGAAAAAGGAAAGGGATGAAGCAGGCGATCGAAGACTAGCTCAATCGGCTCAAATGTACCACTATCAGCACCAGAAGCAGCAAATTATTGCTATGGGGCGGTAAGCAGAACATTTTCATAATATACCAATAAACAAAACAAGTTCCCAGATTGATACTAAGGTCCATAAAATAAGTCTTTCAACAATTCGCCTAAATAAAAAAAATATTACAAAGTACATATTTTATAGGGTCAGTTCGCACAAGTAATATGAATGAAGAATGAAGCTCTCGCTTTAAGTAAATACAAACTTTACATTCACAAAGGGACTGAACTAAACGGTGTCTCTTTGTCACATCGACTTTAGTAAATTAGCTTTATAGAAGAACAAGTCAGGCTTCTATTACAAGTCGGATTTTATGAATTGAAACACACCAAGGATTTCTGCACTTTGAAAATTTGCTTAAGGAATTAAATGAGATTTTCTTAACAGAGAGCTAATTTTATAAACCTAATATGCTGAGCTCAAATAACTACCCTGCTTTTAAATGTTGTGGAAATATTAGATATACTTTTAACAACGAGATTTTAAATATATTTACTAAAGACTTGAATATTTTTTGCAGAAACCCTCATGGACATGGATCTCAATCCGACACCGAGGAAGACGAAGACGATGAAGGAAATTATACAGTGTACGAATGTCCAGGACTGGCTTCGGTAAGTAAAGTACAGCCATGACTAACTTTATGGCTCCAAATTTATAAGTAAAAATAATATAATAAAAATATAAACATAAATTAATTTTATTGCCACAGTATAGGTTTCATTTATCATGCAAAAAGATGTAAAATAATAACTTTATTTGTTATACAATCTGATAAATAGAAATCAATGCAGAAATAAAAAAATCAATCATTTATCAATTTCGATAATTTAAAATCGAATAGATTTTAAGCAATTTATTTGCGCGCTTTTGCGACATCTTTCGCATTTCTATATTTTTTAAATTCTAGTCTAATTAACTAATAATTGATATATTTGCTCCGGAGATAATTGAAGGTGTGTTTGCAGCAGCAGACGCCTATTTTATATAATAAAGCAGTTTAATGTGGAAAATTTGACTAGTTAATATTGAGCAACAAATTGAACTAGAATTGAAAAAATTGATTCAAAACTTTTGAAGAACTGTTCTTATTGAGAATAGATACCAGAACCGTTTAATTTCGCGTTTAATTCATGGAAAGAATAAACTGATTTTAGGCTACTAACACTTTTTCTAACACACTTTACTAACACTTTTTCATAGTGACATATCCTCCGAAAATGTCCTTTTCTGGTCGTTGAAAGTGGAGAATCGTGAACTTTGTTAAAGAAGTGATTTTTTTGAAAAAAAAAACTAATAATAAGTGTTAGCAAAGGTCAAGCTAGCTCATTTGCTAGAAAAACACATGTTCTGATGTGATGTACACACCAGAACACACCCGTTTTATACTGATGTTTTAAATATTCATATAAAAACTATCCACAGTAGAAAACCTGGCTAGTGAAAGTTGAAAAACAAAGTGAAAAAATTTTGAATTTAAAAAATCGATCGGTCTCTATTAAAAATAAAAAACCGTTTGAATTAGGGTGTACATCAGAGTTCATCAAACGTTAATAATAGGATCGCAAACTTTCTTACACGACAATAAAGAGTATAGGTAGTTCACAGAGCAGAACACACTCGCTTTTATTTACATTTTAGATGTTCAAGTAAAATTATTCCACAGTAGAAAACCTGGCTAGTTAAAGTTGAATAAATGAGCGTCCCCTTTGAGAAGACAAAAATCGTTTAAATTAGGGTTTAAATCGGAGAAAAATATTAATAAGATCGCAGACTTTCCTATACATTAACAAGTGTAGTTCACAGCAGAACACGGTTCTTTTATATTTATATATTGACGATTTACATGAAAATTGTCCATATTAGAAAACCTGACTTATTAATGCTGAAAAACTGAGTGAAAAAGAGTTTTAATTTCAAAAATCGGTCGGTCCCTATTGACAATTTTAAAACCATTTAAATGAGGGTCTAAATAAGAGAAAAACATCAATCAGATCGCAAACTTTCTTAGACGACAATAAAAATTGTAGCGCGCAGCAGATCACGCCCGATTTATATTTAGATTTTATAAGTTCATATAAAAAGTTTCCGCAGAAGGCAATCTGGCTAATTAGTGTTGAAAACCTGGGTGAAAATGATTCTGAATTTAAAAAATCAAGCCGAATTATTGATAATTCAAAAACCGTTTAAATTAGGGTGTAAACCACAGAGGGAAGCAACTAAAAATTTAAAAAATTGGCTATTACGACAGAAAAAAGTGTAAGAGTTCATATAAAACAGAAAAGTCTCCTACAGAAAATCTCGTTTAACGGTTAACGTATAAAATGTGACTGATAGTTTGAAACTCTGACTAATAATTTGAAAATGAAAAAATCCTAGCTAGAATCCGAAGTATATCTCGGTGAATACAAATATGCAACAAAATTATAAAATACAAGTCAACAATATAGGACTGAAAGTTCTACTTCTACATCTACATCAACCAAGGGAAAAGTAATGCTAAACTTACCGAACGCTGCCCCGTGCCACCTGAAAAGAAAGAACAAAATATGTTTAGTACTGCACGAAATTTGTTCCAAGCCATTAAGAATAATAAATTTAAAGAATGCCTAAAACTTCAGCTGCTTTTCGAAAAATTAAACTCGGTTTAAACTAGAGAATTTATAGATGAGAAAAATCCTTACCAGCTTGCTGCAAGCTGGCGCCCCATCCTCCATTTTCTACCCATTGATCTTCCAAAAGTCCACATCGTACTTAAAGTCTACTTCGAATTGAAAACTTTAATCCTGCAGTATGCAGACAGAATATACTACCCCACTTGTATTTGTAATATTTACACTATTCTTTTTATCTAAGAACGCGATTCATACGGCACAAAGAAACACCCGACCTGTTGGAAAGCTGTAAAAAAACTTTAGTTAGTGAAAAGATAATTTGTTAAGTTTAATTACTTTTAGTAAAAACTGAAAATTTTTCACAAATGATGTTTTGTATTTTAAAAAAAGGCGCAGTTTAAGGCTCTATCAACTGGTTGTCTAACAATGATCCAAAAACCAACAGCGTTTTTCAAAACCCGCATTATTTTCTAATTATTGCTCTTCAGGTGAAAACTAAGAACATTTGTAGAATAATGTTTTATATGAGCCGTTTTCTTTGAAAGTGGTTTAAGTGTATTTTATTTAATATGGATATACTTAAGGTTTTGCACTTGAATAATTTAAGAAATATGGATACATGTTAAATATGATAAAAAATCAATCATTTCAATCTTTAATTTTTTTTGGGAAAACTTTTTCAAAATATACTTACATTACTTTCAAATAAAACGGCTCAAATATAAAAATTATCATTTACGTATTTTTAAGTATTTATTTAAATGACTTAAATCCTTTGCTAAATTTATAAAATAAACAATAATCCTGCTCCCATTTCAGTTGTTCGTTAAAGTTCTTAACTAATTCCATGTTTCGGTTTAATTAATTAATGCTTTCACTTAGAGAATTTCACACATCTAATAACGTAATAATAATGAGAAACCATAATATGTTTTATTTTAGTTGCATAAAACTCAAATTTCTAGATATATTTCATTGCATATTTTAAAGTAGGTACACTTATTGTAGTAGTAATTTCAATTATTGGCAATTAAATCGTTTTTTTGCGATTTTAAAGCGTTTTCCACCGTGAAATGTACTTACAAGTAGGGTTTTTTTAGATTTACTTTCTTATTATAACTAAATGTATGTATTTAATTTGAAGTGCATTCAAACAGTAATTAAATAGTAAATACAATCTAAGATCTGCCACAAGTTATTATCAATTTCTCGATATTACAAATGTTTCGAATTCCTCGATGTTACGACTATATATTTAATAATACATTTTAGATCAAAAGATAAAATTTGAATTTAAATATAAATTTACTAATGACTTACAAACTCCCTTTGACTTTGGAAAAATAATTTTGAAACTGCTGTGTATTTTTTTTAAACTGTTTGGTATTCATTACTAAGGGTTTATAAAGAAAACATGAATTTAGAAGTTCATATAGAGACTCAAATCATATATCCAATAAACGATGAAACAAAATTTATGAAAATAACTCTTTTTAAGAACGGTCTGAAAATCCCAACCTGGAGAAGTAATTACAAATTTACAACCTACGCAAAAGTGGAACTAGAATATATAAAACCACTGAAGATATAAGACAACATTTATTTAGGGGCCCTCGATTAGATCATTTGATCAATACCCCCCTAGTAAAACGAGTAAACAAATAAAAAATACATAGTTTTACATCATCTTTTTAATAAGGCATATCCATTTATCTTTCTAACCATATAAAATCTACTGATTACATTCATTTACATATTAATATCTTACAGATTGAAGGTCCGCTCGAGGTAAAGAACCCCATGTTTGATGATGACGAGCTTATGACCCCATCGCAAACCCCTTCAATGATGCCCGATGATACTGACCCCAAATAGACCATTTAAATAAAACCCCTATCGTCCTTAACTGCTCCTTTACCTCACTGCACAAATTATAGATTACTGTGCCAAAAAAGTAAGGAATAAACTATAATGCAAGACAGAAGATTTTTCATTTAATATCCCTAGCACCCAATTCGTCAACTAAGTAAATTATTCATAGAATTTTCTTTATGGCGGAATGTCCTTACTTTATTGGCAGGTATTAAGAAAGCCGTGTATTGGCAGATAAATAAATCACGTATTCAGACAGGCAAGGAATGGATATTTAAAAAATTCAATTTAAAATAGTGAAAGAACAATTATACAGACTCTACAAATGTACATCATTCAGTAACTTTAATTAAATCTGACTGCAATTTAAAAAATATATTAACAAGCACTTACTTTTAGTGGCGATCTAACTGTATATACCATTATATCATAACTACTTACATAGTTCTATTACTATTATGAGACTCCAAAGAGCTATCTAACATACTCTCTAGGTACATATTCCCAAATAAACTTATAAAATAGCTGCAGATAGTAGATTTATAAACAAACTTATGAATGTTACATAAATGTTCGTTCCTTTATTACGAAAATAAAGTTTATTTATCATGTTTTAGCCCTTAGAAAGTATATGAAATTCCAATATTTTTGCGCTGAATGCTAGGCACACAAGTGATAGGAGTGGGTACAAAAATCAGCCAATTAATGTTTCATTATTTTACATAGTATAAGGCGATAGGAATATGTGCTATTTATTTTTTTTAATATTTGCATATTTCAGGAGACCCATTGGTTGAGCAATTTGGCGAAACAATCATTTATATAGGTACTTATTTATATAATACGTTATTTGTTATAATTGTTTATTTAGAAGTAATTATATTTTTTGAATGGATGCAATGCTACTAAATAGGTTCATCATTACTGAATATAATTTTCGAGCTGGGAGGCTTTAAGATCCTTAATACTTGCTACATCGCATTTAATGAAGTCAATTGTAAATGCAGGCGAAACGTTGGATCCAGAAGCAATATCACTAGATTACGACCACATAGGCTCGAAAACTCTTAGGTAATGTTAACCATTAACGTTTATGGTTGATATCAAAAATTTTGTTAGCCCGCGTTAAGCAAGAGTGATAAAGTGAAATGTGCTTTTAAATGCTGACTTTTCATCCAACTTGAATTTTTATAAAATTTATTTCGTCTGTAAGTAGTACCTATCTATTCAAAGTGAATTTAAATAGACACAAACAAACAACAACTTTAGAAGCAGACATCATCAATATTATTGTGAAGTAGCGTAGTCAGTAGGTGATTTAGATATAGACAAATAATATCGCAGTCAAAAAATAGTTTGAAACATATCGGAAAACAACTATGACTGACACCCAATCAATGTTCCAATAGTTCTCAGAAAGAAATGTACGACCAAAGTCATATTTTACACCGTAGATTAATACCTTAAGTTTCCTATGATTTCAATAATATGTAATTTATTTTATGGTTTCCAACATTAAATGGTTTAATCTACTGAGCGTTACGTTTTTACCCTCCAAAGTAAACATCCGACTTACAAGACGTCGGTTGTCTAATTCAATATGAAAGAAAGGAAAACAAGGAAGGAGGTTGAATGAAACAATTACTAACAACTTATAAGTTAATATATTTATCAACAATAACAACTTTAACAATAAAAATAATTCACAGAGACGAAATCTAAAAAGCGTACGAAATATTGGTCCTTTAATATCTTTGGAAATGTCCTTCCAATACTGTTTAACGCAAAATACATAGGAATAAGCTCCAAGTGTTCAAATGGCATCTGTTTTAAAGTGCTGAATTCTAAAGCGATTTATAAACTCTAAGTGAGAACAACGATAATCTGTGTTAAATATTTGAAATATTTCAAAAATGCATGTTGTTTTGCTTAACAATGTATTGCGTTAATTTATTAAATCAAATTAATATTTAGAGCTTTTGTTTAAAAGAAACCAGTAAATACCAAACAGAAAACTAGGAGGGCTGTTTACAACATCTCTTTGAGTAACGTAATCTTTTACTTCAGCAACGGTCATTTCAACTACATCAATGAGTTCATCATCAGTACCACCACCTTGCGTTACCTTCATAGCGTCAGTTACTTCACAGTAATAAGCTGTTTGCACTGAAGCTGAGGTACCAACACCAGAGCGATAGGAACCTGAATAGAACAATTCCAGTCAATATCCGGCAACAGTAGCAAATGGTAGTTTTGGTTTGCAGCACTAGACAGACCTTGATTTTGTGCCCTTAATATGAATAATAATTATGAGCAAAGTTGCTAAACTATTTCGCCAAAGTTCCTCTGAAATTGGTGCACAGGAAAGTGGAATACGAAAAGTTTTTCAGTTTCTAGTTAGCTTTTTCAACTCTTATATTTATTATAAAAGTGCATATAGTTGTTGGTCGGATGCAAGCTCCTTTAGATTGGAAAGTTTGTGAGCGAGTATTAAAAAGCTCAAAACTCAGAATGGGGATTTGCTTGAGTGATGGTTTCGAAATCGTTCCATAGAGGCAACTTTTGGATTAGTCCCATTTTCCTTCAATTATTGGGAGTTTTTAAGTTTGAAGCTTCAAGGTACAATTTAGCGTCCACCACATTTGCAAACGTTTTTAAAAAAATCCGTTTTCCCTATTTTCCCAAATTCGCCCAGAAGACTGCTTTCTGGAACATTCAATGGAAGCAACTTTGCTCTATTAATCCTGCTAGTTTTTATTTAGTTATATTTTTCTCAATTTTTGGGAGGTGTTTGAAGCTTTAAGGTGCAATTTGGCTTTCATCACATTTGCCAAAGGTTTTTTGAAAAAGTCACTTTAAATGGGGATTACAACTGCTTTCCACAACATTCAATAAACTGATTTTGCTCTATTGGTCCTGATCAGGGGCGGATCCAGCTTTAAATTCAGGGGGGGGGGGGATGTAGAAAAAATACAGTCTTCTGTTGTCTATGGAATTAGAAAAATTATCGTCGTTTTGTGCAAGGGTGGCGTAAGATTATTGCAAAATTTCACGTTTTCCGTCCCGTTTAGCATGTTTCTCGGAAGCAAAATGAGCAAGAACGCTCGTTTTTACATCATTCCAAAGAGAACTAAATGCCTTTTTAGAAAGTGAACCATCGATAAGGAAATGTTGCAGTTTTCTCATCTTTTTAGATTTGCGTGGTATTTTTTTGAGTTGCAAAATCCACTTGAACATGACGCTGCTTTTTTCGAAGTTTCTCAAGAACCATTCGAGCCACAGA
>NW_026019016.1:8794699-8824777 GCF_020466585.1 Dendroctonus ponderosae | reverse complement strand
GGGGGGGGTATGTAGAAAAAAATACAGTCTTCTGTTGTCTATGGAATTAGAAAAATTATCGTCGTTTTGTGCAAGGGTGGCGTAAGATGATTGCAAAATTTCATGTTTTCCGTCCCGTTTAGCATGTTTCTCGGAAGCAAAATGAGCAAGAACGCTCGTTTTTACATCATTCCAAAGAGAACTAAATGCGTTTTTAGAAAGTGAACAATCGATAAGGAAATGTTGCAGTTTTCTCAAAAAATGCTTGAATCCAAGAAGTTTTAGATTTGCGTGGTATTTTTTTGAGTTGCAAAATCCACTTGAACATGACGCTGCTTTTTTCGAAGTTTCTCAAGAACCATTCGAGCCACAGAATTCGTTTTGGCATCGTAGGATAGAGAATTGAAAAGTCGAGTTGGAAATTCGAGTAGTTTTGACCCACAAAGCGAAATTTGAACATCAGACACTTAGGTGCAAGATTATGCCAAAATTTCATGTTTTTCGTCCCGTTTTTGCTCATTTCTCGGAGGCAAAATGAGCAAGAACACTCATTTGTACATCATTCTAGAGAGAAATAATTGGCCTTTTTAGAAAGTGAACCAACAATAAGAAAATGTTGGCAGTTTTCTCAAAAAATGCTTGAATTCAAGAAGTTTTAGATTTGCCTGTTTTTTTTTTAGTTGCAAAATCGCTGCTTTTTTCGAAGTTTCTCAAGAACCATTCGAGCCACAGAATTCGTTTTTGTATCGTTGGATAGAGAATTGAATTTTGAAAATTTGTCACTTGACCTTTGATATAACAATTATATAAACAAAAGCCTTTTACTCCTCAATAGTGTTGAATTCAACCTATTACTTAAGTGAATTGCGGCAATTTAACAAATCCTTGCTTGAATAGATTTGATGATCAGTAGCAAATTATTAATAATCATTAATTAATCAATTATCATCAAACATTGTCTTATTCTGTAGAATTTGGATCGAACAAAAAGTTCACAAAGAAAAAATTTGCAACTGAGCTAAAAAATTCTAATATACCTACCTATACACTCGCTGGACAGGCAAAAGCCTTAGTAAAGTAAAAAGAGTTGGACAAACTGGTGAAAATATGGTTTATACGTCCAAGTAAATGAGCTCCACAACTTACCTATCAGCTCTAATGAACCAACTGGAACATCATACCCACACTCTTCTAAAATCTCTTCCCTGGCTATTTCAGCTAAAGACAATTGCTTATCCACAATACCAGCACATAATTCAATAGTTATGCCATTTTCTGGGGGATATTTGGCTGTATCAATGGGATGGTCGATTTGCCGATCTTGGGGATCAATTGTACCCAGATACACGGCAGGCCTGAACTGCTTTACCAATATCAACACTTTTCGGAGTTTGTTGTAGATTATAATTGCCACACTATCATGAATTCCCAATAAGTCCCAAGTTTTCTTCTGTCCGTTTTGAGTGAAATGCATAGTGTAGGGCTTTAAATATATGGATTTTTCCAGTGGTTTCATTACAACGTCGGTGATTTTGTTCATGGTACTTGCTGGTGTATGGAATATTTAGTAAGTAGTTTCGTAGAAAAGAATTTAAAGATCTGGATTGACCGATAAATAACATAAAATTAGGTTAGGAAATGCAACAGTGTCCATACATTTGTCAAACATTGTCAAACAAGTGTAGTGTACACCAGTGGCGTATTTAGCATTTTTGGAGTGGCAGTGTTTAAAAGAGTTAAAAAATGTCTGTATCCAAATGTAAAAGAAGCGGTGGACTAAACATTTATATAATTTTCACGTAAAACTAATAAAAACGGCGTCAAATATCACGTAATTAATGATGAAAAAAATACCTTGAGGAGGGCGGCAAGCCCCCTGAACATAAATACACTGTACACACAACATCTGTACACCATAATGTACAAAAATGAAATTGTTTCCAATTTTGAAAATTACTCTTAACATAAATTAAGTAGCAGAATAATCCAACAGTCCCTTCGAACTGTAGGCTCTAATATGGACAGCCCTTTAGCACTAGAAGAAACCAGATCATCATCATGATGAGAGAGTGAACTTGTGAACAACCTTTAATTAGACGTTTCTGCAGAGACAAGTACTTGTCTCTGGTTTCTGATCAATCTGATCGAGAAATAACCGTGACATCACATCACCTAACCAAAAAAAATCACAATCATAATTTTGTGCTCTTTCTCTGGCTCTTTGTCACAATTCATTCAACAATGGCGCAACGCAAAAGCAAAACAGATTATCCTGCTATGTTGCAGATCTAAAACTTCCAAATAAACGTACGGCCAAGTTAACATAATTATATCTTGAATGGCCATCAAGAGAGCAGATGAACCGATCAACGAATAGACTGAATTATGTATTGCCTGCAATGGTTGATACCAGTTCTGTTGGTGCCCAAACCATCGAATCCTGCACTAGTTCAGACCCATGTAATGTTCATGGTTCTCTACCTGATCGGCTTCTTTTTGGAGAGGAAACCCTGCACAGTGTGCACTCTAGTGTTTTTAGTGACAGTGTTTCTTATATGCTATAGTGGCAGTGGGAATTGCTTGTTTTGGGGCAGTACCTTATGTGAAAACGAAAAGGGATAACCACGGCCTCCTGGAGCGCCTAAAACATTCGAAAAATGGTTGTTGTTGAACGAAAAAGTGACCTACGTGATTTCCTTTTTTGTTATGCTTGTTGATGGTTTAGGTGTACCATTATTTATTAAAAATGTTGTACATATAATACCCTAGTCGTAAACGCGTTTATAACTTAATATAGAACATTTGCCTATTGATATTTAATTATACCAAAGATCACAATTCCCGACTAATAACAGTGCTTTAACAATTTTACACACGCTCTGTATAAACTAACTATATTTAAAAAATAACTTGCCACATTTTATTGCTTACAATCAATTATCAAATCTCTTAAATTTTTACTAAACCCATTACAGCAAATGACTCATTTCTATTTTATATCGTCCACTGCATTTGAAGACTTATCTGTGAATTCTAATGGCAATTGAATGTTCTTAAAATATTCGGGCTCAATGACTAAACCGTGATAGATTTAGTTTACTACTGAATATATTGGATTTTATACTTTGTTGGTTTTTCTCTATGTGCAACAGCCAGTTATAATCAAAAAATAGATTATATACAGTGTAATGTACATTACTCAGCCGAGTCTTGAGTGATTTTTGCCCCTTTAAATGGAAACACATTTAGTGAATGAAATGATGCCTTTATTCTGTAGTGAACCTTTATTGTGTGCAAAACATAAAGCATAAATTGTTACGGATTATGTGTGTTCATAGCTCTAACGGGATTTCTTTGTTGACGTGATATTGAAGACTTTCTTTAGATTGGCTTCAAGTTCAGTACTGCCACATTCACAAATATGCAGATTTTGAGAGCATGTTCTTCAAGTCTGTGTAGTAACTCTTATTTTTCCTATAAAAGTGGTCCAAAAACGCATCTCTATGAACTACATCGAAAGTTGCGTAAAAAATTGGATGCTTTTTAAATTTTTGCTAAAGTTTTGCAACAAATTTCAAGCCTCTGGTCTGCATAGCTTTTTTCATTTCTACACTAATAAATTGCAAAATTTTAATTTTCAAGAGTTTTTGCGGCTGGTTGCGTTTAATAACGGCAAAAGTTATTACTACTGCCGACATAATAATTTGCCAAATTTAGTTTAATGCGAATACATTTGAATTTATCCATTGTTGGTTTTTCTGTTCGAATTACTTCAAGTTAAAGAATATCAAATAAGGAATCACCTTCAATGTAAATGTAGCCAAATCGGCTGAGTCATTTTGTTTCTTTAAATTGAACCCATTGCGCTGTTATTTTGAAAATTGCTAGGGAATAAAATTATCCGTTCATTCTTTAGCGAACCTTTATCGTGCCCAGTACGTTAAGGCAAATTGTATACGCATTATGTATGTGTGTTCTTCGCTTTAACGGAATTTCGTAATTGTCCTGATATTGAACACTTTTTCGTTAGCTTGAAATTGAATCCTTGAAAAATAGCTTTTATTTAACCCATAAAGTTGAGCTAGAAGCGCATCGTTCAGAACTACAGACATCGAAAGTTGCGCAAAAATATCAGATGTTTCTGATCAAATTTCATGACAATTTGCAAGTTCATTTCTCAACGAAAAAATAGCAAAATTTGAATTTTTAGGAGTTTTTTTAAACTAGCTCAGTTTTGCAATACAAGCAAAGGAAATTGCTTACTGGCGCAATAATATCTGTTATTTTTGAGAATACACTCTGTATATGCCAAATACTAGTCCGAGAGTTCCAGAGCGACTGCTCTCTGCTTCGCGTCCAATTAACCAATGAAGCTATTTCGTTTTTGTCATTCAAAGAATAAAAACGCTAAATCATTACAATAAAGAAAATGCTGATATGTATTTTGAATATTGACAAAATATAAAAATCGTTTATTTTTAGAAACCATAAGAAAACTGACATAGCAAATGTGGAAAACGTAATAACAAAATATATACAAAAAACCTAAACATAAACAAAAAAAATTATCACTCGAAAGACATCAGATTACTGGGTAAAGGAGTGGGCTCTCCATTGGCAGCCTGCTGAAGAAGGAGGCACCACCGTTCGGCTAAATGTTTTGTACCAACTCGAAACTTATAGACGTTACCTGAGGGAAATATTTATTTATTTCCTTATAATGCAGTTATTTATCTCTGACATACCTCTGATATGGTCGACTAATTGAAACGAGTCCTGATGTAGCATGCCATCATTATAGAAAACTTGACACCCAGATAAAGAGACCATTTTACAAGGATCACGTTTAAAATCAGATCTTTCTTGTCTACGAAAAAAAAAACACTAATGTAATGGGATTTTTTTGAATAAGTCCATGTAAATTACCCTTTGAAGGATTTTGGAGAAAAATATATTAGAGAGCCAGTCCAAAGTTGAACCCAATATCGCTGCCACGATGAAACAGTCGGCTTTCTGCCTTCTTTAAGTACAGTCTTCCGTCTAACACAACCTTGCAGTGAACACAAACTCTCTTCTGATGTTATTTCGTCTTCAGATAATCTAAAATAAGCGACATTTGTTTGTTAGTATGGAATTCAACTTTAATTTAAAAAGCCCACCTTGTTAGCAGAGTACAATTATCTTCAGTGCTTTGTGATGCTTGAAGTGGCAAATCACTATTAGGTGATGGCAAGTTGTTACGACGCAAACCGGTCAATCTCGAGTCTTCTAAAACGGAGTCGTCCAGAAGGTTCAAAGTTTTGGGAACTTCCTTTGGATCAAAACTGCCAACTTGATATGATTTCGTAAATATACTGAAAACGCATTTAAAAAAATTATTATCAGGAAAACACGAAAAATCGAAAGTGATTTAGCCACGTATTACTTTAAATGGGGTGCACCATGCCCTAAAAATATGCAAATAGTGAATGTGAGGTACTAACTAGAAGAAAAAAAACAGTTGACTCCATGTTCAAGCCTGTAAAATGTATACGCACTGAAATTACATAAAAATGATAGCGATATACAATCGAATATTATTGCGACATGTTCTTTTAAAGTGTGTACATTTTTTATGTATCACCCAATATGAAAACTCACTCAGACGAAATATTAATATTAATAATCGATAAAGTTTTATCACTTAATTAATCAAATACATATATTGCGGTATTAAAATTCGCAAATTTATGAAAAGATCAAGGATCAAAAAGGGCCTTTCTGTTTATCCCCTAATTTATAAAACTAACAATCGTTCGAGTAACAAAAGTGATGATCTAAAAAGTGTCATCCAATAAATAAATATGGTCTACCTTAGAATACTCACAAGATAAGTAGCAGCATCGCAATGCAAAAAAAAACCGTAATAGACTACAAAGAAATAAAACCAAAAACCCAACTGAAAAAGCGCAGCTGAAATGATCATTACTATTTACTAGTTGAATGGCATTTACTCTTCAACTATTAGCTCCGTTCTTTTACCAGACTTACCTAAATGGTAGCACCATTGAGGGGTGATACCCTAATTTGTGAAAATTTCGAGGAAGACTTGTGCTACGAAATCTATAGAAAAAACTGGAGATGTATTATGAATGATATGAAACATCATGTAGTGGAGTGTTGAATGAGTGATGTTGCACGCTTCTGACCATCAATTTGTGCAAATGATTAAATTGTCGCAATACTTACTTTGTTCCCAAACTCCTGCATTTTCTATGCCCAGGAATGAATTTACTGCCCGCAGTGACGGCCTGCAGACGCAAAGAGCCTGAAGACGCTTTAGCGGGCGACAGATTGAGCGAAGCCAACGCAACTGGATCCAATACAACCGATTCTTTAGAACTATTATTTGATGAGCTAGGAGCCGGGCTAGGTGGTTCCAAAGTTAATGATAATCTAAAATGGTTATTTGCTGTTATAAACCACAATTTTAGAACAATTTAAGTAAACCTACAGTAAAATCCTTTACGTTACGACGATGTGTTTTAAATTATAAAATATATACATTGAAAAGGCTGAATCTAATGCCGTGTACACAGTTGACACGACCGAAGCGGGGCGGCCTTATTCTTTATTGTTGCTGTAAAACCCAGCATTACATTTTTGTTTCTAATGAACTTATCTGAGTATTTAAAGATCTCAATCTCCTTCGAGTTCACCCAGAACTCCCCCAATTAAAGTAAAAAATCCGAATTTGAGAATTTTCCGACAATCCAGATCTTTGAAATAATCCCGCTCGCCGAACACTACTAACTATCCATACATAATTCAAACTTACTTGTACTGGTCGTCTTCGACAAACTTCTGCAACTCTTCAATATACCTAATGGAGTTTAAATAATCCTGAACATGAGGAATTCGAGTGAGATGTGAGTAGTCTGAGTGTTGATAATTCGAAATTATTCTGAGTATGTTGTTCATTTTGAACAATCGTTGTTGAGATTCCAGGCCTCCTGAGTGCGGATGCGCCATGTCGATGTAGACCAAATCAGTCAAATACAAACCTATTTAAGAAATTGTTATGTGGAACTGTTGACTTAAAGCCCATGTCCCATGCATCCGCTTATTAGATGATCGGATGGTACGAGTGTTTCTATTGGTCAGTACGGACGAATTGACAGAATCCTCCAACCAATAGAAACACTTTCGTATCATCGTACAAACGGATACATGGCACACGGGCTTTCACCAGTTATGAGTTTAAGGCCCGGCACACACGTACTACTTTTTCCACGCAAGCACCGTTGCTGCGCCTTTAAGTACCTACTAATAAATAAATTAGGAGAATTAGGAGCCCGTAAAGTTGCCCTTATGGTACTTTGCGGCCTTATTAAAGACGCACTCCCTCATAAAACCGCTGGCAGTAAATAATGGATCTTCGAGCCTCCATAGTATCATTTTGTCTACGGGTTGTAGCACACGCACAAGAAATTCCCAAGCTAAATGGGCGCAGTAAAAAAGTTTCCGAAAGCACGAAATATTTTGTTCGGAACCTACCATGATCGGGTGAAAAAATCAATGCGTTAGTTGCCATTGTTTGGTCGCAAATGTTTCCAGACGAGCTATTTCTCCGCTATAATTTTTCGAAGTTTTGCTGCCTATAAACATAGATGGTATGCGTATTTGATTATTAGGTTTTTATATGCATCTCCAGTTTAAAATATACCACTAACTGATTCTTTTCCGGGAAATATAATAATAGTAATTCAGTAGTTCTTACTACAAGCAAAAAAATTACTAAGTTCAACAGCGTAATAAGAAAAGTGGCCCCTAGAAATTCGTACGTGTGCAGCAGGCCTGAGGTCTTCGATTAATCCGAGATATAAAATTTATATAATTATTAATTAATTTAAATGTTTAACATTTCTTTACTGAGTATTAATCAATATTTTATATGTTCAATTTGTTGTTGTTAAATTTAAGAAAGCATTCTAAACGAGTTAGTTGACAAAAACGTTACGTTCGTCATTCAAGAAAGCGCTAACATTTATCTTTATCGCATGAGAAAGCTAATAAGTAATTTTAACTGAATTTTAGGCTTCACAGAAAATTTTGAGCTGGTCACATTTTTACATTGGCTTCACCCAAAAAAATATGTCAAACATCAGACTTGTTTTAATAGAACAGTCTATTACGATTGCATTATTAAATTATATAGGAAACATAGGAATATTAAATTATATAGGAAACATACTTTACATATGGTATAACACAAAGCATAAATATAATATGCAGCTTTTTTGAGTCACCCTGTATAGCTGAAACTAATTTTAAAATGTGGCCCTCTTAAAATTCTACAACTATTCATTTCCCCGTCAGATAAAGTCTCGACTAAGGTGGGCCACCCTATACATTTACCAAAATATTTACCTAAATAAGGGATGCAAGGCAATTTAAGACTTTCAATATGACTTCTCAAGTTTGCCCAATTATTTTCATCTGAGAATACTTCAGCCAATTTATCAAATGTTTGCTTATCTTTCTTTGGTAGGGAACCCCATGTTTTTGATAATCTGAAACAAATTAGTAACTTTGGTATAAAAAATAAAATAAACTCCGAAGTTATGTTTTRTACAATAAATGCTGAAATGMRMCYYATGAATTAAATGAATGAACACTTAAAGCTGAAATGATAAWATAAACGCACACTCTGCTATATCAAACTGGCTTACCTATAAACAGAAGCACTTTGCAAGGCAGATATAACTGCAAAAAGCGAATGCAGATTATTAAGTTCATATAATTTCTTCGCTATCCTAATAAAGAAGGCGAGAGTCTCCGCCCGGTGTTTTACAGTCGCTCCTGCAAGAACTTCTTGTACTGTCCAAAAACTTACCTAAAACAGTCCAAAGCTGTACATTGAAACGCTCGGATTAAATTGAAATAGTTACATGATTAAATCGTCTAGAAAAAGCCACAACATTTGGCGCAACATTGAGCTTGTTCTTCTTATTCCATCCGCAACTAGTTAACTCATCGGGCTGGATGTTGAAGAAAACCGGCCAGTCCAATATGGTTAATTGAGCGGCGAAATCTTCAGCTGGGATTCTGAGTATGTCGAAAACGGCACAGCTATAGTTCTGATGACAAGCGTTGTGGCATGCACGGTTCGGAAGACTTTGAGTCTTGGCATGAACAGGTACAGATGTAAGGCAGTTTCTATAACGAATAACTACAATTCGCCTGATTCGGGCCAAATACGGAAGATTTTTTCTTAGTTATCGTAATAATCTTACCCATAGTTGTAGTAGCAGCCTGCTGGTCCAGGTCCGCTAGATACTATGGGGGCTGAACTTTTTCTACGTATGCTATCTGAGGTTTTTGCAACACAACCATTGTGTGAATTATTGTCAGTCGGTTGATTAGTCACATGACAATGTGTAGTCGGGATAATATCATCTGAATTCTGGAATAAGAYCACCATTAATGAATTCATCTACTCTTTTTCGCAGTTATTTGGGTTTCAAAAGTAACACTTTAAAGCCCCGTGTAGGATAATAATATATAATATATATAAAAATGAACGTTTTCTCGCAACTTCAGATGCTTCAATAATAAATATAACTTGCAATCTAGAACAAGTAGCAACTTGAAATGTTCACAATCTACAGATGAGACGTAAATTTCAAAACCTTCATAATTTCATCTGAATCGCGTCAGCTGATGATTTTTACGCTATTTGTAAATGTTGGTCTAAAAATAAAAAATGCTTAAGATTCGATCTAGAACGAGTTACAACTTGCTTTCTCAGTCTATCGAGAGCATTTGACTCTGGAAACAAACAAACAAACAAACAAAGTACTGATTCCTGGTGATTATGCTAATGACAACTTGAGAGTTATTGGGCGTTTCGAGCAATATTTTCGTCTTCAGATAACTTTTCTTTTTGACTGACATTCTGTTAATTAGTTAGAGTTAATTTTGTAATTAGAAGCAGATCATGTTGCATAAGCACCGTATCTTCAAAATGTATGCATTTTCCTTTGAAATGTGTATTATTTAAATGGAAAGTATAATATAATAAGACACTAAATTCAATTACCAAAGACCTGGTAAGTTAAGACTCAAATTATTCAGAATTGATAGTAAAACCCACAAATAGCATAACATGCAGGGAGTTTGTTTCTTTATCCAGTAATCTTTCAATAAATTCTGCAGTCGACAATTTAACACAAAAAGMACGCGCATTTGTAGTTATGAGTTAGGTTTTTATTATTACCRGTCCCACTGTGTTTTCTTCAAAAATTGTGGGCTGAATGTAAAGTTACTGAGAGAACCGCACTTACACGTACAAATCCATACCGCATACTTAATCTTAAACAAAACAATCATTTATTGAAAAGCAAACGAGAAATAAAATTATCCAAATTGAAATGACGCAATGCTTTTTGCGATATGATTTGAATACACGTTTGGTTTTGTTTAACGTAATTGTACGTCATCTATAATGCATACATGTGTATGGTGCAGTGACTTGATCAATCACAAGTAACTTTTATCATTGTTGAATGAAACAATTTATTATCCTAAATTAATTGAAACGAAAATAAAATTAGAAATGGATTGTATCATAGTCTAAGCTGATGTGGATTTTCAGTTTCCCTTTAAATAATTGATTAATTCCAGTTACTGATATACTTATTGGAATCAAATTAATCTCTAATACCTACATGCAATTATGACTTCACAACATACCTCAGATATTTTGAGAGTGGCAAGACTGTCTCCAGAAATATCTCTTGGTATCTCAGAGTAACGGAGCATTTTCAGGTCATGGCGGTCTTTTATGTGTTGGAACTGTAACAAAACAGTCTAGTCAGGATTATTTTTAACTCATAGTTCGAGCTTCTTTAACCTTAAACTTGATAGCATCCAAGCTTTCATTAAAATGAGCATGTAGACAGATATATTGCACATAGTCTTTAAGTGTAACATTAACAGATATGTACTGGCCAATTAATTGATGATGCTAGTTTCTAGTTGATACAATGTTTGCTTCAACGCGTATTAAAACAGTAATAGTTAAAGTGACAAAAAATTTAAACAAACCAGATACTTTTTCACGTTTTAGATCACCGCGTTAATTGAATCCGTACTTACAAGAGAAATTCCACAAAAACGAGCACGATTTTTCCTCAATTCTGCCATAACAACGACTTCAACTGGCAAGCAACAGAACAACAGCGATTTTAATTAATCTCTACTGTACATTACCATGTCGTTAATTATGACTTATGTTATCTAAATAATTTATTTGGTGAAGATTACAGAAAATATTCCTCAAATGGTATGGGGCTACGATAAGTTTCGAGTGATCAAAAACTCATGTCGGATGTCAATATCCTGTTGGATACAAATAAGTACTGAATTACTATCGACTTGCTCTAATAAAAAATGAAGTCCAAAAAAATTGTCGATTCGAAGTATCTATTTTTCTGTATTGGGAGTTTGAGGCGTGCTTAAATATGTTTTATCAAATTTCTATGGCCAAATCAAAACTCACTATATGCATGAATAAGCTGCGTTTCCTCGGTCACTATCTTTCCTACCTTATCTCACTATATTGCAGTCGGGTTTATGGTAAATGTTTATATAAAATTGAAGAACACAAAGGATGTTGGTACACAATTACAATAGAAATATCTATATCAATAACAGTGGAAGTTTGTACATTTAAGAGTGTGGTTTCTCTGCAAAAAATTCCCAAGCTCTATACTTTTTCCGAATCAGATCAGAATCACTGGAAGAAATACATGTGGATGATCAAAGATATTAGATGAATTGCCAAATGCCTGCTGAAAAATCATCCGAAATGTATTCATTAGTTTAACGATTCATAAACGTTTACATACATTATTAAAATAGTAATATGATTACAAAGAAGTTAAGCATTCAGAATCCTCCGATATAGATCCCCCATTACCACAAAGAGTTTTGTAGAAATCCATTTTTTGCAGAAGCTTCATAACTGTTAAATTGAAAGTGGACATCAATTTTCAGGCATTTGCATAAGTTCAAAGTTATTTAATTGTAATCGTAAATTTTAAAACATTGACTTGATGATTTGATTTTGAAGCGATTCCAAATCTTGTCCCATGTATCTCATATTTTCTCATTATAGGAAAGACATTCAAACAATTGTATTTTCATTCTATTCGTTGGTGCCACATCGACACCCTTAGGTTTTTCAGTCAAAAGTTTCGTCTTACAGCTTTATCCTTGAATTTATTCCTGCATAATAACTTGAAATATTTGGTTCCTCTCATTATATGTCCCGTATAAAGCAGTTTCCTTTCTTTGACTGTTATGACTATTTCCTTTTCTTTATGCATGCGTGTTTCTTTTAATACTCGAATGATTTCGTCCTTAGTTGGATTCCAAATGCACTTTTATTTTCTAGTGAACTGCCTTTAGTAATATTTAAAAACCATGCAAATAGAAGCGGTTTCCATATTCAGCTCAGCTTTTAGAATTTTTATTCTTCGACCAGTTCAAAAACGAATGCAAACATATGTGTATCCTAGAACCAAACCCCATTTTCACTTCTCTGTCGTAAATTCCAATTATTTCTTCCTATATTACAAGATAGAAATATGGGCATTTAAAAATGGCTTGAAAGTCTTGTTATTTAATTTTTAATTACGGTTTATACTCATGGGGCACTTCCTGCAGAGTCTATATAAAGTCTATTAAAACAATATAAAAATCCAAGCACATAACAGTCATTTGCAGTGCAATAAATTGCATTTATAAATAAGATAGAAAAAACCTAATGTAGCGTTGACTTAAAATGTATCAGTTCCAGTATCTTGACCGACATAGAATAAAGTCAAGCATCTTGCAATTAAAATGTACCGTTTTATCAACTATTTGGAAATGCCATCAGAATATCAAAGTAGTAGTCTAATTTCAAACTAAAACATCAATAAAACAGTAGAATGATCAGGAAGAAACAATCTTCAAGTTTAATAAGAGAATAAAAACTATACAATACTAACTGCAGACTAACACATTTCAACCAATGGAAATTGAGCTTTGGAGAATTAGTTGCTCGCATCTTTACTGCATGAATCAATTTCAATGGCAGATTTGAATTTTATACCGGTAGGGATTAGGAACGATGCAGTTAATTGATCGCACCCCAAATCTTCCGAGATCTCAATAAATTTTGCATTGACTAAACTTATAATAATCTAGATTCCAGAAATAGCCGCAAAAAAATATTCGAATTGATTTACTGGTTCACTAGGAGAATGAGTTCAAATGATTCTTTCAGTCGCTGAAAACATGGCTTTACATTGCTAAACGAGAATTTCTCCAACGTGTAACTCATGTTCTTGCTACTTGTTCGTCTTTAATTTAAAATTAAACAATACATTATCCCGCTTATAAACGCGGGTGTCCCACTAAAGAAAAACACGTTTAAGCTGTTTCAACAGACATAAAAAAATTGAACTATTGACCCAAAAAAATTATATCTCGAAATGGATGAGACACATGTAGGTATAGGAAAGGCTTGTAAACCTCTAATTCATCAAGTAATATTTGATTCAATGAAACTCGACTCTAAATTACCGGATGTCCAATTAAAAATTTGGAATTCAGTAAAAGTATTTTTGTTACAATTTTCAATTATACAAGCGCACAACACAGCTAATAAAACTGCTCAAGAAAATGAAAGTTCCATAGCTAAATTTGCCCTAACTTTAGAACTGGATGAATTCTGATCGCTTAAAGCAATTGGGTTCCTGTTTGAAGCGTTATTGAGCCCCGTTTGGTTTTTAGTTAGTCAATGTTTTGGTAAAAATAAAACACCTAAGATACATTTTTTAAAGCGTGCAAAAGTTTTGCAAGGTTCGGCAGGCTCCAGTTGGACATAAAAGAGGTTTTTTGGATCTCAACAACAGCTCGAAACGGTTTTTGAATTTTCAGCCATATCTTCTATTTAAAGGGTGGTATCAAAAAATTAAATTTTGGTTTTGCAGCTATAATATTTCTCCTCTTGCTTCCATTTTTACATTTTTTTTGTAATTTTGGTTCGATTTAAGACAAAAATTCGATATACAGGGTTACATAAAAAATTACTCAAATCAGAACTGTCCCCGAAATCTGTGATTCTAGAAGGTTTTCAACAAAGTGCAAATATTTCGTTCATTCATGCCAGCCGGTATGTTGATTTTTTTTCTGAAATCGACTGTGAAGGTTTAGCTTCTGAACCCCAGGTTATGAAAAGAAAATGGATTCAAGAGCAGAAAATTTATCACTTCAAGACCAAAAAGTTGATTGTTTTAAGGCCACACTGTAAATAATAGAGCTTGTTGAGAAATTGCTTCCGAGACCCGAGCTCTATCTTACTTCTTGTGGATTTTTCACCTTATTTTGCATTGTTTGATTTGCCACCCTGTAGAAGCTTAATCTGAAGCACTAATTTATTGCACAAACAGGCACTAATGGAAAAAGTGGAAAAACTAAATAACGCTTCAAACAGAAATCGATTCCCTGGTAGCAGTAAGAATCTATTCAGTTCCAAAAAATTAGTCAATTTTATCAATGTAACGTTGAATAAATTGTTGTTAATTTAGCAGCTTAAAAGCAGTAAAAAAATGCGATTTTGCTTTAAAGATTCAGGACTATACGGTGATGCAGGTGTGCTAAAAATTGATGTTTAAACTTTAGTTGATTTTAGTGTTACTTTTAACAGTACATAATTTAAATTTAGAAAAATGGTTATCATGTGAGTCACATACTGTTTTATTATTAAATTGGTATTACTTGTATAGAATCCTAACTGACCTTTTTAATATTATTGAGCGGAAAATCGTCAACAGGTTTGAAAATTGGCAACTGGTCTTGAATGCTAAATTGATCCTGTTTTATAGCCTAATAAAGAATGATATACATGCATAAATAAATGGCTGTCTGCGTGTTTATACGTAATTTTATGCCATGGCGTCAATTGCTGGCGAATAGTAAATTTCAATTAGCCTGGATCATTTACATTAATATTTCTGTTGTTTCAGTTATGAGCTTCATTCGGACTTTCATTCTCTGATATGAGAGATTGTAAGAGAAATTAGAAAGGGATATATGAACAAAACAAGCCTCAACTGCAATTGAATTTGAAGATAATCATGAATTGAAACTCACAAAACAGGTCACGGCACTTTTGCATTTCACCAAATAATTCCTCTTGCAACTGTTGACTTCATACGTTTCTCCAGAATTTTTAAAGATGGAAATACCCATTATTTTTCACTTGCAACTAGCGAGTACGAAAAATTCAGTTTCACCACCTGATTAGTATCGACTCGAATTTCAGGGCCTTTTTTCACGCACTAATAGGGTTGCCACGCCGTCCGCACAATACTGTGCAATCCTTTAACCCGCACCACTTTTCTAATTACAAACGTTAATTTAGACGCGCTTCTAAGGTGAGACTGAATTACAAAAAAAGTTCAATAACTATATTATACACTGCAACACGATTGAATTCGTAAACACTAACACGCTTTATTGTTTATAGGCGAAACGATGTCGATGCACTGATTGATGCCAAGTGTGTCAGTAAGACCAGTGGATCATCATTGTGCATCAACTCGCTAACATACAGTATGTTGTGTCTGATTTACTGGCAAAACCAGTAGCAATTTTCATGTAATGGATGCTAAAGACCTGAAATTGATGAACACGTTTTATTAGAGCGCAATGTAATAGATATTCCATTCGAGTTTCAAGAAGGTTAATATTTGCAGAATCGTCCAAGTTCAACAATCACGCGCTTATGATCGATCAGCAGTTTTTCTTGACAATGACCCCTACTATTACATTAAAGCTCATTCAGGTGTTTTGAGCATTCATAGATGTTTATTATATACTTTTTTGGGATCGAGACATTATTGATCATATTCATAATTTTGCAAGTGAGACAAGGAATAAAGAGATAATATATAAATTATTCAAACGCGAAGGACAAGAAGGGGTAGGACCCACCAAGTCAAAATCACTTGTAAAATGGTGAAAATTGACAGAAGCTTGGAAAAAGCACTGAAACATCTTAACAACTCCATGAAGAAATGAAGAATACCAGACGTGTGTAAAAACTACCCACAAATCACCATTCTGTCGTCATATACAGATTCCTTACCAAGATTATCACTTTAACTGATTGGCCAACCAGTTAGGTCTTTACCAACCTGTAGAATAAACAGATTTTCGAAATTCTGCATGCAACACACTTACAGAACCAGCTAGCGGACTTTCGGAGCATTCGAGTACGTGAAAACATTTCTGTCCTGCATAGCATGAATAACTCCAGAATTAATCGGATGCAATAAGGAATACATATAAGACATCTTTCCTAAAAAGAAATGCTGGTCCTGGAACTTCCAAACTGTTTACATTGGTGTTAAGAAACCAATTTAAAACACTGCGAAATGAAGCAAGATTCGCTGACGACATCGCCCTCATAATCAATGAACCAAAAGAAGTGCTAGATCGGACTAAAAGTAATACTTTCGAAGAGCAAGATAATTAGTAATATAGAATATATTGTAAACATGTAATAAGACTGTAGAACTCGAGAACCAAGCGGAATGTCTTGAAATAGGGAGTACAAATCATGGTAATGATCAGAAAGATTGCCGAGCAGTTGGAGGTGAAGAGAGAACTGGACTGAATCATGCTGGGAACAAGTCAGAACCGGCAAGAGCAGAAACAAGAACATCCGATTAGTTGAAGAGAGATTAGAGAAGAGAAGAAGATTAGAGATGTCGCGGACATCTAGAAACATTTCTCAGACCTCAAAGGGTACTGGTTGGGTACATGCCAAATGCCAAAGAAACCCAAGACGGATGAACTGATTGATATTAACACATTGACGTTCAAGACAGACAAAGCGTGGTGCGGGCAAGAAATTATATTTTCATCTTCACCCACCGGACACCTTTATTAATACCATAAACATTATTAGTAAATTATTTCCTTAATAATACTGAATGTTCTACTAACTTATCGGTGAGGATCTTCATTCCAAGTATTTTTATTGCAATAATCACTGAAACGATGTAAAAGAACGACTCTCATATCGGGTTGGCAACCGACCTCGAAAGCGTAGCATAATCGCGAGTAACTGACTTCCGTTTACAAACTTTGTAGGTAATATAATATGAAAAAGTTTGAACAATAGATATGTTTGTTCGTGTCCACACATTATTATAACATAGATCGATAGATATTATATCTAGCAGTGTCTATAGGAGGGTTTCTTTGCAAATATTTATTTTTTTAGATAGACATATTTATATTTTTAAGTCTCATAAACTTTAGTAAATAATTTTCCATTTTGTATTAATATGAACATTTCATTTTAGAGAATGTTTTAAAAACGAGACTATTTCCTAGTGGCGTTTTTAGCCATTGATCTCCAAGGCATCTTTATAAAACAGAAATAACAGCAAAAATATTTGCTAAAACTGTAAATCTGGCGCTTCATGCAGTAAAACTGCTCAAGAAGAAAAAAATCGGTATAATTATTTTAACATTGAATCATCTAAGAAGGACATCAGACTTTGCTAATTATTTAAAAACCGTGGTAATTTTAAGTAATTATGACAATATTTTGATACTATCTGTAGCTTTCGTCTGAACATGTTCCAATCTATTGAAGTAATTTTATATATTTAAATAATAAATTTGTATCGTACAAGTAAACTACTGAACTTATTATTGATTGTCCAACTTGTTCCGATTGAATCCGTTACCTCTTCCTCAACAGTTTATTTTGCCCAGCACTTTATGGCTTACTACTGGACACTTTCCACCTGCCGCTTGCTGAGCGCAATTGTTTATTTGGGCCACTATATTTCATATACGAGGGAATAACTTACATCAATGCTTTTGTGATTGACAATATTTCAAACTGTCTTTACAGAAATGAGAAATGAAATTCCGGGGAGACTAATTTCAACTTGATAATTTTGCTCCTTAAGCAAATATTTAATTAAGTTGTAAAAAAGTTCCCTCTACATGTGCTTTGTTTGGTTATCTTAATTAAAACTGGTCTAAGGGCAGTAAATTATTCAATTATGCCACGAAAAAAAATCTGAATACTTAAGTGTAGCCTTTATAAATAAAAACTAGTATTAATAATCGTATAAATTGCCAGCATTATACAACACGGGCATTTATCACAGTTATACGTAATACTTTCCTGAATTAATGTAAAGAGGTACATCGACGGCTGACTTTAAGTAGATGAGCGATTAGAATGTTGTCCGCATATTAGTGAATCAGAAATTTCTCCAATTAATGATTTTCTTCCTGTTGAAACCCCATTACTCATATCAGTAAATTGATAATAACAAAAACAGATGCTCATCAGAAAACATGATTATTACAATTAAAATTTTCCAAAAAACGTAAAGAACATTGTTTGCAACCCTGACAATCGGCGCTTAATAATTAAGAATGCTATTACTACTATAAGCTTCCACCAGATTGAATTACCTAAATAAGCTATTATCGGGAATTTAAAAAAAATGTAAAATCACTGATTGATTTGATGTCGTGCACATGTTCATCAGTTTACCAAAATCGGCAGAGAAAGCTTAATTCTAGTATAATAAATTGGCGAGTGCAGAAGCGAAACCATTTCCGTTTTTTGCTTCACACAATCCTCGAAGAGAACTAGAAGCTTATTTCGTAAATTTGTTATTTTATCGGATTTCCGAGAACAAATTTGAATTTACTAATACATAAATTATTTTACGCAACACGCACACGCAATTTAATTCAAATGAGAGGTAGGTCTTTTAATGTAGTTCCCGAACGCTCAAATCAAGCAAACATTCTTGCTTGTGTGTAAATCCTTCTAAAACTATTAATTTTATTTAATTAAGACAGTGAATAGCTGTTGATTCAGATCGTTAATGCTAAAATAAATCAGAAGATATGTTAGACACGTTAAATTTACTAACTAAACAACCTACACACGAAGAAGGATCCCACGAAACCTTTGCACCTTAACCACCAAAAGCTTATCTTAGCCATCAAGCTTGGCAAATAGCAAATCTTGGTTAAAAATTTGGAAAGCATATCAAATTAATTCTAGGAAAAATTCATGAAAGAACTTGAAGCGACTACAGCCAAAATTATTAATTTGTATGAAAATAAGGGTTTAAAAACATATTTTTTTAAACGTTTAGTTTTTAGCGTGTGTTTCTAATATCTAATTAATGTAATGTAAGTTAATTTAAAAAATGAATTATTACAATTCGAAAAACCAACAGTCTAGTAGAAAAACGTCTTCCACAAATTTAAAAACTATGAAGCTGCGCAATTTTTGTCATAATTAATTTACTATTATTTTTTTGGTTTAAGGTTTTATCTCACACAGAGATTTAATAAATTAGCGAAGTTCAATTAAAACAAATAATCTGCCCGTAGTAAAGCAGAGAGTTATAGAGTATTATTAAAACCCGCGATTATTAAAGCGATATTTAAAAATTCACATTTAATGACGAATATAATCGATGTGCAAGATTTTCGAAAATTGTGAAATGTTTTACTGGCTGAAACAAGAATCGTTTCATATGAAAGAAAAGAGAAAGGTCTATTACATTGAAAACGACATTTAATCAAGAAATTCAGGTTCAATACTCCAATTAACATCTTCAGGCATGACTAGTCAATAAATGATATAAGATGCTGGTCTGAAACTGTCTGATTATCCGTACAAATGGACTTGGAATAATTAATGCACTGCGTTACAATCAAGGAAGTAAACTTGGAAAAACACTGCTATGCCAAACACTTTCAGATTATTTCAAGAGAGCAATTTGAGGCGAAAATTGATCGGAGGTGAATGGTAAGGAGTGGCTGAATTGGTGCCTCTGGCTGATGTTATTTATTTGAACAATGTAAGTTACATAATAATATGCAGAATAGAAATTTGAATCATTCGTCAACTGGCTAATTAATGTTACATTAATGTCACGAGTAAATGTTAAAAGATATATATATTTTTTATTATTTGCAATGCAATATATTCGTCCCTTTTCTACCTTAATTAATTACAATGAATTTCAGTTGGAAATAAAAATGTCTTCTGTGTGTCTAAAACCTATTTTTTTTTCCTTTCCTTAATTTCCAAAAAACCTTTCTTGCTTTTGGAAACGACGACCTTTGAAAATACAGTGCACTGGTGCTTGTGAAACGCCAGAATAATTTGCAATTTTCATCACAATTTGTAGTTAATGAAATTTTTTTGAAAGTAATTTCAAAAGTGTTGAACACCTTATTAAATAATCATGTTTACTTCTTCATCATAAATAAGTCGAATACACTATTCAATTACAATTTATCATTAGATAACATTAACAAAAACACAAAAAAGCAGTCAAGTAAACAAGAACTAAAATGAGCTGTTAAAATCATAAAGACAATAGCGCTTTTCTCTTCTAAATTCAAAAATTTATTTTGTACCTTTCAAAAGCAGCGTAAATCTGCTGTTTACCTACAGGGTGTAATTTTATTTGCGCGGTTCAAATTTGAATTAATTATCAAAAACGCTGCAAAAACAAATAACACATTAGCACTTACAAGCAACATTAAAAGTCTCCACAAAACCTTAATAGTCAAAACACCTGACACTACTTGAAACACATCACACCAAAAAAAAAACTTAAGGAACTATCCAAAAATAAAACTTTGGCGTCATTTTTTTCTAGTCCGTCACGTAGTGGATTTTTACGTAGGTTTTAATTGCAAATCAATGGTTTCATCGTGACGTGATGATATTTTCCAATAACAATGGTGCATAAACATAATCAGAGTTAAATTTAACTGGATGTACCAGTAGAATAAATTACAATTACTGCTTCCAATAAGTACGATATCAAATGTACAAAGTAATAAAAAAAGATAAATCCTGAAAACTCTTGTGTGTCTTGATTAAACCTACAAGCAATCCAATAAAGGAATCAAAGTTTTAGATAGTGAAAATTATCAATGAAAAATCGGCGAAATTCAGTACATTATCGCTTAATAGACGTACTATAGGTCTCAATCGAATTAGATTTATATATGTTTTTAAGTCAGAATCAGTTTTATGCAGTGATTATTTCTGCTCCTGAAGGTCAATAAATTCAATAAAGTAAGCAAAAATATGTTTACTTTCACAGGATTACAAAGAAATCATAGCGTTATCACTCGCATACAAGTTTCCATGCAATTTACATTGATAGAAACTAATATTTACACAATAGTAGCTGTAAGTGCGAAAAGCATGCACATAACATAAGGTTAAGCAAAATTAAATTTTCTTTTGAATTTTGCAATTATTCGGATCTAAAAGGCGACAGAGATCAGTATAAAAGAACAAATGTGGTAGAGCTTTAAATGCCCATAGCAAAAAATTGATTTTGTGTTTATTTGAGCGAATAACACTTAAGAAAAATCAAATATCTTCATGAATCAAAAGCATATAATCACTAAGACACAACAAACTTCTTTTTACATCCTCCCTCAAATGACTTTATAAAGAATTTCAATATGTGGCTTCTATATGTTTGGATCTCTAGCTTTGATAATCCAAATTAGCCGAATATAATCTTGTTAGAAATAATATATTTCTCCTCGTCAATCCCCTTTAAAGCAGTGGTTTGCAAGTACAAAAGCGCTTTTTAAAATTCTTAAAATACGTCAAGATGATGATTTTGTTGGAAATTTCCAAGTCAATGGCATATTTTTGTTAGTATCGTTCGGGGAAGAATTTAAAAAAATCAGTTTCCACATCCGTTCTTAATGACAAAAACAACAAAGCCAATGCAAATACTTGCGAACTGCTATTTGAAGACTGAAAAAATATTTAAGAAATCCAAACGGACAATTTTTTTTCTTTCTTTTGCAAGATCGGATATGAATAAATATTATACTAAAGTCGGTTGGAAATGATTTGCCACGTCGCCCTAAAAACGCAACAGTTTGAAGCAACGGCTGCGAAAGCATCTGGACAGCAAATATTTAGAAAATGTTAAGATGATTGGAAAAATTAGTTCGCTCTAGCACAAAAAAATCCTGCAAATGTACTTACTTTAAGCTAATTTTGTTAAAATTCATTTTCAGCATTAGAAGGTGCTTCAAAGATCACACAGCAAAACAAACTCTTTACTTAATGTGTAGTTAGTAAGGCATCCAAAAAATCGACAATAATTGAATGGTAGAAATTTCTACCCATTTAAACCTTAAACGCGCTGTAAATTCTGATTAAAAAAAACAAAACTGAACAATTTTTTCAGCTGCCTTTTACTAAATAATGTTAACCTACAGTTCGACAAATCAAATAACCATTAATAGATGTACTTTCTTAAGTCATCAGTATTTATTTATATACCTCAAGGTGCCAGCTGCTACAGCAAACAAAGGGAGGGTTTGAAAAGGCGTTGTTTGGCCGTTTTAAAAGCTATATTTTTATATTTATACACGTGTGACACCCTCGTAGTTTATACTTCACAACAGCAATCTTTGCTATTTTTAACTCGAAAAAACACTGAAAAAATGTGAATAAAAATAAATAGGGTGAGTCAAACGGGCGAATAATCTTAAGCAAGTTTTGCAAAATTTTATTTTTAATATTTATCAACATTAATAATCAGTGAACTATTTGAAAATATTGCTAAAAGCAATGCTCAAAGTGCATCTTCAGAGCCAACATCTTCGAAAAAGAAGCTATTTTTTTGCATTACTATCCAACTGAGCTTCAGTAACGCCTTAAAAAAATGAAGCCCATTTTGAATAACCTTGTATATTGTGCTCAAAACAGTTGAACAAACATTGAAACAAAGCAATAATTTGAGACAAATGTGTAGAAGGTATTTTTTCGATTGGAATAATCAATGCAAATGTTATTTATGGTAGAATTATTGGTGGTGTTTAGGACATTAGTCATTAGTCATCAACATTTTTGCTCACAATTAAAAACATTTAATTTATTAATTCATTGTTTTCCTTTGTGGATTACACATGTGTATATTTGTCCCTTACTAGAAATGTAGGCCAAAAACAGGGTGTATATTTTGGTATTCTTAATTCAATAATTTAATTTCTTTCTTTGCTGAAATCTGACAAGAAATCTGGCAGAAAATTATAAAACACCGTGTATATAAAAACGTAGTAATTAAAGAGATTGTTCCTGACTCGAGCTTTAAATAATTGATTAAATCAGTAATAAGTAAGTAGTCAAAAGAATATTGAAAATGCTACTAACAGAGCAAAAAAGGGCCCGTTAAAAAAACGAGAATGAGATTAATGCTTATTTAGTGCTATTGAAAAAATGGAGAACTTGAACCGCATTACATAATACCATTCTAGTTCTTAACATTGTTCTAATCATCCAATCGAACGAAAAGTAACAGCACTTTTATGGCAAAAGTACGGAAGGAACAGCTTTACTTTCACCATCTCTTCGTTAGATATCCATTAATACCCCAGTGAAAGTAAATTTGGTATGGCAGTATATAAAGATTCAGCTTTAAAATACGATTATCAGTCAACATTTGGTATTAATAATTATAACATTTAGTTCGTTCTGATTTGTATCAGTATCCCGTCAAGTGCACCATGCAAATCGTAAACAGTGCTTATTTCTTATGTGTGGTGGCAATGGTTAGGGCCAGTTTCGAGGGCGGCCACGGTGGTCATCACGAATTGTCGCATACAGTGGAAGTGACGAAACACGTTCCCGTTCCAGTTTACAAGCACGAAACCGTTCCAGTGCCTCATGCCGTTCCCGTTCCAGTGCCCAAACCAGTAGCTGTGCCAGTACCTCAACCGTACCCCATTCACATTAACGTACCCCAACCTGTGGCAGTACCCGTCATCAAAACCATCACCATCCCCGTTGAGAAACCCGTACCATACAAGGTGGAAAAGGAAGTAGCATACCATGTAGAAAAGCCCTACCCAGTTCCAGTTGAAAAGCACGTCCCCGTAAAGATCACCAAACCCGTTCCCTACAAAGTACCAGTCTACAAGGTTGTGTACCACCACAGCAAACACTAAGCCGATGAGTTGTTCTACATAACAAGACGCAAGACTGATACACCAATTCTTCATCTTCCTTCATTTTCATCCCATCTTATTGTTACCTCGTTGTTGTTGTTGTTGTTATTGTTTTTGTTAATTTCTTAATAAAAATTGTTATTTAAATTGGCTTTCACTTTAATTCCAAACAACCCTCAACTAAATGTTCCTTCCTTGAACCGTACGGTCGAGTTCTGGAATTGCAAAAGAAAAAACCAGTAACTCGTTTAGAACATCTGGCTCATGAGACGTGCAACCAAACTATCAAAATTATTTACCACAATTTTGCAGTTTCCATTTCGAAAACGTATTTTCCTCGATCGAATGCTATCATCTCGTTTGTCCCAGATTTATCGATCAAATGAGTAAAAAGTGCAAATTTCGGATTTATTTATATCTATTCTCGATAATGACAGTTACAATTGGAAAAACCGCAAATAATTCATCCGTTTTTTGTGTTTAAAACCAGTATTAAAAAATGTCCACAAAATCTTCTGCTCTCCATTTCAATATTTCCTGAACAAAGTCAGCACTGTTTTATTTCCGCAAACAATTCAAAACCTTGATTAATACACGTAATATAATGAATGCTACTCAATGAAACTTAAAACCATTTGGAAACTGCGGATGAAACAGAAATTGTTTTAAAGCACTGTGTCCCCAGTAGAGAGCCACTGTGCACACACTTGGACAAAACTAGATGGTTTTGAGTTAAATATATTCAACTTCATGTCAATATATATTGCAAACATTAGCCTTAATGTAAATGGGTTTAATTAATTGACTTTATATATTAAGAATAATTAAATTAATTTTCTCGGGTAGAATTTTTGCGAAATCGATTAGTCGGTGATTATTAGGCTAGAGATTTGCGTTTTTTACTTCTTCTTTTCTTTTACCTTCTCAAAATGTCTCATGATACAAAGAAAATGTAATAAACAAATACGTTTGTTAACCAACAAGCAATTAAATTGATTTATAAACCACATTTGCACCCTAAGAAACCATCGCATACTGAATGAGAAGAGTCAACCAAGAAGGTGAACGACTGAGTGATAAATAGAAAATTTCCAACAAAAAACGTACGGAATTGATTTCCCAAAGATTGAATGATATTTGAGCAAAAAAGTACTGGACTAAAGAAACACATGAGGTATTCGCTAAACGTTAAACGAATGATGAGTTTTTCAAACAATCAGATACACGCATTAGGAGTTAGCAAGAGTTTATTTCAAAATTTCGGAAAGGCCTTTGGCACCATTCAGACGCAAAATCGGACACTAAGGATCAGGTAGTCAGTCCAGTACCTAACGATCAGGCTTAATTTTCATGTAGTATCGCAATGTCTCCTCCTGGAACCTTGTTCTGTTCACTATAATGAGTAAATGTGTAAAATGTACTAAAGGTGTCATTAAACACTAGGAAAAGATCTACGTTAAATACCCAACTTACCCCCAGGTAACTGAAGATAGCCATTATCCGTATTGTACTCGCGAACCTTAAGAGGTTGAACTGATATACAGTTTTCCCCTATAGTAAAAAACGTCATTCATGCCTGAGTACCTTACACTAAACTGCATGTTATCCGAGTTCCCCCCGTACAGGAAGTGCGCGGAATAAAGGAACAAAAGCGTGACTACCTTTACATATTCAAAACGAACATTTCCTTTTTCGATAAGCGCATATCGGCAAACGGTCATTATATGTAAACAATGCACAGCTATTTCAATGTAACATTAAATCACAACCTAATTAGATCATTATTAGTAGTCTCATTGCGTAGTGTTACACACGTAGTTAAAGTCTTGAAGTTACATGAAACAGCTGGCAGAAAGCGTTAATGGTAGATTGCAAAAGGGAAAAACGAAGCATTGCTAGTGCATATTAATTTAAGGCATTATAGTGCAGTTATAGATTATTAATGGAATTACATGCAAATATTACCAGCAGCTGCTTAATACTAGACGGATAATGAATGTGTTCATTTCAACCTACTATAAGTCATTAAACCTCTTGGGAATAAAGATAATTATCCGGTTATAGTTTAGAGGTAAATCATATGCCAATGATGAAATTACTTAATTTTAATTACCACTAATATTTACACGATAAAATATACCATTTCACGCAAAGCCTATTTCCTTCTTTTATAATTTTCTTGTACTTCATGCTGTTTGCACATCACATTTCCACAAAAGACAATATTCTAATAATTAGAGCGGATTTCAAAGCATTGTTCGTAAGTAAAGTGTGGGCATTTTTTAATCACCCAGTATATTGAATGTCGTTATCAGTTTTCTGATACACCTAACCGTGCATCCAGGCAGATATTTGGTGACAAACTTGCCAGCGTATTTGTGGTTATTATTTGCATTATGCTCTTCACAGCTTAAAATGTATAACAATTTCACACATGCATTAAGTTTATCTTTAACCTGAGCAGAGCTAATTTATCACGTTATACTGAAGGCAGTAGTCAGAAGCAACGACTAAAACCGACTTGAGTTTGATAGAAAAAAACAGCAGAATCAGACATGGAAAACCATAAGTGATAAGATCCAAACAGTCTGTAAGCCGTGAAAACTGATGTTGCGAAGTGAGGTTATAAAGTGAACTTGTGCCGAACCTACAAAGTGTACTCAGTAGCCAACTGCTAGCAATTGTCATAGAATTGACCATTGAAATGCGGATATTTACATAAAAGCTCTAGAATTAATTCAATTGAAAAACTAAATTGTGAAGCTCTGAATTCTTTTCAACTGATTAAAGTGACGAATTTATAGTTCCATCAGCAAAACCCGTTTTATATATTTGCCCTTTACCGGGTTTACAAATAAAACAACAGCTATTTAGTAATGTTAATGAGAAAAACACCATTAACGGGTGGGATTGAATACTTTGTTACAGAAATTCTGATGTATTTCTTGCAACAATCTCAGGTTTTTGCGCAATTAATCTTTTAGCTACTTTTCCCGTATTCCCGATATGTCCGCAGACAACACTTCCAGAGGACGAGGCCTATTTTAATTCACCATACATACATTTTTTGTCCAACTGTTAAGGTACTGTTACTCTAAAGTTATCCACCAATATATTAACGTTTTTAAAAATAGTTCTAAATAATTTATTTTCTTCGTTATTTCACTTTCTATGTCACTAACTGGGTTGTTGTACTGATAAGGACTTTACAGATATCAAATAAATCAGCTGACAATACATTAAGTAACTATTAGCCCACATTAGCTTTATAGTGTTCTACAGATCCATTTCACACTGTTGGAATCAGTTTTTCCATTAAGATCCATCCATAGTTATGAATTCAATGATATGACTGAAGACAAATAAAACTCAACATTTTCCCATTTCTCTTGAATTTTTTTCCTAATTGAAATCCTTCAATGTCTCAGTGCATTGTTAGATAAAAATATATTGCTGTTGCTCTAATAAATATATAAATAAGAAATTGTGTTCGTGAAGATAACTATGTTAACGTTTTAATTGTGTAAATAGATTTATTTTTTTATCGAAATCGATTCAAAACAGTAAAATAATTTATGGAAATTTGTCTTCAAGTTTACAGCAGAGTTTCTTTTTTCTAACACACAAACCAGAGTTTCTGTAACTTTTTTTCTCTGATAGAATATGAAAAAAAAACATGAATAAACTTGCAATGTGCGTTTTTGATTAAATTTTTTAAATATTTTTAATTTCTCCTGTGTTGGAATCCATCAGCACATCCATAGTTATCAAGTCAACGCTTGAATAAAAATCAAACTCAAAATTTTCCTATTTCTCTTCCTAATTGAAATCCATCATTTTGACCATTTTTACATAAAATGTATTGCATTTACTCTAATGGATACGTAAATAAGAAGTTGTGTTTGTGGAGGTAACTATGTTAATGTTTTAAGTGCAATCGTCCTATTCCAATTTGTAAAAATTAAGATTTACATCAAATCTCGATCCAAAATAGAAAATTTTCAAAATCTAATATGGTAAACTAATTTATGAAAATTCGTTTTTAATTTCAAAGTAGATTTTCATTGATAGACTATGAAAAACTTGTAATGTGAGTTCCTTATTGACTACTGGAAAACAACTTCGAGGGCACCTTCGGGTTATCGAAAAAATCGATTTAATAGAAAATCAAAAATATATATTTAAATAACAATCAATAACAACAAACATAACAACAATGAATGGCGAAGCACAGAATCACAAAGCAGCTAAAACTAAGATGAAGAAAGGATGAGGTAAAGGTGTATCAGTCTTGTTCCTTGAAGTTCTCCTTCAGAAACTAGTGATGTTTTTCATTGTGATAAACCACTTTGTAAACTGGCACCTTAACTGGAACTGGGTTGCTGATCTTCACAGGCACATGTTTCTCTACTGGAACTGGAACGGGCTTTTCGACATGATAATGAACTATCTTCTCGATCTTGTAGGGAACGGGTTTCTCAATAGGGATGGTAATGGTTTTGATGACCGGCACGGCAATTGGTTGAGGCACTTTAATATGAACTGGGTAAGGTTGAGGCACCGGAATGGCTACTGGTTTCGCTACAGGAACAGGCACGGCATGTGGAATCGGCACCGTTTCATGTCTATAAACTGGTACCGGCACATGTTTGGTAACTTCCACTGTGTGTGAATATTCTTGGTTGGCATGTCCGCCATATCCACCGGAATCACCATATCCTCCGGAATCACCATATCCACCCTGGTAACCCGCTTGAGCCAAAGCTACAACACTTAGAACCAAGGCACACCGGATTGAATTCATTTTGATTTTAGTTTGAACAATTAAGTCTTATTAAAGCTGTACGGTCGCACTCAATGTACGACGACGAATGAATCTTTTTTTGTGTGCTACTATTTATATTGTTAAAATACTTTCACTATCTCTTTTATAAACGCGAACTAGATGTGAGATACGGAAGATGAATATGGCGATTACATAATTGTTAGATCTTAGCCTTCTAAAAACCCAGCGGAGACTTCCGATTTTTTATGGCTAAATTACAAGAGTGACTCTTGACCAGGGCAGTATTGAACATTTTTAAAATTAATTCTAAATTTTACCAAGAGCAATTTTTAGTAGATCGTGTCTACACTCACACCAGAAAATAGAGAGAATATTGATTTGAGATATATTCATAAAAGTGTCGACAAGAAATATACAATTTTCGTTTCTCATTCTAATGATACTGTTTAAATTGGTAATTCAACAAAACCGATATTGTTTGTAGATGGTCGTCTTAATTTTAGCTCAACCATTATGAGTTTTAACCTAACAGATCACTTTAAAATAATCACGAAAATAAAAACATATCCGAGAATCCACACAACAACGTATACAAAATTCGTTTATACAAAAACTCTTAAAGGAATTATGCAGAATTCGTTTTTATACGAATCGAAGAACTATTAGATATCTACCGTTTTAACAAATCTTGCAAACTAATAAGGCCCATTTTCATCAAGCGATCTTAAACCAGTTTAACGTCTGAAACTCAGTTTGACGCGCGAAACGGATTTCACCAGAACCTTAAACTTAGTTTGTGCTCAAACGCGTTTAAAGAAACGAACTGGCCGATTTTGGGCGTTTATAGCTTTAAACGCTTTATAGCTTTAAATTATTGACGTCATGGACCCAAATGGTTCCTTGATAAGATGATTTTGCGATGAGAATCGTAATATTTCTCACTTTTGCAACGATGCCAGTGTTTCCAGTTTCTTAAACTGCGTTTCAATAAACGCAGTTTATGAAACGTACCGAAGCGCTGGTGAAAACGGTCCGTCGTTAAACGCGTTTAATTTCGGCGCTTAACATAAACTTAGCTTCGTCAAACTGCGTTTCGCTTGTTTCTGATGAAAATGGGCCTTAAACTGAAATCGTAGACACAGCTTATTTTCGACGTCAAATCATCATATTTCAAACCCGAATTCCTGCAACTTGTTTCCAGTAATTTTAGAAAACCA
>NW_026019016.1:8776294-8794606 GCF_020466585.1 Dendroctonus ponderosae | reverse complement strand
AAAAAAATCAAAATAATTTGAAAATTCACTTCACAGGACTCGTAGACACGTCCTTCCTTCGTCCTCCATACACGTTTCAATCCTCAATTCCTAGTACTGAAGCACAAATAATTTTTAAAACCCTCTTGCAGATATCCAAGATTTTTTTAAATTAACCAATCAAACTAACCCAAAAAATAATTTCCATCACAGATTGAAAAATGTTCAAAAGACTGGCAGACCCTGCCTTCTTTTGACGACCTCAGGACACATTACATACTTTGATTCTACCGAATTTTTTTAAAGCCAGATGCAGATTTCAGAAAGACAAATGCAAAAAATTTCCAAAAAATCGTCCTATCAAAACCGATTGAAGAATTGCCTAGTATAACTAAGACACATCTTTCCTTTGTCATCATAACAAATTTCAACACTCCTTCAAACTCCAGCTACTTTACCATCAATTATTTTTGGAAAATTCGCCTGAAGTTTTCAAAGAATTATTTTTTTTAATCCCCACCAAATCATCTTCATCGCCGATTGAAAAATGCCCTCCCCAAGCTTGTAGACCCAGTCTTCTTCTGACCTGAGAACAAATTTAAACTTTGATTCCACTGAGTGAATCACTGAATGTTTTGAAAAGTAAATTGCAAATTTCAAAAGGGCAAATTCAAAAATTTCCCAGAAAAAACATACCAAAAATGAGCTAACAACTCATAGATACACCCTTCCTCTGACCTCAGAACTAATTTCGATCCTCTATACCTGCTACTTTAGTACCTATGAATTTTTTTAAAACCCCTTGCCGATTTTCAAGAAGAAATTTTTTAAAAATCCCTCCAAATCAAAACACCAATTCGAAAATTCCCAACAGGATTAGAGACCACTTTTTTTTGTCCTCGGAGGAAATTTCAAACCTCAATTCCTGCTACTTTAGCACCAACAACATTTTCAAAACCACGTTTCAAATTTCCAAGACGTAATTTCAAAAATAACTTTTAAGGCCTGTTGAAAAAACACCAAGCATCTTCTTCGTTCTTTAGGAACTCAATTAAAAAACTAAATTTTAAAACATTGAATTATTTTCAACTGATTAGAGTGACGAATTAATTATCATCAGTAAACTGATATTTTCCTTTATATTTGAATTTTATTTTCATAATTCACCTGTTAAATTTGTGAATTTACGCATAGAGCAACGTATTTACACAATGTTGTTGAAAAAAAAACGTTATTTGCGGTCGAGTAAAGTAAATAATTGCCAAATTAATCACTAGTAAGTAGTTTGCAAATATCCCAGTTTTATTTATAAGAATTATTTAATAATGAAATGGACACCCTGTATAATGCGTTAATAATTTTTTGTTTGTTTTCAAAAGCAAATCCCCTTATAGCTGATAATAAAAATACAAATCCGGTCCTGCGTTTCTGTAAAGTGACTATAAGGCACTATTAAAGATATGTTGCCCATCATTATTTCATTGCAACAGCTTCAGGTTTAAGCAATTTCGCAAGAACAAAAAGAAAACAACAAACAGTAATTTGCCACTAATAACTACGAACATTACGGGTCAACGTGAAAGTTTCGCGAAAATGAACTTAAACATTACGGTCAAACTTAAAATACTTATTTGTTAACTCAAATTAGTAATGTTTGATTACAAAAAAATAATTATTAATTAATTAACAAATGTTCAACGGATAACCGTTTGCCAAATGATAACTCGCGCAAGATTTATAAGAATATACGCGCTTGAAAGGTTTAGCTTTCAAAAAACATAATGTAACAGTTTTTGTACTAATTAATTAGTAGATCATATTTCATTTCATGTAGGGCGTGTTTTCATTTGTATTTCAATAAAATAAAAATGTCCTTAGATATTAAAAGAAGTACAAATGAAGCTGAAAACTCATGTTCACGTCTTAACTCCATGGATAATAGTTTCAACAAAACCTTAAAAACCCGCGCAATATTAAGTTAATATCAGATAAATAATTTGAGAAAGTTACGGGTAGAGGAAGAGGTATTATTAATCGTAACCCAATCAACAAGCTGGAACTTTCACGCACAAAGCGCTCATGAATATTAGTTTCTTTTGACTTGTAAACACGTATAGGTACATATAAGTAACCTAATCAGCTTGAAGGAAAACGTAAGATAAAGTAAGGTCATAAAGCCTTTAGGAATCCAAAAATCAATATAAATTGACTATCAATCGAAGTCAAATGGGTAATTGAGAAACCCGGTGCTGGGTTTTTATGTAAGTGAACTTTAACATTTTATTAATTTAATTATTATTGGACTATTCAAATGTACTAGTTTCCATTGAATTAATTTATGTTTAAGCTTCGTTTGCAGATTATACTTTAATGTCCAATTAAGGATACTCATGAGCGCATATTCATAACAGATCCGTTAGTTGTATTGCAGATTTATTTCAGCAATTCGCCAACTAAATTTCATTTTTACAACCTGAATGTAACCGGGTTTCTCAAATAGTTGCGAAGCTTAATAGTCAGTAAAATTGTTAGATGTGAGTTTGTTCATGCCTTACATTCATGTTCATAATCAATTATTATTAATTTAATAATAATACGTTTTGAAAATAAATGACGATCTCTTCAGGAATTGGGAATTATACTTGGGTATACACTTTAATTGCAATTCAAGCCAGCGATGCAATGATGCATGAGCGAACAAGAATTATGATCGATTTGCTTTAGATAAACCAGCCAACATCATAATCGCGCTCGACAAGAAGTAATTTACTTTTACTTCAAGTTACAAAAAATACTGATGTGCATATAGAAGGGGAAATTAGACTACCATTAAATCTGAAGTGTTTGGTACCAAATTTGCGTAGTCCCGCCAAGTGGTCATATCAGTTCACAACAACGATATCTAGAATAATTGTTATTAACAGCCAAATTAATTTATTTCAGAAAAAACGTGAGTAAGACAAAAACATTGTGATGGGTAAAAAACAAGCTGTAAGTCTAGCGAACATTTCACTGCAGACTGTTAAATTATTGATATACAAGCATTCAGAAAAAAGCAGAAGATATTTCAACAAAAGTGTTCTAATACCCTTAGCAAATGCCATTTATCTTGAAGATCAGTTGGGTATCGAAGCCACTGAACTTGAAACATTACATTGCAGTCCAGAGCCTCAATTTAAACTGAGATTTAAATTATAAAAGAACAGTAAATTCTGCCGGAACATGATTTAAACTCAACATAAATAATATCTGCCGTTAGTTTATCCCTCGGTTCTGCCCACTAGCATTTTTTTCTCATGCTAAAAATACAATTAGCTAATTGGGGGTAATTGATATGTGTATGTCACGGTAAGTTTGCGGAATAATTGATTTTGCCTTGAACGTATTGAGCAGGTGACGTGACCTGATGATCAACTTACGGTAAATGAAAGAGCCATCTGGTATTAAATGCCCCCAGAGACCAATTTACTGAAGACCAAGACAGTTAATCTTCAGATAATTGTGTTGAATTCAAGAACCAGGTAGAAAAGTATAGAAAATGTATGGGCTTCCAAAGCCCTATATTTATATTGTACAATAAAAAGATGTTTCATTGTTGGAAATGGGATATAAATGATGGTGTCAGCTTCCATATGCTAGCAATTAACAAAATGGAACGTAACAATGAGTTTCCTTCAGACAAGATTGAAAGTTTTTTCGGTTCAGTTGCTAAGATTTCGCAAAATCCAAGTCCATTTGAACATAGTGAAAGTGTTTTATTTTCGAGATACCAGATAATAAATTCTAAACAAAAACGTGTTTTTTATTAACAAATATTATTTCAAACATTTAAAGTGGCGTACTCAGTCATAAAACAAGATGCACGTTTGTCAAAAGAAATTACGGCCCTGCAGTCTTTTTTGGCCCTTTATATGTAATATTCGTATTTATAATATTGTAGTATTGCAATAAAAATACTAAACTTGTAGTCCCTTGACTTCTTTTAAATTTTAGCTTCGTTTTCCAGGAAACATTACAATGCCATTTTTCACGTTGGCAAAAATCACTCCTTACTCGTTAGGAAAATACTTCAAACTCAGGAACTATTTTTTTAAACAAAGAAGTATAATAAATATAAATAAGTATGACAAAACAAAAAAAAATGAATGTTCGCCTTCTTGCTTTGCAGCTGCAGACAAAGTAACTTTATGTTTTGTTTAGCGTATCATCAATAAAGTGATACATTTTTGGACTAAAATAGCATGGTCATTAACACGAAAAAAGTTAAGGCATAAAATGTACTATTTTGGTACATTTGGTGTAGATTTTAGTAGATCAGGTGATATTTTGTAAAAAATAACGATGGTATTGAAGAACAAAAGAAATAATTGATGAAATGCACATAAAACATGAAGCTCTGAAACACATATATAAATATGTATAATAATATGTCATGTTTTAAGTTGTTGATTTCTTAACTAATTTATCAATTATATAAAAAAGTTCTCTTTCAGTGTTTGTTCGTTGCTTTTTGCACTGTTCTTTCACTTTTGTACACCTACCAGCAATTTCAGAAATAAGTTGTTTTTTATAGTTAAGTACTAACTGTTATTGTTTTTTGTGTTGGTTCCTTTTCGATGTTGATCATCATTCGTTAGAATTAGTACTCGTACATGATATAGGTAATATACATTATATTTTACTGAAATGATTTCTCAACTTCTGCTCTTCTGAGTTTTTTCTGATGATCTTGTTTTCATCAGGTTTTAACTTTTTTCACGCGTGGGTGATTTGATAGTTTCAAATTACATTTTGTTATTGAGTTCATACCAATGGTATAAATAAAACTTTAAAGTAGCACTTATTTTGTTCTGGACGCTGGTGTTCTTTATTAATATTTTTAATACAGTTTTTGTCCAACTGAAAGCCAACATGTCCAAATGAGAAATTTCCCATTTTTGCATTGTTTCATTTGCTACTCTGTAGAAACTTTATCTGAAATACTAATTATTTGCAAACGCACAAACCGAAAAGGGATTCAAATTAAAAAAATCGGTCTTCTTTTGCATTGAAAAACATTTTGTATCGAAAAATGATTGCACTAAAGAAGGCTTCAAACAGAATTCAAAGATTGCAGATTGCAGAAGATTGCAGTATTAGTTTAAATACATAAAGTGTGTATATTTTCTTGCTTTTTAACACTTTTCCATTTTTTAGATGTAATGGAGACATTTCAAAAATCTTTTAGAAAAATTATTATCTATTGCAATGTTTAGGTGCTAACTCAAATATATGAATAGTTAGACAATTTAATTTTGAAACGATAATCTAGCATATGTATGCATATGCATATGATGTATAGCAATAAATCTAGTAGGACTACAGAATGCTATTAAATAATAGCAATCATTCTTATAGTTCACATAAGTGAATTGATTGAAATGTTTTAAAATTAAAAATGTAACTAATAACTAAAATATTTCGAATCTAAACTCTATTATTTATTGAATAAATAAGTTTATACATTAATGATTCGGTTACCACGAAAAGACTCTTGTGAAATACCTACCTGCGGTTCTTATTGATTGATTAAGTATAGTACTTAGTTTTATTGTTATTAGTATTATTATTAGTAGGAAAGAATTTGCCAAAACTAATCGACAACAAAAAATCTTGTTATTTTATAATATCCAATGTACCTCCACCATGTATCTAAATGTAAATATGTTATAGAAAAACTACCACAGGTTAGACAATGGTAAAGATTCATTGGATGGATGATACAACCCAATGAATTGAAAAATATTTATGCATATTAGGTATATTTATTAAGATTGGACGCAGTGAAAATATTCGAAATGAAATTACTTAAATAAATATTTTCATTGATCAGCTAGATATACGCAATAGAATTTTAGACAGACAAAAGTATGTAAGAAGGCTCAAAGACTAAATAAACACGTAAAACTGGTTACCAGTATAGTAGTTTGAGTCCATGAATACAAAAAAACAACTAAACCCCAATCAATCCAAAAACAGATAATATACCTACTAGCTCCCCTTGCATTTTGCTTGATGTGTTAATTTAAGAAACAAAATCCTATAGTAAAGTGCAGAAAGCAGAAAAGAAAAACTATTGATCAGTCTTGTAATGTACGGAAATAACTATATGAAATCGATGGATATGAACAGGACACCGCATATAAACAAATCCAAGTAAGTTGTTAGTGTTAACTAAATTCTTATCAGAGAACAGTGCAAGTAAGTAAAAAAATGAATAATTGATTAACAATTTTAAAAAACTTACCTAAATTGAGCCTCTTAGCGGTATTCGCACTGCACGTTTTTCATGACAACAAACACCCTGAAAGATAACACAAATATGCGAATTTTTCTGAAATGCACCTTCCTGAAATACTGAAACGAAAATAAATAAACTCAGCCAATGAGGTCAAAATGTGATAGCTGTCAGATAATGAATCTAGCGGCTATCACGTGAGCACCCGTGCTAAATTCGCCTATAGGTCACATGGGGCGTAGCTGATGTTAACCGATCAATGCGGCATTGCCAAATATATCTTCTCTTCTGGAACAAGGAGAGGTATATTTATTTATTTATATATAGATATGTTATCGCTTTTTCGATTTGAGGTTAGGAATTCGTTTTTGGGTTTTTAATGAAATCAGGACTTTCCCTATTGAAAAGGAAAACAGTGTTCAGTGTTTGATTTCGCATTAAACTTTAAATATCGGGTTTTGGAGATTTTTTCTGAAATGGTGTTCAAGTGTCAGAGTGACTCATTTCTCAAGGAAGTAAGATTTTAATTTTAGATTTTTTTAAAATGTTAAATTGAAACATTTTACTAAGTCTGGATCCGTTATCACGCGTGGGCTTTGACTGTAATGGTTCTAATTCATAACTCAAATAACTTCTTTCTTTCTTTGGTCATTATTAGGCATTTCAGTATTTAGATACCCAATGCAGTCAGCACCGAACCTGATAATCACGTAAAAGTCACCAATTTTGACGAAGTTCGAAGTAGTTCGAAGCTCTTTGGAATTCGATAATAAAAAGTTCCCTACGTTGTGGACTACACTAAAACAGTTTTTTTAACGGCATTTCTTGCAAAAATGCATTTTTCGACCACTTTTTTAGGCTCAAATTTTCACGATACGGGGCCCTAGCGGTTTTGCGCTGCTCAGGCAATCTGCCGGCAAAGTTTAGCTATCATTTAAGCAATTTAAATAAATTATTGTCTCCCCGATACTCTTGAGGAACTCTAAAACGAGGGAGTGGTCCACTTTGGAGACATCTCGATCCAAGATGTTACCGCATCAAGATACAATTAATTTGTACAAAGTACCTATTCATTGTATCATGTTACCACATCATCCAAGTTTAAAATGCGATGCTACATATCCAAGCCAAAAATGACCCCAACAATAATAACTTTTTTTTAATCGGCGAAAACATAATTGTAAATAATAATTGATTATTATTTAAAAAAAAATTCATTTAATATCAGGCTTCCATCCAATAGCTTGTAATGTTTTTGTTTGGTGCCCTGCCCATTAAAATGTGTGTGTTCAATTTTCGGCAAAAACAAAGATGCTTGAGAATTCCGTACACAGCCTTTGTCGGAAACTTATTTATATGAATAAACGACTGTAGATATAACAAAAGTTTAATATTGTTAATATAGTTATTCTTTCTTAATTGGTTTGCTTTTGGTCATTTTATCCGTATTTGTATTTCTGGATTATATAGGAGGTCCCCGAAAGAGCGGGCAACTTCTCCAGTTTGGATAGAAGAGAAAAAATAGTATCCACAGTGTTTTTACTGTCTTTTGCCAAAAAAAGGCCTCACATGAAGACTTTAAATATCTAACCTATTCGTAATAATATCGAAATATTATTTTAATATACCGGGTGTCAATTTGAAACCTTCCCACCCTTAATATCTTTCCTGCAGTTGAAAATATGAAAAATTGGAAAGATCAGTCAATTTTATTTGTAAGGGGACCCTTTAAATTAATATTTTTAGCCTCCTTGTTTCAACCCCCTAGGACGGGTAGATGTCACCCTTAAAATCTTAAATGGGAAGGTAGGTCAAGTGGCATCGTTTTAAAGGGCGTTCAATTATCTTTAGATTAGTTACTACTTTGTTCAGAGGTTTTCGAATAATCGCGTTTCAAAATTACAGAAACAATTAAACTTGCCTGCATTCAGATTTTGGTTTTCAAATTAGTGTGTAAACAAAAATTATATCATTGGGTCTCCTTATATATAGTCGAAATGATTAAAAGATTCTGTTACACCGTTAAAATCGTTGAATAACAGGAAGAAAATCTAGTTTAAACAATTGATTTCGGATTTATTGATTTACTTCGAGAAAAATCAATTTTATTTACGGATGAGAAATTTCTACAAAAAAACCCATGGGATCTACTAATGCACTATCTTATAAGGTGTTCAAAATGTTGTATACTTTCCTGTAAACAAGAATAAAGTCTATTTTCGAACCCTCCCTAACATTGATAAGATATTCCCGAATAGATCGATTGGCAGAACGGGACCAATTGAATGGCCTCCAAGATCACCGGATGTATCGCCCTTAGACTTCTTTCTTTGGCGATATCTTAAGTACATTTTTTATAAAACACAACCTGCTGATATTGATGATCTTAAAAGGCGGATTGCAGCAGAATGCCGGTCAATTCCCGGTGAAGTTTTCCGACATGGTAGGAAACAGTTCAAAAACAGACCTTATTATTTTTACCGAAAAATTGACAACACTTGAACAACTTATAAGATAGTGCGTAAGCAGACGATATACGATTTATTGTAGAAATATTCTTAAAGTGTCCCCCTTACAAATAAAATTGACGGGCCTTTCCGATTTTTCATATTTTCAACTGCAAGAAAGATATTAAGGGTGGGAAGTTTTCAAATTAACACTCTGTATATAATTGCAATCGATTTATTTCAGTTTTCTGCAAAAGTCATATCTTGTGATAAGGCTGTAGGTGCTGATAATAAGAAGGATGCCAATGTAAAAGAATTATATGAGGTGATTTTGGAAGATACAATTTTGTTTCCCGAAGGAGGAGGTCAGGTATGTCTTTTTATGTAAAACGCTCAAAATGATATTTTTTAAAGAAAGTTGTATCTACGAAACTACGAACTCTGCAAATGCAAATTCTTCAGTTCGACTTGCTGGTAAACATACAGTGGTTCCTTTTAAATGATTATAGCCTTGCGACTATGGATTTCTCAACGCCATTCCCGTGAACAAAGTTGTTCGAAAAGGAGATAAAGCTATTCATATCATTCATGAGCCGTTGCCTATTGGTAGCGAAGTAAAGCAAACAATCAACTGGGACAGGCGATTTGACCATATGCAGCAGCATTCTGGTCAGCATTTAATTACCGCCCTTATAGATCGAGAATTTAAATATCCTACACTGAGTTGGTGGCTGGGAGAAGATGTTTCTTACATTGAATTAGGTAAACGGTTTTCCAGTTCTGGGATTTAATTTGTTCTTAAAAGTGGACAAAGATCGATCTGCTTTGAAGAATAGCATATTCGAGCTAAATATTCAAATTGTTATTCGGGTGAAAATTTGTTTTGCAACCTGTGCACTCGAAAATTTGTATTTGCTGTTTAACGATATAAGGAAAATATTATTTTGTACTCACACAGCTCTTTACTTAACCATTTTTTGCAACAGACATTTTTTAACAGGTTGTATTAATTGAAAATTTTTTTGAAAGGTTTCAGGACATTCTTTCCATGATGAAATCGTGCATTTAAATCTCTCATGAAATCGTGATTTAAAATTTGAAATGTTATGCGATTTTCATCATTTATTAACAGCTGCGGTCGTTAATAGCAATATATTTGAGTCATCAGTGCAGACACATCAACCTCTTCCTCAATGTTCACAAAACTTCTCTGTGAGCCAACAAAGTCTGAATATGCGATTTAATATGCAACTACTTTGTAACTTTCGCACTTAAATTCTTAGAGAAAACTGATGATAAAACGAGCAAAGAATAGAACAGCCAATCTAATCTCGCTGAATAATCCCATTTTATATTAATTTATAGATATCCCAAAAATCACCGAAGCTCAAATAAAAGAAGCAGAAAATAAAATAAATGCCCTTATCAGGGAAGGTAAAAAAGTGACGGTAGAAGTGTATTCTGAAGATACCCCAAAGGAAGAATTAGAAAAGGTACTTGAACTATCCCTTAAATTGGAACAATTTTGGGCGTTGGGAATTTCTCATGTTCATTTTTTTTTGCCATTTAGAATCACGAATTCGTGTATTAATTCTTTTATAATACCGTGGTTTAAGGTTCGAGCAAGAGGACTGCCTGATGATCATAAAGGCGACATCAGGGTGATTAATATTGAGGACTTGGAGCGCAACATGTGCTGCGGCACTCATGTGACCAATTTAAGTCAATTGCAAGCAGTAAAACTACTAAACAGTGAAAAAAGCAAAAGAAAAGACAAGACGCTGCTTTATTTTTTGGTTGGCAATCGAGTGTTGAAAAGACTATCGGACTGCATTGAACGAGAACAGAAACTGGTAACACTGTTAAAGTAAATTAGGCACAAAATAGTTTCAAGTTGTTTTTTCTTATGCAGTTATAACTTTTTCCAGAAATAACCCTTCTCAACATCCAGAACTTGTAGATAAGCTGCAGAAAAACGTTAAACTCCTAACCAAAAACGTTCAAACAGTACTGAAAGACCTCGCGCTTGTGCATGCTGTAAAATTGAATGAGACTCTTCCAGTACCTGCCTATTATTCAATGCATAGGAAAGAGGCTGAGCCAGATTTTATGAATACTTTTATACGGGAACTAGGTGGCAGAACGGATATATTTTTATTTTTGTCTACTGGTGACGAAAAGGAAGCTGGAAATATCCTTCTATATGGGCCGGAGAAGGATGTTGCACATCTAGGACCAAAGTAAGTTTGTTTATAATGGAAGTTTTATATGAGGAAGCCATTCTGTTTAAAATGAAATTCTGAAAAATAATTGTGCTGCAGGATATGTGAGTTGTTGGGTGGAAAAGGGGCGGGAAAAGGCCATAGGTTCCAAGCGAAAGTGTCCAAGATGGCAAACAGATCAAAAGCAGAGGAATTATTAAAAGAATATTTCTCAAACTGAAGTCGAGGCTGTAGCTGCGGTAACTTCCAAATTATATTAGTGGTTTATTTAAAAAATAATATTAAAGATGATTAATTCTTATTTATTGCTAAAATATGCGGCGGAATACCTGGATTTAATAACAAATTGCGCGAAATTAATTGGATTATGTGAGGATTTTTGTGACTCGGAACTACACTGCATGATGGCAAGAGGGCACTATGAGGGTATCAAAATTAGTAAATAGCTAAAAGTTCGCTCAATGGGAATGGGAGAAGGGTTGGAGTTAAATTCCCAATAAATACCGCTTAAAACTTTAACTCAGCAAAATAGACTAAACGTTCTTAAATTAAACGCAAACGTACTTTAATGCAGCGTGAATACCATCTTATCCACTTTTTGCCTTGATCAATCGAATTTGCAAATTTAAATAGGATGCTGTTTGTTCACTAGCAAGTTCTGATAACTCTTTTATGTTGAATTCAACTATGAATAATTTGCTAAGATTCGGTTATGTTTGACTAGTTCTAACGTATGAAAATGTTGATTATATTTAAAAAAAATATTTTTAACCAACTACCGAGTATTTTACATAGTAAAGATTGGTAACAATACAGTAAAATAACAAACACTTTTAATGATAAAGCAAAACCAAAAAATATTTACTAGTGCGTTTTAAAGGCGTTCAAAACCCATCAAAATGTTTATGATTAGGATGAAAATTAGCTTTCAGTTTGCTATTAAACAATCACAGTAATATTTAAAAAAACAAAGTTGATAAAATCCAATCAAGTTTATCTCTTTTCTCATAGGGTTTTCTTCACGTTAAATTTAAAGCTGCTATGAAAGTGTAGTCTGTTTTGAGTAGCTTTGAAACTTCAATATCCCTAGAAAACGTATAGTATTTGTTTTTTATTGTTTTATAAAAATGATTATGCAGAAATTCAAAAATTTCCAATTTAAGTTTCTAACTAGACAATGCAGATTTTTAAGTGGCCTTCTGTTGTTTTATTAGTTTCAACTCTAAAAGATGCCCCAAAAATCACATCAAGCTTTTTATAATGCGGAAACCGGTATAACTTATAGGGCAACATTTTTAAAATTGAAGGATCGCTTCAATGGTTGAAAATTTGAAATTGAAATTTAATCAATTCATCAAGACTAAATGCCCACACGATGTTTACTTTTTATTTAATTTAAGACATTTAATTTTGTTTAAAAAGTCTATTGCGCATCTGATGGGAGGTGTTTATCTTTGACGGAATGTGGTTTTTTCATACAGAAATACTTGTAGATTGTCTTTGAAAATAAAGTCGTACGAATTGAAATTATTTAGAATATAAATCGAACAGCAAAGCAAGTCGAAGGGACTATCGAGCAAACGATTATATCATGTTAGTACTGAAGTACGGTGCGATTGGAATGTGGCAAAAACTTCAATATCGCATGCATTTTTTTGGAAAACTGAGTAAATATTCAGCCTGTTACAAGCAATGAAGGTAATTTATTATCAGTTCTTTGTGTCGTGTCGTGCGGGTCTATGGCTGGAATGTATAGGCTTTCGAAATATTACGGTTTTAGTACGGAAAAGTGAAAGTGCAATGTTACTGGGTTTATCTAAAGTACGCCTTTTTGGCAAGTGAGTCACTCATGCTTCTGGACTGGAATGGTTAAGGATTGGAGCGCCAGCTTGCAGAAAGCTGGTAAGGAGCATATCTATAAATCTCTTATTTTCAACTCATTTTAGTTTCTCAAACACGCAACTGATGCTTTATGGCTTTTTTGAAAATTTCTTTCTTGTTTTTGCTACTTTTAAATAGCAGCCGTTGGACCGACTTCTCGTTAAACTAATTTTTTTCTTCTTTCTTTCCAGGTGGCACGATGCAGCATTCGGTAAGTTTGCGATTACTTTGCGCCTGGTTGCCATGTAGATAGCTTTTAGTCCCATTGTTCTCTCAAGAACGACAATGGAGAGTCTGGATGGGTTTTTACAAAGTTTGCAAATTTAATTTCAGTAAAATTAATTTACTGTTACATAAATAATTTGATTCTAAATTAGTTAGTGATATTTTGGACTTCGGAGTGTTTTGATGCGAACGTTAACAGAAAAAATAGCTTAGCTTTTTGTTTTGCTTTTTAAATTGCTTTAGTAAGTGTCATTTTGTTGTAGTCATACTTTTAATTGCGTTGGAAAGAAATTTTACAAAGCTTTATTAAAAGCAATTTTTAATTTGCGGTTTATGTATGGAGGTCGCAATTTGAAACTTTTACTAGTTTGAAAGGACCACTGGCTCTAAAGATGCTAAAAGTTTCAGAAAAATCGCCCAAAGTCAGCAGTTTTGCCAGTTTGGTATATGTCGATCTAAAAATGAATGTTTTTAGGCAACTGCGCTTTCTTTAAAAGTTCCCATTTTCCAACCTAACTCAAGTAGCAATTTTAAAGCATCATTAGGTGCTTCAAAATTTGCTGAAAATATCATAGCAATCGCCTTAGTAACTGCTAGTCTCAAAATTTGCTAATATTGGTCTTAGGACGGACATACTTTAATCTCTCTTTTTTCCAACAAAATCAAGTTGCAATTTGAACTGGTCACCATCTCTAAATGAAACTTGAGTCTAAAGATTCTGAAAATTTCATCAAAATTGACCAGAATTCGGCGTTTTACCTGCTTGGTAAATATCGGTCTCAAATGCATGAGTTCACGCAACTGTCCACGCCTCTAAAAAATCGAGTCTCCAACTAACGCAAGTAGAAATTTACATCATATTTAAATGAAACTTGACTGTGAACGTTTGACAAAAATTGCCCAGAATCCCGAGTTTTACCAGCTTGAAAAATATCGGTCTCAAAACGGATGTTTTTCAACAAGAACTGCGCTCTTTGTTTTTAAAAATCGAGTTTTCCAACTAAAGCAAGTTGCAATTGAAATTTGCACCATCTTTAAATGAAACTTGACTCTCAAAGCTTCATAAAAATTGGCCAGAATCCTCAGTTTTCTCATCTTGGTAAATATAAGCCTCAGAATGGATGTTTTAATGCAACTGCGCTCTCTACTTTTCAAATCCGATTCTTCTAAAGCAATTGCCAATTCGAAAGTTTAGGTTTTGGCAATCATTGGTAGATGAATCCGTCCAGAGTTCTTTGAATGTGATCCTGATAAAAATAATTTAGAACTGCGGTTGTTCTTTTAAATTTAACGGCACTCAGCAATACATTTTTTATTAGTAAATGCAACCAGGGTTGTAGTTTATTTTTTATAATATTCATGCTGCTCGCATGTGCAGTTCTTATATTGAGGTGTTTGCGGAATCTGTATTGCCGTTTTGTGTCGATTTTTGATAAATGTAGCTTATGCTTTCACTAGGCATTATGACTCACTTTAAACTCAATATGCCTGCAAAAATTTGAAAACAAATACCTATTCGTTTCCTAGTGAGAGTTTCAAATAAGGTAGGCCTTACAAAGTGGTCTTAAATGGCGTATACGCTATTTAACTATAGGTTACGAGTTAGTGTTCGTTTGACTCAGATTGTAATGCTTATAAATAAGACTCACCACTCGTTATGGTTTATTTAAAGTCCGAATTTAGTGTTTAAATGAGTTGATCTCAACATACGGCTTTTTCAACTCAAATAAAGATAGAATAGGTATTCAAATTTGCAAAAATTAAATGTGGATATATTCTAAGCAATATCCAATTTGGACAATTGGAGTAAAAAAATCAAGAGTTGTGGGAGCCGATTTATTGAGGTACTTTTCTTTACATTATACATCAATAGGCCATGGTCGTCCAGAATTGGTCCCCCACAGTTGTTTTATGGAAACATCTGTAACAAAAAGCTGTTTGTAGAACATATTACTTTAATATTAAAACATTTATATTTGTTGCTGCAACTCTGCGTTTTGGCAAGTGCGGAACGGTTTTCGTTTCCCTCGCCTAACAAACATACATCATGCAAGAAAATGCAATTTTTTTTATTTAGGAGTTCTACGCATTTTAACGATTTTACGCCCTAGACTCAATCGGCCCACATTGCATCCTCAATTTATATTATTTAGTTGACTTCCAACTAAGCGTCCCCTCGTCAAATAATCATAGCCCTGCTAAAAATCCATTTCGAACATTTCGGTGCCCACTAGAAGCCCCACCAAGTGCCCAATATACATTAGTCACATTAGTCGGTTTTGTGTAAAAAATACACGTTTCACTCAATATTTCGGTAGAAAAGTGAATAAATTTACCTTAAAAACCTATCTTAATCTTCTCGCTTCACGTTCAGACTCGAGAAGCGTGAGGATGTCTCCTTCCCGGACGGGGCCTTTCACGTTCCTGATGATCTGTCGGTTTTGTTCCCCGATAAATTCGACTTTAACTTGGGTACATTGTCCCTGGGATCCAGTACGTCCCAATACTTTGATTACACGAGCCAAAACAACGGGTTTATCCATTTTTTTGCAAAGTTTTCGCTAACACGTGTGGTATCAAAACGATGGGCAACAGAGAAGAAACGCTAAAGCGGATTTAATATGTGAGGTTGGAAACTTTTAAATTGACAGATGACGTTGTTCCGGTTCCGGAAAAAATAGCGGCGGATTTAAAAGTCAAATCAAGTAAATATTTATTTATTTATCAAGTAAAAACTTCCAAGATTAAATTTAATTTCTAAATTTTTGATCGTTCAAATTAGAAAATGTGCTTTACTTAATGAATTGAAACATTTTCTCTACTCCGAAGATCCCATAGATCCATAATTGTCGTGCTATATGTAATCTTAAAGATCCGTGCGTAAGAATATTATTCACCGGAATATACTTTGTCATGTATTTGTCAATGTCATTAGTCGAATTTGGAGGTTAAATAGTTCGAAACTGAAAAACAGTAAACAAAAATTTTAAAAGTGCAGTTTTACGGAAAACACCAGGTGAATTCTTATTATGGCTGCTGCTGACGAGGATGTTTCAAAAAATTTGCATGCAATTTTCCACGAAGGGCTCAACCTATATAACAAAATATCGCAGAGCAATGAGCCCACTCAGAGCCTAGAAGTGCAGAGAGATGTTAAAAAAGCAATATCCTGTTTAGAACAAGCCACTCGCCTGGTATCGGTTGCAGATATTTTCAGTAGTAATGAGGAAATTGAGGAGCTTTCTACCAGTGATATTCAGTATTTGTTGTTGCCCGCTCTACTAGGAAGTCTGACTTCAAAACTTACATCCAGGGAACGAAAGGAAGTTATTGAAATAGCTGAGATTTATTTGCTTGACTTTCTACAGAGAACAAACAGTTATAAGCTAAGCAATTACAAAATTAGAAAGGGTGATGGTGAAGCGGAGCAAACTGATGGTTCCAATAGATCAGAAATTGAACAGCTGACCATTGCAGTGAACACACGAAACAGTAAAATTCAAAAATTTAAAGAGTTCAAGGAATTAAAGACTCAGCTCGAAAACCTAAAGAAAAATGTTGAGAATGAGCATGCTGATGAGGAAATTAAACGGAATTACTTCTTGACAATGATAAAAGTTATGATTCATGAAGCCATAGACGAACTCGACAGCATCAAAATGGAAAAGCCAATTTTGGCGCACATTGCTCAAATTAAACAAGATGGTGGTCCGAAACCGAAGAGACAACCACCACCACCACCTCCATTGAAGCCTATTATTATCACAAAAGATCAAGTGCAAAAAGCCATATACGGAGCAGGGTATCCATCAATGCCCACAATGACTGTGGATGAGTTTTATGAGAAAAGGGTGAGCATTAAACAAACGGTCATTTTACCAACGTTTCGAACATGATTTTATAGGTAGCAGAAGGAGCTTTTCCGGATCCTAACAAACCAAGAACGGGCCCAATGAGTATGCAGGAAGCATCACTAGCAGGAATTTCCTTGAATGATAGTGATAAGGAGGACGAAGAGAATGAAAACAAAGTTGAAGCTGATGATGACGAGAACATTCAAAGATTGAGAGCTCGAGATGAATACAAGGATGAACATAGGAGAGGTTGGGGAAACAGGATGAACAGGAGTTAATGCATTTTCCTTCTACGACAGAGAAGCATTTTCGATGCTTTCGACATAGGTACTTATTCTCAATGATTGCTAGAAATTCAGAAATGTATAACTACTTTTATGTGATATAATAAAATTAAAGTAATCTTCGAACTAAAGTTTCACTTGAGATTTGCCTTTAACCTATTGAGAAGGGGAATGCAGTGCAAATATAGTAAGGTCGTATTTTTGGGGTTTAAATATTATTTTTCTTATAAACATGAATTCAAAAAGAGTCATATAAATAAATGGCGTACTATTTTGTTGACGTAAGGCAAACGAGAAGATTTGCTTGTGATGAGTTTTTCGAGCTTTCAGACCGTCTTGAAAACGAATTTCTTATCGACGTTTCGCAAGCACGAGTGTCTTACGTCCTCCGGGGTGTTTCGGTCGGAAGTTTACAGTAGGTGGAGACGGGACTTACAGCTAAAAACCCTTCCGAATGCAAGCCAATCTTGCTTGCAGAACATCTGGAAGACATTCTTTTCCACGACGGTCTAAACACTGTATAGCTTACCGAATCTTAGAATTTGATGCACCTACCTGTATATACAATTAGACATATCTGTAAAAAATGCCATTTCAAACGCTAAGTGCGAAGTTAATCAATAAATTAGTAGAAAGTCCGCTGCGTATCCGTAGAAAGTCCGTATCGATTGAAAACTTAATTTTTCAAGAAAGTACAGATTTTTTGATTTCGAAAAATTTCAGCGTAGATTTTGAATGCGCACTGTAAAATGAAGCATTGTTTATAAAAAACGAATACAACAAATTTCAGGAATAAAAAAGGTTTTTGTCTAAATTTATAATTATCGATGAAAAGTAGTAAAAAAAGTTTCAGAGAAAACCTGGTAGCAGCGGTAATGTTAAAGTGACTTTGTCTTTTACTTTTAAGTTCGGCGTTCTTTATTTATTGAAATTGTTTAACTGCTCTTTCTAGCTAATCTTTACTACGGAATCCTTCTTTACTCCAGCTTGTTTTTTTTTTCACTTTTTATATACTATTTTACCTGACCATTACGGGCTAGATCTTTTAGAGAGAGATTTTTAATTATATCTTTACAGGCTTAAAACAATCTTTTATCTTTTGTGTTTTGTTACCAAACTATTTCTTGTGCCCAATCCGGTCAC
>NW_026019016.1:8759326-8775810 GCF_020466585.1 Dendroctonus ponderosae | reverse complement strand
TTATGGTAAAATGCAAAGAATAAACTATATTATCGTTTATTTTACTATGTGGTAGAGGATTTTTCATTTTAGAACTTAAATTGGATATTGCTATAAACCAGAGTTTTATATGCAGAGCTTTAAAACGCCCCACTTATTTTCGAGTGCGGACTTTAGCAACTTGCTAATTTATTGTAAAGAAAATAAGCATTACTTAAATAATAATTATTTTTTTTGTACCCGCATGTTTTAAAACAGTAATATTAGCACCCGTTTCTATAGGCAAATCCAATTTAAGATGTAACGCAAAAGTTCCGATTAATCTTAACATTCCATTATTCTCTTAAAATAGACTTATCTTTTAATGGGTAATATTTACACTTTCTATACGTTTGTTGTATCTTTAAAGCATTTGTTCAGCTTAACAAAAAGATAGAAGTTTTGGTTTCGTAAATCACCATATTAAAACAACGTATAAAAAAGAATAATGGACGCGTACATACTGACCAAATTTTCTATATTTTTGCAGGAGATATAAACAAAATCAAAAATTTAATAACTTGTAAAAAAGTTAACAATGGTAAATGTCATTTAGAAGCGCGTAAAGCAACATACTATGTACCCCACAACCTAAACGTGATTATTGTACTTGATTCCGAAAAGGTTTCGTTGAGCTTACAACCATTATTCTTTTGCGCCATCCATCAATTTCGATTGAGACCTTTAATACGTAGAACTGTAGTGAGAAAAGTCACTGGAGCTTTTATTATATATTTTTTTTAGTTTATTGAGCCGTCATTTATGGCACAAAAATGTTTTGTTTATATGAAAGCGCAAATAATTAGAAGATGATAGAGAAATGCTTATTAATTTTTCCATACTGGACTTGTCAGGCAGCTTAAGGATAGAAAAAGTTTAAATTTTGGTTCGATCCACACTGTCGCGTTAAAGTTTGCAAGTCCTTATTTAGCAAGCCAAACGGAAGTTGCAATATCTAAAAGATATTGAGCAACTCTATTTAATGACAACTATTTAATTAAATATTTGCTATTAAAATTTAACACATATAAAATACATATTAACTATACAGGGTTACCAATATCACATTCCTCAATTAACTCTACCTAAAACAACCCTGTATAACAACCCTAAAATAGTCTATGTCTTCGATAACTAATTATATAAAACTTTTCTGTGCAACATAGGTGGTTTGCCTTGTTCGCCTGAGTGATAATAAATCAGTTCCAGTTCATTAATTCATATTTTAAATACGAAAAATAGATCAATTATCGATATTTAACATTTTCACAAAACATATATACCTACCCTAAGTATACCTCACTGTTTCATGATAAAACAGTTTTAAATTAGAAAATTATATTGAGCACATATGCTTTTATACCACATGTCAACTTCTCTTTTCCTTTCTTTGGAGTTGTTTTGTTACAATATCTCTATACTATAACGAATATCTTGTCTTTAAAAGTGTAGTGATTTACAACTAAAGCCAGCAAAACTTTTAAAAATATTTTAAGTAAGAATTTTCGTGAATATTTAACAAACTTTGAACGCCCGGGCTTATTAGTGTTGTAGAAACGTAACAAAACTTCGAAAATAAAACGATAAATTTGAAATTTCAAAACGTGGGCATCCAAACCTTCAAATTACGATAAAATGTTTGTGATTCCAGTTGTTCCACACTTATTTTTAATGATAATTTTAGCGCAAATCAATCACCGGTCATTCCGAATCGGTTTGACCTGTTTTACTGACTAAGCGTAAAAGGCGAGACCGTCTTGAAAAGCGCCTGGATATGAAAAATATCTCTAGTCGCGCACACTAATTATACCTAAAAAGTGGATCAATAATCCTACTGAGACTTACATTCACATATGTAATTTAGTATATCGATATTTACATACTTAAATCTTAATCTTATAGAATATTATAGTAATTTTCGCTGTGTTTATCTGAATAAATTTGAGCCACGCTTTAACGCTGGCCAAAAGGGGGTGCTTGTGAAAAGCACTCACTGTGGTACCAACAGGACATGATATCACCGCGTTTATATCCTATATATTCATTCACTTTTGGGAGAACAAATACAAAACACCCTGCATTATTCTATGACTTAAAAACAAGCCAAAATAATTCATTCTAAAGGACTTAATCTGATTTTTGTACATAGTTGTTGTCTTTACTTTATCTAACATGCCTAATATTTTCATTCATTTGTTCTTCAGCCGGAATATGTTTGTTTTTTTCTTTGTAGGGTCCACATTTTTGTGCAACTATGAACATGTTTTAGTAAGCGATGCAATTGTTTGATCGATTAAGACACTTTTTTATTCTTTTGTATTTTTAGCGTTTTCATACAAAATTTATTTTGCGAAAATATAGCGTGGATTCGACTTCTCCGATGCGTGTAAAACACTTAGCAGGATGTACTTCATACTAAAGAAAAGAAAACGTTCTTGAAACTTTGTAGCTTGTAATCTAAGCAAGGTCGGATGTAAAGGGAGCACAATATATAAGCGATAATTGGAGTCCGGAGTTTAAAAATCGTTTAGAAGACGTCAACAGATTTTCGATTAAGTCCTTTTGCAACCAAATTGTTTAGTTTTATCAGTGCTCTATCAGATTTAGATTAGTCGGTATTGGTGAACTTTGGTTTTACATAGTGAATAACGTCGAATTTCGTTTTAATACACAACCTTAACAAAAGGCAAAAATTGATTAACGCTATTTCAGGTGCTGTAACACTCAGTAATTTATCTGCAGACACTTGGGTTAAACAACACGAGTTACCTAAAGTTAATCAAATGTCAATGGAAAGTACACAAGAAGTCCTTGTCGAAACTCATTCATCACAATTTCCCATTAAGAATAAATCAAAGTAACTCTTCAAGTCATCAGTTTTGTCCACCGTCCACTACTGCCATCAATATCAATAATAATGAATACAAAAATATCTAGCAATGAATTTCTTCGTCTTTTTTTCCAAAATACTTAATGGTATAGCCTCCGTTCTGAACCACTCCATTTTCCTCCCCAAAGGGGTATCTTTTTGTGGTTGGTTTTGGCACCATTAATAATCGAGGGTCCAGCGCCACTCCAGATTCAACGTTGGTTGCATTTCCTTTCAGATATAACTTGCCAGCCTACAGAAAGATAAAAATCTTAGAAAAGTTAGTGAGCTTTACTCAGTAACAGCATGCATTAAAGTAAAACGGTGTAGAATTGTTTAAGTTTGAGTTAAAAACTATGTGTGTTGGTATTGATAAATAGGGAACTTATCGTTTTTAAGGTTCTCGAAATTTTTTGGAAATATCCGAAATCTTAAATGACACGAGGTTGACTAAATTAGAAAAAGTTGAGCAACTTCTTTGAACTGTTTGAATTCCAATATTATTATTTATTGCTGTTAATATGGTGGAGGAAAACCGACTACAATGTCTTATAAAAACTTTAAATTAGCGTGTAAGTGGCATAATTACCGGTGTTATACTTTGGCGTTTTGTTTTCAGGAAACAATCTCCAACTGTATTTTTGTTTATTCACAAATTCTGCGCCGTATTACTTTAAAGATTAAATTGATATATTTGAAATAATTAATACATGAAAGCAAAAAATATAGCGAAAGTTTTAAATCATTGTCATTTAATTGCCCAACAACTTCGTATTATTTAAGGTTTTCGATAACCCCATACTGGCTCTTTTAATCTTGGGCACACTGTACAAATGGAAGAGTTTTTTCATCAAAAATATTTCTTAAAACAATCCACGATTTCAAACCAATCGTTCATACTTAATTGCAAATGTTGCAAGAATTCTAAAAATGTTTTCTCTAGGTATACCAATCGATTCTCTCGAATGATGTCCCTTCAGTAGACTCATGCCAATTTTAACCGCTTTAAAATCTTCTTTGCTTAATTATTTTATTTTGTATTCCGTTGTGTTAAGGCAGGCATTATGTTTGCCATGTTCTCTACCTGAGCAATATGAAGGTGAAATTAATGTAAAGCGCGTGTCTACAGATAGTCTAAACTTGTTTACATAATGTGTACACATCATCGTCTACGAACATTGATTATTAATGCTTACTGTATGATTGGTTTCCTCATCTTTATTACTGTCCTGAAGTAGCGGCTGTGTAGACTTTGAATTCGGCATTATAAACGAGGTTTCCCAATGATTGTGCGACGAATCTGGAATCAGTTTTTCCACGGACGACGTCGACTCCATGGCGTCCGGATTAGTTCGATTTGGATGGTCGGGGATCAAATAATCCGTCGAATATGGTAATACCTAGAGAACCGCACATTTTTAGAACCTTCTACTTTATTTGTAGACCGTATGAAGAATTGGTTTCGAGTCGTTCTATGTTTTTAAGTACTTAATTTTATTAGATATCTAACTGGTAAAATCTATGCAAAGTTTATTGGGTCAAAAAATGGGATGCGGTCAATTTACGCAAAGCGCAAATGTCCTACTGGTCGCTTTAAAGAAAAGTTTTATATCTTAGCAAACTTATATAGCATTTAATTGCCTGCAGCTTAGTTTCTATTGTCGATTGTTTTGGGACAATCTGAGTGATTTTCTACTCGATTCAGCTAGTGTTGCATCACTTTCCCGGGACATTTTCCTTTTTTTGTGTTATCTTATAATCGCAGATGGACCTGCGAAACGGTTAATGAGAAAATGATAAATTTTGCAAGGAAGCAACGACCGATATATTTTTATCTGCTGGCGCTGTCCGTGCAATACATGAATAAATCTGAATATTTTTTTATAGACTTTACGCAGCCTAATTTTATGGAAAAACTAATATATCGAGCGTGTTTTTTTGCATTGTGAAAATATCTTCTAACCTAAAAGAGATAGTGAGTCGGTGGAATGATGAAGGAAGGAAGTAAATCGGTTGAAAAAGTTGTTCCTGATCGATCTCTATTCGATATTGTTTCTTTCTTAGTTGAATCAAATATTTTCCTGTCTCGTTCGCTTTCGAATATATTTAGTCGGACCTCGGTTGCAACGATTAAAGATCTAGTCTGGCTTTCATATGTTGCTATAGTTTTCATTATTCTTCCGTATACGTTTAGTCTCTTTTTCCTGTTAATTTCCTTGGAAGTCATGAAAACTTGCGTGAAAAGACATCAATTTCCAGCCTGAACCCTGTTGCTTATTTCTTCTGTGTTTTCGTTGGGTTCACTCATGTTCGTGTTTAGATATTTGAAGTATATTGGCTGGACCTCGATATAAAAGTTTACCTCTGTTACGAGCATTGCTACTGGGAATAATGTATTGAGTTATTTTGAGGACGGACTATTTTCTCTGCTTTTTTTTGCAACCTACAGAGAGAGTATTTGCAGTTAATTGTTTTTTGCAGCATTCATCAACTCTTTAAATATTGCTTCAAGCTCAACCTACAAAGCTACAATTTTTTTTATAGCTTCCAGTTTCAAAAATTCCGTCACTATGCAAGAAAAAACTCACCCCATATTCTAATGGTATTGAATAAACCGCTGATTTCAATATGAGTAAGCATACCTATATTTCTGCACTGTTTTTACCTGTAAACAGTTGTCATTGGAATCGCTGGGCCGTATAACGGTAGTGTCTCTCTCATTGGTAGTGTTTACGTAGAACGTTGGCAGTGGGGCGTTTAATACGTCGGGATCTTGAGCACAATATCCCAACCTTTCTAAGATTATCGCAAAAGTCGGTCTATCTTCAGGTTGAGGATGCCAGCAAGATGCCATTATCCCATAGATTGGTGCTAGAACATGTATAGTAATTAAAACCAGCTTAACATACAGGCGGCTAAAGAGCTACCTGGACAACTTTCAGGCCGCTCAAGTCGCCCGCCTTGCACAACCAAATCCATCACTTCCTTATTAGTGCATCCGGTGTATGGCATAAATCCCATTTTCATAATTTCCCAGAGCAGAATTCCGAATGACCAAACGTCCGTTTTGGAGCTAAACAGGCCCTCAAGGAACGCTTCTGGTGGCATCCATTTGACTGGGAGCATAGCTTTTCCGTCTTTTCTGTAGTAATCAGCTCTAAGAAATCAAATATATCCAGATTAAATTATGTGCAGTATGATAGTTGCATACATTTGAAGTATTTGAAATGCATATTGCGCCCGACAGAGAAAAGGAAAGATACTCCCTTAAGCCAGTAAATAAACACTTATTTCACACACATAATACAGAAGAAACTATTTATGATTGAGTTGGCCAATACGCTGTTAGTTTACGGGTAAATGCAATAAAATTTCAGCAAATCGATTACGGTGAAATATCCCCAAAGTATAATTACAAGAAGATGCATTTTTCCAAAGATATTCAGATCATTTCTAAATCAATTTGAAATTCAATAATCAACCTACAACAAATACAAGAAATTTTGCAATTCGGGTATAATCAGTTAAAATCTCGGAAAACTGCTTCCTGGCTAATTCGGTTGGAGGCAGCCAATTTCTCATTAAGCTTAAAATGATAAAGAAATGTTTTGGAAAATTGAATACAGCTTTTCTTCATACTAACAACCGATTCAAAAGTTCTTTCCAATCGGCTATTTCTGACATATTTCTTTGTTAATACATCTCAGAAAAGAGCTAGATGAGACGGCTACTAAGATATTAAGGACTTGAAGCCTCTGATCTAAGAACCTCTATTAAACACTTTTCACTCTATTTCCAGTTGATCGTACTTGTAGTACCTAAACTTTACATTAGCCCCATTTACCTGTAAATATCTCGGGACATGCCAAAATCAGCAATTTTCGTAACTCTTCCCGGTCCCTTTGTAGTTAGCAAGCAATTTCTCGCCGCGATATCCCTATGAATGAATCTCTTATCTTCCAGATACTTGCAGCCTCTCCCAATATCTATAGCTATAAAGACCAGATCCTTCATTGTAATAGTGCTGGGTCGGTCCTGTAATTACATAATAATTAGGAAATTGAGTCCTTTATAATTAACTAAGACATGCTTTTACCGCTTTCGGGCGCGATTCTCTCAAGAAATTCTTCAGGTCTCCGCCAGTTAACAGCTCCAACACGATGAACTTGGGGTGCTTATCGAAGCAGACGCCGATGAAGTGGACGATATTTGGGTGGTTGAACTTAGACATGATCAAAGCTTCGGTTAAGAAATCGTCTTCAGCTTGTTTCACCGTCATTTCCTGTAAGGTTTTTACCGCCACAGGCATTTCCACTGTATCACAAGGGCGCTGACGGTAAAAGCCTTGATATACTTCACCAAAAGCTCCTTGTCCTAAAGCTCTGCAATTTCCGAAAATGTCTTAGAATTTACTTAATTTATTAAGTCAACAAATATTATGTTGAATTTTAAAGTGTTTTAAATCAAACGTTCTTTTAACGGTGAACCGTTTAACCTGAACGTTTTAAATTTTAAACTGTGGAGACTCAAAAATCATGTGAAAGCAAGTTGAGCAGTTCTGCAATAAATTAAGCAGTTTCGTGATAAAACCAGTGCGGGTTTTTTATGATTCACATTAGTACCTATTCATTACAAAAACAATTCATCAAAAACGCAAATACGAGAAGTAAAAAAATATTGATGAACGAGTCTTTCAGTGAAACGCTAGTAAATTTGATACGTGGACCAAATTTCCTGAGAATTTCATTTTTTTCAGCTGTTCGTTCTGCCCACTTTGTACGTGCACGGCATTATTTTATCGTGGTTTCGGTTTGTTTAGTCAGGCGCACAGAACATCCCCCATCCAATAACAATATTTTGATTTCCCAACTTACGGAAAAAGCGGAAAATTTCATTCTTCGCTAGGGTCTTTTAATTTGTTCCATTATTACGCGTGACGCTCAAAAAATGTTTTAACTCCGCATATTTTCTTAGATTGTCTACTCCCAAATAATTAAACCACGCTCGGCCATTGTTTAAAACTCATGTAAAATTAAACATTAAATTCCGTGTTCTGTGGTCATGGATGGATGGATCAACTAATAATTAGTAATAAATAGTGATGAAAAGGAGAAACTCGTCTTGAAATCTGATGAGGTTTCTTTTCGAATTTCAGTTTCGAAGAACGACCGAAACTAATAGCACGAATCAGATTGAAGTAACAAATGTAACAATTCTAATATTCACAAAGTAGTCGCGAAAACTCCATACATAGCAAAACCGGCAATCATCAGTCCCCACCAAAATTAATTTTGCTTGCAAAAGAAAAACGAAAGTGAAAAATACTGGTGAACAGACTGATACTGCAATACCTAAAAATTAAAACGGTTTAAAGAAAAAAAATGGATGAGAAAGATTATTTTACATAACAATCTAGTGTACCTAAAGCTAGCAATTTTATTCGGTCAATTACGAGCAATGCCGCCACAAATCTTATCAAGAGATCGTGTCTCCATTGCATTATCTGAAAGAAATTCCCAGTTCAGCCTAAGTCTGAAAAGAACTTTAGAAGTCTGTATTTAAACCATATTTTTTAACTAACTCAGAACTCAGAATGTCTCATCGCCCTCTACCTACATGGAGTTTTGCAAGAGTTTTAATTGGTGTTTTAACTTGTGAATCAGTCAAATAGCTAATAAACAGTTGTAAGATAAAAGTGAGACGCTCGCGAATGTGGACAATATAGACTTTTAGAACTTACTTGACTAGTCTCAGCTGGTCTCGTGGGATGTGCTGTAAATCCGAAATCGTCGTCACAACACCTCCAAATTCATAATTCGGATTATACTGAGTAGCAACGCTACCGGAAGCATGCCGAAGTCGATTGAGTTGGACATCAGACACTGCACAGTTTTTCCCACGAAGGCAGGAATTTGCGTTCTTCTGATACCTAATATCTAAAATTCGTGTTCAACATGAAAACGGGAAACACAATTCGACCATTATATATTACTTACACAGAAGGAAGCAGGCAAAACCGACGAAAAACGCGAATATTGTTACTGCGGCCATGGATATTATAGATATGGGAGCAAATCCACTGCTCAAACTTATAGTTAGAGCTGCAGTGGAAGAAAAAAGCTGATAAATAATGTAACTGAAATAAATTAATCTTTGAAACTTACGTAGGCAAGATTTCTTGTTTTCATGCAGTTTCCAAGTCTTAGGACAAACGCAAGCGGTCTCCGATCGATTGCTGTCCAGTGCCACACATTGATAATCGCAATCACACCCTTCGATTGCTGGAATTATCATTACGTAGCCAGCACCTTGATTTTGCCCCGGCGAGGATGTAGCAAAACTTCCTTCTGTCCGAACCATGTCCACATAGGAAGTGCCACCCTCGCTCCCTCTTGACGTAACTACTTCGCCTCCATAATATCCACCACCACCTTTAAATAGACATTAGAGCAGGTTGGATTCGGCTTAAATACCTGTGAGCCCAACTAGAGAAAGTTACATTTGTACAACTAAAAAACTAGAGTTGTTTAAATTAGACTACCTATTTGGAGATCAAATTTTTGTCTGTTGAATTTTGTTTTTTTAATCTGAATAATACCTCCGCCTTCTATGCAGCTCCCGCCTCCGCCTCCAAACCCACCATCTCCCCAATTTTTCGAAGATTTTGAACAAGCACTCCCTCCAACTCCTCCCAATAGCAAACTTCCGCCAGTTTGTAGATCGACGGACGTTTTGTTTCTTGTTAAGGCTCTTGAGGCATGTCCTGAAGCGTTTGGAGAAATTGCCCATCCGCCACCAGCACCTTCAATGCTGTAATAATATCAGATATGTTGTATTACTAAAACTTTACTGAATTTGCAATTTTCAAAGCATCCGTACCTGTAGCCCACCGATGTAGGGTAATCATAACTGTCCCTAGTTAGACCTTGACCATGACGTGAGTCGGAGAAGGGATCAAATGACTTAGAGAAACTCTCTCCACCACCACCTCCAGCTATTGCTATGGGTATGCTATGTTTAGTTCGGTTGCGCTGAAATATCAACAAAGATGATTTATGTTCTGAACTCAGTTAAATGTTAACTTATACAAAGTCATTCATGGTCAGTTTTTGTTGCATGTTTGAGCAAACTACTAGAGGTACGGTAGTCAGAATCTTGAAATGAAATGGATAGAGCATCCAGCTTATTGTGTACTCAGAACTGTTGGGCATTATGTACTGCCAGCAGGAGCGCGTCTTGTTCCTTATTATGTGCGCAATCTCTTTCCGAAGGATGGCGATCCACAAGGTGTAGCTTTGTTGTAGCTTTGCAAACTACCGTACGAAATATTCCGTTACATGAACGGTCAAACCAGCTTATCAGATCTTGCAGCAATGAATTCTGGCATCTTCCTGCTGATTTTTTACGCTGTACTTTACCCTCTATCAAGAGTCTAAGTAACTCGTATTTTTCTCCTCTCAGCACATGACTCAAGTATTGAATTTTACGCTCCTTGATGGTGTTTATCAGTTCCTCTTGTTTGCTCATACGTTGGAGTACTTCATCGTTAGTGAACCCTTTGTACCGCTGAAATTCGTAGCATTCGTTTAAATATGCTTAGTTCAAAACTGTCCTTTCCTTTCTCTGTTTGTGAGTCTATTATCCAGCTTTCGCACCCGTAGAGTAACAAATGACCTTTTCAATCCTGCCTTATGTTAAGGTCTGATCCATGTATGATATATTTTAAAGATATTTTACGTTGTTTGCTATTAGAACCGTGTCGTCAGCATAGCTGATGTTATTTATTTATCTGCTCGCTAGTATGAAGTACAATTTAAAAACGAGCGGAGACAGAACTCAACCCTGCGCACTTCTCGTTTAATCTACGTATCTTCCCATGTTGTTTGCTCTTTTTTATTTCTATATTGAGTATTGTCCATCTGATATTCGCACTAATTGTATATCCGTCTACGGATGATTCTGAGAAGAGTTTTAACGATATGAGACATCACACTTATTATCCGGTAATAATCACATTGACTTATCAAGTCTAGGCTTTTGCTTTCGCCTTCTGCGATTAATTTAAATATTTCAACGTTGATTTTGTCAAGACCGGTAGACTTTCGTTTTTTTGTGTATTTATTGCGTGAATAACTTCTTTGATTATTTCTGGGTCTTTTTCGTTGATTTCTTCGTCTGTGGGTGCTGGAGCACAAGTTCTATCATCGTCGAAAAGTGTTTGGATGTATTCTTTTCATCTCGCAAGTTTGTCTTCAGTCCCTCGAAATGTTTCGTTATTATTGTTTCTTGAAATGTAATCATTGGCATTGAAAGTGTATTTTTCTTGAAATTGTTCAATGTTTCGGCATTTTGCTAACATCCAATTTTCCTTGGATTCTTTGCACTTCTCCTGAGGATTTTATTGAGTTGTTTGTATTCTATTGGGTTTATTTTACATTTTCTAAAGGCGACATTTTTTCGAACGAAAAAAAAGCTTTATTTTTCGTTTTGCAGATATTTTCTACATATCCGATGTCTTATTCTTGAGTTTTTTATTATTTTCGTTTTTAAAGCGTTTCATGTTCCTTTATCGTCTGAATTATGTGTTTTCTGTATTATTGTTTCAATTTCCTTCTCGATCTTAAGAATTATTTCCTTTTTCTTATGGGGCGTTTCAGTTGTGCGATGTTTATTTTTCCGCATTCTTTTGAGTCTCTTGCCCATTCTCGCAGGATTGTAATCGGTCTATAATTGTCTGCTCCAGGGTGAGTTGGATTTCATATATTTCTTCAACTTTAGATCGAGTGGAATGAAACCAATTTGATTCCTCACAATTCTTCCCTCTCGGTCTTCTGGGATGCTGTTTAATCTGTGCAGAATTATATGAGTCTGTCTGCTCTGTCGTTTCTTATACCAAGACCGAGGCGCCTTTCCGAAGCAAGCACTAGTTGAGGAGTATTTTTTACACACCCTAAATTTGATGGATTATAGTTTGTTGTTCAATAATGTCATGTCTTATTCCGTTGTTGAGACAGTATAATTATTTTGTTGTTTAGCATAAAGCCAATAGGTCCACGAAATCATCATTGTAAATAACTAACATTTGAGAATAAATCTTCGCCTTCTAACAGAGAACCCTTACAGTGAATAACTCTGTATACTTACCATAAAAATGTAAGTGGCACCGCCACCTCCACCCGCATTACTGAAGTTCTTCGACGTGATAATGTTTCGCGTATAAACCAAATATAATTTATCCAGAGTTCCTAGATTATCTATTGGGTCGCAGCGATTTTTGTAGGAAAGTCCATTTGTCTAAATCAAACGTTGAAAAATGAGTTAGTATTTATGGTTTTTCCCCCTTCCCTTGGCGGCTTACCATTAAGCAAGCGCTATTTCCTTCTTGGCCTACGGAGATAAAGAGTTCTTGACCCTTGCGTAAATTCATAACTGCGGTTACTTCAGCTCCTTTTCCGCCTCCAATTCCTCTGCTGTTCTTTCCACCACTCGCCCCAGCCAAAATAAACCTAAAACGTTAACTTCCGCTTGATTGTCTATAAGCACACATTGCTTATGAACAGAGTTTTTAAACCCGCGAATCATCATTGTGTAATCACCCCACTTTATTAATTTTTCGAACCTTCTAGTCTATTGGAAAGAAGGTACTTGTGGTACCAAACTCTTATATATATTATGCGGACATTTTAATTCAAGACACTTAAAATGGTGAAATGTTACGTACGTGTAGTAACCCTCTCTAGGTGCAACCCACTTTTGAGTCCCCCTCATCCCGACATCCAGAAGAACTTTTACGTTGGTTCCAGTTCTATTGTAGGCTTTTGCGCATTGCTCAGGGGACGGTCCATATCGGCCCTCATTGTTACAAGTGGTGATATTGAAATCTACAAAAATTGTTAGTTTTATTATATACCTACGATGATAATTATTGAAGATTCGTACATGTCTTGTTTCTGAAATCCTCGGCAGTTTGTTTAACGCTTCCTTTCAGCCAGCTTTTACTCCAGTAATCATAGCCTCTTAAGTCTTCCTTGGGAATATTGATGCCAAAGCATTCAGGACTAAGTGAAACATCATCCAGACCAATGTCGCTCAGAAATCGGTAGCCTCTTTTCGCAATGATTTCTACGAAATATCTACAAATTGAATAGAATGAGATTTCATTCAGTTTATTGTCTCAGCCAAGTTTACCTATTTGTGATGTTGGGTAAAATGAACACCTGTCTCATCCACTGGTCTCCATGATCTTCCATAAAACTCCAAAATAGACTTGTGGTTAGATTCTTTTTGCTTTTGAGTTCAGTAATCTGAATTTCAACTCCACTCTTGTGCTTGCCGGTTTTATGTAGATACACCCTTATCTATGGAAAAAAAAAATCGAGGCACACTTATTATGAGAATATGGCACTAAATATACGGAAGCTATGTCTCAAAAATTAATGACACAGGAACCATTTCCTGTTTTCATAATTGAGACTCTTTCGTATATTTCAAGCAATGTTTAGTTCTCAGAATAATAGAGATACGTACAGCACATGTGTTGTAGTATCGGGATGATGGATCACCAGTTACACCAGGTGGTGCGTTGAATGTAACGCTCCGTAAAATCGCCTGACTGCCAAAAAACGACGGGTCATGAAGCATATTCACATATAAATAACTTCCAGTGGAGTTGAGATAAGTGTGATCGAAATTCGGACCCGTGAAATTTAACGGAGTCGATCCTTTATGCAATCTCCAATGCATGTCGGCTTCTGGAAGATTTTTCCAGCCACACCAGTCGTCATTTTCAAATGTACATCGGGCTCCGTATGGCATTTTATCTAAGAGATACATAAACAATAATGTATTCATATTATTCAGGGTGCTTCTAAAAGATGCATCAACTCTCGTAGCTTCTGTAGACATTATATGAACTTTTCGCACTATTTCAAGTTGATCGTTTTTATTCCGAGAGGGATGTTTTTTTGGAACACCCTGTATAAATAATAACGCCCAGCACAGTTTTTTACCTACACTTTTGCGAGTGAATTTATGTTGAAAGACGAAAATATTATCATCGACGTATTCGATGCAAAATATTATCCATGTTGCGCCAACACGCCACAGGAATAGGGACGCCACAGAATAGAGAGTTATCACATCAAAAATATTTGCTAAGAGTTAGTTTAAAATGGCTATATTAATTGGCTGTTCATTACACCATTTACTATACCTATATTTATATGCATATAAGTACGTACCGCAATTTAATCTTTCATCATCCCCTTCTGGACAATCTTCATTAAAATCGCATGTACTGGTCGAATTGATACACAAATCGATATCGCTGCAAATGTGTTGATGTGGTGAACACGATTCGTTTTGAAAAAAACAATCATGTAACTCAATGTTGTCGAAGGCAACTGTGGCTCCAGAAAGAATATGTTTCGCTCCAACTACTTCCAAAATAATAGTGAACGATGTTGTTAATTTTCCAATGGTTATTTGATAAGGTAGCCAACTAGAAGAAGAAATGACAATTTAATAAATTGTTAGATATTTTTTTAAACTGATCATATTACCGGGTGTAATTATTCCCATGGATGGTACGAACGACCCATTGCGTGTGGTTATTATAGATCGACATAGGTCTACTTGATAGTTTATGTATAGATGATGCGGTGGTTTTATCACCTATCACCCGAATTTCTCCTCCCACCATATTGTACTGATAAATGGATAAGAACAGCTTACAGGACGGATAAGTAGGAAGCAGCAAGGGGCTCACTACTTGAAATATTTTTTTCTGCTGCGGAAGTCTCAGTATCAGGTAGCTTCCTAGAAATATAAATACAACACTCGAGTGTTTTCCCAATACTCAGGTTTCTATTGTTTTCTTCTTTGCCTCCATATTTTCTTCAATTCTTATTTTCAATACTTCAATTTTATCGAGTCTTAACTCTATTTTTGTACAAAATTAAGATAAGGCAGATGAATATACGTGTAATGCACATATTGTATAGAGTGTTCAAGTAGTTACATGTTTTTTCAGACAGGGTGCTACGAGCCATTCGAGACGCATAAAAGTAAAGAAAAATAAATACATTTTGCGCGGAAAACGTGACTGGTTATAAAAAAATAAGCATCTTTCGAATTACTTAGGATGGATAGACGATTAGAGATCCGAATTGCTCAGAGAACAGAGGTTAAAACATCCTATACATTTTTTTCTCTCTGGGCTATATCTTATTGCTCACAGAAATATTTAAACTTTGACTAAGCAAACATGACAGTACTTAAACACCCTGTATAATATGATCATTTATTTTTTGTTTATCCTATAACTTTAATGCTGTTCAAGAATATGATTTCTTTGAGACTAATTTATAACGCAGTGCATTTAAAACTGTTTGATATTTTTGGAATAAAAATTAATTGCATGCATTGTTTTCGTAAATTTGTATGTTTTGTAACAGTTTTTACGCATATTTTCGTAGTTTATAATATATAGGGTGGCCCACCGAAAAGTATTGAATAAGGTTCGGGTCTGCTTTTTAAAAGTCGTAACCCAGGCGATCAAATTATTCGGTCATTTTTCTTACACATAAATTTAAACGGTGATAGTAATTTAGATAGATTAGATAGATAAGTAACAGACGAAGCCGTCAGAAAAATCCGACATTTTAGCAAGAGGTAATCGCTTCAACGCAGTATGCATTAACATGCATCATCATTTCTAAATGCTAGTGTATTAGATGAAATTAAATGACCTGTAGGATCCCCAGATTTATCTCTGCTTAAATGGTTTTTGTGGGAACATCTTCCTAAGCATCCTTTTGAACAACCGCTGCAATTCGTGCTGGCAAAATGCCAGGAAGAAATTGTGTTCCTCGACAACGTGAAAGCAAAGACTAATAGGCTAAAACTTAGTTACTATTCGGTAAAAGCCTGTAAAACTCGATAGTTACACGTAACGGCGGCGAAAGTCTAACTTTTTTGAACAAATTGTTAAAATTAATACATTTATACCTATATTTTAATGTAATTAGCCGTGAAGGTTCACATTCATGAAGCAAAAAAACATATATTTATCAGGTGTATAGATCCAGAAAACTTTTTAATATTTTGACCGACCGTAAAAACTGCAATGTAAGTGCAAAAGACTAGTTTCTAGCGGTTCTTAAATTTAAAAAAATGGTGTGCGTCACGGGACGCTCGACAGAATTGAAAACTTCATATATTTAATAAAACCATAAAATATTGAACTTGTTTAACGCATGATGGGAATAATTATTTTATTTTATAATTTTAATATTTTTGTTAGTCTAATAATTTATAAATGGATCAGGAATAGGTAAAATATAATTTGATATCCTTTTGAATGTGAAGTATCTTTTTTATTTGCAACATTTTAGCATTCTTCAATGAGAGGTTATACATATTGCTCTTCTTGGGCTTGTGTAAACTCTTCTTCTTGAGTTTCTGTATTTTTTTGTCGTAATTTCTTATTTGCTTGGTATAAGGTTTGACGTTCAGCACTAGTTCGTGGTTGATGAAAGCTACTTTGAGTTGATCTATTACTGAATGCTTATTTTTTAGCACGAAATCGTTTTTGGCG
>NW_026019016.1:8691184-8758327 GCF_020466585.1 Dendroctonus ponderosae | reverse complement strand
AAAGTTATCACTTCAAAAAAATCGACACCGCATTCCTTCTTCGATACTTTTCGGTGGATCGTCTTGTATTAAAGATAATACCGTATATTTTCCATTTTAAATTAAAAAAAAATAAAATGGCACTTTTGTATTACAAAACCGTAATTCAAAAAAATGTATGTAATAGATTAGATTTTAATCGTCGATATTCCATTTACTTYTAGTTGAGAATTACAAAAATCGTTTCGGTGTACTTTTAGAACCTCCCCTGGTAGACAAAACTCGATCCCAGTTTTCTTTATCTGTGGATTGGGCGGGCTGCAGCATGATTGCCAGACACTGCAGTTTTCCACTAGTTGCAAGGCAATTTCCACATCCAAATGCATAACTTTAAAACATAAGCTTCTGTGCAAAAGCATCAAAGCTTTTAGTTGGGAAGTGAACATATGCATGATTAATAATGAACGATTGGAACTGATTGGTGAGGGTCTGAATCTGTAAATTTTACTAATTTAAGATTTAATTGTTGTGATATCTTGACAACACTGTACGCGCCCACGCCTGTAAATGTAACCTAACCTCAGTTAATTTGTAAAATCTGAAGTCTACAAAGTATACAACAGATGCATTTTTTGATGTAAACTTAAGTTAAAAACGTGGTTGTTTTGATATATTCTCATTGTATACGACGTGCATCTTCTGGAAGTTCTTGCCAGTTTTCAAATTACCATTCTTATTGAAAGCAACAACTATGTTTAAAGGGGACATAAATTTCCAGTAAGTTGTTCCGTATCCCTAATACTGTTAAACTGCAAACATCTACTAATATTCTATATTTTAGAGAACTAATAGTTGTTACAGTATTGTAGCTTTTTTGTGCTTTGTACGTAAATAGCAAAACATTACTGTTGATCTCGTTGTTCGGTTATACTTGGTTATACAGGTTGAATAAGTTTATACTGTTGGGACTGTCCGTTGATAAAGCACCATATTTTATGCAAAGTTTGTCAGTTAAACATATGCCGAGAAACAATAGCTTTTTAGTCAACAGGGTGATAAAGTTTCCTAGTGTTTTCTACGCAGCTTTTCTGGCTTTTGTGATCGTTTATTTCAAATTTTGCCCCATTTTTTTCAGAACGAATATCTGAAGATCTATTTTATGATATGGCCTTTCATATATCCGCAGAAAGTAGTCCATTCGACCAATAATTCTACCAATAACGAAAAATACGAATCGTTTTTATCATATTATATCACAAAATAATGTATTTTTTGAGTTTCTTCCTAGTTTGGGGTAAAGTTGCCAATTGTTAAAATGCTGATATTTTATTTGAATGTCTGTAAGATTGCACTATGCACACTATTGAGTTATGAATAGAAGAACCATTGTCTTTTCTTTATTTATACGTGCAGATTTTTCTCAAATAGACAATTTCATATTTTGATATGTTGTTTTGGGTGTTTTATGACGATATGTCAATCTTTAGAAGTCAATTTTGATATATTTTTTTCGATTTCATCTTTTTTTTGCGAAAATACTAATACAAATCCAGGTAAACCCTTACTTTTGTATTTTTGTGGTTTGTTTCAAAGTTCTTTCGCTCCAATCCTCACCAAATGTGCGAATTTCAACACAACTTACATTTTACAATTATTTATACATATTCAGTGTCAACCGGACTCAATAGGACTAGAAGAACTTTATGCTATTTGAGCTCCATTTATGCTGAGGAAGTTCGGTGCGGAATTCAGAAACATTCAGTAGTTCGCTTAGCTTTAGAGAAAAAGTCAATACCACATTTTTATGTACTTTGGCTATATTCAGGAATTTGGTTCTCGTTTTTTATTTTGAACATTTAGGATTTTTTTTATTGGTTTTCGCATTTCTTTGAACATATTTTGTTCTGAAGCTTTTCGACTCAATGCTACTGAGTATCTGTTGACTGGCATTTTATTAAGATTTGTTCCTTCCCCGACAAGAAGTGTCGTTTGGGAGACAAAATCTTCATATTTTCAACCTGACGAATTTTTCGTCCAGGAAACAAGAATTTTCCTTTTCGAATTTTCCTTCATGAATGTTTTTTTAAATACTCCGTATGGACAAAATATATGCCAAGTGGATCGATTTCTTTCGGGACCAAATCCTCGTATGGGGAACGGGCAAAAGAAAAGAAATTGCAACGGCTCTTATGGGGACTGAATCTTCAAATCTTTATAAAACCACCAAATCTCCATTAAACAGACTAATTTTTAGTCACTCAATTGTGGTTTTTTTGGTTATCTCAACATATTGAACGCTATTTGGTCATAGTTCGATTAAAAAAATTATAATTTTTTCGTTCAAATTCGATGGCGATCTTTTTTTTTGATTAGATTTGTTATTTACAGTATTTTATCATTAGCAAGGATCGCTTGTAAAAAGCGAAAGTTAAAAAATATTTGCATTAATTCAATTGCTTCACCGTAGAGAGCTGATCGCTTCTGGTACAACATTTGAAGTTGATACATCTAAACCACCGAATAATGATGATCTCGCTGAAATTACCGAAAAGGAATACAAAGAGGAAGTGCTAAAATATTGCAACTTCAACTGTTTGGGGGAATTTGAAGACGATGATGTTTATGACAGTCGTGAGCCATTTTCAATACTGGCATCGAAAATGTCGAATTTATGGGAGAATGGAGACATCAAACATCGCATATTAAGGGCGGGATATGGAAATAAGCCTCAAGAGCATTACATTGTTAAGGTTCACTATAATGCGTATACAGAGTTCAATGAGGAGCCATTTGATTGTACCTATGCTCGGAAAAGACCCCATGTCTTTGTGATTGGGTCTGGGGAAGTTCTTCCGGGTAATATTCAATAGTGTCTAGATTTTTGTCAATTTAGCTCCATTTTATTGATAGGTCTGGATTATGCCGTACAGTCAATGCAACTGAATGAAAAATCCCAATTTCTAATCAAACCGCATCTGGCCTACGGAGATTTTGGTTGCATGGAACGTATTGCTCCAAATGCGACAGTTCTGTTTGAAATCGAACTACTAGAGATAATTGAAAGCAAAAGTAACGATTTTCAGAACCTCCCTGAAGAAGAAAAGAATGATTTTAGTCAAGTGTATAATTTTTGTTTGTCCCAGTGCACCAAGGGTTAGTTAGATTTAAATCAATAGACACAAATTTAATAAAACTAAGAATTGCGATTCCAGGGAAGGAATTATTTAGTCGAAACATTACATCTGCTATAAGAGAGTACAACATCGCCGTGGCAGCATTAGAAAAGGCCCAGTTAGAGCAATATGACGAGCAAGTCAAACAGCAAGAACTACTTTACAAGCTGTACTCGAACTTGTTGGTTTGTTATACGAAAAATGAGGAACCCAGAAAAGGTTGTATTAATTTTAACAAAATCAAGTACCTTGCGTGCGGAAAAGAAGTCCAAGTATCCGCGAAAGCTTATTTCAACAACGCCAAGTGTTTGAGAATGTTGGGGGAATATGATCTGGCCAAAAGCCGCCTGCAAAAGGCCTATGACTTGGAACCGCGCAATTCCGATATTTTACAAGAGTTTAAAGTAATAGACAGGGAACACAAAAAATACAAGGACAAGCAGAAATTGATGGCCAACGCATTTGTGAACACTGAAAAGTAAAACAGGTAAATTATTTTTGCTGAAGTAAATTCAGCAATTTACATTTTCAAAATTGTTACATGTTGTTGCCAAATATTTATAGAATATAAGCAGAATAATTTTCTTTTCTTTTTAATACTATTCTCATGATAATGATAAGATTTACAATTGTAGATGGATTAAATATGTTTTATTATTGAGGATTGAATTTGCAGTTGAACTAGCTGACGCCGTCTACTTCAGATCAATTCTCAATAATAAAACATTGTATTAAACGTTTGGTGGGCAACCTGAAAAATGGCTGTTATGATGGAAGTTGTGTTGAATTATTACAATGTATTGAATATATGTTAGTTCCTTTGAATCTCAGGACAAATACATCCTAGTAAAATAAATGTATTTTAAGTTTGCAAAACAAGGTTTTATTTCAGTAATTTTTGTAAGTAAATAGAGCATCTCAACTACAATATATTGATAGTAAATCTAACAGTTTCGGTCCTATTAGTATTTTGAATAGTCATTTCCCATGTTTGCTACAGTCTTTTTACGGCAAGAACAGAAAAAACTCACATTTTGTTACAATATTCAACATTCTAAATATGTTTATCAAACTACCCGATTTTTCTGTTGCAATCTTAAAGCGTTGAAAGCGTCTTCAACGAGATCAGGTTGTAGATTTGTTACCGCTTTTGAACTTTGTTACCTACGAAAACTTATTTGTTTCAACTGTTTGTTTAAATATGTATATTAAATGTGGTAACAGAGATATTAATTCAAATTACTTGAAACAAGTTGGAATACAAAACACAATCACAAATCGGAAAAGTTTGTAGCAAACAAAAATCAAGTCGTGTTGCTTTTACACGGACACCCTATTTATTTTATTTTAATCCAATCAACTTCAATAGTTTGAACGTGTACGAAAATTGTGGCCCATCGTAATATCTATATTTGGATTTTTTTAAAGCGTCTTTTTCTCGTTTAATCTTACTCTTTAAAATGAACTCACCGCATGCATCTTGTGCTAATTGATTAACTCAAGTCTTATTTTAAGAAAATATATTTTTTGCTCGCCATCACCCACATATTCATTCATTGATTCCAGACCTCGATAATTCTTTCACAGAAGTTTTCCCTTAACGGCAGGAAATTGAATGAAAAAATTCCTGTAAACCTTCGGTGGCAATTTAATTAGATTAGTAATCGACTAGTTCGTGGGAGGAGAAGCCTTTAAAAGTTATTTCCGTTAATCGTTTTGATCATATCAATTGGTTTGTAGATTTGTCCATAAAACGTAAAAATGCTCAATATTTCTGTCAAACTGCAGCAGGATTACAATTTTTGCTGCTATGAAAACTCAAGTCCAATAATGATTTTATCAATGTAATTTTAAGCCTCTGCTTATTTTTTAAGCGAGAGCAAACACTCTTGCTTAGTGCAGAACGGAAATGGAAACGTCAGTTTTGAAAGCACGAGGCAAATAATCAGCATTTTTACGTGAAAGTGCTTTTTTTTGCCTAATAATATTTTTAACTTATGATCGAAAACAAGCAGAAACATTAAAATCTCACAGAAGAGAGCTTAAGTAGCAACTGTTAGCAATGTTTAAAACTGAAAATGCTCACGATTTTGTTCAAATTACAGTACAATTTAAAATTTTGATGCTGTGAAGACGCAAAACAAATTCGTAAACGCTTTCACAAAATTGTACGCTCTCGCCTAAAAAATATAACTTCTGATCGAAAACGCGTAGTGGAATGTAATTCTCCAAACGTATAGAAAACACCTTTCTTTGAAACTGCTGAAAACTGCAAAAATTTTTGACGGCTGCGTAAAAGTTTGGCTTAAAAATGAACGTTTCCACATAACTGCATTCTCTGCTTTAAAAAATCTTAGCTTTCAAACTAAGTGAATTAAAAAGCAAGCTAAAACTTTTTCATGCAAAAGAGACACTTGAGTCTAAAAATGCAAATATGGTTATAATTGCCGCCTTTATCCATGGATATTATGAAATCGATATGATACTAGATGATCTTATGTTCTGGTTGGTCTCAACGGCCGATATATTAAACTAAAACTTCAATTGCCCTGAAAAGTCGTTCTACTTTTGAATATTTTAATTACTTATTTTCATATATCTATGTTGTTCATCCCGACAGTGCTGTGACTATTAGTTAAATTTGCTTATTTTTTAAACTAAGGTTCGTTAATTAAAAGTCGCAACACCTACCTGTTTTGGCAAAGAAGTATCAACAAGAGGTGAGCTTAAGGTTTGAAAATAGTGCCTTAAGATATGAAAAGTAAATTAGTTAGGATAGATATAAAAGATAGATGACTTGAGAAATGCTCTTGTTTAGTCGTGGGCGAGAAACGCTCGACGTTGTATTCTTTATCGATTGATTTTGAATGTCTGATCACATTTTCTGTTTTTTTTTAGTTGGTGTGTATTTGTCTTTAAACGTTCTAAGATCAATTATATTAAACATGTGCAGTTCCCGATACTTTCCCTTAGGATATTATCTGAAGTAGGCATTGAAATTGTAGTTCAAGTAACGAAAAATTAAATTCTTACCAAACTGTTTTCCACCGGCATCCTCAGGAGGGCCTGTCTGGTTGCCTTCAAGGTAGCCTCCCGAAGTTATAAAAAAGCCATGGGCTTCGTCTTTCCTCCATGTCCAGCAGCAGTCGTTTTCAAATTTGCAATCATATTTCGAGACGACCGGTTTATGTCGGGCATAACTTTCCTTCTTTAGCTCCTTTAGTTTGTCAATTTTTTCATACGTAGTCTGGAAAGTAACAAGAGCACATTAATTGACAGAAATCGTGATTGGGATGCGGATAATGGAATTTATGAATGATGAGAATATGAGCAAAATAAATACCTAATTTAATGCCTGCAAAAATTATTAATAGATCAAAACGGTAAAAAAATACTCACTAGATCCGCTTTGGATTTCTTGAACCCAGCAGTAATATTTATATCTGGTTTTGCAAATATTTCCTGTGCCACCACTGTGTTGTTCCTCTGCGCCACATCTTCCTCTCTTAGTATACGATGAACTTCCAATATTTTTGAACGTATAGTCTTAGTCCGCTTAAGTCTGCAATTGCATTTTTTAATTCATTAATTAACATGCGCTTCCAAATTTTCTTTAGTTTTGATATTTTAAATTAGATTTATGATTGATAAGCAAAATGTTTACAGCATTTTTGTGTAGTTGTTAGTAGCAACTGTCATTATTTCAGCCAATAGTATTCGAACTTTGGCCGATGAATCATGCTCATATGTGCCTAAAGTCAGTTTATGGCAGTTGTCTCGTAACTGGCATAAGTTGTTGTTAAAAATGCGGATTTTAGTCGAAAAACGATCGAAATTGCATAAAAATTGTTGAAAAACGAAAAAAATCGTGGAATTGGTGGAAGTCAGTGAAGGTTTGTGTGGTCGGTCGATGACAAATTTAAGTGCAGAGAAACTCTCAACAGGTTTATATGGATTACATATAGCGACTGGAAGTGCTTCCATATATTTCCACTCAGTAAGTAAAATAATACAATAGACAATTATCAACCGTATGTATCTGCAATATGCAGTTGCGATCGATGATGGGAAACAAAGGGAAACTTCTTTCAAAGGTCCGCCAAAGCAAAAAGAAATTAATTTTTCGTTCCAGTTATTCATGTTCAATACCTGCAAATATTCATTACTTAATGGGATTGAAGCTTTTTTTCATAATTCGCACTATTTGAAACCAGCCGAAGTACTTTTCTGCATATTTTTCGAAACCACGAAACGTTGAAAAGCTTATTAAGAGGGCATTTATTTACAAAAAAAATAATTTTACGCACTACAAGTTGTACCTACTTGCAAATGTTATTGGGCATATATTTTCTTGTGTCTTTCTCTAGCCCACTCTGCCTATAAAATCTTAATTAATTGTAGAAATATCGGTTTTCAGGTAAATCGCATTAACAATTTTTGTAGGAAACCAATGGTATGGAATTGTTTATATTCGCCCCATAAACTCGTCGAGTTTGTTTATTTTCTAACGATTTCAGATAAAGGAGACCTAGTTGACCCGGTTTTGCCCATGATTAAAAGTAATTGATATTTTGTAAGATTTCTTTGTCAAAACTTGTAGTGGGTTTCCTGAAATGTTTGACTGTTTCCTCAGTATACTGACAGACGGAAGGAGGTGGTGAGACTAAACAATTATATGTATTTCACTTTAAACTCACGGTTACTCCTATGCAGGGTGTAAAAAGTACAGATTGTTTATCTGTAAATTAAATTACTTTTAGGTTTTTGAGATATTTAGTTTGTGTCTTGCTTATTGCAATCAACTTTCCAAAGAAATGGGTGAATCCGTTTAATTAGAATAATCCTGATTTTATTAATATCATCAATTTTTCGAGTCTGGCGTCATTTCCACTTTTGTTTTATCCCCTTAACTAGTATTTCTGGATATTGTTCAGTTTTTGGTTCCGAGAAATGGTTTGAATATGTTTATGTCGCAAGTGTTGTAATTACTGCCCGGATCGTGTGACGAAGTGACTATAACACCTCCCAATTCTCACGGTATAGTGCGCGCCAAGAGATGCAAGGCTGGGGGAAAGCCCAGCCAAAAGCCACTAACCATGAGATAACAAGCGCATATCATTGTATCAGCCTTACCCACACATGCAGGGCTTCTGTGTGGGTGGACCTAACCCTTCCCTAGCTGCTCCTGGGAATGATGGGAAGGAAAACACCCCCAGAAAATACCGGCGGGACTTCCTCAGAAGAACCGGGCTCCGCATCTGGCAAAGTACCGAAGGGTGGTAAAAAACTCTCGGGGGCCACCGGGCGGAAAAACCACCAAAACTGTGCTAGGTAGACCCTCAGGGGAACAAAGCAACCCAAAAAAGCTGCCACGACAGGGACTCAAAAGCGACACCAGTCGGATGGCAGCACACCCCAACTTCCTTTAGGGAGGAAGCACACAAGTTGTGTAAGGTTGAGGTTTCCGGGATTAAGATGGCCATAGCGGCGGTCGGACATCCAGAGAACTTTTCTCCTCAGCTGGGAACTCATAAAGAGGCACCTGCTTGGGAAAATATGACTGACTACCAGACCAGGTCATGCGTCGTACCCCCCTCAAGATTCTTCTGGAATTCATTGAATACACAGGGATAATGAGGGAGTCAGGGGCGGATCCAGCTTTAAATTCAGGGGGGGGGGTTATGTAGAAAAATACAGTCTTCTGTTATCTATGAAATTACTTAACCATCGATAAGGAAATGTTGCAGTTTTCTCAAAAAATGCTTGAATTCAAGAAGTTTTATATTTGCGTGGTTTTAAATTTGGATTTGATAAATTCCCGTTAGTAATACTTTCATACCCTGACTCGGTTATCAAAAATATGCTGCAACGTTGAAGAATTTTGCGAAAAAATATATAGTTTTTCGAAGACTGTCCTAAATCAGCAAGTTTTCTAGCTAGAAATAAAATCGATTTAACTTCAAAACACAGATGATGGAAATATCTGAAGCTGGAACTTTTGTTGTTTACTGAAACGGGATAAGGCAGCCCGGGGTGATTGCAATGCGCCTTTGATCAAGTAATGAAACAATGTAATTTTTACTACAAATCACACGGTGGAAAATTTTGGATCGATAATTTCGCCTATGAAAAAATCATGTCTTATTAACCACTTTCTGTCTTACGAGCTGACTTGGACCATAAGCTGGAAGCTTGAAAATAATTCGGTCTAATTTCTCTTAGTCGATTTCTTCATACGATTTTAACTTAGCATTTTGGGGTACTGCCAGTGCTCCTTATTAATCGAACGTCCGGTACATGACATTTAGGAACATCCTGTTTATTTAAACTAGTTTCGCATTTTGAAATTTATTTACTATTGTCTCCAAATTTATTATTTAGATAAATATTGATGACTGATATCAGATATTATGATGCAATAAGGCAATAACATTATTATAAATCCAAAGGGATTATTTTCGGTCAAAGGAGGATATGAAAAATGTTAATACTTCTCGCACATGACTTTTAAGACTTCTTCTGTATTTAATTACAAATTAGAGTAGTTTGTAAATTAAATATAGTTTCATTAATCATTCAAATTAAATGTTGGATTGAAGTACGTTTTATACAGGGTGTTCTGTAAGCACATGATCAAAAGGGTACTGCGATATTCTTTGGATCAAAAGAAGACGATCTGACCTAACTTTTATTAACAAAAAATGTCTGGCTCCTCTGATATTGATGGTCAAAGTTCTTCAAAAAAATCATCTTTTTTGAAATATCAGGAGAATGGTACGATATATTTTGGTGAAACTCGCTGTGAATTTGTTCTTATGTAAGACTCATATTTTGATGAAACAATCGAGTTTAGCCGTTTCGGACAAATGCTGAATTCTTGAGTGTCGTGGTACAAAAACTACCAGAACTTTTTATTTGGTGGATGGAATCAACTCATTTTTTCTGTTGATGCACTAATCATTTATTCACAATTTTGTGCTCTGTAAAATCTTGTAGCAGTCATAGTTTTTGCGCAAAACAAATATGTCTGTTTCCCTGCCACTTAACAATGTTAGACATTAACTGCAAATATGCGCCTCGTAAACGCGTTCGCTTTCACGCAAGTTGCCTTCGCAAAACCCTAATACTTTGACCATGTCGGTCACTTCTTTATTAGAAAAGGTCATTCGAAACGAATTTGTGCGATTGATTGACAAATTAATTTATGCCTCGTATCACGATATTTGCAGTTAATGTCTAACATTGTTAAGTGGCAAGAAAACAATGTTTTTCGCAAAAACCATGAATGCTGCAAGATTTACGAAGAGCACAAAACTGTGAATACATGATTAAAGCATCAACCAATAAATAAAAAATAAAAATAAATAAAAAGTTCTGGTAGTTTTTGTACCACGACACTCAAGAATTCACCAGTAGTCCAAAACGGCTGAACTCGATTGTTTCATCAAAATATGAGTGGTACATAGGAACAAATTCACAGCGAGTTTCACCAAAATACATCGCACCTTTCTCCCGATATAAAAAAAACTTTTGAAGATGTTTAACTATCAATAGCAGTGAGGCCAGACATTTTTTTGTTAATAAAAGTTAGGTCAGATCGTCTTCTTTTGATGCAAAGAATATCGCGGAATCCTTTTGATTATGTGCTTACGGGACACCCTGTATAACATCATGCAAATCGTTTTTGGAAGATGCAAGAAAATATAGTGTCTATTTAACGGAAGTTTTGGTCGGAATGTATTTGAAAGTATTTGTATTAAAACCTGCTGAGGGTATTCGTCCACTTAACCACCATCCTGTATTACTTAGTTCAAGTTTTAGTAACTAATACTAATTAGTCTGTCTTGTCTTAAGTGTATTGACCAAGACCGGCCACATTAAATTAAATTTAATTCAATGTTAATACTTAAGTCAACTGAAATCAGAAGAAGTAAGAAAAAACCAGACAATAGATTAAATTAAGTCTGCGACTTACCTTGTGTGATATTGAATATTACCATCATCAATGTGATTTACGAATTTAATATTGCTAAGTTCTGGACGTTTCCTTGTTCCTAAATTTACCGATTTGGCTCCATCCGGCTGGTCCCCAGCGATCTGGCACGCAGACACACGGAGCAAATAGATTAACAGGATAGTGAAAATGTTCTTGAGAGCGGTCATTGTAACTGTTTTGTACTTTTTCTTTTGGCACTATTTACAGATCCTTAATTCGGTGGCACATCATGTTGGTTTTAGTCCCTGCGGTATGTTTCCAAAGACATCTGGAATTAATAGAGCACAGTGCTGGTCGTCATGTTTTCGTTAACTAGTGATCTGATACGAGATAGGAAAATCAAAATTTCTTCTGTTATATTCAGATCAATGAAATTTGTGAAATGGTTAATCCATCCCTTATGTTCATTGTTTTACGCAAAAGCCGTACGCAAAGAGATAGGGACCAATGTCATTAAAACCCGGGAATATTTCGCTTTCGGGTTGAAAAGGAGAACGGTTTATTTCCGGAAAGCGAAAGTGCTAATCTTGCTTTTGTCGTAAATTATATATCCGGAACGGGCAGTGTTTTATAAGAAGCAAAAATTACAACTGAAAATTACACATAGATGTGGTGTTACATGCCCCTTTGGGGTGCATATTTTCGATACACTTGGTTTGAAGGGACTTACACATTTGAAAGTTTATGTGCATATGCAGGGCTTTATTGTACACTTTTTCTCACGCGGAAACGAATAGGTATTTCAAATTCCACTATTGGTAAAAAATTTAGAATCATATATACAGGGTGATCCTCAACTAATGTAGAAAAATTTACAGACATATTGTTTACGCCAAAATATTGTGTTTCAGACAAATTTGTCTTATCCGTAAGTTAATAGATTCCGAGATACAGTGTTCAAGTGTAAATAAAAATTTCGTTTTCTCTGAATACATTTTTAACCAGTTTTTTTGCCGACCTAAAAAACCCCCAAGCACAAATTTTTGTGGTAGATACTAGTAAAACTGGTTGAAAATCTATTCAGAAAAAACGAAATTTTTATTTACACTTTGACACTGTATCTCGGAATCTATTAACTTTCGGATAAGGCAAATTTGCCTGAAACGCAATATTTTGGCCTAGACAATATGACAGTGAATTTTTGGACATTAGTTGAGGACCACCCTGTATATGCGAAAAAATGTGAAATGGTAAGACACAATTCAAAAAAAGTAATTAGTGCGATATAGTAGATGTCGGATAATTTATTCTATTACTAAAAGAACTCTGTGATAGTCAAATACAATTTTAATTCCCATGTAAGTTTGTAAAGGAGGGTATCAGAAAACTTACGTTTTGTTTCTCACGAGAGATAAATTTCAGGTGAAACTTATGTAATTTTTATTTTACATTGAACTTAAATTTGTATTCAATAGCGACCGAGCCTAATGTCATGAGTTATGCATCGTGAATAACTACTGTATGTTGTTTCAATTTTTCTATACTATGCCTAACTCAAAATTAACTGTATTTTAATTTCTTCTATAGAATTTATTAATGTAATCATATCTGGGGTATTTAAAAAAAATAACATAAGTACTGTTTGTATTTTTTCTTGGTACACCCTATATGGTTGACTGTGTAGTTGACTACACAGGGTGGCACCGAAAATTTAGCTTAACATTTTAATGCGACAGGATGGGAAATTCTGAAGCTTGTTGAAAGAAACCACCGAATATAAGGTCACATTAAGAAGATACTGCTCATATGTGAACGACGTATCAATTCGAGTATTTTTTTTATATTTAAGTCAAATTATTCATATTTTGACCGTTTTTTGATACAGACGTTTGAAAATATGGCAATGGGGTTTTCTTTAGTTTTGTATGTCCGGTAGAGCTCCACAATTATTGTATCTGCAATATGCAGCCAAAATATGACCTTACTATTTTTACCGGCGCCTTTTTTGGCATTTTGCCTGCTTATATGAGAGTTTGAACATTTTTATGTAAAAAAACTACACTTAATTAATTTCGACATACATAAATGTATTTACGCTTAAAATTGCGCGACGATCCACCAATGACATTCGAATTTTTCGTTGGCCTTGTTTTGGTTTTCAACGCAGACACAGAATACCAATATTAAGATTAAGTGATTTTTCAAGATAATCTTTGAGTTACTTATGAGATACTCTTTATATGATCAAGTATCAAAACCTTTCGTGTTTGGGCAATTATTTAGTTTTATTTTATTTCAATTTTTAATGTGCCCTTGCCCTTGCCTCTGCATTTAATGGCAATAAGAAGATAAAATTTTCAATTACATATTGATCAGCTTCTACATACAGGGTGTTTCCAAATTAATACATCTAGAGAGAGATTTACTCTTAGAGGCTTGGGACGTTTAAGGAATACAGAAAAATAGTAATATTAAAAACATTTTTCACTTGAAACTTTGATATTTTTCCCTATAAGCGCCTAATCAGAAATTAAGCGAACGACATATTTTTATTCACACCTACAATGGATGTTTTTCATTAACATTACTTAAATTCCTGCTGCTAATGGAACTAGAAAATCATATCATCACTCTTATTATTTAAGAAGAATTGGATGGTCTTAATCGTTCTCTATCAGTATTGAAAACTTTTTAGGGCTTCTTTTCCTTCTTGAGTGCATCAACAGCAAAATCAATTTGCGCGTAATAAATAACACATTGGTGCGAACAGCAATCCTATATAGCTTTTAACCTATTTAAAGTATGCGCAAGGAAGGTATATTTGATATTATTATATAGTTCTTGTTTGTGAGATAACAATTTGAAAATTATAACTATTTGTAATGTATAACTACATATACTAATAGTCTGCCAATTGGCCATTGAACCATTGAAATATACTGTTTGGCAATCTTGAAGAGCTGACAAAAAATGTTTTTTTTTAATATTTTGTCCGTCCTGTTCAAGAAATACGCTTACTTGAATCCCAGTACGAAAAAACCCCTTTAAAGAAATTACACCAATTTTGTCCCTACTGTGTGGAAATGTTATTACTAATCATAACGCCTAGGGAGATATTTCGATTGTTTCGTCTTATTGAATTTAAATTTTGAAATGAATAAAAAGATATAAAATAGACTATTCAGTTTTTTCTCTTAACACATGACTTTGCAACATGTACCTAAGTATTTAAAAAAAATGTCGAATAAGCCATTTAGTGAAATGTATTTATTATTCAATGATGAATAGAAGATCGTCCGCCATATGGCCCTTTGGGACTTCAAAGAATCCGGCTTTTGTCATATTTATTCGGACAATTTCTAAAACAAATTGTTTGTTGATCATTGATAAATAGTATCGCGTAAATTAGGATTTTTTTTATGTTGGCTCTTATAAGCTGGTTCGGGTATCTGGATATGCACTGACCTACAATAACGACTTCTTATTCTTTGATATTAGCCATTGAGGTCAGCAATTTGGTCGCAATTAGAAGTAGACAATTTAATGAAAGAGGAAATTTTGTTCAATACATTTTCTGAAAATTGAGTATTGTAAACACAGTTGTAATGAATACAGTAATTGAATACCCAGTTGTAATCAATAAAACAGCTATCTTTATAATGCGCTTTAGTTCAAACAGTGCGTCATCTAACACCCTGTTGGTTATCTATTAAATAATTATTAAATTTTTAAAATATCAGCAAACGACAGTTAGACCTGGAAAACACTGTGTAGCATTGCCGTTTTCCATGTGATGAGAATTACATCTGCGCTATTTAAAAAAAGACCAATTTCTTGAACTGACTCCAACTACGCAAGTTATTTACATGGAAAACTGATTAATAAATTTTAATGTCTTTGGGGAGATATCGTGATCATATTAAGAGCATCAAATGGCAAGTCAACAAATATGATGAAGAGTAAACTGAAAATATTTGCGCTTTGCTGTGGGTGGATTTTAATTCACTAAATATCAAGCATAAGAAAAGGAGAACAGATTTTATTGCGTATTTGCTAGTAGCAAAGTATAAAACTTGTACAAATAAGTGATTAAATATTAGCGCCTTTCCTTTAAAGGGGTTACTGACGCAGAGGAGTAAAATAGCTTAACATTACAAATAAACATTTTGAAGCTTGATTAAACTTAAGCAATTTTTGTATTTGAGAAAAATTCGCGTCTTTATTTTTAATAATTATAATTAAAAAATTAAATAATTATATTAATAGTTCAATAATTGAATTTCTTCTCACGTGATGCGACATGAGAGGGAATTTATAGTTTCATCAGTAAAATGTTATCTTTTATTTGCCATTTAGTTTCACTAGTTACTTTTGTTGATTTACGCATAAAGCAACCGGTATTTACGTTAGGTTGTTGAGTTGTCCAAGTTCTGATTTTGGTTTTTTGTTTGACTATTTCTTCTACATTGCTTAAAAACCCCCAGATAATTGACGCCAGTTTTAGATCACTCTATATGTAGGAATACATAAAATATTCACAATCAAATCTGATCGCAAAAATGTGAAATACCTATTCATTCAACAGCATTATATCGGATGTTTCAAGATAATATGTAACAGGCTCAAATTGACTAAAAGCCAATTAATACAGCCACGAAATATAAACATTTATTTATAGGCGTATGTATTTGGTTTAAATTTTGCCAAAGGTAAAATTCGCTCGCTCGTATTAATCTATCAAACAATTTTTAGAGATGAAAGTGAGATGCTCCTCATTAAGTAGAACAATTGCTTTAGATTAAACAAGTGCCCCCTTGGCTCTCTTTCTATTCTAATATTTTGCTATGTTCAATTCTCATAATTAAGCATTGAACTACTTTAGAATAATGCTTGCTAAAAATATTGAAGTTGCGTCTTCAAGAGCTAATATCTCGCAAGGCACTTTTATTCTATAGATATTAACTCACTAAGAAGGTTTACCGGCTTGTACATAGTTAGTAACAATACTAAACTTATTGAACAAAGACCGATTTTTAGAACTAAATCATCATTAGTTTTCGATATATTCATGCTAATCTGAAACGCAAAACATTGCAGGTGGTTAAAAATACGAATAAAAACTTTCACCTATCGTGAGGTGTTGCGTCATTACTATGAACACTTTAGGTAGTTGTTCTAACAAAGATCTTTATTCTAAGGAATTCCCAAAGCGTTTTCGTGAAAAATGTGTTATTCCAAAACAGAAAACAAAATGTATATTTTTTAATTGTCTCAAAATCAAAATACGGCCAAATATTTTTGGTAAATATTAAAAAGGAATGAATGCTAAGTCATTCTCACAGGTTTCTCTTAAATTTAGTGTCGGCATATTAAGTCGTCTAGGTTTATTTTCGTATCGGTCGAGTTATTAAATAAACGTTTTACTTCGGTTGACTAAAACTGAGAAAAAACGAACTCGCGTCAATGAATGAGATTGAAATTTTGCGATACTTAGTAGATTATCGTTTAAATGTAGTAAACTTATTTTTTGATAGTATTTTTAATGATCAAAGCTCTTTTCTCGACAAATGTAAGAAATAACAGAAAAACTGTTAAACTATTATTGAATCACCTATTAGTTAAGATCGTCAACATTTTTTTTTTCATTGATACCCCAAAGATTTGGTTCACATTTGGCCTTTATATCACGCCTATGATACCAGCCCTTGTCATCTGACGCAAAAGGGCGAGATGATCATGAAATTATTGACTATAAAGACTTGTTTTGCATTATCAATGTGCCTAAGATGGATACTTTCAGACGTGGGTACCTTTTTAGACAGAACAGTTTGAGTCCATACGTATCCGCAACAACATTTTCGTAAAATCTTCTAGATGTTATCTTCTTTCAGCTGTAGCGCACTGTAATACTGCTGTTAATAAACACAAACACAATCCCGATTATCCAGGACGCACGAGCCGCGAACTGGCTTCTCGTTTCTGGATTGGAAATAATTATTGCAATCAGTGATCTCGCTGTTTGGGTAAAAATATCTTTCGGTACAGCCCATACTCCGTTGTGCGCGATCGGCCTGAATTTTGCACACTTTTGAGAGGCGTTTGAGGTGTGAGCAAGACGGAAAATTGCTATCGATTTTTGGAATCGCCGGTTCTGGATCCAGATTTGATGCTGGAAGACGGATCATTGCGGTGGCGACGCTAGACGGGATGCTGAGACAACGGAGATGCTCCTATACAGGAAACGGCGATTACCTGCTTATTAAAGGAATGCGCTGAGACTTTACAAGGGAATTTCGACAAGTTTTTCCGTTACTTATACACGGTGTTCCTCTGCAAACGTTGTCATTCAATATACATATCGTACAGTGTAATTCCAGAAGTAATGTACAAATTTCTCTAAAACTCAGAAGCTCGGACCCATGAACATTTTATTTTTAAACGCAATTTTTGTATACCAAATTTATTTACGCAGGGTAGTCCAAAAATAAAAGTTAGGACCATCAACTGATTTTTTCGAAAACCGCAAAAGTAAAAATTTTACATGTCAGAAAAAAACTTATTAATTATTCATATTTTTATTTTAAGGCATATTATTATACGAGCGTCCATTTGGAAAAAATGAAGTTGATGGTCGTAATTTATTTTTGGATCACCCTGTGTAAATAACTGTGGCATAAAAATCCGCATTTAAAAATAGAACAATTTACGGGTTCAAGCATTTTGTCTACATGAATTTATACACTTTGGATCAAGTATTTATAACAACCATGAAGCAATTCATCAATAAAAAACAATTCTCATTTTCAATTCATATTTAATTCTCATTCAAAAACACTTCTCCGAGAAAATATTTTTGGTGTTAAAACAGCTGGTTTCATCAATATGTCGAATTAAAGTTACTGACCAGTCAGCATAGAAAAACAGAATTACAGACCAATTAGTAGACTACAAATCATCTTCAATCAACTCGACATAAATTTCCACTGACAAAAAAGGTAATGGGTGCACAAAATCGAACTTGTCCAAAAATAATAACAAAATAAAGTTTCACAACAAAGTTTATTGCATTCTTTCTATTGTCGGTCTGCTTTTAATGTCTAAAAGCTACTCTACAATAATAAAAAATATAATAAATTATCATCTAAGGTCACAGTAGAATTAACCAAACGCTGTCAAATTACACAAAGAAACCTCATAAAAATTAAGTACAAAAACAACATTTAGGAAGGAATTTAGTTTTGTACTATTACACAAGAAACGTACTAACATGTCTACGTGCGTCCTTTGTTAAACACTTGTGCTAGTACTAATACTACGGCCGTGCCGAATAAGAACCAAGAGCCAGGAAGAGATGATCGTATGGCTTCTGAAGCTGAAACAGAAATTATCATTTATTGAAAGACATTTTATACAAATTGATAAACTAGCATTGCACAAACATGCCGGTGTTAGTATTATAAGGCTGTGCAAAAGAAAACAGTAATTGGTTTTTTGAATGATATAACACATATGTAAAAATTAATAATGCATGAATGTACATATCAAAATGAAGAATGTTTTACCTACAGAGTGAAATACAGTACGTAATCTGAAAATACCGAATTCCTAGTCATTAGTTCGGAAATGCTTCGCCTCGCAGAACCGTACTTGAATATACTTGAATTAGTCGATGTTCATTAATTTTTCTTTATCTAAATGTTAAATTGTTTGTAATTTCGAAAAACCGATTTGTTGGTCAATTAATTTTTTTGATAATAAAGATAAAATAAAGCCGGATTTTGCTACATTCATAATATTTATGTTTGGGCGGAGTAATACCAGAAAAATATCAGCATCAGTCTACATCGACCTTATGTATAGGGCGGAATTATCGTTACAACATTGTCCGAAATTCCAGTCGACGCCTTAAATTTCATGGAAAAAGGATCAGTGTCATAGTTATTACTCGATCTTCTGGTCTCAACATTTTCGATTTCTACTTATAAAACCGCTTAAAACAATTAGTTTATGTGCACAAAATACAGGAAGGACTTGAGAGGATTAAACCGTATTCACTGAATTTCTTCTGCATTTTTATAGAAGCCAGTTCAAATGTTTACGTTAACTTATGATTAACCTTGTCCGGTTGTTTCGGGTTGACATAAAATATATGTACATATTTTGAAGTATTTTTGTTTGTTTCAGAAACGTAAGTGCCTAAATATAACTATTTCCGAGACAGTGGGTAAGTTTGTGATATATTTATAAGATTATACATACATGGTGGCTAAACAAAAACAAACAGCAATTTCACGCCCTAAGAGGTCTAAATAAAAAACGTTCGGACACGTCAATTTTCATTTCCAGAAAGAACCGGTTTCGGAATTTAATACAACTCCTACCGGCCATCTTTTGGATATTTAAACTCAGCTGTATAAAGCATGTACGTTTATCAACATTTGCGGCAAAATATAAGAAGCTATAGTGATAATGACTGTTCGTCATATTTAATGAGTTATCTTAGACGATGCTTGATGAAAGTAAGTGAATAAGATTAGGAAATATTTGGCGAGCAGTTAAATCCAAAAGCTACCCAGACCTGAACTATAATCCTCTTCGTCAGTTAGACGATAGAATCCTGATAAAAGAAACCAACATGAATAAGTTCAGGCGATTAATACATTTTTATTTAATTGAAGCGTTTTTATCAGTAACTCACGTGATTTCTGAGGAATTTTACTATCATCTTCGACAGCCCATCCTAAGCTGCGTTTAATGGCCATTTTCCAACGTGTGTATTTCATGTCGCGAACTAAAAAAATAGTCGGCTTTACTACAAAATTTCTAGACGTGTTTTCGCAATCTTACCATTGGCACTAATGGAGGGAACGAAAAGATCATTCGGAGTGGCTTTAATTTTGGAAGCGTCCCATACTTCAACACCTTTTGCAGTTCCCGCCGCAATTGCGGCACCAAGTGCAGTTGTTTCCAACATAGTTGGTCTCACTGAAGAATTAACAAAATAACTTCCACAAATAAGAGTTTTAATTGAGTCGATAACATACCTACAGGTATTCCGCAATAATCTGCCTGCATTTGCATTAAGTAGTCGTTGATGGTCATTCCTCCATCTACCAGAAGTTGTTTCAATGGTATTCCACAATCTCGCGACATTGCCTCCAAAACGTCCCTAACCTGATAACAAACACCTTCTAGGGCTGCCTTTACTAGGTGTCCGGGTTTGGTTTCTTCCGTTAAACCACAGATAACGCTAAAAAAATCCGATAGATTAGCTCCTATAGTATCACTGAAGAGCTAGTTATAATACAATTTATGGACGACGGCGAACTTATGAACGATACGGTCGATTATTGACTTTTCGCTTGAATAGAGGAATGAATGGTCATCACATAAATTGATCCCCGATTTTCTATAAACTTTGTTTCAAAATTCGCTGTTATCGGGGATGAAGCATAGTTATATAAAATTAATAAAAAGGAGTACACTCTGTCCACACATCTCCTACTTTTATAATTGTCTTTCCTGCGAATGCGAATGAATGTGCGTTCGATCAAAAATATCTTCAAATTCATATATTATTATTACTAAAAATGACCGAATTAGTTTCACTTTTCTCGAAATATAAATTGTTGATTATTATATAATGTAACAATTTTGGGGATTATTTTATACTAATGTTTTTTTTCTTTGATTAAATTTTTAACCTTCTAGGCTGAAAAGTTTTATAGTAACTTAAGTAAATAAACGCCCTGAAAGCGTGAGTTCGCTTCGTGAAAATTTCACAACGCTTTAAATTATATAATTGATTCCGTGTGAATCTATATCTATGCCATTGCAAACTATTTTCAAAGCAATATCGTAGAAAGTGGGTCTAATTAGCACAGTTTCAAACATAGTTGTCGAAACGCTTTTTAAAAATCAAATTTACTCTAATTGCCTGCTGCCGAATTCCTAGATGTGATTGAGGCTCAAACTGTTCCCAATATTGAAAATCAGAACTTTAAAGATAATCAAGAAAGAAGCTTTATTAGAGAAAGTGTTGCTAAACAATGAATGCGAATCAAAATGGTGAATGCGCCAACACTCTCAGGATATTTCCATTATTTATTTTATTTTTACAAATAAATCAATACCTGTTTGTATAGAAACTTTAAAACATCAATTAAAATAGCATCTTTCTAATGACTTCGTTTAATACCAATTAACTTATCTGAAAAGTGCTTGCCTTTACTATTAAATAAGTTTATAGATTTCCTCCTAGAGGTCGCCACTCTTTATAACTCTCTGCCAAAGAATAGAGGAGTCGGTAGAAGAATGAGTGAAGTTCTGCCAAAAATTGTCTTCAGGGGGGTCTTAACTGATCCACTGTAGCGAGTGATGAGTATGGGAAATGATCAATGATTATTATCCGCTTGGTACAATTGGTCGCAACCCTTTTGTATCCAAATGTCTGACGCTACATCGAAGACCAGTGATTTAATGAAATTAAACGTATTTTGAGTTCTGATTTCGTCTGAATGTGTGAGTAAATTTGGTTGTTTTTGGCTCAACAAATCACTCATTTCTGATAACGGCTTAAGCCTGCTTGCATTTACGGGTTCTCATGAGCTTGGATTGGTATTTTTCGGTTTTTTTAGATAACTAACGGATGGAAGAAATCGCCTTAGCGCCACCAAAACCAAAATGCAACTAATTATGAACATCGGCTAATTTCACTCAACTAGAGTTTTTTTTCAAATCAAATATGGCTTTTTCACAAAGAATTAAGAGTGGGAGGCACTATTCGTTCTGTGTAAAACAATCGTTTTTTTGTTCCTATTTTTATTTTTTAACAGAATATTTGAGTACTTCTAGAGTATTTAGGTTTACAAAATTACCAATCTTCTTATGAGGCTGCTATATCACGAAATCGGCAACCACAAGTGAAATTACATTCAGAGGTTAAATTCACAGTTTCAAAAAATCACATTCGCAGTTATAACAGTGATTTCAAAATCACGCTTTAGCTCATCTCTAATTAAAACTAACATGATCGGGATGCTAATGTTTGAAACCATCTTAGGCATCAATAAGATCAACCATAAGATCCGATTGTTTAGTTATGTGTTATTTTATCCATTGTTCAAAAGCACAACTAAAACTTGACTTTGTGCACCTTTAGTCTGATAAATCACTTTTAGACCAATTATTTAATAGTGTAATAATTAAATTAAACTGGAAATGTTCGATTAACAATAACTAGAATCGGAGATAAAATGTAACAGAACGTAGTTTTTTCTTTGGCAAATGAAGAACTTAAGAAGACAGAAAGGTAATTTGTAAGTTTCACTACTTTAGACTAAGCTGCCTTCTACTAATGCACATTTTCATCCATTTTTTGCTATAATGAATATTTAAATTAATAAATAACATTAAATTTGCTGTTACTTTTCTACTAAAACGGTTATTGAAAACACCTGCAGCCATGTGAGTTGAGTGTTTGCTACAAATTATTGCTCTTTACAGAAATTACTATACTTATTGATTGGATAAGGTCTTTTTTTGATTTTGCCGCTGAACTATTAACTTACCTTCGGGCATCCTTTCTCCAGTATGGTGCATATAAACCTGAAAATGCTGGTACAAATACAACTTCGCCAGGTTCAGACATTCCTTGCGCCATATCGGCTGCTTCGCTCGGATCACTGATTATCTGAAGACTGTCTCTCAACCACCGTAAACATATTCCTGCAATCGTTTTTCTTTAATAAATAAATTAAAACAGTTTCTAAAAGGCAAGATTCACGTAGACGCTCTATTATTATTATAAAACAATGAATTCGCGCGAGTTGGAACAAACTTATTTAAAATTTCAAGGTTTCTTATTTTGAAAAAACTGTCGAACAGCTCTATCATTGCAATTCTCATTGCTTGCTGATTTTCGGTTTAATGGAGTGGTTTTTCTCAAACAAATTTTAGAAAACTCCAAGGATACAAATTTGGGGTGCTTGGATCTGGAGCTCAAGTCAGCTTTAGATAAAATATCTCCTTTCTATAAATTTGGAAATATGCATATACTATTCGCCAAAAATTTGCAAACATTTCAGCGCCCTAGAACCCTATCAATTCTGCCGGATAATGTTATCCTTATTAAATAAGATTCCGACTATTAAGGTACTCATAATTCTGAATCTTCCGTTTAATGCTTGCGAGAATTATGTAGACTTTTCAAGCTCTACTCGATAAATTCGAATTTCGTTCGTAAAATCTGTTATCATTATATCGGTAATTTTTAGTCTGCTGTTGAGATCATCTTCAATAAATTCATGTCGTAAAAATAGGCGCTATTTGTTCGTGAATATAGATACTTTATTTGTAAATAGAGGAAAGCATTCAATTGTGCGTTTTTTGGAACTATTTGTCATACCGTTTTCAAGTGACAAAACAAAGGCAATTCATCAAATCATTTTGCAAAAACGCTAAATATATATAAAAGAAAACAAATGGTCACCAATTTGAATTAAAAAATTTTATACAAAATTGATATTTGGTGTTTTTGTTGAGTGGAATAGTTTTTTTAGGTCACTACATAAAATAATATTTGGCTAGAGAAAAACAAAAATGTAACTATTTTTATTTTTTTCTGGACACAACCTTTGATTTTTGAATGAATTTGTTCGAACTCACTCGTTCAACACCGAACTTTTACCGCCGCCCACATTCATACGTACAAAGTTAATAACCTGCTATAGCGACGGAACCTTCTAAGGCATAAATCGTTGGTTGATCGGGGCCCAGCTTGTACCCCACTGTCGTTAAAAGACCATGATTTGAGTGTACCATCTGGATTTCATGAGAATTAGGCATTTCGGTAAAGACAAACAATTGTGCTTTTACTTACGCAAGTTCCAGTGTTGTACAAAATGAAACAGCCAGTCCCATAAGTGTTTTTTGCTTGGCCTATTTTAAAACACAACTGGCCCACTAAGGCTGCTTGCTGGTCTCCCAATATCTATAAATTATACTTGATTTGAATTCACTTTCGTTTGAGTTGGCTACAAAACATATATACCCCTGATATGGGAACACCGGCTAATTTAAAACCATCCGCAATATAGCCATAAATTTCCGAGCACGATCTTATTTCGGGCAAAATGTTCATCGGAATTCCAAACACTTTGCAAAGTTGAGGATCCCATTTTAACGTTTCAATATTCATTAGCATAGTTCGGGACGCGTTTGTACAGTCTGTGATGTGAAGTCCTCCATTTTTACCCCCCGTAAGATTCTGTTAAGTCGCAAACTATATCGACGTGTAACAAAAAATTGCATTAATTCTCACCCATATAAGCCAACTATCAATATTGCCGAAAATACATCTGCCTTCGTCCATGGCTTCTTTTACGCCTTTTACATTATCTATCATCCATTTTATTTTTAAGGCACTGAAATATGTACTGACCGGCAGGCCACAGACGTATTGCAAAAAGTTCTTGTCCTTTTTTCCATACTGCAAAATCTCATCCATAGTGCTAGACGTTCTCATATCCATCCACACTGAAATTCGTTAATTCATTAGTAATGACAAACACCCAGCTTTATTCAGCTGGTTTCACTAAATACCCAAGGCATTGTATAGAGGTTTTCCAGTTATTCTATCCCATAAAACGGTGGTTTCTCTTTGATTTGTTATCCCAATGGCGACAATGTCCTCAAAGTCAATATTCAGTTTCTTAAGATTGTCACATGCGATGTCTATGCTTTCTTTAACGGCTTGAAGCAACAGCATAGGATCTTGCTCGAACCATCCCTCTTGTGGACATATATGTGACACCTCATTCTGATGGTACGTTAAAACTTCAGCTGTTTTCGATGCAAATATCTGAAAAAGAAAATACGTGAAATGTATTTGTATAATATGTGTAAGTACGCTGTAGGTATATCTAATTGAAGGGCTTATTGGAAAAACATGACAAGCCCCAAATCATTTTATTGAAAAAATGAGCTACCAGGTTTCAAAAGACCTAGTTTTTGAATGAAGAGCAAATTAACTAGATCATGTATTAACATGTGGCTTGTGCGCTATTGCGGGCTACTAATATTTAGTTAACTATTCATTTATCAACATAGTGTGCCTTGACATGTTTTTTCGATAAGCCTTTCAATTAATTGGCCTTCTAGCTTGCGGATCAAAGCGCGAATTATTTCAGGAATTAGACTATATTTCCGATTTTAATTAATTATTTCAAACTAATACAAGGCAAATGATGATTAAGCCAGTATCTCAAAAGTTGTCAGGCGCGTCCTGTATTTTATTTTACGGTAAATTATGATATTACTATACGCATCAACTTTAGGAATAATGAAAAGCGCTGTTTTTCACAGCAATTCAATCCGCTTGCGAAGCCCCACAACAGTCCAAGTTCGAAAGAAACACTCAAAGTTTCTGGGTGTTTTTCGTTGGTCGGGAAGCTTTACAGAAATAGTATTTGTTACATTCATATGCTGCTTTTGTACAATTCTCTATATTTGCGTACAAAGTAACGCAAAACGCACGCCGAAAACGTTTCTGTCCGCTTCTGAATCAGACGTCCGATTTTTCACATCGAAACACTTGCTTAATAAGCTTTCGCATAATAAGGTACCGCGGTAATTATTTTTTTTAATAAAAATTCCCTTTTTTATTATTACCATGATAACGTTTGATCTCACCGCATTTATCTGTCCTGGATAGTGTTGAATAATTGAATTGAATGGAGTTTTGCGAGATAATTAACGTATTGAAATTTGTGCAGTCTAAAAAAAGTCAACATTGCATGAACACGAGTAAAAGGCTGATCCGCAAGCTCAAGGCAAAATCAAGTTTAAAAACCAAAATAAAAAATAATTCCGGTGCTGTTTACAGCGAAACACAAAATCATTCACAGTCATGATCTGCCCGATCTTTAATAAATTTAATTGTAAATGAGTGTGTTCTGTTGTTAGCACACCTTGGGTTGATTTCGAAGTAAAGATATTAATTCGTGGCATTTTTCTATTGTAAATTAAACCTTTTGGTTTTGCTGTCTTCAACGGTAAAACGGGCCTAGCATTCAAACCAAAGCTCCTAAAGGTTTAGCGGATAGGAAGAGGCTGAAAGCGGTCCTGGCCTAGTTATTGAGATTTGGCTCTGATTGTCCAAATTTAACATTCTAAACATATTTTTGCCGGTGGCCAGGATCCATCGACTTGTTTTTTTGCCGTTCAGCGCCCTTCAGGCTGCAACATTTATGCTATTTTTGTAGATCTTATATAGAGGTTTTTGCTAAATTAGATCGATCTACCATAAAGATCAGGTTTTAGAATTTTATCGAAAATACTTACATCTAAGTACATATCTCGATTCTGACTGATTTTTAATTGTTGAATTTGTTGTTAGTTTAATTTTAAAAATAAAATTAGTTTGTTTTTGTTTATTAAAACCGGCAAAAACGTTCGGTTTCTCATAAATAATTTTGTAATGTAATATACGATATAATTTTAGAAGTTATAATCTGGGTTTTTACAGTAGATACTTATATGTATTTGCCTATTTAAATGTACCTTTAAATTAATTATTTTTCATATTTTGAGATTTGAGAACTTACCCTTTACTACCAAGTGATAAATTTTATATCTTTTGCATGTAATTGCGTTTTTGGTTCATGCAGAACTGTTAATGAGGAATACGTTTTTGTTTATAAAGTAATAAATGAAAGGTTTTCTACAGTTCTACACGGATATATCTTAATATCTTCACATAACTATACATTCAGTTGTACCTTTTACAGTTGTATAAAGAATAGCAAATATGATTTGGATATATAAGTAAAGGCTATTGCCTTAGAAATAACATTCTCTCTTCTTTTTAAGTCTATTATCATCAAGAACCCATACTTATACCTACATACATAAGGTACTATTGAATCCCAACAAATGATCTTGAGTGCTTTTTAAAAATGGCTTTCGTCTTAAAAAAAATTAACAGTAGTATAGGTCAATCACTTTATAGTCTTATATGTAACCAAATAAGAATATGAGTCAGTTAACTAGTAAACTTTAGCTGATAAAAGTATCCAAATGTTGATGGAATTTTAAGTGTACCTATACAAAAAAATAAGTATTCTACATATTTACGTTTTATCATTTTTACTTGTAGGTACTTATGCATATGAATATTATAAAATAATGCAAATATTGCTATCTTCAATGTTTAATTGTTTCTCCTTGGATGTTAAAAATTGAAAAACACTATTTGAAAATGGTTCTACTAGTTTTGGTCGAATTTGCAAGCAGCATATAAACACACCTAAATATCTATACACCTAGTACTTATTGAACTTCATTCTCATTTTCATTTCACTGCTTCAAAAGTTTCCTAATTCCTGTAAGACTTGCAGTTCATACAGATATCCTAGATTTCTTGCTACGAGCCTTACGAGATTTATTTTCTAAACATTACATACCGCCTATATACACCTTACATACTGCCTATATTTAATGCAATGATTACGTCAACTCTTATTATAATTTGCACTTCGATTCGAGCTCATAAAGATTCTTTATTTTTTGAATAGTTTGAATGCATTTGGTGTAAAATAAAAATAATTAAAGACGACATGACATATCGAAATAAAGTTTTTACTGAGGCCTTCAATAACTCATAACTCCAAAAATAATACGAATTAGTCGCTTACCAAAAACCGGGTGCTGGAAGTGCCTTCATCAATAGCTCCTATGAGGGGCCCGTATTTTTCTCTTGTTGAACTCATTGACAGTCCGTAGTATGAATGGCAAAATGGAACTTAAACACTTGTATCTCACTTTGATCAGATATCGGGGTTCAAATTCCACTGTGGAGTACCATTTTTCAGGATACCAAAATAAACTAATTTTTTAAATTTTATAACCTAAAATCTTAAAATTGATAAACGTCAAACATAACCATTTCTGGAGCTCTATTCGCGAATTCAAGTCCCAGCGCCCACTGGCGGCTAAATACCAAACTACACTTTTTTAAACGAGTAACTGAGAGAGAAGTACTTGTCTCTCTGTAACAGTTTACATTTATTTTGTTTACATTTGGTCATGGTTGTTTACATACAACGACTATATTTTTTCTATATTTTATTCTGATTTATTTTCCTTATTGCGTGTACTTGTTATTACATTCCTATCTTTCCTGGGACTCACTCAAAGTGTGAAGTAAAAATTTTGAATATCGACAGCGCCATCATCAGATTTAAAATTTACACAAACTCATGATTGGTAAATATTGACGTTCTTTTAGGTCTTTGCCTCTGAATGAAATTCTCTTCTAAGACTTGAATTTTTTTCTCATATTTTTGAAACGATACAGTATCATCTAAATCAGATCTGTTTTTGATGCATGTTGAAAAGTGCGTTAAATATATTTTTTTAAATTTTCAGTTGATTTTCCCAAAGAAATAAAATAGAAAAACCATAAAAGATAAATCTTGCAACCATATTTGATTCTCAATATCAAGAACTCTATATATTCGTCAATAATGTTATACTGTAGCTTTGACTGTCTTACGCAATACTTGTACATATAATGAAATCGTTCAATAGTAGTTCGGCCTTTGCTACATTATCCGATTAGGGTGCCCCACTCTGCATATTAATACTTTCAGAAAAGGGATTAAAATACATATATGTACAACTTTTGCTATACATCCAGCAGGTAGAAGAAACTCGCGCTAACTTTGATTATAACTTCAGACTAACTAATGTCTGAATATCAAATATTTTCAACTCATCTCAAACTTATATAATTCTGATTCCAGCGCAAAACACGTAAAAGTCTCGAACATAGTATGCATATGGTATTCTTTAAGATGCATACAGAATGCTAATTATTAATTATTGACCACTCTTACAAACCACAATCTCACATGTGTGAATCGTACATTAATTAGTGTGCTAAACTAGGATGGCGTGACAGTCCAAACTAGTATTTAAAAATTTGTGTTTTTTGTCATTTTTCTGACCGAGTTATGCTAGAATCTGATTTTTGTCTACGTCTGGATGTTTCAGTAAAAATTGACTTCTTGTATAAGCTGCATAGAGATACAGAAATTTACGACGTTTATTAATGTTACAACCACAATATAGTTGTACAAATGAAAATCAAACATAAAAAAATTCGATGTTAGCGAATATTCTATAAAAAAAATCGGCAACATTATATTAGCGTGTTCAATACGATGTGGGCATATAAAGGGCGGTTAATTTGAATATTTTAAAACTGAATGTAAGACAATTCTGGTAACAATCCGCGATTGGTTTATTTTACCTTCATAAATAAAACTATTGATGCTCAGGAATAATATTTTTATATTTTCGTTTTCCATAAGTGATATTTACTGAAACACTTGATTGTTAAGGGAGAAAACATAGATTACATTTTGAGATAAGCAAAATGTTTAATTTTATATACAATTTGAAAATTTCAACATCAATAAAATGGACAACAAAATAAAATGTACAAACAAAAAATGGCAACCGTTGGTAATAAACTATACATATAATAAGTTTGCTTACTTTTATATAGGTAGGTACATTTGTATGTATGTTTACTCTGGTGTGCCGCATATAAAGTGTAATAAAATATGTTAATAGTTATCAACAAAACAAGTTTACCATTAGAAAATGTATGGACATTCTATGGGTTTTAGATACAACTTTGAAAAGGCTAATTACTATAAAAGTGGAATTTGGGAATTTATGGAATAGTTATGTATATTTTGAAATACGTGCAAAACTTATCATTTATATTAAACATTCTTGTAAGAAATTTTTGGTGCATTTGCCCTTTCAAAGATGTACGCTCGACATATCAAAACTTAATTCACAATTACTTTGTAATATTGCACAAAAACCATATTCAACTCAAACAATTATAACTGTATAAACACACATTATATAAATTCTTCATTACAATTATATTATATGATTTAATCGAAGTGACACTTTTCCTACAATAGATTAAATTTACCTTATACAAGGGAATTACAAAAATTTGCTGCAATTATCACAAGAAATCTAGTGGCGAATGAAGTAACATATTTTTGTAATTCGTGGCTAAATTGTTCGATACAAGGTGTCTATTTTTATTCCTACTGTTGTAAAAATTAAGATTATTTTTTACTATTAATTAACAAGTCATCGTCACGCACATCAAGACCATCTCCATACTACCATCAATCTTAATTTAACATACAAATAATAAAATAAAACACCCTGTATTTGTTTTGTTCTTGTGATCCTTTTCGGTTTCCAGGATTCAGCGATATAATCTAACTGTAGTGTGAATAATATACAAAGTGCCGAATTTTGTATATTTTCAGATGCTCTATTTAGTTTCCAAGAAAACGTTGAAAGAGTATCGTTATTTATTTACCGTGGATATATTTATCACTTTAAACTGTTTAACGGAAATTCTTCACTTTGTATATCGCAAATTCCAGCTTCGGGAAAATCGTTATTTATATTTCAGAACTAGATAAATATACTTTGGAGATGAATGTTTGAGAATATAATGTAACTGGTACAAAAATGTCGCCATGCACTTAAGTTATTTTCGACTTATTAGCTTTTTTGTTTCTATTTTGATTTTGGCGCGATTGCTATCTTCAAACGATTTCTTCCATTTATTATATATTTATATAAAACATTAAATCATATGAAGACATTTTGTGCACCAGTACAATCTTGTCATGATCGAAATAATAGAGAGCTAATCACACGCATTTTTGTCCCCTTTATACATCTTTAATTTAGTAAGTAGGTACTGATATTGCTTCAAATCTTTTAAATATATAAATAGCGTGACAATATATTTTTTTACAAATACGATATGCCCATATAGAGTTTAGGCCAAAACTCAACGAAACAATGATTTTAATTTTTTATTCTCCAAGTTTGCATAGACTAGATAAAGAACTTGCTTCATTCATGCTTTTTTCTCTCTATGGAACCTGAAGGTGTGAGTGCACTGGGAATAGTCGAATTTTGACTTTTACGTATCCATTTTGACTGCAATGCTTTCGAACAATAAGAAGTGGCTGTAGACCACCGTTAAAGCAATAATTAGTATGTAATGAACATTTTCTTCTGAGTTCAGAAAATTGATGTGAATAAAGGGTCAATATATTTATGATTCATAAATTATTGAAAGTTCTATCGATGGCAAACTGTTCCATATTGAATTATATATTCGTTTTACAATCGTTGACATCATGTACTTCCTTTAAGTTGTTATAAAAACATTATGGGGCAGAAAGACCGATTGGGTCGATAGCCTTTTTCTGTAGGAAATAAAGATTATTTATATATATATATAACATTATGGGGGACTATAGATAGTATCAATGCTGCTTTAATAAAATGTCTTTTAAATGGTCAAAAAACGAGTTTAAAGTGAGACATTTAATAAAGTAGGCATGTGTTGAAACGTATGCATCGTAAAAATGCGGAATTACAGTTAAAAGAGAGCTTATAACACTTTATGCTTACATTATTTTAAACAGTCAAAATTTAAATTGCACCTGATGGTCAAAATTTCGATATATACTGCCATAATTGCGTATACAACGCAATGTTGACGGATGCGTTTACCCTTATTAAGCATAGTGCATACTAATTAAATTCATGTAAATTATTTTCTATACACTGAAAAATTCTACATTATATCAGTAATAAATCGTTTCTAAAAATACTCCGGTTATATTCGCCTGATCATACATATACAGCTGCTCTATAAGAGCAAATAATATTTGACCCATCAAATATAGCCGAAGCTATTCGAGAATATTTTCTGTAAGGAAAAAAATTGATTAAGTACAAAGCCTAAGTTTCTAGATACCTCAATATAAGGCAGTACCTGCACATATGATAGATATATTTTTTAAATCACGCTTTCATTCAAGCAATTAATAATCAAAATCGTTTTTTTAGTGATGTAAGTATTTACGTTTACCACAATGGACATTTAGTTTGAGTATTTACTAATTCCTGCAGTAAAATAATGTTACTGCTGTCTTTAACTAATTTGAGCAAAATATGTTCGTTATAAAAGTGAATGTAAATTATTTTCAAAATATTAGTTAACGAATTAACGAAGGCGTATTTTAAAAAATATTTCGTTTGATACAAACTCGATAATACAAATAAATGGCAACGTTCCTCCTAGAATATGATAGGTAAAATTGCAAAAATGCTTTGTTACTTGCCCTTATATCTTAGCTGATTGGATTCGAAAAATTAATTATCTGTAGTAATAAATTAGTTTTTATAGTTAAGTAAATTTTTGGCTAATGATCTAATATTCAAGTACTTAAACATTTATTGTGGTGTGCTGAACATGTGACAACTTGCATTTAATACAAAATAACCGATAATGTAGACATCCACTTTTACCGTGTTTTCGACTGCAATTCAATGTATTCAAACTAAATTACACAAAAAGTGGATGTGGCCAAAATCTCTACACGTACAAGTGTGTAGTATGTATAAAGCTCGAAATAATACAATCTGTTGAGAAGTCGCGCACCACTCATTGAATACACGTCTAGTCTCCAGTGGATTCTTCGTTTGAGCGATGAATATGTAAAAGGCAAATCAACGGACGTTAAAGTTGAGAAAAATTTGAAACTTTTGAAATTCCGCATTGTAATGGTATCTACATACACGTGCCGGCATTAATAAAACTGTCACTGCAAGTGCTTTTTTCAGTGATCAATAGCATCTCAACCAGAAAGAACCAGATGCCTTTTACATATTCCGAAACCCGGAACAATCGAAATTCATCTACAGACTGGACTCACACCAACAATAGTTAAGACATACACGTTTATCTTACGTTTTATTTAAGTGAACTAAAACCGAAGGCAGCTCCTCCATTGCCACCACTGCGATGGAAATGGACGTTTTGCCATTTGTTGTCCCTCTTGTGCCAAACTCTGCTTTCTTCCGACTGATGGGTATGGGCCTGCCCATGTCTGAAGCAACAAAACCGCTCTTTTAGATAAAGATCTAGATATCTCAAATCTATGGATTTATTTTTCTAACTGTGTGAAAGATATTCAGATGATTTGTATTTTTAAAGCAGTTTTTGAGAAATCGTTCTATTTTTTTAAAGAAATAATAAAAATATAATTCCTACATGGCTTTTCAGAAACGCGTACGAAACTGAGAGTTTTTTAATGGAACCCTTGAATATTATTACAGATTTCGATTCTACGTTAAATTATGAGCATATTTCAGATAATACTGCCTATATCTAAGATCAACTGTTTTCCGGCTAGAAGCAACTAAAAATCGACTTTCTACTGAAACTACGTACAAAAGTTACGTCTCAAAAGTTATAAGTATATAAACAAAAACAAATTTAAATTCCAGAAATTCTTGAATTAGTTCCCCATTTTCCTGAATACATATTCTATAAATTCGTTTTTGTTTCTCTATTGCAGCTAAAATGATTCCTTGATCTCTTTCCTAATATTTCTATTCTACTGTTACTATTTCCTTAATTATATTCACCGTCGATTGATCTTCATGATTGAATTGACCCTCTAAAAACTCCCAAAAAAATTGTCTAAAATTGTCAAGTCTGAAAGTCTGAGCTACTAAACTCTTCGTTTTTTTTAAATTTTTGTTTCCTCGGAATGTTCTTTTTTACTCTTGAATGTAATTTCTTTTATATTATATTTCACTTTATGATATATTTCAGTAAAGATATTTAAATAAAGAAATCTCCTTTCTCCTTCAAATATTCTTGGATATCCTCACTTAGTTTGTCCTTTGTTGAATGAGTTTTTAATATATGCTTCATATGCAGGCTGGTCTAATTGTTAGAGACTACTATTGCTATCTTCTAAACCGTAAGATAACCGTAAACCGTAATTTGGTTTAAGTAGTAAGTAGACAAAAACTGTCTCGAAAATAAATCGAAAACTAAGTGTTGTCTAAAAAATATTTGTTTTTAAATCGCATTCATATTAAATTTAGCAAAATAGCCGTTTTACTTTCTGAGATGTCGACACTAACTCCTATTTTTTAAATACGGATCAGGGTTTTTTCCCGTTCTTTTAAATGCATATTTTTTGTGTTTTCAATTATGTTTACATTTGCCGACGTTTTGGTTGAAAGATTCCTCACCCAGGTTTTTTGTCTGAAAAATTTGAATCCGACCTTGAATTTGAGTTGAACGTTAGGTAATTCGTCTTTCTAAACCGAAATAAAATCCAATGCTTAGACTTAAAACTGAAAGACATATTTTTATAAACTGGCCGCCTCAATCGCCAGATATCACGCTCATCGATTTTTCGGTGTGGAGTTTTATTAAAGATCAGGATTTTCAAACACCTTCGGTAGATTTGGACAATCTTATTTAAAAAATTTTAGCTAGCCGCCTGTGCAAAATTGCTTACTTTTTCAGCAATTTTATAAAAGAGAGCTCAAAAATGTCTTCCTTGCAATGGAGGTCATTTTGAACATTTGTAGTTTTTGTGCGTTTGTCTTCGCAAATTGATATATTTTGGCGTTACCATCAATTAATTAAACAATATCGATTTGGCTAATCACCACGAGCTATTTTTAGCCAAAAAAGTACATTTCTTCATGTTCTTTTTTAATCTAAATAAGACAGGTACTTTTTTTCTGCTCCTCTAATTTTAATGTGGACCAAAACAGAATGTATGGTTATTTTCAGATGGCAAACCTAAAAGTTTCAAACATCCCATTTTGCAGCTCAAATTCATTCAGGGTCGGATTTGTATTGCAAAATGCAAAACGTAAGAAAATGTAAACATGTGGTACACCAAGGAAATTAGGACAAAATATGCATTAAAAGGATCGAGAAAAAACCCAGGCCTTTAATTAAAAACCCATTTAAAATTTTTTCGAGTTAAAATCAAATTATTGATAAGTGAATCAAATCGTCCCCTAAATGTTTTGGTTGAAAGTTTGAGGCTAAAAATAAGTTTTTTTCTCCCCCAAACAGATCAGTTAAGGGTAGTATTTGATTATAATTCAATTTAATCCTATGCCAACATATTCAATTTGTTTAATACAGTTTAGGCCAGAGTTGTGTTTGTGGTTACGATCGTTTGCTGTCGGCTATTGGTAATTAGGGGAAACTTTAGAAACTGTAAAATTTTAATAGTCGCCACATATTCCAGACTTTTCATAGTTTAAATAATTTACGATTTTCGAAGTCGAAATAAAAAGGTTCTTGGAATGAAAAAACATGAACAGGAGAAAAAATTTATAAGAAGTAAACTGTAAAGCGAAAGGAAATCATAATTACTATTTCTAAACACTTCTGGCTCCAACAAAAATTAAACTAAACTATTACTTAAAATTTCTAAAATATAAACAAGAACTGAGTTTTAAGAGAATTTTGAAAAATTGGACAAGAATTTTCGTTCAAGAGAATTCTTCGAATTTGTGGACTTATAATTACGAAACTTTCATTAAAATAATGGGTGATTTCCATGTTTCCGAATTAAGTTTTAATTTTTTTTGAAGAAAGGCATTTTTTATATGTGAATAGTTATATACTTACTTATCCATATACTGCGTCAGTCGAACGTATGCAATGCAGGCGGCGTCTTCTCCCAACAGGTGTACGTGTGGGTTTAATATGGTAGTGTTCACTGCTTTACAGTTCTTTCCCAATACTATAAAATGAGTGTAAATTATCGGCCCGAGGCCTAAATATTTGACGGTTGAACTTACCATTATCGAAGTAAAACTTGTGAAAGTCCATTCCTTCAACCAGGTTGCCCATCGCTTCCGGCTCGAATGCCGTCAGATGGGGGTCGCAAATTTTTCTGATCCAGAAAAATATAATTAGTCTGCATATAAATCAGTTCTATATGGTTGAAGTGGATTCATATTTTCAAAACTTTTTCATTGGGTATTTTGTCAAGTTTTTTTCTATAAAAAACGAATTTCACCCTCAAATAGAAATAAAAAACGATCGCTTAGTGTGGAACTTACGACATACTTAGCCTCAAACTATAAGAGGCAATTCAAAGTAAAGAAATTAATTTAAGAAATTTAAATGATTGAAGCTTTAGGAAAACGTTTCTAAATTATGTTGATTGCTAATTGTCATTTTGTTCCACAGTTTGAGCGCAAGTTTGCTGTAGATTCCCCACTAGGTATTCGGATTATTCCCACTAGGTTTCGTTATTATGCATCGATAATTCACGATCAATTCATTTAAGGACCGGGGCCGGAATTTTTCCATTTCCAATTCAAAAGTTTTAACTTCTCCAGCTTGTTTTCTTTGATGACGGTCCGATGAAGAAAATTTCTTGAAGCCACCAACGCGTATCCACCAGTTAAAAATTTCAAGGCAGCTTAAATCGAACATCTATTTTATCATATCTATTTTTCTCTGTCAAAGTTGAAGATTGCTTCAAGTCAATCATTAATTGAAACTGGAACGTTAATTTTATATTCGACTCGTTAAAATCATTGAAACATCATTTGAATTGTACCGAATGTATTTTAAAATCGTCAAAACCTGAAATCACTCACTATCTAAAGCATTAAGAATAACAAGTAGTTGCCTTCAATAATTTCAGGATATTTTAATTTGCTCCCATTCATTGATTGATCGTTGCCCGCGTAACAGTTTGGGTTTTGTTCACTCAGATTTATAATAATACTAAATATACATTTTACACGAGTACGATTGTATTTATATAGCGCCGAATTGTAATAAGTAATTAAATAATAGATATACGTTTATTTTTAACTTTTTTTGCTCGCAATAACAGTCGAATTCTTGGCTTCAGCATAATTTCATAGCGTTGTAAAGTATAGAATTAATGTTGGGACTTCAAAAGTTATACCATAAATCTTCTAGTTATTGAAGAGAAGTTTGTTTTCAATATTTTAGATGCCTGTACAACGTAAACAAATCGACTTAGAACTTAGGTATATTTATAAAAATGTTCTGGCTTTAAATTGGAAGAAATAACACTTCTTTTGGTTTTGTTGGCTACAAATAGGACACTGTATAAGTCAAATTTATTTTTTGATTAAGTGTTCAGAAAACTGCCGATTTTAGCTGAAAATTATTATCAAGAAGTTAAAAAACTTACGTGTAAGCCTCAAAGTCTCCAGTGTTAATTGCCTCTATTAATTGCTCGGTCATCTTAATGATTTCTTGTCGTCGAGCTGGGGAAAAGAAAACACAGTTAAAACTGATTTTTCAAAATTTCCAACATCTCTTTGAGAACAATAAACACAACATCTATAAAGGAACCACTACTACAGTGTATAGCACCAAGTACCACTGGTTTATACGTGAAGAACACTGTAAGAGGCGTAACTTCAACAATTCCATGCAGATTGAAAAAATCAATACGACAATATATCCAATTTTGATCGTTTCTATTGATTTTTCCGGGCTTATTTTCATTTCTTCGGTGTGGGTTTGAATGTGTAGAAAATCGAGAAAAAATCGTGTTATGTGTGTGGTATTGAATTTTTAAGTGCCTAATTTACATTTGAGTTTACCAAATGCAGTTCAAACTAGATAGTTGTAAATTACTCAGCCGTTAATATAGGTTTTGCAAATAAGTTGTAAGAAGCTAATACTTTTCAGCCTTTTACTTAGCAGTAGGTACAAGAGTAGTTACTGCGTCTAACTTTCCCCCATTGTCATGCGAACTTGTATTATCATTTACCTACTGTACTTTAAATATATACAGAATTATTCACTTTTTAAATTAGGACATATTCTGTTGAGTTACAAAAGCTTTTAGGCCTTCGTGTACGTTAATTTATTCCTAACGTTTTTCAAGCACGTGTTTCACTCAAATTCTTACACCCGGTCACTTATTCATCATGAGCATTACATCATCAGTCCAGAGAAAGCTTTCCTTTGCAAATGGAAGTCACTAAGTGCTTGCGAAACGCCAGGAAGGATTTCTTTTTCACGTTGGTCCAAGAGACCGAAAAACTCACCAGTTTCAAGCAAAATGACTGCAAAAGCCTAACCCTTTTGATAAGGACAGATTCACCTGCCTCAGATCCGGGCAAAAGTGTTTTGCTGTCGTTTTGTCGTGTGTTTTTTAGTGTACGTTAATTTTAAACACAGTCGACGTCATCAATTTAAATAAATGGTAATGTTTGGTCTAATTAAATAGCACAGCTGGTATTTTGTGACGCAAAAACTGATTAGCAAGAGACAATTACGAAACTGAATCTCCCTGCATAGTTCACGGGAAATACTTAACAAAATAAATGAATTTCAAAAAGTCCACAGCACACATTGAACTTAAACTATCCAAATATTCCCGACGACAGTCACTAGCTACATACGAAAGCTGAGTACAATCAACGACTTTAACTACAATGTTATACTGAAATTGGCCAGCAATTACAATGGTATTCGCAAAAAAGCGTTCTTGAATGTGAACTTCAACTCTCCAGTGAAACGTTCCTATTCTCATTGTGTTAAACGTGCACGAATCTGTACTATTTATAACATCCAACTCGGTCATTAATCTCATAGTAATACATCATTATTATTTTGAGTTTAGGTATTAAGCTCATCCGTAGTCTAATATTGATCGTTGGCCCAGAGAAAGGTCATGTAATCCAGAGGACAAAATTAATAATATATTCTCTAAGTAAATCCGAAGGCTTTAATACGACAAAAGCAATTTACTTTACAAACGAAATAATTAAGTACACGAAATTGGAAGCTGGATAACATGAAAACATGCCTTTTCCTTTATTTATTCAATGTGACGCCGTCCTATATTGAATGGTACATCTATTCCCTCCGGGAATTTATCGGAGAAGTTAATTTTGTCGAAAAGAAATATTTGTTGCGATATTTGCAGAGCATGCGATTGTTTATTGATCGCAAAGTGGCATTGACTAATATGAAACAGGTTTAGATGGGGATTCAACACCTAAACTCGACACTTAAAAGTTTCACTGAATCAGTTTGAAGTAAGTTCAGTGCACTTTACCACGATAACGAACACTACATGTTATAAGAGGATTCTATGTATGAGCTTAAATACATTATATACTACCTTCACATAGTATGTGGATCATACCTGACATCTGAGAGTTAGTCGATAGTTGCGAAAAAGGCTTGTCCGGACACACAATCCGTATTTCTATATGCAATATAAAGCGACTCGTTAGTTTAAAGGCAAAACATGCGGGTCGGGGTTTTTCATCTCTGTCAGATTGTTGCCATCAATTATTTATTTAATTATTAGCACCGAAACAGCATAATTTCTAAAAAATATCCAACCAACACTTTTGTATATTTTGTTTACTATACTTTCCAAGTGCCTCTAATTTGACTATAACTAGCGCACCGAACTTATGCTGTGCCCAAGTGAGCACCTTATGTTTGGAGATAAACCAAAACTCTTAAGCGAGTAAATTTTACAATGAGTTCAGTTTTATTACTAGACTGAAAATGAGCCCAGTCTCAATATTTTATTTATTAATTATTTACGATTGTAGTTTGAAAAGTTTACACATAAATGGTAAACTTCCAATTTTTAATAAAGCTTAATAATTTTGTAGACTGATCTCTCAGTGCACATTTTTAACTGGTGCCTGTTTAAGGTTACCTCAGTTTACAAACTTAGGACTAATTTGAAAACATCATTACTAAAGGGTTGTTCTCACAGTAAAGTTCCGAACAGTTTGTGACTCCAACAGATTGTGTTGTGTTTTCAAGAAGTCAAATATGCTTTATAGAAGCTGGAACTTAACTTCGTTGACAACATCCTGATGCGATACTGGTTGCTATTAGGGTCATGGTGGGGAGCAACAATTTTTCTTTAAAAACGCAAAAAAAAGTATTTTTTCATTAGCCTTAGTCATTGTCCATGTCTCGCATCCATAAGGAATTATTGGTCGTATACGGCTTTTATAGACTGTCACCCAAAGGACCTCAAAAGGTTCTTGAGATGCTTTTGGGCTTGAAAAAGTTGTTTAGAAAAAAGAGACTACGATTTGCGGCTTGAATTATGCCTTTTATTTCCTTTGTGACATCGTTATCGGCTGTAATTGTAGCTCCTAGATATTTAAAGGGCTCCACTCGTTCAAAATTATAAGTGTCTATTGTTACATTCTGTCCTATTCTATCTCTGCGCCTCTGTCTGTTTATGCACATATATTTTGTCTTTTCCTCGTTAGTATTGAGTCCTACTTCTCTTGTAGCCTTTTATATGCGATTAAAGATACCTTTTACTGTTGGTGTGGAATCTCCAATGATGTCACTGTCATCTGCATATGCTAACAATAATTTGGGGCCTCGCGTAGTCAGGAGTTCTGTTTGAATTTCTGCTGACCTCGTAGCTTTTTCTAGGGCGATCTTAAATAGTAAAGGCGACAAATCATCTCCCTGTTTTAATCCGCTATACCGGTTTTCCGTCTTCCATACATGCCTTCGTCTTGTGAACGAGTTTTCTTGGGATTGCGAATTCGGCCATTGCATTCCACACCTGGGATCGTTCAATGCTGTCGTATGCTTGCCGAAAATCTATGAATGATTATGGACATCCTCTGAGTATGGAGTCAGTCTATCCAGAACATTATTGCCCAGGACTTTGCTGGCCGTACTGATGAGTGAGTTTTACCTGTAGTTTGAGCACTTTGACTTGTTATCTTTTTGTGGATTGGTATTATGATGCTTCCTTGCCACTTTGTTGGTATTGTCCCCTCTTTCTATATCAAAAGAATTAGTTGGTGTAATTGTCTGTATAACGATTCCCCTCCGTACTTTAATAGTTCTGATGGTATGTTATCCGATTCAGGAGCTTTTGAGTTTTTTAATTTTTTTACTGCCTTTCGAATTTCTTCCATGGATGGTTCTTCTACAGGGAGATCTGCTGTGTGGTATGTATTTTCAATGTGTTTTTTATAACTGTTCGGGTTAGTTCATTATCATGTCTCCATTAGCGTGTTTCAACATCGGGACCCACCTGGGCTGATCCTCGTTTTTCTTGTTTATTTCTCATGATCTCAATTCAACAACTTTGAAGATAATTTTGTAGGCTATTCAATTGTAGTACTAGATTCAGTTTCATTGTAGAATAAAAATTAATCAGTTCGTATGATTAAGAAAGATGCGCGACCAGGTCTGAATATCAGAGGACAATCAAGAAATTTGCGTAAAAACAGTGTACTTTTGGTTTGAAATCAATCACAGATCTCTGTATGAACCCGAATTGCTCAGAACGGAAATCGGTTTCTTACAGCGGTGAGAACCCACCTTGTGTATTCTTATTATCATCTAAAATCTGAACAAATTAAACCAAATTGTTTGTCTGTGGCCGTTCGGCTTCGGTCTGTTCCCAAACGCAAGGTATTCACATGTTCTTTGCATCTGTTTCGAGCTCGGTCTGTACGAAAAGAAGATAATTTTCTTATTTAATCTGAGACAAAATTGTTTAGCTGAACATTTTCTTGTACTTTGTAACATAAAACTGTTGTGTCCTCGTCCGTTTCTTAAGTGTTGTATTTAGTTTCTTCGATACTTCTTCTAACAATCTAATAATTGCGTTTTCCAATTTTATACCGCAGAAAACACTGAAAAATTCTTAAATTGCGAGTAAAAGATAGATGCTGGGAATTTAATTCGTTTTTTCTGGGTTTATTAAGAGAGCAGAATACAGAAATTGATACAACAAACTTTTTATTGCTGATCGCTAACTTTGTAAGACTTTGCAAGAAAGGCAAGGATTTACCTTTTTAGACCAAACTTTTTTCAGGTACGCATTTCTCTTTAAAGAGAAATTTACATTTATCTTCAGTATAAACATTATAAAGTCAAACTTGGTTCATCGAAGGTTTCAAATCTCCTTCAATATTTGCGCCTCAGTCAAATTTTTAGGGTGTTCAATTCAATTCTTTAGAGAAACTGTCATATATTTGTTCTTCTCATTACGCTTTTACAAGACGTAATTTGCCTCTGGAGTTCTTAAACTGTCCTATTTTCAGAGTTTTAATTAGCTCACCAGACAAATCTGCTTTCTATCAATATCCTCTGAGTAAAATTCTAAATAAATTATTTTCAAGTTCCTATTTAAAGTCATACATTTTCTACTACTTTCTCCAATAATGCGGACACTAATTAGTCGATTAGATTGTACAAAAGGCAAAATTCAACCTTTCCGTTAGTATTAGTTGATTCCTGGACTTTATTCAGAGAATATAAAATTAGGAACTAAATACAACACCCAAACGGAACTAAAATCCCAAAAAAGTACACAGCAAACTGTCTCTTACGGAAAGTTATTTTTTGTTTATTTATGCCGCCTGAGAAAGGTAAACTTTGCTCGAATTGTCTTTTTAACATCTGAAACAACCACATAAGTATAATTAAAACAATCTGACAGAGTTAAATTGAGTTAGTAAATGGAAAAATCGGGGCATAAAATCAAAGTAAAACGTTTCAAATCCAATTTACCTTCTTCTACTAATTGCTCCATTATCTTTACATTAATTTTATAAGTTTATTAATAGTTGTCCGGAAATTGTCGGAGCTTTCAACATGGTAAGATTAAAATTACTTTACCGTCAATGTCGCTCGATTCCAATCGCTGGTAGGCTACGGAATCGTCTGAGAGCATGCAATTTTGAACATTAAGGCAGAACAGTATATAGTAAAACATAAAGCAAGCCGTACACACACCCAATGGTTAAATTCTACCACAGAACATTACAACTTGGAAATTTCAGCAGAAATGTTAAATAGCCCTGAAATATCAATTATTTAAGCCGAAAATCCCATAGCCGCTGAAAGTTAACTGTAACACCGCCCTTTTTGTAATTGGGCCGGCTTTCAATTATGGTTGCACGCAGTAAAATCTGCTTTTTGCGCCCATTTCACACTAATTACTACCATTTTTTGCCCTTGTCGGATTTGCTTTGTTATCGGTCATGCACCGTTCACAGAGGAACAAATGGAATTGGAAATTACCACATTATCTCTAGGTAATGACACAGAACTCTAGATTTGAAAATGTTCCAATGTGACAATATAGAAACAATAATTTTTTTACTATATAATTTTCAGAATTGCAGATTAGAGCTTATCGCAATAGAATCATAATGTTCTGTCTAAATATTCAATTCAAAGCAGCAATTTTTAGGGTTCCAACCACATACACGTATATACAAACCTGTGGAAGATTTACTAGTATGAAATATGTTTCTTTCCTTGGTTAAATCAACCCAATTTTGTATGTCCTTATGTACAGCTTCCATACCTATTTTGCAATCGAAATCACAACGCATGCATAAAAGTAATAAAACAAAACACATTAACAACATGCAACATGAAAAACCAACATGAACAAAACAAATTAATACAATTTCCTTTGTTTTTCTTAACTTATATTATGCGTCGAAAGGTAGCACTTTAAGACCGTTTCAATATAAAATACTTGAAACTATATTAAAGCGATTCATAGGTAGCTTATTGAAAGATATTCATACACATGTGATGACCTAAAATTGTAGAATAATGTTGCCAACATGTGGGATAATTTTTCTGGAACTCACATTTCTTGCCACGAAAACAAGCATTAATAATTCGTGCAACTTTATTTAAATTCATCCAGAACTTTGACATCGCCTCTTTTGTATGATTAATGCCATTAAATAAAGTTATATAATTTATATTGACTTCATATTCTTTATAGATAATATGAACATCATATACGCAGGGATTATGACGCAAGCTCGATATTCTATCTAGCTTTAAGTGGCTTTTGATTATCAGGCATTAAGTTATAGATATTAATATTCAACTTAGTTAACAAATTTTAATTTATAATCAATACAAATGATACTCCATAGGAAATTCGATCTTCAAAGTAAAATTTCTTTTTTCTTTACTGATCATGGACCAAATTGGTCCATTAAACATTGGCTGCAGAAGTATAACAAACAAAATGTTGTTTGCCGAAAAATTCCATAATAAGTCAAAAAACTATTATTTTACATTAACAGTAAAAATAATAGTATATTTCTTGATCCCCTGGTAGAAAGTACACAGTTTCGCCACTGTCTTCGATAGCAAAAGAATGACTTTTACTCATTACAATGACATGACAATGACAATTTATCTTTCCGCCCCTTAGTCATAGTATATTCCGGTACGAGAGACGTCGAAGTAAGTCGAGAAAAAGTCGAAGGCCCGCCACTGCGTGAATGACGCCCTCGGCTTCGCCTCGTGCGCCAACTTCAAGCAGTGGCGGAACTTCGACTTTCGTCTCGCGTACCGAATACTATTTTTCTTGATCCTCAGTGGAAACTAGCCTAGAAAGAAAAAAAAGCTTTGAAAATGTTGTGAAACAGTCAACTAACTGACAGTCAGTGACAAAATCAAGCTGTCAGGGTGCATGGCGAAAGTTATTACTTTCCACACGGGATGAAGAAAATTTGTAGTGGGTAAAAGTGATGCTTTCGCAATGGAAAACAGTAGCGAAAGTACGTACTTTCCACCAGGGGATCAAAAAAGATGTATTTTTCATCGACGTTTAAGTTAAGCGATTACTTGACGTGTGGTAATTTTTCGAAAAATCAGGATAGGACGGGTTTATAAGAAAGTAATTTTTATGGAGCGCAATTATTGGCATATATACAGGGTGTTAGTAAATATATGCGACAAATTTCAAAGGATGATTATGCATGAAAAAATTACAGTAAGCTTTTGTATCGATTTTTTTGCAGTTGTATTGCTTCGTAAGTCCTCAAATGATTCGTTTCCGAGATACGGAGTCTCAAATTTTTTTTAATCTGACAATATACAAGGTGTCTCACGGTCAGCTTCCATTAGAATATTTCGGGAAGTAATGCGATTTGAATCCTGCGAATTTATATAATGTCATTTTGGGAGACGCTCTTTTCACATGAAATAACAGCGACATTATGCTACTTCCAACTATACTGGAAGTTATTTCAAACATCCTTATTTTAAACGGAACACCCTGTATAATGCGCTTGCGTGTGTTCCGTTCTTTATTCCCAACAAGTTTTAGGAAAAGTTTTTCTACTCTACTCTATCCGTTTCTCAGCAAAATATAGTTTTTTTCAAAATTTTATCAATAACAGGGTGTCGCTTAAAATTGAATATCTTTTCAAAGATCAAAGCTTGAAACTCAAAATCTCAATTGCAAAATTAGATATTATTGTGCTCGATAATGAATTATCCGAAAGAGAAATCTAGATATCGCCAAGTGGAAAAATGACAACTTTTATTCTGTCAAAAAAAACTGGAAAAACGTACATTATTTTGAGTACGATGATAGGTTGCTGATTCATTCAATTTTGTGTAATTTATATAAAATAAAATAAAACGAAACAAAATAAGTAGAATGTTGGGAAACAGTGGTAACATTGGGAGAACCTGCCAAATTATTCACTTTTTGAATGTGTTGAAAAGTGACACTTTCTGTCGGTTTTTTCTGGTGATTTTTCTTTTTAATTCAGTTTCAATTTTCAACAGTTTTTGAAATTTCTTCAATTTTTCGTTATTTTTTCAAAAAACTATAGTGACATTTTTCAAACTTTTTGTTTGTTTTTCCCAAAATTTGTTCTGAAATGTTTTTGATGAAAAATTGATTTGAGATTCATGGCATTTTGTTTTAGTTAGAGATTTTCGCGTATGTCTCTTAATACTAGCATTAGGTAAAAATTGGAAATTCAGCAAAAGCAACATAATATCAATGTGGGCATTGTTAAGAAAATTCCAGGGCATTCCAGGCAAAATATTTAATATCTATGAATTCAATTAACTATTTTTTCTTTCTATTATGTTTCAGATGTAAAAAAATGTAATTAATTGTCATTTTAGCCTAAAAAATTTCAGAAATTTTTCATCATAATAATACGCCATAATTTCCAACATGCTTTAAGTCCGTAATCAGTGGTACGATTTATCTGGTGATCTGCAATAATTGGCGCAATTTCGTGGCAAATAAGTCGGGAAAAATTGTGTAGTATAATACCGGCATTGATTGATTAACATTATTGATGCAAAAATGAATACAATAATTGCTACTTTTTTGCTCCTGATATATATTTAGCTTATATTGGTTTTGTTTAAAAGAGTTCCAAGGAAGTATCGTGAATGTGGACAATTTGAAAACAGGTGGTATTTAGCATGCAGAAATCATCAATAATAACTGAAAGAAATATTTGATATTCATTTGAATTTTTTGTTGACACATATAAGATGTCCTGTAAACAAATCTAACTGCACTTTTGGCAAATCATTGTTCTATTCGAAAGGAAACATAAAGTGAAACTTGGACATTTCCCTCTAACAATCGATGGGACCATTAAAACGGTATCGTGTCTACAAGTAAAAGTAATTACTTAATCGACTATGTAGGTGTCAGGTGTGTCCGACGATTATTAATCATTGCGCAATTAACTGGAATTCTGCTCGTCCTAAAAGGGTTTCGTAATTAGAACCATCCCTGTTTTATCTGAGCCGGACAAACTGACTATAGTCTTTCAAGGAATTATCGAACTGGTTAACTCGAGTTTTCGCGCTGAATTAACGATCTTCGCCTGTCCAGTTGATACTTTAACGGATTGTGCTCATTGTTTTGTAGATTCGTCTAATAGAAAACCATTCCCTAAATTATGTTAATTATTATTTTTAACCCAAAACGTTTAGCGCCGTAATCATATGAAAATACATTTCTTTTAAAAATCATGTTCAAGAAACGCCGTGGAAAAAAATTGGAAAGAGTCTTACATTCCAAAATCCGCAGTGGAATCTGAAATTTGCATCAACCACATTTGGATTTGGGTAAGGTTTTTTACACTTTTCTCATATTGTTTACAATTATTAAACATTTTATCTAATTTGTCAAGTATGTTGGAACTTCGCTAAAAATACCGTAACACATCGAGCAAAAGTGCACAACCAGTGGTTTCAAAAAAAGCAAAAGGAAAACATATTAATATTAATGAAACACAGAAAACAAAAGTTGATGAAAACACGCGAACTTACAAACTATAACTAGGCCATCGGTTTCCAATCGGGGACGTTTTGAATGAGGACCTGGATTTGTTTGAAAACGATACTGTCTTAGTTAATTGGGTCTCCACTTTAAAGGCGGCGTCTAATTTTCTTATATGTTTGTCTTTTAAAAACTAGAACCGTTTCTAAATGATTTTATTTACCGGCAATTTCACCGTTTCAACACCTCATTTTTCTAAGTTTATATTATAAAGTGCTTGTAAAAAATGTATACATGCTTCTAACACATAAATCGATTGTATTAGTAAATTTTCCTAGTATAATTATATGGTCACTTATGCCGACTATTCTTATAATATAAGACGTAGTATCGTTTCTGCTAGGATCAGAGAATTCAGTCATTAGATGTTTGGTCAGAAGTCATAAGAATTAAGCTTAAAGATTAATTTAATTAAATTAAATTAAAGAAAGTCAGTCGACGGTTAGGTTCGGTCACAATTAAAATCCATATTCAAAATTGTATTAATTTAAAATAAAGTTGTTTTTAAAATCGAAAGTTTTAAATTAATCAATAAAATTGTATGGAACTAGAAAACAGCAAATGCAACGTAAAAACTTTTTTTAAACCATTATTCACTTAGCGGCAAATGTATTGCATGTTATTAATTATTTAAAAATAATTGGTGTTTAATTTTCGAAAAATCGTTCGGACTCGACGATTTTTGTTTTAATTGCGCATTTTCTACAATTACAATATCAAGCCCTTTTTGAAATGAAAACCCGCAATTTTTTTATTTTATTTAGTTCTTTTCAAAATTCTAATAATTTTTTTCTGGGATGCAATTCCAAAGCACATAGAGTTGCCTCCAACGTCACCTGATCTCAGACCCTTTGATTATTTCTGATCCGGTTATTTAAAATCCAAGCTTTATGTGAAGCGGGTGCGAAACATCGAACGCTTAAAAACCAAAATTAGACAGAAAATTAGGAATATTGACAGAAAAGCACTCAATAATGTTCAAGACAAATTTGTACATAGGCAATTTGAGCACTTGATTTAACACTTTTAGTCTTAATTTTAATTAGTTGACAAATTTGGGTGGCAATTGCTTAGGTCTAAACACCAATTACCCGAAAACCGTTGAAGATAATTATAGCTACATAAAAATGAGTAGAATTTTGTAGAGAACTTAATAAAATAATTAAAATAGAAAAAGATGACCATGATATCACAACCTTTTTTGAGCCATCTATAAATAAAAATTGGTTGAAAAATTGCACAATGAAAAACAAAAATCGACGAGTGCGAGCGATTTTTCTAAATATAAACACCTGATTTTAAATAATTATAATTATATGCAATAATTGTGCTGCTCACTATATGTCTCTTAAAAGCGACTTGGAAACATATATTTCACAATTTATAATATAATGTTGAAAACAAAAATGGAGCTTTCTAAAGCTGCCAAAGTTATAAACTGTGAAAGCGATGAATATTATGTTGAAAATATCAGCTTCAAAAAAAATTTCGCAAAATCTATCCGCTAAGAAACTTTACATAATTCAAGGAAAAGACATATTTTACAATTAAATACTTATTCATATCGGACTTGAGCCCATACGCCGCCGAATTATAATAAAATATTGTAGTAAAATCGATAGGAATTTGCAAATTCCTTAAACATTTTACAAATTTTTGGCTGCTGCTTTTTTAAAGAAAGTACATTTTTTTAGTCCTCGTATATTGCCGTAGGTTGTTTTGAAGAGAAGTCCTTTTTACTGCTCTGCTTGCGTTTCTTCAATATAATCTGGTAAATACATACATACGCAAAGTCCATCAGATGTTCCACAAAAAATTTAGTTTTCACACGCAGCGAATTGATTGTGGAACAAAACGAGCTATCTTTTGCCTGAATCTATATCTGAAGTCCCTGTTACTCCTGAACTAACCCATTATTTCATTCTTATTTTGTTTTAAAGTTGTTATATTAATACAGACGCTTAAATTTTTGTTTCTTAAAACTGTTTCTGGTCCCTACGCGGAATAGAACGGGTAGTTTTTAAAAGCATTTTTTTAGAGTTGTTTCTTTAATACAGACGCTTACATTTTTGTTTCTTAAAACTGTTTCTGGTCCCTACACGGAATAGAACGGGTAGTTTTTAAAAGACAAACCATACTGAGGGGTTTCAAAAACCTGCTGATAAACCGGGAGCTGTTGCACAGTACAGCCTGCAAGCAGTGAAATACTACCTCTTCCGTAGGCTTTTCAGCTAACATTTTCAAAGAATATTAATAGCAAACAAACATCAACGTTAACAGTTAGTAGGGGGACACGAAACTCAAAACAGCACAGTAAAAATCACTAAAGGGAGTCAATCCTAACCTTGCACGCTCTGCAACAGGGCCTGCCCTAAATTAAGTGGGTTTCCCTTAGGGGCTGAATTGATAGCAGTGGCAACGCTGCTCGAAGGAAAGCCGGAACTTGTAGGCGCACCCCTGGGGGACTGAGGGGGCGTACTGGGGCCTAATGGGGCATGAAGAAGAAGAAAATGCACAAAAATAGTATGATGGCGCCTAAGCGATAAGCCAGCATTGAGTTAGGGTGTTGATAATAAATGTTGCAGAAACACAGATCGTTGAACAAGAATTTACTTGTTTTGACGAATATGGGTTTTCACTAGTTTACTATTGAACCAATGATGATCCATACGATCACGCATCAATTTTTTCCTTATCAGTTGTCAGGTGAGAACTTTAACAATAGAAAATTGTGGAGGCTATTTTAGTGGATATACACGGTGGTGCAACCAAGATGGAGTGGAAAATTACGGCTAACTGGAGTGCAATTTTGAATTGATTTTTATATGCGATATTGGCATCAGTAGTGGCCATTCTTAGTGGGAGTTTAATATGCCACGCAGTTTTGGGAACACCCTGTGTAATGAAAATTATTTTCATGGATGACCACTGTTGTTGCCAATATCGCATAAAAGGTACGCACCAGTTTGAATCTTCCACCTCGCCCTGTATTTGAAATTTTCCGTGCCACTCAACATATTAGGAAAAGGTCCAGAGTGTGCATTCACAAAAATGGAAATTTGTTTGAACATTTACTCCAGTAAATTAGTGTCGATAATAATTTTACTTAAAATATAAAATGTGTATGGATAGCAGTGATATTTTTAAAGTCATTTAGTTGGAAAATGGTGAGCCTGAGCGAAGTAAACTGAGAGTGCTTTGCTTCGTAAAATACTTCAGATTTCCACAATTTGTAGAAAAAAAAGTTGATTTGTAGTCTCAGAAACAAGTTAGAGCTTTTTTGTATTTCTCCCCCCGCCCCCCAAATGATACGTCTATGATGAAATTCTAACAGTTTTAATTTTAGATCAAAAGCATATCAAAATTACGAAAGCTCCTAAAATTTACGTTTTGAAGTCCTGAACCTATTAAGGCTTATTACTAATTTTCGAATCTGATGAAAACATCATTTCGTCCATCAAACCATATAAGATCACAAATAATGGCGTGACTTCACTTAAAAATTCTGATCCTTCCCGAAAAGAAATTTTCAGCAAACACGTTTTAGCGATTTATAGACAAATGTCTCTTTACACAGCACATTTTCAGTAGCGGGAATTTGATTTTTTTACTAATTCTTCAAATGCTGCAAATGTTGGTTCTAGGAAATCCCCGACTATAATTTACCAATTTGAAATGTATCTGGAATGGAGGTAGATACTCATTGTAAGCGCTGTAATTTTCGATATATTTTATTATTATTAGTAGTATTTTCTACCCCTAGTGAACAGCAGCCTCTTTAAGAAACCTCACTCTTTTACTTTTATTTAAATCGTCCAACTGAGCACAAAGTAAAAGTTCGCTGTCGTGTACAGTTATAAAATTTCCAATAAAGTTTGAAAACAAATCAAAATCGCTCTCTGCTTATGTAACTATTTGATCTCCTATGAATTTGTCTATTTTTGGAATTTCTGGGTGACCTTCCGTCATTTTCCAAGCAAATATTTTTTCAATAAATACTGTTCTGCGAATTCGTCACGTACAGCAGCGCCCAAAGGGATTCGCCGAAATCCTGGATAAAAGGAGATAAATTAAATTTTCATTTAGCAAATACTTGTGCTCCCAAAAAATAAACTTAGTTTTCTCGGTCCGCCTACTATTATTGCTTATTTCGTTTCGAAGTTTTGTTCTTTGCGGGTCGGGGTCGTGCTTGGAATTTTATTAGACCGCTTGATTTATAATGTTTCGCAAATTCGCTTCCGCCACATTTAGACACCAAGAGTGTTTTCACTCGATTGAATTTCCCAAATAAACTAACAAATTATATATATTAGAAGCATTCGGAATCGGGTCGCTGAGTTTTGGAAAACAAATAGGAAAATAACATTTTTTATATAAGTAAATATGACCAAAAATTATATCATATGAAATAAATATAATTCACATTTGTGAGTGTCTTCAAAGCGATGATCTAGTAAAGAATATCTAAGATTAGACCACTAGTAAAGCTAATGCACATATTAAAGTCATTTGATCTCTTCAAAATCAATCATAATGTATGTTGCTTGCTGAACACCTTCAGACTTCAGACTTGCTTCTATTTATAACATACACATAAGATTAATTTCAAGATTTGGTATTCATTTCATTCACTACTTTATTACGTTGTTGAGAGTATAACTCAGGATGTGAGTGAAAATTCGCAAAGAAATTTTAACGTCTAATATACGTTAGAAATATGCCGCAAATGTAGTAAAACTTTTTACTGAAAAAAAACAAAATTCTGATGAATTCAAACAGGATACTGATCACAATTGTCATTTTGAGTTAAAATTTAAACATTTTCTGTTAACAATACTATTCAAACATTGATACTCGTATTTCAGTTCAGTCTAGTTCATCACCGAATCACCGTTTTATATATTTTTTTTTATAATTGAATATTTAACTTTGTTATGTGCAATATTATGTCTCGAACGTAAAATCGAACAACACATTTCTTATTATTCTGTTCTTCAATCTTCTGTTATTTGAAAATATTCTCTATTGAATTTCCTCAAAGATAGTCCTTTGCATGTATCAGATTTTTAAATATCCATTTTCCTACAAACAACCGATTGAATAAAAACTGTGAAAACCTGTAGCGTAAGTAAATCTCTTGCCCTAATTTACATTCTCCAAGAGTGCTTAAATAACTTGGACTTTTGGATCCCAAATAAAGTCAGAATAGAGATACGGTAAAGTTATATCTCTTATATTAGGTACTTATTCCACAAAGTATGTCAATATCTCTCGTGCGCAGAACATCTTTAATCTTAACCGCTTTTATATTTAATCGCTCAACGTTATTACTGTTCTGAGATTAAAAAACCGTCATAAAACGTCATAAACATTTTCATTGCAACTACCAAAGTCTTGCAATGTAGGTATTTTTTAAATTGTTGAACATTTATTACTATTATTCTTTCTAGCAAATTTTTCATTCCGATACATTCAATTCTTACGACTTATTGATTCCTAATTTTGTCTCAAAAAGTAATAAAATTAATTTCTATATACATTTATAGTTAATTATATAATTATTAATTAATTATAGTAAATTATAGTATTATAATTTCTTAGATGTTACTATGTTTTTCCAGCCTTAACATTATCATCGGAATATTCATAATTTTCTTTCTGCGAATATATTTTCCGAATATATAAGTTTACGGCAAACCCATTGAAAGTGCCGGTGTAGTCGAAGTAACTTTCATATTTTTACAACATTGCTCGAATAGCTATTATCTTATTGTTTCAAAGGAATAATAATAATTGTCGAATTACGTTAATTTATAACACGATTTGATAATTGTACCATGTTTGAAATGACTTGACGAAACTACTTTTGAATCCGAAAACATATTTCAAATTTACTTTGGATGTCGAAGTTACGGCTCTTAAATTACTTACAGATGCACTGTCTAAACTAGTTTTGAACTAGTTCACTCATTTCGGAAACTGAAAAGCGATCCAAAACGATATGAACTTTTGTCAAGCAAATTATGATTCATTGATCAGTATTATTTTACTTCAAAAATAGCAACAATATTAACAATCTACGTTAAAATCTATATTTTGTCTTCATTGATATGGTTATCCTCAACTTTATAAAATCTCTAAAAAAAGTAGAATTTAAATAAAACACCCTGCACATTATGTCAACAGTTAAAAATTTTAATGTCTTTATCAACGTTGAGTTGAATTTGGAAATGGGAATAAACAAGGAATTTAAAATGCTTTTAAACTGAGCCCTCGGTAAGGCACAATTTTCCGTGTCGTATAACTTAAATAAACCTGTTTATTGAGGATGCGATAAATAGCAGACTATAGGGAGATTTGAAAAAAAATATCTGTTAGTTAAACAATTTCGGTGAGACTTGATGTATATGTTTCAATCAAATTTGCTGTATATAATTTAAAAATTTGTGCAGTAACAAAAATTTGAAAGACAGTTTTCGAGTTTGTCGTCTCCCCTAAACAGTTTCGGATTAATAAATCCTTTAGAAACGCACACAACCTGGATTGTTGCAAAATGAACCAAATTCGGAAATATTTGAAGCCGTTTTATGGGATAATGTAAACTGTATAACTAACATTCAACCAGAATATTTTTACATAAAATATAAGAAATATCATATTAATGAATAACATGTGATTTAGAAGCACCCTATATAAACTACAAATCTCGAGTGGAACACAATTAATCATGTTGAAATCGATCATTTCATATTATTTGCATTGAATGTTCCTTAGCTATCAAGCATGGCGAATCAAACGGATTAATTGCATTTTTCGCATCTGCTGCTACTTTTCCAGTGCCAGAAAGTAATGCAAACATGTTTGCGTATGTTCGTTTCAAGTGGTGTCGATTAAATCGACAATTTAATTCAATTTCGATCTACGTTTTAGCCATGTCTATGTAAAAGTGAATTCCGATGTAAATATCCCAATATCTACCAGCTTCAAATGCATTTCTGCTAGGAATTAACTTACTATTCAACAATTATGTTGCTATAGGATATACAACACTGGAAATTGCTTGAATTTATTCACTGAACATTTTAATTTAGGTTTGATCGGTAAATAGTAATGGGAATTTTGTTCCACCACATCAATGACCAGTGACTACTGGCAAAAATACGTACTCTCGCGTTTCTTTGAAACGCCCAGCACCGCTGCAAGGGCCGACATGGTATTTCCAAAACACCCAATTTTGACGGCCTTAAAAGTACACTTGAACTGGAAAAATATTTATATGTTTATGCAGAATATGCACTAAACCGACGCCGAAAGACCGAACTTTTCTTCGCTTTGAGGACCGCACGATATAAAGACATTCAAATGCGAACGTTATAGCTAAAATCGATTCGTTCCCGTTGATTTCCTGAACTAAATTTAACTATGTACAAGTCCAGACGAGTTCAACAATGTTTAGTTAAAGGGGCCCCCGGCCTTAGTTAAAAACTAGTGCGTACTGTCACTGGTCCAAAATTAAACTACAGTCGTTCGATGAAAATCTAAGTGGGTACTATTATTAGACGTTAATACTACACCTATAAGATTCGATGGGATGTTTTTTGTTTACCTTTGCACGAGCGCTGTACAAAAATATGATCTTGTGTTATGATTTTTAAAGTACGCGCTTAGGTATTTGGGAAATTTTATGACGGATAGTCGCTGACAACGATGAGCTGGTTTAACCAGCGGGTTATCAACAGTATAAAGTGCGCTAGATGTTTTTTTGCAGTAAATCTACACAGCCTACACAGAAAAAGTTTAAGTACACCCTGTGTAGAGGATTAGTGGGTAAATGAGCATCAACAATGTCTGCAAATATGCGAAAGGAGAATGTTTATTGGAAAATTAGGTTTATTACTTTCTACAGGTTCTATGGGAGTTTTGAGCGTCTAATTATCATAATATAACGTTTCGGATATGCCGAGAATCTGCCAGATCCTGATAGAACATGCTAAAGTGCGTTAATAAATTGTCACATATTTTTCGCAGCTTTATTCCTGGGAAAATTGGGCTTTTAAAAGCGCGTTGAAAATTCGTTTTACTTAAATATTTCAAAAACATTGCGGTGCAATTAAATATTTTTGATGAATGTCGGTTTCAAAGGCCCCTAAACTGATCCCTATAAAGCACTGATCCCTACTTTGCTTATTTAGCTCTGCAGGGGTCGCTCAACTTTAACACGAAAATGTTTCTCGACCTTAAAACATGTTTTAAGATTTACTTATCATTGTTATCGGTCATTGTTATAATAAAAATAAAACGTTTTCTAGAAGATGTTTTAACACGTTTTCGGTGTTTATAACTTAACTGTGGCAACTCGCAAAACAAAGTTCGTTTGAAATTATTTTCTTCGTAATCATTAGATTTACGTTTATTAACTTTGTGTAGAAGTTGTATTTTTTTAGTTCACAATAATGTTTCGTATATTATACATTCTTTGTTAATTTAGCATTTGGCGTGGTTTATTTGAACGTGAACTTTATCACTGTTTCCTTATTAACATGCAAGATCGGCCATTTTAAAGTACATAAAGTATAAGAACCTAACTTCATATATGTAAGCGTTTTCTCTTACATACGTTACTTTGTCCGGGTAATATTGTTGATGTTCTTTAGCAAAGAGGCTTAGTTGATGAGAGAAAATCAATATTTTACACAATTATGTACATATCATACACTATGCATTATGTATTCCACTTTGTTAAACCAAACATATTTGAAACTCAGTAGAAGTAGAAGCATAGAATAAATGATAAATGTAATCCACTAGTCAGAGGATCTGAATTTATGTACAGTTACCAGCAAACATTTTACCTACAAATCCTCAATATGCCTTAGAAACCCAGAATACTGAAGAAGAAAGTAATTATGTTTTTAATAAATTGTTAACTTTTATTATAACGATGCGTCTTCCAAATGAACGATAGCATACAAAAAATACTATAAATAGCACATATTTTCAAGCAAATAAATCCTGAAACTCTTTACACTTAATATTCTGAAACACTTTGTACATTTTCCTGCTATTATCCCAGGAGTACTTTAACAATATCATTTACAGATAAAAACTTTTTTTGGTTACAAGTGAGTTGTCTCAGTTTGTTAATCATCGTTAACATCTTGTTAATTATATAAAATTGAAACATAAAATTTGGAAATATTTGAAGTGTTTAGTGAATTCCTATGATTACTAACACGCGACTGAATTTGTGTACAAACTATCAAGTATTGTTAATTGAGATTACTTTGATCGGTATTTTGGAGGTGTTGCATCCTCATTACTGGAAAATGTAATGTTTTGCTAATAGCACTTTAGGAGTATCAAAATTTACAAAAAGTTAATACGTTTCTTAAAAATTGTTATAAAAACGGTAAAACCGTAGCCACTTCCCAAAAAGGCAAAACAAGACTGAAGAAAACTCTTGAGGCTTCATTGAACTGGTTCTCCTTCAAGGAATTTTCATTATCGCGTTTAGAATATCACTAGTTGCATTTTTTCCAATACATACAATACAACAAAATTCTGTAAACCAAGCATTTGCCATAAGAAATCCACGTGTTGAAATGATGAATTGACATTAGACCTACATAATTCTTATGATTCTTATTGGACTATCAACTTTTGCTATTGTGAATTTATATTACGCACTAGAGATCTCAGAAAAAAAATACCTTTATTAAACGCAATAAACTGCGGAAGCCTCTATTTAAAAAAAACCAAGGCATGATGATTACTACCCTTAATTAAGCATTGTCTGTATTCTCCGGCAAATTAGAGATCTTTTCAGAAATTTATGTCAGTTTTTGTCATTTTTCTCCATATTCAGAATTTGAAGCCCCGCAGATATTTTGCTATCCTTGGAATGTTTGAATAACGGACTAAACATCGGGTCTAATTTCAAAACTTTTGTACTAGGAAGACATAAAATATACTGAATTTAATATAACATAAAATATACCGATTAACACATCTGCAATGTTGACTCGTGTTTGTTCGAATTGAATTTCTTTAAAAAAATCATGCAAGAACAACCATTCATATCAATAGAGTTCAGCAAAGTTCACCCTCAAGTTGATGAAACTGTTTAAGTTCCCCACCTTATTTAATGCTTATGAACCAATTTGATTTAAATACCATTAGCCTGCAAGAAATACAATCTTTAAACAAAATCCATAAAATTAATTTCCGGAGCTGCTTTCGACGGGCTGTTAATATGAAAAGGGAACAGGAAGAAATGGCTGTCGATTTAACGTTTAGCTGAAATAGTTTATAAATGGTTTGGTTTGGTACTTGGAACACTGTGTGTCTACTAGTTTTTCTAGTTCTAGTGAACTTAGTACTGTGCTCATTTTCACTTTTTTAATTAGTTTTACCAATTCCCTTATTAGACTTTTACTTATTGGAGATTCATAGTCTCATGGTGAGGTGGAATGTCTTTCTGATGTTTCCTTAACATGAAAAATTCGAATATAAAGTTGCACTATCAGAAGTAATTGTTCGAAAGTCGCGTCACCTTTTGTAAGTCATCAAGCAATAGTTTCTGAATATGTAAGCTACTGGTGCATGCGAAACTTCTAGATCAAATTTCTTCGGGTTTAAAGCTTGAAAGACCTACTGTTCAAACTGTTCAGAATAACAATAAACAGTTCCAACTCGAAACAGAAGAGAAAAGCCACTAGTTGAATTTTATAATATCTAATTAATTTAAAATTGGTTATTTTAATTAGTATTATTATATTTCGTGGTTTTATAGCTGGTGGTATTTACACTTAAATATTTCCCTTTTTAAAAAACATGTACAGTGTATGCAAAGTATAGACGTTACTTGGGCGACAAATAGTTAACATTCATTAAATTTACAAGGACTGAGAACGTATCACTAGAATAAATATGTATTTTGCGGGTTGATTTGCTTTTTTACCATCATCTCTAAATACGCATAAATCACTTAGCATGTAATAAATAATTGTATTAATGTAAATTGTGACTTGGAACTACAACATAAACATGCAATAAAAAGTTGTTATATTTACCTCTTCAAGTCTTGAGCATAATTATGAGTAAAATTCATATTTTTTCACAAGCGTGAGTTGGCTACAAAGTAGCTTAACGAACCGTATAATGAGCAATAAACAAAACGATACATACTCATTAAATGACAAGTAATGAATGTTAATATGGTAGCGTTCATTACATACTGTGTATAACAAGCCTAGACGTAGAAAAAAGGCATACAAAGAACGATCAAATAATGTAAAAATGAGCTTCGAACCAAAGCGGAGCTTATTGTAAAAATCAAGCAATTAGTATAAGCTGGTATTTAATAAATTCAGCGTTAAAACTTGTGTCGGTAGTTGAAATAATGGACAATGATAAGGGAAAACCTAGCGAGATAGGGGAGCTTTCAGTCCTTTCATCGACTTCAGTTTTCATAACTTCCAGCTATCATTATCAGAAAACCCATATAAATGATATACGTTAAAGCACTGCGTAAAATAGTAACTTCAGCTTTAAATAAATGTTGTTTAATCTCCAATTGATTAATTGTAAACAAGTGAAATAGTTTGAAATTCCCATTAGAAAAGCACTTCATGGATACGTTAATTCAATTGATACAGTGCGATATATCTATTTAATAAATAACCGCGTGCGGGTTCGAGTGTTTCAACGATCCCTTGAAAACCATGAGATCATGTGAATATTTAAAATATGCGATATGTATAAAATAGTTTAAGGATGTTTTAAATAACCTGAACTAAACTTTCAAATGTTGCACAAGCTTTACCGATTTCATCAGTTTCCTAACTGCTAATAGCACTTTGTGAGAGATTTATTACCGCTTTTGTTGAAAGTTTATATTCGTTTTTCCTTCAAGCTATTGATAAAAAAATAATAGGATACTTAGCTGCTAGTTATTAGCTAACTGATTCATTTATCATGAAATCGACGAATTTCGGTTTGAGTTCATTTAAGACAAGGATAACGCCGAACCTCGCTAGGTTTTTCAAACAAAATGACCAAACAACGAATACAGTTACGGTGAGAAAGTTAAATGGTGGTAGAGATAGAGAGGTAATTAAACGATTTACCTTCGGGTTCTTTTGCAATGACTGTGGAACTGCGGTCGACTCCGCCCTTCTTGTCTTCTGAACGGTGTCCAGAACACAAAGAAATTTTATTGTCCATTGAAAAACAGATTTACTTACACATACCGAATGCTAACAAAAACAAAACCCCATCATGCTGGTAAGCATGATTTAATTGGGGCCAGTGCGAACAACAAATGATACTTGAGGTATCATTGGAAAAGGATAAAATTGGACACTTCTACTTTTACTTGTATTTTTCAGATAATGTAAGACTATTCATGGTTAAAACTTAAGTAACCACATATTGTTTTCGAAAAGGCTCTCTTGGTCATTAACGGATTAATTTGGCATTGATCGCTCATCTGTGCTTAGTTAATATATACCTATAGGACGTTAGTCGAACTTCAATTTATAACATATAACATGTTCTTGTTCTTGGTTTTATTTGAATCATCCATTATATCAATTGCTAATTGATCGAGCACTGCCTAATGGAGTAAACGTTTTTATCTCTATCTGCGCTCAATAAAATAAAGGGAAATGTAGAAGAAGAGTTTTGCAGGAACGCTCGTCAGTTATTCATCTGAGACATGAGAGATCAGCATAGTTCAACGTCGCTATAAAACTTTTGCAATATGAGCCAAATTGACTACATTTTGAACAAAAAGAAGTAATTTAGAAGAATAATAAACTAGGACTGAATAGCAAATTATTGAAATATAAACAGGAGTTACGTGAAATTGGGGACTATTCGCCTACCTCGGTAATATCTGTTCATGAAGTTAAATTTAATCAATCCAATGCCTTGAATATCCCTCAAACTTATCCGCTATGGCTTGCGCCTGCAGCGTGTTTCATTGCTCAATCACTGATACAAAAGCTTAAATTTCACTTTGGGTTGAGGAAATTAAATTTGGCCAACCCCCATTAATAATATAATATATTGGTTTAATTAATTTGCCGATAATTTTCTATTAACAGAACTAACTTGAGCAGAATTCAATGCCAAACTCAAAACCGATCTGTAGACAGACCGCAATGAAAACACGGTTTCTGTACATAAACCATTTCGACTCTCTCCAAGTGGTAAAAGTCAAACGTGTCCAATCAATAACAAAATTTCACAAGTTAAAAATTGCTCTCAGGCATGTGTAACTGGAGTAAACTAGCAGCCAGTCATGTTTGCAGGGGTTGGTGAAGTTGCTAAACATATAATAATGGTTGAAAGCCGTTTGATCCCCTTCACAAAATCGTACTTCCTTATGACCAAAACCATGCAAAGTGTTCACGGTTTGAAAAAATTGTGGAAAATTGTGATTCAACGCGACTATGGTGTGAATGATGTTAACAGTGCAAGCGCTGAAAGAAAACAGAATGCTTGACTTCCTCAGCTCTCATTCAGCAGAGAAAACATAGAAAAAGCAACCATATAGTGCAATAGCGGAAAACCAGTTGTTATAAAAAAATAATTGTTGTTGAACCCGACTTAAATTAACAGCTATGGGTTAGATGGCTAAGTTAAGTCGTAGTTCCGAAGATACCAAGTAGCAAATAAATACGTTTTTTATTCAGAAATAAACCAGTGGTATGTGGAATGAATGATTCTCCTATTTACATGGGGCTAAAAGGGAAAGTTTCGGAAAAAAAAATTTGAAAGGAAACTATGATCATGTACGAAGAGAAATTGAAAAGTTAAGGTGAGCTCTTATTTGAAATATTCTGCAACGTCCTCTTTTTGATTACTCTTTGAACGCACGACATGGTTGATTGTAGTAGCATTGTGACGCATATTTAAATTTTCGGTCGATTTGGAAGTATATTTTTAGGTGTTATGAAGACGACTTACAGGGTTTGATTTGCATCTTACCGCAAACTCATGGAAAGATCTGCAAATTTTGGTTTATTTCGCATAACGCCCTTAACCACTTATTGCAGCAAATACTCTCTAGTAAGATTAGTAGTAGCCGTAAAAAATTACATGTAACATTTTTTATTTATACTAAAATTGCTTAAGAAAAGCATGAAAATAACACCAAAAAGTACAAAAAAATATTACTTTGAAATACTGTTAGTTGGAGAGAAAAAACCTTCTTTTCACTCGGTCAAATCCCGCCCCAAGTAAATGACATGAACGGACTGAAGAAAAATCAATTATCAGCAAAATTGGTTAATAAATGCAGGTCTACAAAAGTTCCGAGCTTTTCCGAATTAAAATCGTTAGGGATTGGGTCAGAAGGATTTTAAAAGCTGCAACTCAAACCTTTGAAGTTAACTATTTCAGTTACATATTTTTGGTTTTGAAGTATGGTTACGGAAATAAATTAGGACTGTTAACGGGATTTTTTCGGTGTTTTTCCTGCATAAGAGGGTAATCCGGATTTTCGCTCACTGTTATTGTTATTAGATATTTTCTCTTCCTTCTGTAAATTTCGTAAGGAGCCATTGAGATGAGCAACACTTTTGCACCTCGCCAAAAACCCTTGACGTGGAGCTGTATATAAAATTCGTTTCACTTTTCTGAAAGCTCTGATTACGAATCCGAGAAAAATGGTAAAAATTAACAAATATATTAAAATTTTCATAGCAGACTAAACTGCTAATTCCGCTCAACTCTCAGATGTGCTTCTGCATTTTTAATTATCAATAACTACAGTTCTTTTTGTCCAATTGGAGTATTCAAAATTTTTATTCATTTGAAAGCTTTTTCAATAGATCGAATCCATATTTCTTTATTTCGTGATCTAAAATTAAATTTTAGAGATTTTCAACCATTTCCAAACTACACTCAGTTCTACATATTTCCCATAGTAAATAATCATTTTCGCATTACCATCAAATTAAAGTAAATCAAAACGCTCTTTCATAAAAAAAATATTTAATATAGATATTGATTATGAAATTAATAGTTATTCAAAAGGCTTACTATTCCATAAGTAATTGCTTTTTCAGGTCACGTAAAAAAGTCATTAAAGAAAGTAAAACTTCTAACAGAATAAATTATTTAGACAAAATAATCTGAACAACAAATAAGAAGCTAACATTAGCGTTTTCTTTTAATACTGGCCTCAATCACTTTTCGCTTTAACAGGCTCAATCAGGAGTTTGCTTCAATAACAGCAAGCGATAAAAAAATCTATTTAAAAAAATGTAAATTCAGATTAGTTAGAATTTAGACTTTGTTATTTAAAATGTGTAGATTCAGTGACCATTAATCCTCATAATCACAAAGCGAAAGGAAAAAAAATCAATAAATTGAGCCCAATTTCGAGTAGATGGTTGAAAACGATGTTCAAGCTTCCACAAAGCGACATATTCAGTAGATTTCATAAAGGAGGAGTATGAAGTTAAAATAATTTATTGGAAAATAAAGCGCCTAAGGATAAGATCGGATCCAAATGGGAAAACCATCAACGTTTAATGTCCATTAACGTTATTTAATAATAATTTCAGAAAGGCATTAAATGAATCGAGGTGTTGTCGTCAAACAACACTAACTTTATTAAAGTCTTCATTGGGCTACCCTATGATCACACAAAACCCATTAATTTATATGCGGGTTTATTAGTTAATATACAGACCGGTAAATTCAAATATAAATAACTAAAATTCCGATTAGATTGTTTAGCTACGAGGAATGAAAATAAATATTATTTTTCATATTTTTACATGTCGACATGGAGAAATCACTTGTGAAATTTGATGACTAGCAGAACACTTAAAATTTGAGCACACCTTAAAATCAATGTTAAAACCACTGCATTTTCGTGTTCGGTGCTTTATTGTAATACTGTGCATGTTTGGTCAGGTTGCAGTGGATAATGGACTTGTTTGCTTCATAATGGCTAAAACCTATGGGGATTAAGCAGGGCTGAAAATTTCACTTCTTACGAATACATTTCTGTGTAATTGCGACGATCACTTTTAGGGTATAAACGGAAAAATACATTTTACGTTCTTACCTTTTATGTCATCGTCTTCTAAAGTGGTGGAGCTGTCCGTGCTTTCCTTCACTTGAGAACCATTTTCCTTCTTGTTCGCTATTATACTCCGGCCTAGAAAGTGGAAAATTCGTTGTAGGATTAATTCATATTCAACCCCTTTAATTATAACCAATGATGCCCCACTAGCTGTTACATTTAAAATGCTTTCAATGCGGATGCATCACCAATTATAATTTCATAGATCACAGAATTTTCATAAGGGAAAATAATTCAAACAAAAATTAAGCCAATTCATCAAAAATTACATTCGCTGTGATGTATTGAACAATTTGCTTTTCTTGATAAACACGATTACGATTAATGAAAAACCAAACACAGAACAGATCTTGTTAAGTCGAATTAGGTCACATAAGGATTATAATATGACAAACTCAAAGAAAATGAAAAATTTGACTTTACATTCAACAAAATAAAACCATTAAAATTAAATTTAAAGTCTGATACATTTATTGATAATGAAGACAAAAAAAGCGGTTTTATGAAGCGTGGAATGTATGTGATTTGATGAGATGTAGTGGTATAAGCTGTTCCTTCGTGAAGATCATGAGAATTAAAGAAGAAACACATGCATAAGCTTGAAACTCACAGCATGACATTCTGAAGCGGACATTTTAAATGTTGTAAAATATGTGGAAACACTCTGGTGAAGTTTTACGCACTTGTTCTCTTGATTTATAAAACAATTTTCTAAATACCTAGATAGTCGGATAAATGTTAATTTGATTACAAAAGAACATTAGATTATATTCACAAAGTATTGATGAACGTTATATAGATACTCGTAAATATGTCTGTTTTTTTTACACGCAATGTCAAGAAAATGGAATTTTTTTTTTATAATTGATCCATTTTCTTTTCTATTAATTTATACAGTCAACAAATTTGGCGTTATTCTGGATTAATTAAAACCCACACATTGATTACATTAAATTGCCTCATAACATTTTTATCTGGGCTTAAAGTCACGAAAACTGACTACTTAAGTTGTAATTTACGAATCAAATAAGCTTTCGGCATGCTCAAACTAATTATGGATTCTGAATTCGGCCTGCTTGAAAACGAGATTATTCTAGATTTATTCCAAGTCATGAAAACGAACCGTTTACATTGTACTATGTTGATCTTTTTGCATAAAATTTAATGACGGAAAATGGGAAAAATGTTAACGTTTCAACAAAAATGTTTTATACGATGTCCGGAACACTGCGACTAAAATGATTATTTAATAAGCTATAGATTTCTGTTATTAGCTAGAAATTGAGGTCATTCGAAAGCTGGCTATATAGGGTTTGCGATATCAGAGAATCTTTAAAACAAATTAAACATATATCCAGTAATTTTGAGCTAAAAGGCTTAGGTAAATAGTTCCCAAGCCAACAAGTATTAATTTGGTATATAGATGATGCAGACAAATTACACATTAAGCACACGGGCGGACACGCATTAAAAATTAAGTACAAGGGCTCAAATTTAGAATTTATCTTTCATTCAAGAATAAGGTCAACATATTTGTTTTGTCTGTAAGACGTATAACTCGGCATATGAATAAATTTTAATGTGATTTGATAATTTATAATAATAAAAAGAATTTATCACATTCCGTTCGTATCGTAAATCGTATTAATATCGTAGTTAAATACTCAAAAGGTGTATTTTTGCTCATATTAAACCCGTTTAGGCAAGCATTTTGTTTACGTTACAAATACACAAAATAACCATTAACTCTAGCAAGACTAGTTCTTTCTGAATGTGGACGATTCTGATTTTTTAAACATTCAACCTGCCATTCTGTAGGCGCAAAATCAGCAGGCGAACAAACTTACTGATTGTAACAGACGTGAGTATAGAACATTTTCATTTAATATAAAGCTAGAAAAGAAATCACTTATAGAAAAACAGGCACCCTGAAGAACAAGATTGGTTCAAACGAGAGTAATAAAAATCGATAGAAAGAAACTTTGGCGAAATTTTTAAAAACGATCCATGTTAACTCTGATCGACTCGACTTCAATTATAAATACCTGGGCTAAGTTTAAATCTGATCAAGAAGAGCCATAACAACTTTAGTTTAGTGTGTCCAAACAACAAGGTTAATTTTTCATACAACAAAGAAGATGTGCAAGTTTTTAAACAAAAATTTTTAGTTGTGAAAGTTGGTCATTTAAGGTTTACTAATTATTTTTACAAAAAACCAAAGTTGCTTGAATAAATCTCAATTACCTAACTAAGCAGAAAAGAACAAAGTCTCAAACGTTGGGGCTTATTATTTATAATAGTTTTACCTAAATATAAAAAATACTACACTTTTTAAAGGCCGCTTTAAACTCGCGCCCAAACGACGTGACAGCTATCGACTTTCGCTGGTTTTCGCGACGTGAGTGTGGAACCGACGTAAGTAATGACAATGTTTTAACCTTAAGCAATGTATCTACCGTTTTACTACTTGACGCATGGGCGTCTTGTGATTAATAAAATCCAGCTGTCGTTCAATTAAACTACTTTAAAATATTAGCTTTTTCTTAAATCACAACATGAACTCATGTAAGTTTGGTACCAAATTTCCTAATCTTCAGTAGGCACTAAAAACCCTATTATTACCAGCATAACTTCTTGTGCAGAGAACGCTCCAATAAACTGCATGCAAGTTATGGGCAATTAAAAACTGCATTAAGAGTGCTATATAATAGACTCAATGTGGATGTGAATAATTTCTCTCAATGGCGTAAACTAAGAGAAAAAGAGTATGCCCACGATTACAACATTTAAAATGTAAAGCGAAATTGGGAAAAAAGAAAAATGAAAGGTTGCAAACATGTGGCTTTTATTCATTGAACTTGATCTGCTGGTTGCATAAAGTGTTCTTACCACATTCTGGTTGCGTCAGGTGAAGTGAAGTGAGGTAAGGTGACAAGTCCGCGTCAACCGACAAAACAAAATTACCAACTACCCAATGCTCACTAGATCTAAGTTAAAAAGTTTATGCACGTAGCTACTAAAGGGGAGGGGTAAAACCGCTAAAAATGTTTCTCGATATTTTCAAATTTCGTTTACTTTGCCTTTAAGTGTGAGATTGAAAAGCATGTTTAGCGGCTAATAAGAAAGGGCATTAAAAATAGCGTGTAGTGATGTGATCTGTGCAACATGATTTTTAAACACTATTCAGTCAACTGATGCATTTAGCTACTCGTTTCTTTCTAACTTTCCAAATAATTTTTCATTTAAAAGTCATGTTTTCATCTAAGGATCGATGTGGTGGATGTTTGTGTTTGAGCAAAGTAAAACTAAGTTTCACTGATTTGAACACAATACTGTGAAATAAGCTTTATACAAAAACATAAATCAATTGAAACGAAAGACAAATTTGTAGATAATCGATTGATCGATAATAGAAGATTGAAAAAATATCTGTAACTGTTCTTGAAATATAAAAAACTACCTTCAAAAATAATTGTCAACTAGAAATACATGCTTTAAGTGACAGTTACCACACAAAAAAATATAATATATACAAGAACTTTAGAAAAAATGCACAGTGCGATCGCTAAATTACCTACTAAAAATTGGACATTGGTGAGTTTCAGAATCAAATTTAATAATAATGTTATCAATTGGGAATTTCCAAATGATTGATTCTCAAAAAGTTACGCCAGAATGTTGGGTGTGGAGTCAAAGAATACCGCTACATTATCTTGATCATGAATTTTCAAGATATTCTGTATTGTAAGAAAATTTCACGATCGTTCACGACTATTTGTCAACACGTTACACGCAGGTTGTAAAAGCAAACTGCCGTACCTGCTTCACATTATAAGATTGTATGACATTCGAGTCTCATCGGCCCGTTTTCTGTAATGCTGAGAAATA
>NW_026019016.1:8657212-8691084 GCF_020466585.1 Dendroctonus ponderosae | reverse complement strand
TAATAATCAATAAATAGAAATTAATAAATCAGCAATCATCCAATCAATCATCTATAAAAAGCTAAATAAAAAGGCAAGCAGTAATCCTCAGCGCACTAAAGCACAAAGGTGTGCAAAACACCCCCATTCCTCTGAAGACTTTAGAGTTGGTTTAAAAAATGTGGATTTCTAGTTTTGATTGAATTTTTTCTTGCTTATATATGCGTTATACTCAAAAAGGCTCTATTTTGTAGAAAACTTAAAAATACTGACACTCTGGAGGTACTTTACGAGAAAAATTACAAGATAAATTTATAGCATTGAATTGAAGGAATTTTACAAAAACCTTTTTCAGTGTCGAATTCGGGACAAAAACGAAAATAAGTTTTCCCGTTTTTTTCGGAAAATCATTAAGGTTATCTGAAAAAACGATTACAAACCGAAAAATGTTTAATGGAAAGCGCAAAAAATCCAGTATTTTCTGATGCTTTTCGTCTTTTCTGACAATCATGAAGTCTTTTCAGCCAAAAACGACACAATTAATGTCGTTAGAATATTGGCCTCTTGCATCGCTTTGCAGGATATTTAAAACCCTTTTGAGCTTCGAATTTGGCACAAAAACCAAATAATGTTATTTACTTTTTTCCCAAAGTAAAGAAAAAACGACCAGAGCAAAACTTTACAAAAAATTATTTGGAAAATTCGCTGACCTCATCGCTCTGAAGAAATTTAAAGTTCATTTAAAATTTCAGGTCTTTCCAATTTTAGCAAAGTTTTTCTTAAGCAATTCTTTCTAAGCAAGTAACGCATTATTTTCTAAAGATTTACTTGACACTGACAAAATTCAGTTATTTTCTGTGAAAAATTATCCAATGAATTCTATTGGAACACTTCGCTGCTTAACCATTTTGTGAACAATTTTTTCAAAACTTTTACAGCTTCAAATTTTGGACAAAACCCTAATAATTTTTTCCGGGTTTTTTTCCAAAAATATTTTTCCGAACCGAACAAGCGAAACTTTATAAACAATAATCAATAAGGATTGTAAAAAGCAAAAGTAAACTAAATTGTAAAATGTCGCTTCGAGAGATTATTCGATTCAGCTGTTGATTTTTATTTTCCGGCAGTGTCACAACATTAAAGGGTAATCAAATAATGTATAAATAKTGATTTTSAATAAGCCCTATACGATTTGCAAAAAGTCAAATTTTTACTGGTTGGCTAGGCTAGGGCTAGGGAAAATGAGTAACAAAATGTATTAAWAAAATCCGCATTAACATGTTCTGCAGAAAAMTTCTAACCRAATAAARARACTGAGATTCTGTGAATGTCATATRTARAGAARRTAAGTAACTAATAATAAAATTTCGAAACGRGTAAACATATTACATATGACATATTTTAGCCTCAATCGACATGGAAATCTAACATTCCCTTAGGGTTTGTCCATCTACTATCCAACTTCTCTCGTTTGACAAAAAACGTACTTGGTACTAATGTGATAACTGCAATTTAGGTATGATTAAAAAACAGGCAAGCATTGTTTAAGTCGTGTCCAAATCGGTTATGTAAATTCGTGAAAATACTACAAATAAAGGTTGATTTTCATATTGGCATCAACGCATTTTAGCCACTTTACTTCAGCTGGTGACAAAATGTCTACCTGTTTTATCAAAAATGGAGCTACGTGTACCGCATCGTAATTGGGAACGGCTGCCAAAAAAAAACCATCTAAAATAATGAAAGAAACATTTTGCAGTCATCGGAAGTTCAGGGTAACAAGGCGCGTTGAACCTTAGATAAAAATCAGCCCTAAACTGAAAACCTATAAAAGTGATCACTTTCGATTAAAAAATAATGCAGTAATTATTAACTAAGAAAACAATAAAACAGAAGATCATTTTAAAAATGTATTGCGGTCTACAAAACTATTCAGCTATTTATATCAAATTACAGACATCAAATAATATAAATAAACCAAAAAACCATGAAAGTGATTAATTTGAGTCGAAACATAAGTTTAGTTAATCATCTTTAGTTTAAAATGCGGCAAATCCGAGTTAATATAATTAAATAAATAAATTATTTGCTTTCAGAACAGTCATGATGTTTTATAACTAGCACAACCTATTCTTTTGGTTTGAACATGTCTGTAGAATAGAAGTTTATGAGGCGCAGTCCAATGCTTCTATCATGTCCATGCATTTACCATAGATATAACAAAATGTCACTTTTAAAATGAACTTTTCTTTCTTCAGTATCTTGCAATAAATTAAGCAGCATTTTTAGCACAAGATGATCATTAGCTGYGCTAGTGAATTTATTCTACAACAATGTTTTTCTATTATTTTTCTTGAACTCGACGGGATTATTTATATTCAACAAGTCCTTCACCGCCCTTCTCTTGTTTGGCTTATTTTTAATGAGAAAATGACTCTCAGAGCTTCTTAGCTAATAACGGCACGAAAAGGGCCTGCACGATTTTTCCCCGTCCTAAGTGCCATTGTAATTATCTTGGAAACACACTCCCGGCCAAAACAAAACTCATGTAGCTTTCGTTAAAATGCTTTGATTCAAAAGGTTTAAAAACGTGCAATTTCGCCAGTGTTGTGGTGAAAACATGGTGCTCAAGTAATCTTCACAACTCCTTGTGTTAGGTAATGACGATGCCCCTTTTATGTTATTCCTATGCAATTAGTTTTGTAAGCCTTAAATATTGTCAAAGTATTATCAATAAGACCAGCAGCGACTTTTTCAGAACATAATTAATTTATTTCTCCTTTTGTTTCTAGAACATGCAAAGCAACCAGAAAACCAAGAATCTTTCGCAGTCATTCAAGCAGTGGATCATACTGGTGAGTTTTCGAGCTTTTAGGCCATGCTGAATAATAATGTATCGCTGACGCTACGCAAGCATTAGTGGCTTGTATCGTCCGTGTTTCGCTCGTGCCGTGCAGAATGCCGGCTGGAAAACTTCTTGAAAAAAATATTTTCTTCTGCTGGACAAAAATGCAATGCATGGCAGAAATGCTGAACAAAAATGCAATGCATTTTTGGGTTATGCGAATGTCCGAAAGCTCCCTGGTACAGGATGATACAGAAAAAACTCTAATTTTTAGGACACAAGGCTTACATTAGGATCTTATGTGGCCTTTGCAAAAACATTTTTTTAGAGAAAACATTCAATTCATGTTCACAGTGCTGCATTTTTAAATATTTTCCAAAAAAAATATTTGCAAGAGCAACAGAGATTTCTAATATAAACATGTGATCTAAAAATTAGAACGTTTTTCTGATCAAAACATGTAATTTTTTTGTCGAGCAAATTACGGAAACCGAGCACTAGATCAATTCAATACAGAAATTGAATGAGCGTATTTTTTACATAGAACATAAGTTGAAAAAATGCAGTTCCTCCTATGCGATTCATGGCTTTCCATTACGTTTTACGAGAAAAAAGATTCCATTGCAATGCCACCAACCAGATCTTTAAAAAATTGGATGCCAGCCAGATGTTCAAATCACATCGGCTGATAATTTACTTTAAAAATTAGGAACAATAATCAAAATTTACATGCCCTAACACTAAACCCAGTTGGTTACATCGATAGAACTGAAAATCAACATTGAAATTTAAGGTAATTTTGCAAATGTTGGAGACATGTAGAGAATGTGTAGCTGATAATAACTGTGTATTATCAAACTCGGTTCCCTTGTAGAGTTCCGGTGATGGCTAACACATACCAGAAACGTTGGCTGGAGTGTTTTTCTATCAATTTCTATCGCTAACTGTTGATAAATCGCCAACAAGTTGGACCTGTTGGAACTTTGACTACACGCAAAATTTGAAAATTATAAAGAAAGTGTTGTAATTGTGAACAAATGCATAGTCATACTTTACACACAAAACAAGTTTGATTAATTATCCAGCTCTGTAGCGACTATTAATTGCAATGATGTATGTATGTGTTAAATATTTCACTTAACAATCCGTTTGCAATCGAAATGACAAATACATTGTTATGCTTCTCTTAATGCGCTTATTGTGTGCAATAATGCGCGCAATATTATAAGAAGAAATTTTGTTTTTTACTAAATGTAAACTGAATTGTTCCATTTTTTCAATAAAAGAAAAAGTGTAAAACAGCACAGAAACGTGTGCGAAAGTTTCGTGTAACTTTAGTAGATATGGGCAATGCAGTCGTGTTTCGCTGCACCACTCGAAAGTTAGCGAAGTAGGGCGAGTGTCAGTATTCCAGATATGGAAAAGTTATGGCTGAAACTGAAATAGTTATGCAAATTAATGCACAACTTCGATAAAAGCGATGAGAAAAGAGATAATCCCGAGTTAACAAAGGGAACCCCGTCATCAGTAAATGTGTAATGATTATTTGGCTCAACACTGTTCCCTTCGTAATTAGGTTAAAGCTAATGGTCCTTTTGCTGTAACGTGAAATTTCTTCGTTTATATTTATTCCTGAGATTCAAATCTTTTGTGTCGCAGTGCCCACTTCCACATTGTCTGCTTTTATCAATTTGAATAAAATAATAGGATTAGAATCAGGCTGAGCTCTACTGAGGAGGACTTAAATTCAAAACCCAGTCTTAAGATAGGCCTTCTGGTATTTGTTTAGAAAGCGCTCATTTTCTTCACTGGGATTTTACATGTACAAATATTGAGCCAAAGGAAGTATTTTGTATTTGGAACAGTAAATATTTCGTGCGTTTATAATGGATTAAAATGGAAGAAAATTGTCTGGTGATAGTAAAAAATAGATATAATAATTTACGAAAACGTTTAAACTGAAATCTCTATAACCAAATACTAATGAGCATGTAATTGTATCAGTTGCAGAAAATACGAAAAAAAAATTAATTCGTTAAATAATAAATAAAATAAAACTATTTGGGACCGTAAAACTGTGGTGTGTGTGAAAAATTTACGAAACAATCGTTTGCCTACATAACTGTAAGCAAAAAGTCAGTAATAAAATGTTCATGTTTTCGATTAAATTCCAAATGATGTCAATCCAAAGAGCAAAAACTTAATTCTTGCCAACTTTGAACCAAAGTGTCTGCAATTATTTAAAGAACTACCGGGTATGTCCGTTAAGGATTAACGTGATTAAGAAATGATAACAAAAATGTAGCTCATGATTTTAAGAAAACACCAAACACACACAGAATAAGATAAATATTTAAAACTCAATTTAATTTTGCATTCAGCTGCAATCAGTGTATGACCTATATCAAAACTTACAGCTGTAATCAACTTAATCATATCTAGAACAGCCAGAGAAATATATTATATACCCAGTAAATGCGACGCGACGCCTATGTTTAGAGCCTCATAAAAGAAAGTGCCATTTACTTTCAGATTTTCACTGATTATTCCCACTTCTTCATGCAACTTGCAAATTGCTTTGTGAATATTCCGCTGTGAAGAAAAATTTACGAAAGTGCCACTTAGACTGTGTTATAAATTCATTTTGCATCAGTTTTTCTGCGCGCCTCGACGGGACGTCCGGCGTCGGAGTATTTTTATACAACAATAAAACTTTAAGTGTAGCTCCAGATATTTAAATATAGACGTTTTGATTAAGGTCCAAGACGTAGCAACATTTTTTACCGGCCAAGGATGACGTTGCTGATCATAAATCTGTTCAATTTCCATTTAGATAGTTTCGGTCCGCCGTTTTCATTCACTGTTATTTTTACGGCCACAACGGAGTTTACTACGCATTAAGCTGTGAAAAATGCATCCAAAAACACTCTTGATTGAGTACTACGGGATTAAAACACATCGAATTGCCGCTTTCAAAATATTAGACACCGCTAAATTTACCGTGGGCTCTCAAAATAGCTACGACGCTATTTCGAATGAAACGAGAGCCGCCAACTGTCTATTCTTAGAGTTTTCACCTAATAATTTATCGGAAGCACAATACCTTTCGATACATACAGGTAGGTCACTAGGTGAAAGCTCAAAAGTCGTGCCTATTAATCATGTAAACCCTTCACAAGTTAATCTGGAAATCCAATTAATAAATTCTAGCATTTCTCGACTACTAAACTAGAATGTCTGAGCGGCTCGTATTTTTGGCACAATAACAATAGTTTGAGAGTGCAGACAGCAGTTTTCGTAAATAATTCAAAGGCGTTAATAATTCTAATGAAAATTGGCAGTTGCGACACCAGGCTAACTATCCCAAGCCAATAGAAAATTCACGTGATATTGGATGGATTCTCCGCGAAAATAACAAAATTAAATTAATTAAATAAAATATTAAACTAATTCCAAATGATATTAAAAATTGACTCTAGAATTGGGAAAGAAATAATGGGAAACGTTTACTCTAGAATGTTACAATTGAGTTGAAAACACCAATAATCTTAATATGGCTTCTAAAGGGAAACTGGAAAAATTAAGTAAATAAAACTGAAGCTCCAATGTCTACCTCAAAACAAATAGTTGAATAAAATGAAATTGTAAACTCCATAAACAACGTGGAATAAGACATACAAGAGCCACTGAATAATTTGTTCAATAAATAATTAGCCAAGGAATTCCATTTATATCAAAGAACTATAAAATTATAGTAATTGAAATGCTCTGTACAGATCTTGGAAATTTGAAATCTCCTAATCACCAGCATTGAAAGAAGCCACAACAATCAATATAAAACAGTACACATTTAAGTCTATAAATGAAGACCCTCATCATCTTTATTTAGATTCATGGATGGCGAAACGGTTTAAAACAGCAATAATCTAAATATTCTCAACGCGGAGAACTAGAAAAAATAACATAAGTGAACTAACTGATAATCCAATTGCTCACTTATTGATCATTGAAAGGTCTTAAAGAAATTAAAATATGGCAATAAATCAGTCTCATCGAGAATAAAATGTTAACCGAGTCTGTCAGCCGCTAGTTTGCAAAAAACTGATTTGTGGTCAATGAATCTAAAAAGAGTCGGCAATCTCTCAGACAATCTTCACATTCGCATAGAAATAATGCAATGAATAAATTCACAAATAATAAAGTCAATAAATATATTCGTTTCCAACAAATAAAGATAAACAATCTAATAGTATCTCAATATAAATGTTACATCCCAAGGATCTACCAGAATAACTTATAAACAACCCTAAATGCATGTGTATAATTCATCTGACACTAACTTGCATTTAGACTAGAACATGATGCAATGCTTTAAAACGCTAAAAACAATATTTTGAGCAAACCGAAATGCATAAGTGCACAGTGAAAAACATTTCTTTACGAAAAACAAAACGATTTTTGCGGGAAATCTGTGAGTAGGAAATGGTAAACAACCGGTAGATTTTAAATTGTAAAACTGTAGATGGATGAAAATATCCTCCAAATTTTGTTTGTCTGTCCTAAATTACTGACGATCATCTTGATGAAAATATAGGTATGCCTATTGTCGAAAAATGTATTAAGTTTTTTGCCTATTTGTAAGTGGTTTATATGAATAATCGGTAGATCACATAAGTATTTTTATGATCCTAGAGTGTCAGTCATCACTGCTAAATCACATTAATTTTTGTACATATTAACTTTTTCTCCCTTACAAAAGCTTCTTAATAACAAAAAAAAAACAATGCAGAAAATTAAAGAAAACCAACAATTATTAATAAAGCTGGGGGTCTGTAGCCAGCAAAAATATGAACGAAAAAAGCTACAAACCTGCAGTGATGATACAGGCAAAAAATGTAGGCAGGGTGTAGACTCTAAATGGAATAAAATCGCTTTCGAAGAAGTCGACAATTTGTCTAAATATGTCCGAAACATGTGCATTTTGCAAGTACTATGGAAAACACTAAGTCAAAACGTAAGTTTATAGTTTAACTTATTTTCAACGCAAAATTCATTCATTCATCGAAATGTGCGTGCAAAATCAAAAGAATTCAAACAGAAAGAAGGGCACAGAGGAATTTGAAAACAGCTTAATACCGAAATAAAACCCATAGTAAAATCCACTTCAACATAACAATCACAATTAGTGCCGATAGTACAGATATAAAAGAGAAAACAATTCCTATTAAAGAAACTAACAAAAACATAGACTTAAAGAACATAGCAACGCAATTAGCAAGTTAGTAACTTTTTAGAGCTGCCGTGGACAAAGGACGGCTTTGTTGTTGGTAACCAACGTTCTGAAAGGACACCGTACATAAGAAGAATAAACTCTCAATTCCGTTAAATAACGAAAAATTGTCAAAACATCCATCAATGCAAGGCGTTTAAACCAAATGTAAAGAACATTCATAATCTCCTACTTAACCATGGAAGTTCAGAAAAGCACAAGTATAACTTAAAAATATTAAATCTAACATCGCTAAACCATGCCAGTATACGTAACTGTAATAACGAAATTTCACCGGATTTGGATGGTGACTTTTAAATTTAAATTAATTTTATGGCTCTCCCAGATTTATTGTTCTAATATTCGTTAGTACGAAGTTGTTTTAGAGATTTTTTATTTAAGATTTCGAATGTAGCCACTCCGCGCATTTTGTAATTATTGCCAGAAAGCTTTAAGTAAATATGCTGATGTTAAAAAGTTTAGCAGTTAAACAAATAACTTTAACGAATGAACGTTAACTGATAAATCGTGGAGTGCTACACTGTCACATTTTTCTTCTAGTTTATTTCTATAGTTTTTTTCGGATATAAACTGGACCCTTTTTATAATATTTCTGCTTTTCGCTGACGCGGGGGTGTTTTAACGGTTTAGGGAAAAGCTCAAGTTTATCCTAGGCTACTCTTCATATTTTTTACTCAAAAACCCGCTTCATTCCTCAAGATAAACGCTAAATCTTTTCAAGTGCTTTAGGCGCACAGTTATTCCCAACTTCAGCAATGAGTTACTGGCATAAGTACAAGAGCATCCAGTATTCCCCTCAAAGTGCACCTGATCCATGGAAAATATTTCTGATTACAGGAAAACAAATACGTGAGATCTGAATTACAATGTAAGCATCGGAGCATTGCCCTAATGGAAACGCCTCTAGAGTGGTGCAAACTTTTTAATTAAGTTGCTTTGAAACGAAGTATGTAAGTAGAAAGCTTTTTCTAAAGGGACGACGTGCATTTAAACGGCAAACTGCTCGCGATGAAAATTTAATTTTCCACGGTTCTGAGCAAAACTTAATCATTAGGTTTATTTGCTCTATTTTCTCCACTTAATAAGTAGGTATTCCTTGGAAGCGGAAAGCGACGATGAACAGTAATTATGCTATACCGAAACGTGTTGTTTGTTTTAGGTGTGTGTTTTTCATGTAAGTGTCTTCGAAAACGCAAATTGGAACTAAATTGTTCATCAGTAAAACAAAGTCAGATTCAAATTAATGGTACCAATAAGAATTTGAACTAAATACTTGAAACCTCTTGTTAAATAAAATATTGAAAACGGAATTATTGTAACTAACTCAGAAACTCAAAACCAATTTAGTTCAAACCAATCCGATGCAATACAAGCAACCTTCTACCTTCTAACTTTTCAGACTGTAGAGCAAAAATCGCGCTGATTCTATGCGATTCGATATGTTAGCATTAATGTATCGATCTAGTACATCCCTGTCATATAAACCTATTAAATAAATTAAGGTTTCTCCGTTCAAGTTCAAAACGTTCGCTATAGGATTCGTGACATTGTCGCATTCAAGCCGAAAACTCTTTTATACTGTTTTGTTTGACCTATTTATATGCCACCATTGTTATCAGCCAATGCAATTCTGTGGACAAAAAAGATCAGTTGCTACTGAAGTTAACCTGTGAAACTCCAAACAAAATGTTTCAGATAAAACAAAATCCAATTAGGGATTGGAAAAAAGATATTTTTTTCATATTTAGTTTATAGCGTGCTTTTACTCAGTTTGAAAATTGCCATAAAGATAATGACACTTTATACACATCATACAGAGCTGTGTCTGTGTAAAGTACAAATTTTAATTGATTGGGAAATTGTTAATATTTAAGTTGTAGTTTGACCCAGGCTGGATGGCATTTGCGATCGAAATTTATTTATAAAAGAGGCGGAGTTTTTATCAATTATATCCAGTTGTGACAAACGAGCTTGCTGGTAGAGGAATATACGAAAAGAACAGGAAAACCATGAATTGCAGCTATAAGAAAAATATGAAATATTGGAGGCGACGCTGACATTCCCACCAAACCTTTCATCTTGATTGATTCCAAATCGAAGACCCATAATTACGATTAGAAGCTAAAACAATTAATAAATGCTTTTATTATTTCAATCTTCACTCACAAGCTTTTATTTTTAAGATATTGGCAAACCAAAGTAAATTGTGAAAAGTACAATAGTTGGTCAAAAATACGAAAATAATAAGGAAGAATGCAGCGCGAAAAAACTGGGAGATTTTTGCCGACAACCACATCAAGCAAAAATGAGCAAAAACCGCATCCAGAGCTTTTAACTCAAAATTCAAAAACCATTATCAAAAGACGCAAGTTTAATTGCATTAAACTGCAAGCCTGTTAAGACTTTTTTGCGTCTGAATCCGTTAATTATAAAAAATGGGAAGTTTAATAGCATTTTGCCCGTTCACATTTTGCATAAGTTCAACTGATCGATTCTTCCGTGTTCCACTTATAGATTTATCAACCACAGAAACGCATTTTATACTTCAGTATTTGCATTACTCTTTTTAAAGATTTTAGTAATAATACTAAAAATGGATTATAGTAGTACGAAACTGCTAATGGCTAATTCATGAGTTTGTAATTTTTTTCATGTTCAATTTTCTTGAAGAGTCTAATCCAAATTGCTAAATACCTTTTCAACAATTATATTCCAACCCCTATTAACATATTTATTTGAAATTAGGGTTCAAATTAATTCAGCCGCCACCAATCTCATTGTAAAGGGTAGATTCATTAATATTTTCCACACAAGAAGGGTTGACGATGAATTATGTGGATGTATTTAGTTTGTTGTTTAAAATGATGTCGCCTCTCACTTGAGTTATCTGTTTGCTCATTTAATTCACTCTTAAGCAAATCAAATGAATAAATTTCCACCGATAAAATCTGGATAAAGTGTAGTTACATAATATGCAAACATCCAATATGACCAGAACAATATCCTACAAAATGGCATTTTCTTTATCCAATCTTGTATATTACCCTTTGTGCTCAGGACAATTCAATATAAGCAGTCTCTGAACCCTGGAAAATGAGCGCCAATAAAACAAAAGACTTTCCCAAATCGACCATCCAGACAAGGGAAAGTTTTCCGTGCGTATGACTTGAAAATGTTGGAAAATTCATGAATATTTCATACAAGTGAAGGGCTGTTTGCATTAATATTTAACATCAACTAGGGTGAATATTTTGGATATGCAGCACCCAATTTTCTATTCGACTACTAATCAAGGCTGGTGTGAATTACATCAGTAATTTTCACTTACGTAAACGCTCCGAACTCGCCTTTGACGCAACTTCGTTACATGTAATTTCCTGGAAGACTTCGATCGAATCTTCAAACTCAATAGTTTAGTGGCCGATGGAATAGCCGAAAAGCTGAATAGGACGGATCGAAGTGGATAATTCCATAAAACATCCATATAGCATTGCTATTCGCTGCCAGAGGTTTTATGATGCCGTTTCCCCTCTATACAATGCTTGAACAAAAACTTTATTTAGGACCCAATAACCAGCTTTAGCGCTTTATATGTCAGTCTGAAATAGACGCAACTAACTTTCCCAGGATGAATAAAAATTTTATTTATATTTAATCTCTAGTTTTGCTTGAAACAACTTCTTGTTTTCGGCTAATTAAATTGTCTGAGAGTATGGTTCAATCAAATTGCAATGATAAAATTTAGCTTGTAAATTTTAAATCAGCTTGAACAGCTGTTTAAAGTGGTTGAAAACGCTTGATAATCCATATTTTTTATTCTAAAGCGATTTGATGTACACTGGATATATTGGTTTACGTTGGCATATCGGGGTTACCTTCATGAACATATCGAAGCCTTGACCTCATTTTCTTGGAGCGTCCATCGAACATTTGCACTTGAGGGTTGAAATCGTTAATTTTAATTAACATAAATGTCAGAATAGAAACTCGCCTCCTTGCTGCAAGCTCCATGATTGCCAGAAAAGCACCGATCGAAACATACTAAATGAAACAGAATTATTTAAGAAATAGTCTTAGAGTCTTAATGAAGCTTATTTCAACCAGCTGAGACATTGTTATGATATAATTAACCAATGCAACAATTGACACCAAATATTCCAATTTGGAACTAATAGAGTTCCTATTGGCAGAGGAGTTTTCCTCATATGCCGAAAACTCTTCACTCTGGATTTACACGAAAAATATATAAATATGTCGATCATTATGTATACCTTGGACACACAATAAAGCTTGGAAAAGAAAGTCAAACGGCGGAAATTTACGGAAGAATTGGATTGTCATGGGCTGCCTTTGGTAGAGAGAAGATTCCACACTCTTTGTGTGTCTCAAAAAAAAGGTGTACGAGTATTGTGTACCTACTATCTATGGCCGTCTATGGTTTAGAAACTGTTACTCTTCCAGAGGCAAACGCAGACAAGATAAGAAGACAAACACAAAGAGCAATTTCAAAGGAGGAGGAAGAATATTAGGAATAAGTCTAAGACAGAGGATCCGACACTTGGAAATATGAAGACATACGAAAATCACTGATATCATCGAGCGAGTGGCAAAACTTAAGTGGCAGTGGGTGGAACACTGGAGACCGAGGGTAAGAAAAATCAGTATCGGAAGACCAGAAATCAATGGTTGGACGACGGGCGATGGTTTATAAAAATCTTACATTAAATGAAATGAGGTTCAAGTTGCAGCTCTAAATGGAAAAAGTATCTTTGGCTTATCGATGCGTAGAAATAAATGTTAAATGCCTTTGGGTTATGACCGCATATCTTGAGCGCCAAGAGAAAGAAAAACGCAAGTTGAAGTTCCAAACTGTCACTTCATGTGGAAGCAAATGGAACTTTCAGCCTTAAATGGAGTCATACTGCTTTAAGAGCAAGAATATTGCCAGTTTGACAAATTGAAGCAATTATCTATTACAGCCCAAAGCAAAAACCATTCAAAAGTCTATAGTAAGAATGCTAAAAGAGTCTATTTTAAGTTTCGCAAAGCGATATAAAACCTGGCTGAGAAAGTTCTTTGGTAAACATTTTATTGCATCTTATAAAAAATCAAGAAGCAAAACGAAATTAAGGAGAGAATGTGACGCAAAGTAGAAATAAAATAAGTCCACAAATGATACAATTTGTAAAGATGACGGTAATTTGCTTTTCAACTCAGTTCTAAATGAAATAAAACTATGAAACCGCTGAAAATTGTGAATTTCGAACATAAACAACTAAAATGATTCCAAAATTAGCAAAGTTCTGGAACTAAAAGTGGTATAAGTTTGTTGCTGCAAATATTGAAGGAAGAACAAGCTCTCGAAATCACTTTATGATGCAAATTTAGAATTATTTCTCAGAAATGGATTGTTTTGAGGAGTTTCACAAAATCGAATTCTTAAAATATTACATTAGATGGCACAAAAATACATGCAGAAGCTAATTTAAATAATTCGGGATATTAATAGTGCGTGATTTTATTTAAATCGTAGCAAAAGAACGAAGTTACACTAGTAATTCGAATAATACAAGAACAGCAGAGTTATATTATCTATTCATACATTGTCTTTACTGAGAAACATACTTCTTACTGGTGCATAAGAACAAAGCAAAAGTATTTAATAAGTCACCTTTATCAGTTAAAAATAATTCGAAATTATACAGTGTTTAAAAAAACAAGAAATTGTTAGTAAACCTACAACCGTACTATTTAAATAATGATTTTCTACAATAAGTTAATATTTTGATGTATTTTAATTTATATTTTAGACATTATTTCATTTCATGTTGCTCAGGTGTAGGTAATATACATATAACTCTATAGTTCCTACATTTGAAATAATGCTTATTTTATTCTACCGCATTTTTTAGTGAAACTGTTAACTCCTTGCGGCTTCAAGAAAAAAAAGTCCAATGGAGTTCGAATTGTTAAAAATTTATATATATTTCCCAACATATGGTTTTCAACATTCTATTTCCCAACATAAAGGTTTCTGTTATTTCTGTTTCACATATTCATAGCAACAACCAGAAAAACTTGAAGAATCACGATCAAATATCGAAAAAATCCATAAAAACAAAACTTCAAGAATCAGAAATAATGAATAGATATAATATCAACAGTTCATGTCTGGTCACACATATCGAAGTGTTCTATTAAAAAATTAAATAAAAAACCTCATCTCAGGAGTGAATAACAATTACGAATTTGCAGTTTCAAACAAAACAAATGTCCTGTTTATATGATGAATAATACTGGACTTGCCAAAAAAACCACCAGTTTGCAGCAGAATTACCAGATTTGTAGTTTCCTTTTTAAAATAGCATAACAGTGAAAGAACATCAACACCATTTTTCATTAATCGCCAACACTTTAAAGAAAATAATTGAATAATAGACTCGGATTCTGCGTAATGTTTATCGACTCGTAATGTTACATTTTTAGACGTGTAATTTATCTTAAAGTAATAATAAATAGAATCGTTGCTTGTGTTGGAGACAACCCGACCGTAAAATCACAGCATGATTGGCAGTATACGCATTCGGTTGGAAAATAATAAATATGGCAAATTATACTGAACATGTGGGGATTCGACAAGTATCATTCGGAAAGTTTCGTTCCTACATATTTTAAGACAACCGTTCACATCTGCAAAAAAGTTTAAAATAGCTTGCTTTACAAATAAAACTTGAATATTATGTATACTCCCACGATATATGTGCAGAATTCAGTTAGGTTCGCTCCAAATATACCTACTATACTAATAATACACCCACTCAAAATGAATTCAAATCCGATCTACTTTGGTCCATGGGTTGTTTTTATTTTGATCCTTTACTGCTGCGACACCGCTTTATGAATTTATAAGAATAATTTTTTGTGTTGATATGTGTGTTAATATTTTTTAAGTTGGAATCGTTCCAACCATTCTTTATATAAAAAACGGGGTAATGACATTGTCCCAACAACCAGCAGCATCAATAAATAATCGGAATAGGTCGTGCAAAAACCAACGAACATTTCTTCGAAATAAAGGCAATAAAAAGGAATAATTTACAAAGGGTTTCTCCAATTTGCCAAATGGAGAACTTGTTTCAACAATGCTTGTATCGAAATCCATTTGCTAATTTATTTCATTCACTATATAAAATCGAGTTGCTGAGCATTTAAAGATGCCCTAGTTAGATTTTGGCTTAATTCCAGCCTGATAAAAGAGGTGTCACGTGGCCGTTATTGCCCTAGTTAAAACATAGATCACATTCACCTTGCTCTATTCGCCTACAATAGTTTGAACACAATCAAAGAAAAACCGTATTATTCTGACATGGTTCAATGTTATATTGGGCCTTGTTGAGCAAGTGCGAAACCCGAATATGAGACAAATTTTATGACTTTAATTCGTGTTTGGGTTGTTGTTCCCAAGTTTTTTCATCATTTTGGATTTCCCAATAGGCAAAACCCGTTTTCTTGTTGTTAATAAGTAAAAAAATCTGTTGAAGCCCGATATGTTATGGAAATATATGAATGAAGCGTCTTTGCTCTGCTCTATGTTGCATGACTTGCTACTGTAATGACCGAACTTTTATATCTTACAGTCAACTTACGGTATTAATTAATCTTCAGTTTCGATACAAAAATATACTAGAATTATGCTGAATTATTCTCCATATTTTCATAAAATTGCCAACAAAAATCCACAATAAGAACTTTTACTACTTTTGCAAAGACATTTTTGCGATTTTCGAGAATTTGCAACCTTGCTTCTGGTTTTTCTGCCACGACGTTCAATCTGCAAGAGAACTTGAAATACCTACACGTTCAGAAGGAAATATAATTTATGGTTTATTAATCATTAATTGCAAGCGCTGTAGATAATTTAGGCAGGTCTTAGGACCGACTTATTCATTTTCTGACCAACTTGGCAATGAAATGTGTCGGATACCAAAGCATCCAAAAATTAAAGCGAATATCCACTGAAAAAAAATCGGTTGATTTACTGTTTATCTGACAGAGGAATGTATCAACTAGTAGATACATGGATGATATTTGGTTATTATTGATTACGGAGAAAAAGTGAAAAATAAGTTATAGCTGAAAATATAATTAATTGAAAGAAGCTTTCGCTTAACTCAGGAAAGAGTTAAATTTTTCTTCAGTCCTTTCATCTTTAATCTTCTCGTTCTTATTTGTGCTAGATTGAGCATACATAACCCTAGAGTTAAACTTCTATAACTTTATAACTTCACAGTATTTGCTAATTAATCAACTAATAGGACAAGTTTCCGTTTTCCACGGGCGATTTTTTAAACATGCACCAGAACTCAAAACACAACAAATTAGTTAAAAATATGACAACATTTTTAACTTTGCCTAATATGTAAGAATCAATCGCTTTCTGTCCTGTCTACCCTTATTCAAATATTCGTTGAATAATTTTATTATCTCACAGATAAATTCGGATAAAACAACAGAAGTTTTTGTTCTGCTACGTGATAAATTGATTTAATTGGCAGTTACCAGCCAGTTTATCAAAAAGTGAATAAACCGGCTCTTGTGGCAAAAACCAATCAACCAATTGGGTAAATCAACGAATTTTAGAGATATTTAGAGACCATAGCTAATTAAAGAACTATTATAATTATACTTTCTAGAAGATAATCTGAGGTGATATTAACTTAAGAAGATCCAGATTTTTTGTAAAGTTATTGGTACCGACGAGTAGAAATTTTCTAGCGTCAATATCTTAAATAGAAAAATAGACCGACAGGTAACGCAAATAGTGTAAGTGAACAACTTACAACCATGCCACTGACTAAATATTGCACCTTTCAATTAGTTAGGAGACCTTTTACTACGCTGTAAAGAAATTGTAACGATTTTCGGGCTTTAGCAATATTCCTTCTGATTTTTCTTCTTTGGCTGAAGCTCTTCCGTTTCAATTTTCCAGCTTAATGAGAAATTTACTAATGTAGTTGTTAACGGTTCATTTCATGGCTTTATTTGAATTGTTTTCGAACATGGTTACAACGATTCGACTGAAAATGGCTTGCAAAATTCAATGTTATTAGTTGATTCTTCTTTAGGTTGATTGATGTGATTCAGTGCTCGTCTTTAGAGCTTATTCGTTTGTTACATTATAAATATCGTGTATATTTTCCTGATTGTATTTCAACTTAATTGAAAAGAAATTCCTGTGTTCCAGTCAATTTTATTGTTTACCATTTAAAATGTTACAAAAACGTTTCGGTGTTTTTCTCCACCAATGTAGAAACAACCATGCAAACAACTATACAAACTGATGATGGTGGAGAAAAACACCGAAACGTTTTTGTAACATTTTAAATAGTAAACAATAAAATTGACTGGAACCCAGGAATTTCTTTTGAATTATAAATATCAGCTTTAATATTTATTATGTCTGTATGTGTTGGCAAACTTCTTCTTGGCCCTTCTTTTGGTTTTTTTTTCACTCACAAGTTGCATTTGATACATTATCTTCTTTCCCAATCCCGAAAAAACTCGAATACCTAACGGAATTAAAGTAAACGGTCAAACCATCACCAACCTTCGCTACGCAGACGATACTGTTATGACTGCCGACACATCGGAAGATTTATGACAATTTTTAAACAACGCATGTTCTAAGGGAGAAAAACTGGCACTAAAAATGAACACCCAGCAGACAAAAGTAATGGTCATAAGCAGAAAGTCAAACACTCCCGCCGGTTCATTTGCAAACGGTAAAACTTTCGAACGAGAATCAGAGTTTAAATATATGGGCTGCTGGATAAGTGAAGCCCTAAATCCAGGCACTGAAATAATAATCCATTTTGGAACCGGCTAGAATAACGCTTTTCAAAATGAGGAAAAAGTTTTAACATAGAACTAAGATACCGATTTGTTAAGGACTATATTTACATCCAAAAAAATCGATGTGAGGACAGATGGATCATCATCATGGTTTTTAAATGAATTATAGACTTAACGCCACCACAAATATAAAATATATCAAATAAATGAGAATAGAATCAACGTCCATACGTAAGAAAAGCTCAAACCTCAAATACGAGTCAAAAAATCTATTGACATCAAGAGATCTCGTGCTTTGGATAATGAAGATGTTGACAAATTTCGGTCGCGTGCTCGTAATATTGTCTTGTATCAACATGTTTTATAAATAGGGATTTTGGCTCGCTTGTTGCTCATTTATTATGAGATGGTTTAAAATCCGAAATCGTTCTCATAAAACAGCAGAAGAAGAGCACTTGAATATGATTTCAGAAGAGACACATTTGTAAAACCAAGTAAATAGAATGGAAATGTTTCCAATATGTGGCTTTTTCGGTAAACCATATTGTATTGAATAATCTGGTTTAGCTAATGGCGAGCAATTATGAGGTTAATCGAATTTCTTCTAGCTCAAGTCTGTCAAAATGGAATTCGAGCACTTTCTAAAACCCAGACCAAAATTGCGATTAAATTTCCTTATCAATTATGTAAGCTCAAATTTACTTAAGTAACGAGGTTTTTGAAAGGGACAACTTAGAACGACGCCCGTATACCAATTTTAGTTTAAAAAGTTGGTCCGAGATGCTGGAAATTTAATTATTCCCGAAAAGACTCACTATTTTCCAGTCATATTTTCGCTTCAAAACTGCAATCTTCTCAAGTTGCTTAAAAAGTACGAAAATGAAGCACTTGTAAACATTGAAAAATTGGTTGTTTTGGCAGCTGCTTCCATTCCACTAATTAGATCGTTTTCGTTAAGTTCTGAAATTCTGGCAGAAAATAATGTAAACACATTAAGTTGCCTATAGAAGAATTGTAATAAGAAGTACCCTCCCTTTACGACTAACCAAGTTCTATGCAGAAAAAGTATTTCTGGAAGACGAAAAAAAACTAGTAAGGCAAGTCATGCATTTTCCTTTCAAAATTTTTCCGGAATTCAATGAATATACAGGAGTAATGGGGGTAAAACAGGTGAGGACACAATAGGGCAGAAAAGACCGCAATGTGCTGAGGAAAAGGTTTTAGTGAGTAAACCCAGAGCGCCAAAACACCAGCTTTGCTGAAGGGAGCACAAAAGAAAAATTTCCAAGCCTTATCAATAACAAAAAAATACTTCTATTTCTATTAGCATTTTTTTTAAAACACACTAAAACAGTCCAAGAAAATAATTGTGTATCAATATTATTTGGCTCCTGAAACTGAACTAAGCTTAAAGTCCAATTAAATTCATATTTATAGAGCGATAAACGTAAAAATCGTCTCCAACATTCTTATCCCAAAATATCCTGAATCTTTTCTATTCGCGACGTTATTTATTGAACGTTTTTCCTCTATGGTGCTCGAATCTCATACAGCATGGCCTCTGAGAACATATTTATTTTCCCATAAATCTCGTTCAGGCTGATCATTAGTTTTTATTAGGATTTGTAAAGCCTTGAGTGGGAAAGACATTTTTATGTCTGATGGTACTTTGGCATCAAATTAAAGATACAATAGTACGGAAAAACGGCCGACAAATTGACAAAGCATGTAACATCTTACGGATTACCTCCTGTCGAAGAAAATAAGTTGGACTTACTCGTGCTTTTGTTTTCTCCATATTTTCTTTTCGGACAAAGACACGCAATTGAAGGTAGGTAGGAGTTTTCAAAGAAGATCTATTGGAGAAGAGAGAGAAGAATGGATGAAAAATGAAAAAGATTTTTTTAATCTCTTTTCCACGAATGGAAATGTTGGCAAATATTTTGAGGAAAACTTGTTTTCATAAGTTGAGAGAATGAAATGTTAAATCACTAAGTATAGCGAAAATACCATGAAAAATATCAAATTCAACGTAATATGTAACAGTCTTTTTCAGAAAAGTTTTAATTTGCCAATTGTTATCAGTTATCAAATAGTTAAGTAATCTCTATTCTTAATTCGACTAAATATATTCAATTCATATTTCCAAGTAATATTTCGATTATGAAACATATTCCAAACCAAAGCCGATTTGAACAATTGTGTAAAAGTCAACAAAGATTTCCCAATTTTAGGACAACGGAATTGGGGTGCTTTAAAACAAGAGAAACTGCAGTTTGGTATGTTACTTACGGGTATTCCTATAAAATAGTATTAGCTCGATATATTCGTGTAACACTTTTAGATAAAGACTGAGTTGAATTTTTGCCTACTACCTTAAAATACAGGGTGTTTCAGGTCAAGCTCATGCCTTAGATGTAATTGGTTTCTCAAACATCTTTTGGCTCGTAGGCGGAAAAAGTTCTAATGCAGACAGAAAATATTCAACATGTCTAATATAACAACAAATATTTTAATTGCAAAATATTATCTGCTCCATGTGCTTCACATAAGATTGGTTAAACTTCAATTACATGTTTCGTTGCTATTGATGGACACAATATTTTTTGTTATGTTAATCAGTCCGTTAACACCAAATACAGAATAATGACCAATCACTCTTGTTGATTGGTTTTGTGCAACTTGTACATGGCTCTTAAAAGAAACAAACCGATTTTCAATCAGGTCGTGCTAGTGGTGTTAGTAGCCAAACGTCTATAATTAACGAATTAGTCAATTCTACATTTTTAATTAGATATAATTGAATGCGGGTTCGCAGGAGTAACTCGTGCTTTTCATCTTAAGGTCAACCATGTTGTGTTTACCTTCTCTTGATTTTGCCTAGCACAGTCATCCAATTGTTATTTTCGTACATGGAAACTTGTCAACATTCCCACGTAAAGTGTTAACCACATTCTTTGGTGGGTGCACCTAACAGTTTGACTTCAATTGCAGTCAATTTTTCCTGCTTCAGGCTTAACACCCGAGTATTATCGCTATAAGAAACTTATAGCATTCGTATAAGCTCCTTTGTGTTGCTAACTGTTGCTAAAATTGCAACGATCCAAATCGTTGCAATTTAGCTTTTTTATTTACATTTATGCATACATTTTGTTCAATAGATAGTTTATATAGCATAGGCCAAATCATTATACATCAAACTAGTGAAAATAATAGACACTTTATTAAAGCCTTTTCTTTAAAACTACAGCCAAGCATATAAAAAATCAAATGTGCCCAATTATGGGTTTGTTTTGAATTTTAATCTGATGATGGCCCTGTTGTCTCGCCGAAACGCAATATGAAATAAACGATATAAACAATTTTATTTCACATTTTGACTCAAACGCAGGAAAGAAAAAATATAATAACAATTACACGCAGTCAGGAAAATAAATCAAAACTTATTGTTAATGGTACACTTAAAAATATTCGGATCAAAAATTCGCTAATGTTAGTGATAGCACTAATCACCATCATAATCTGTAGATGGTATTCTTTTACTTGGTCATAAATATGCTAATGTCTTAACTAAAAAAATAATGTTTCATAAAATTCATTGTGCAATTAACGACGAGAATAAGAAAAATCAGAATTCACCGTTAAATCCCTATATGTCTCAGAATCGAAGTTCTAAAGCTTATGTTCTTCAGAGCAACTTTAAAGGAACATTTCTGAGCAACCATATTAAAACTAGCTTTTCCTCATGAGAGTAATGCTTGAGCTGCAATAAAAGTGATAAGAGTGTCGACGAAAGTCTTGATAAGAGCTATTTAAAAACATCTTCCTTCGATGCGTTAAAGTCATGATATCGGTTAAATCGCCATTAGATCTACTTTACTCAATTCCAATACTATTATTCAGTCCACATTTACTGAAGGGTAAACTCAAATGATAAACAAAGTGTGGTCAAATTGCAAATGTTGGAAAAACTTTTGAATTTAAATGTTTGAACCATTTAAAGGATAATTTTATATTATACGATTTTGAAGGTGTTATTAAAACTTTATGTACCTATATACATATTTAATAACAATCTCATAAGGATAGAAGAGTTTGAACATACTCGAGAGCAGTCATCTTATATTGAGACAGACGAGATTCAAATACAGCCGCACTGCTACAATTTATGTCTTGTTTTTAGTTGATCAACTAAAGCTGCAGAGAATATAAAAAAATACGTATTTAAAAAATATTTGTTATAATCTGGTTTCTCACCACCAAACAAAAAAATTAAAGACATTGCTTTATTAAAATTAATTAAGTGTTTATTTGTAGCTTTGCTATGAAATATGTGTTATTCTTTTGTATTAGATTTGCATTTGGAGAAAACGTTATCATAAATCTCACTTTACAATTACTATTAATTGCTAAACCAACCAACAATTATCAAGCTATGAAAACGAAAAGAAAGTTACAACACTGTTCTCAGACCATGTGGAAAACTATTCGAATTGCCTTAATATATATTGTTTTAATCTATTTGCTTTGTGTTCTTTCTAAATGTGCTTTTTAATGCGCTGAAGTTAGAACACGTATTTCTTTAATTTTTTTTGCTTTATTTTGTCCTTTAAAAACTGTTGTGTTGTCTGTGTAAGAAAAATGAAGCGGTGCTAGATCAGGTAACCGCCGTGGCCACAGCTTCACAAAAAATAAAGGAAATATATATGCGACAATCATAGAGGCCTATCTGTGACTAGTACGCTGAGCAGAATCTACGGCAAAATAATAAGATATAAAATAGAAAATTAGTACAAAGACATGGAGGCAGAAGAACAGGCCGGATTCAGGGCAGGTAGATCGACTGTCGATCATCTGTTCTGTATAACCCAAGCTATCGAAAATAAAATGGCATATGGACAAGAGCTGCATTTACTGCCTTACACACAGCATACGACAGCGTACCACTTAATTTACTTTGGAAGGCTTTGGAGTATATAAACATAAGCGCTCAGTTAATTAAAGCAATTAAAAAGTTGTACAACAATAGTAAATCAAAAGTCAAATAAAACAAATGGGTTTCAAGCGAATAAGTGTCTGAAATAAGGCTGCTGTATTCGACAACGGTCTTCAAGATTTATTTAGAACAAGGCCTTAAAGTATGGAAAAGAAAATGGTCAAAACATGGGAATTCCATTAAATGAAACCATTTTATACACCTTATGTTTCATAGACGATCAAGTTGTGGTGTCCCAGGAATATGACGACTTGGAATATAAGATTCGAAAACTTATAGAAGAATACAAAAAGTGGAGTTGGAGTTCAATATAAAAAAAGACAGAGTATATGTGTTTTCGTGGAATAAAACAGGATCTAGTGTTAAATACGGGACTGCAAATTAAGTCTTGTGAGGAGTATAAGTACTTAGAGCTAAGAATAACTCGGACGCAACACTAGACAGAGCGATAAAAGACCGAAATGTACAAGAAAGAAAAGCGATAACTTTAATAAATGGAATACTCTGGAACCAGAGTATATCGAAACAGAACAAAACGCTCATATATAACACCATCGTAAACAGTATTGTTACGTACAATTCAGAAGTCTGGCCAATCAAAGACAGAGCCTAGAAAATGCTGCCCTCTACAGCAATGGACTATTGGAGAAGAGCAGCACTAAAATCAAGAATAGAACGAGCTACAAATCAACGAATAAGAGAAATTATGACAGTAGGTGAACGCACGATAGTGGACGAGATAAGAACAAGACAATTGGTATGGTACTACTTAAACAAATACTAAAATGGAATCCAAATGGGCGAAGAAGTCGAGGAAGACCACGGAGGAGCTGGAGACAAGGAGTAGACAACGAAATGAGAATTAGGGACCTGGATGACGATTTATGGGCGAACAGAAACGAGTGGAGATTGGGCATCGAAAGACCACGGATGTTACAATAACCGCTATATGTATGTATATAGATAAAGTTGTACTTTGTACATAAAAATCTTAGAAATCCATGTTTCAAATGTACAATAACTGTAACCTTTATGGTGACGCTTAATATGAAAGTGTATTGTGCCCTTTAGTTGCCCCTAACTTTTGGGTAGACAAAAAAAGTCTTCATGTGGGGGTTGAATTCGATGTGGAAGTAACTTGCTTCCAAATTGTCTTCGCTTATACCGCTAGTCGTTAGGAACGCTCCCAGTTATTTTCAATTTAGCCTCAACATAAAACCCCCATATAGAAAGCCATGCATTGTAGTTCTCTGCTTCGCTAATATCGTCGCTTTTATCGTTTATCCCAGCCCCAATATAAACACACTGTCCTGAGAGAGATATGCCATGAGAGCCGTGCTAAACGATGATAGCTGCTATAAAAAATTGGAGCGGCTCGAATGATACATAGGTACAGCGTGTATGATCAGTGATTATATTAGATAATATGTTATGTGAACGAAGATTTGGAGAATTCCAGTTTGTTTGTATTTATCCAAGTAAAAAAGCCTGACAATGAGTTTTAAAACAGCAAAAGAAGTTTTTCTAGATATTTTACAACTTATTCTCTTTACAAAACCTCCTCCAACGTGCACAAGGAGCAATAGCCTTAATTACAAACTACATAGTTTGAGGTTTTTTTAAATATTGTGTTTTTCACCAAGACATGCAAATGTTTCTCTAAAACGGCTCACATTAACGCTTTTGACTAAGAGTATATTTTTTCATGTAAAAGCATTGACTTTTCGGAATCTCCTTTCAAATCGCCCATTTCTGCAGTGAAGCAGAATGATCCTCTTTGGCCCCAAAATCGTGTGGCGGGCGCAACAATCGTCCCTTCGGCATGCGCAAAATTGTATCAGACTTTTTGACGCTTCTTTTCGATTTCCAAAAGGGTTAATTTAACTAAAAATTGATTCAAATACGAGGAGTTGTATGGTAAAGCGCTCATTTTATCGATTTCAAACATATTTTTTTTATTTTGTGTCGTTATCATACAAGGTGTTAAAAATACTAGCATTAACGTGAACGCAAACAGCAAAATGAGTTCAAATTCACTTTGTTAAGAGGACGAAACTAGTATTTATCATAATAAAGAAATAATAAAGAATTATCAAATTAGAGCAAGTCATTTAAATGTTTAGAAAACAAAAACTGTTTTCGACGGCGTATTTTTTATAGGAACTCGTCATGTTATTTTGACACCCTGTTAGTCCGAAGCATGCTAAAATTTTTCGGAACATCCTATATACTTTTGACAAAATAGTAAATCAGCTTATAGGATAGCATTGTTCAGTTCAGTTCAGTGTGGCTCTAATAGAGTGGTCACATAAAATTTAAATTTTTTTCTCTTAAAATTTCAAGAAATGTATGCAAGATTCCCAATATTTATAAAATAATTTGCAAACCAACAATACAACCAGCGATACGTTTGATGGGAAACTGGACTTTTCCATACTGTCAAATGAACGATGTGCGGATAACTGATATAAAAGCGAAAACCGTCTATACAGAGCCCAGTGTTTTAAGAAATTCACCAATTTGTAGAGACTTTATCTGACTGATCGAGCAGAATATTTCCTTGGCATATGAAAACTAGCTCACAAAGGAGGCAATTAAATGAAATCAGTGCATCCAGTCGAACCTTTGCGCCTCCCGCCACACTCGACATTGCATATTAAATTGATTTGGATCCGTTCCAGATATGTTTAAAAATTCACACAGAAGATTCGACTCGCTCGGGAAGTGGAATATATTTCGCTCCGTTCAATAAATAGTAAAATATCGTCGCAGGATGGGCGGAACCGAGTAATTTGCTTGTCTCAATTCGACGCTAACAAGAAAAACTCCTGTAATTTTTCACGTTCTTTATCAAGCATGTCTCCAATTAGCAAACCGAATATGACAATGAAGGTTGATTTTTATTGACTAAATCATAATCAATCATCGATTCAGATACTGGCAATTATTTTTCGTCAAAGAAAACAAACCGAGTGTTTTTCAGCTTCCCCATTTCTCTAAGAAGAATGCCTTCGTCGTCTATTCAAAGAGATTATTTAATGTGTAATTTGCAACATTGACATCATGTTTCTCAGACGAATCGCTCAATTTCACGGAAGATTAATGGATCATTTAAAATCTCTTTCGACTTGATGCCTTTGATATAGTAGTTGACGAGTACTAATGTTTCTTAATCGGATTACTGTTTGATGTAATCCGTGTTTTCTTGCTAGTCTGAAAATCCCGAGTTTCTCTTAATACACGAGTTTGAGTCAGATGTAAACATGTCTGTAGAATGATGACTGACATTAGCGACTATCCAGAAGGAAATTGGATTAATGAAAAAGAGTTTTGCATATTACCAGTTATAATCGCTGATTTAACTGCGAAAGAAAATTGTTTCCAAATACAACTAAACATACTTAAAATTTCAAAAACTGTACGTTCAACGAATGTTTGAAACACTTAAGAATCATTTATTCTGGTGAATACATTTTAGGTGTTCTTAAGAGATCCACTAAAACATACTTACATGTAAAAGCTATTTTTATTTTAAATCTGTAGGTACAGTTTGAAGATTTTTGCATATAAATCCTATTGCGTTTTTAGATAACTGAAGCTTGAAACTCTGCAATGAAGTATTTAATGCTGCCATCAAGAAAAATTAAATCGCGCCTAAAGATCAATTTCAACGATATTTATTTGATAAATCGACTTAAACACTTAACTATTAGCAGAGTGTAGTAAATACGCAGTTGCGCCTTGAGTAAGAATTGAACATTCGTAGGGTCCGTATTTAAAAGTTTTTCATAAGAGTATCCCGTGACTTTATGGCTTATTTAATGGCCATAGCGTAGGAGCGTATTCCTTGGTCAATTTTAAGTCGAAAATAACTTACATACTTAAAAAAAACAGTAAATAAAGGTCTATAATTGTTTCGTCATATTGACTCTAAAATTTTGAAATAAATGGGATTTTGTTGTTTGCTAATCATCACTGCGGGAATACGAGCGGAAGTTTCCTACTCAAAGAATTCCTCAAAAAAGAATTCATAATAAATTCCATCCGCAGAAGCGAAAAATCGCTTTTCAAATAAGCGAGTTTTTCGCTTGGGTCGTTCATTTAACTGGCTGGATGGTCACTTTAAACACCAATTTTCTTTTTATATGTCTGCTTTTAGTTATTTAAATTTCATAATCAGTTTTCTGAGCTTTTTAAAGTTTTATACTGAGTCTTAACATGGGAGAAATGAGTAGAAGAAATCGTATTGAGATTTTAAATAAAGAAATAATAATAACTCTTTTAATTGTTCGAAAAATGGAGCAAATAGTTCCAAAATAGAGTGTTGTGGCCCAGACTAAATCGAGTTTTCTGATAGCCGTAATAGTAAATTGCCAAATAGACCAATAAGAGTATGTAATCCGAAAAACGGATTCAAAAATACACTGTATAACCCTTATCCATGGCCCAATTACCGCCTAAAGCGGATTGGTAGAGGTATTATTGAAGCGATTTTTTAGAGCAGAAATGTTTTTTCAAATCGAAACTTTTATTTGAAACTTTTTCCAAATCGTCGTTTAAATTCGTGCGAGTTTTGCAGATTGCTTCTTTTGTAAAAGCTTTTGAAAAAAAATTAAATCTCGGTAAAAGGGAATATTTTAGCTTTTTTTCCAGTTTGCCATTTTAAAACTGCAAGCAGCATATAAGAAAATCCGGGTTTTGCTGCCAAAGGTGAAAATTGCTGGAGCTTAAAAAAATTATTAGAGTATTAATTAAATACTCTAAATATTTGCTAATAAATTTCACACAAAAAGTGGTAAATAACTTAATAAGTTCATAGGTAAGTAGGTAAGTACCTAATAGCTAAATTTTAATTAACTTTGAAAACTGTAGATAAAACAATGGAACAGAAACTAAGCTTCTGAAAGGTTTCAACTTTTGAAGAGATTAGTTAAAATAGGCTAAATTTAACTCACTTTCTCAGAAAGGCTTCGAGCCATTCTTCAAACTTCTTCCTTGCAAAATGTATGTAAATAATATAATAGATCGATGACGTGTCACGAAATTTTTTTATAGAAATGGTTAACCTAGGCGCCTTCAAATGTATTCGAGTTTTGTTTAAAAACTTTTAACAGTAGCTTTTTTATGTACCCCTAAAAGCGTTCGAGAAGACGATTAAAATACATAAGTATATGTAATCTTAAAGCGTTCCTTAAACATATCAGGCGTCTAATACCTATGCGGTAATCAAATTCTACTTTCTATGGTTTACAACACATTGGTAATCAATGAGTGTTAATGAGGTATTTTTACTAATTTTGCTCGACTACGTCCGCAGGAAAACCCCAAATTAAAAAGGTTAAAAGTGCCTAATAAAAAAGCACTTAAAACTCATTATGAAACACCTTGTACATGTTAAACTAGATCTATAAAACTCATTACTGGCCTATGATTTAGATCAAATTCCCAACAACAAATCGCTTTATAAATTTGAAGAATTTGCTATAATGTGCTCTACGCCTTATAATATTCCAATAAAATATCACCAATTCAGCAGTAATTTGTATAAATTTACCCTAATGAGTAGAAAAGATTGCACATAGATTCAATATAGCCGAAATAATTCTCAGCAAACGTGAAATTGTTATTACTATTTGAGACTTATCATAACTTGTCTTGGAAATCTTCGGAGGAACAGCATTTTTTATTTTGACTGAAGACCTGACAATAGAATAGGAACTGCAACAGCTTAGCCCTAATGATCACTTCTCCTGTAATATTTGGGATAACTACCACAAATAAATTAATTGTTTTCGTACCCTTACGCTAAGAGGTGAAATAAGGTAAACGTTTTCTACAAATTATTGTCATGAATCAGAGAAACAGGCATTTATTTGCATATTTGTAAACATACCAAAGTTACTGCTGATTGCTGATGCGTTTAAAAAGTTTATATTAATAATATCGAACTTCAAAAAATTGTATTAAAAAATTAATAAAACTGGCATTGATGATAGTTTGAAAAATTGCAAAAGATTGTTTCATGCAATGTTACATCTGCAAAATGCATTTGCGAGTTACTTGCAAAAAAATCAAGTCTAAGCTTTTATCGAGATTAACAATAGGTTTATGATAGCTTTAAACTGTAGTTTAAAAGGTGCCGTAAATGGAAAATGTCGGTTTTGAGAAATTAAAAAAATAGCAAGCATCTTTTTATAAAACATATTTATTTAATTTTTTATACAAGGTGATAGATATACAGGGTGAGTTTTTTTCGATGACTAGTACAAGGATTTTCGGAACTAGAGCAGTTACGAGGAAAGTCAAATAGACAAAGAATTGTAGTTTTGAATGCTCTACTCTAAACCAATTTTATTTTTCTAAAATTTGACAGCTGTCAAGGGATATTTCAGAAAAATTTATTTATGACAAATTTTTTAATTAGTCCTAGTTCTATTGATATTAATTTGACAGGAAAACATTAAATAGAAAACTTGTAGGAAATTGAATTCCAAACAAAATGGCATAAGACATTTCTCCAAAATAACTGTCATTCGTGACATATGACACGAATTTGAGTTTTTTTTTTTAATGGCAATGATAGTTGATTATTGCTTTAAATTTAGAGCATTTTATTACGATTTCCGTGATATCACATCGTTAGGTTTTTTTCAAAAACAAAGTCTGTGAACAATTTATACTTCTTCAATTTAAGTAGTTGAGCGAAGTTAGCCATGGAAAATAGTATAAGACATATAGCATTGTTTCCATAGTAACAAAAAATAACCGTATGGTTCAGTATTTATTTTGACAACTACGTTAAAGTTGGCAATAACTTTATTTTAATTAAGACACATGCTGCTCATTTAAAGTGTTTAATATAGAAATCAAATCATAGCAATAATAATTAAAATTTAACTCTAGAAGCTTCAATTTTTATTCTAAAACATTCTCAAAAAGTCCGGCATTATTATCAATGCAAACATTGCAACGCTTTAAAACTGAATCGTTGCTTTTCCTGCGGACCGACTATCAATATTTTCAAATGCTCTAACAACAGCTCCTTTAAGTGCATTGAAATTGGATTATTTGTTTTTGTAAACTGTGTTTTTTACGGCTCCCCACAAAAAGAAATCCAAAGGTGATAGATCTGGTGATCGAGGTGGCCATAAATAGGGCCGTTTCGTCCAATTCCAGCCCCAGGAAATGTTTCGTCCAGGTGAGTCCGCACTTGGGTAAAATTATGCGGAGGAGCGCCATCATGTTGAAACCATTGCACATTACGCCATGTTTCTAAAGCTAAGTCGTCCAGCATAGCATCAAAATCCGTGTTATTCCGAAGAATTTGAAGATACCGCCTCCCATTTAAGGTGATGTTTATTGTGTCGGTTTTTCCCAAATATCTCTTGACAGCTACCAACTTTTAGAAAAATAAAATTGGTTTCGAGTAGAGCACTCGAAACTACAATTCTTCAAAATTTTAAAATGCAAAAAATCTGCACAATTTTAGATATTTCATTAATAAAAATGTATTCGTACCATTTTTAAAGAAATTATTTTATTGCGTTATTTTCAGGATTTTTACGTTTCATGTTAACTTCTCTGTTCTCCGGTACATTTAGAGACAACGTCTCAATAATAATGTTTATAAAATTTGTTAATTTGCGTTTTACTGTTTTTCTGGAAAAAAAGTTGATGATGGTTTCTTGAAGAAGAAGCGCTGGAGAATAAAACTGATGTGATTTTCACGTTGACTGAAACTTGCCAAAAGAGAGTAATTAAACTTGCTGAAGGAAACGCGAAAATTGTCGTTGTTTTAATACCTAAATGAGAAACAGAAACTCGTAGCAGAGGTTCGCAAAAACAACACTCAAAAATATCTAAAGCTTTGTTTGAAGCGAAAGAAAATTCCGTACTCGAAAATTTCCGTCAAAACCCCAAAAGGGTTTTGAGAGTCCCTGATTGCTATTGCAATCGGATAAACTGCCTTACGGAAGATCTTGTATTAAAATGAAAGATCGAAGATAACTATTGAATAATTCTCGAAATTTTAAATGTGATAGGTAAAGCTGATTAATATTAAGTTCTTCTTCAAAACTTAATCTTAAGGTAGTTGTTGGCAAAAAAAAAGTGAGGGAGTTAATGCGGACGATTGCTGATATGGTAGATGTTGTTGAAGCCAGTAATAAGTGTGAAGGACCAAACAATTGATGGGAACGTTCGTTTTTCCTAAGAGACAACCACCTGTCATGGATAAAGCGGCGGGGCTGAACCATTCCTGCTACCGCCGAACGATATTGATTTTTCAAGCAATGCAGATATATGTCGGGCGGCCAGTAGCAAACGACACAATTTCCAGACATTTCCCGAAACAAGAGACACCGACCGAATGAAATCCTCCAGTTTATTTTTGTATAATTTTTCTATTTTCATAGACGCCGACGACGGCTTTTTGTTACGCCGCGGCGCCTACGGACGGACGCCACACGGCCGTCCTCAGCTCGGCCAACGAATTATGTACCTAGTTGACCAGAAATTGACCATTTTCACATTGTGCCAGTACTTACTTGCCCAATTCTTCTTTCAGATCGTAGTTATCGCTGAACCGGGTACAAACTATCGGCACTGCCATCGCAAAAGCACTAGATACTAGGCAAGAGCTGAGATTTTTTTGCTCGCTGACAACGAAGTCAGCAGGATCGCTCGACCGCGCACTGGCTACAACTATGCCACCCGATATACACCACCTATATCCATTCAATTTTCTCCCAAATTCTGTGAATTTCCAACCGATTTGACTATTTGAAAAATTAAAAACTGACGGAACTCGTCGAGGATGTCCGTGTAGTGTCACTGCGTACAAACGCGCTGTTCTGATCCCCACTAGAATCCGACCAAAATCGCTATAATGTTCGTCCACTGGGATCTAACCTAAAAGATCAATATTGGACTTTGTATACACCGCGTTTCAGGAATTGCCAGCAGGAGCTTCGTTGCCGTGTTGCGATTTATTTCGGATATCGCACGCCTGCTGTTCAAGTCCAAGTCGATCCGTTCGTTTCCTGCAGATTACAATTTGTAGTTTTATAGATAACTTCCCTCTGGGAACCACCGCGATCTGTATGTGGCAAACTACAATCAGTAGAAGTTTGACAATATACCGGAAGACATTGAGGGCAAGTGACCTAAAATATGTTCAAGACGGCCACACTTCCGGTTATACTAACATTAGGTATCAACTTGGTTATTTGAATTGGAACACTCTGTATATTATTAAATTTTGAGTTCTACTTCACATTCTAAATATATTTCATTTGTAGGTACTCGTAATATCTTATAACTAAAACAAGCCGTTTTTGGTCTATTTGAAATTTTGGGTCCAAAATGACAGTTGCAGACTAGAATAACTATAAAATAATTTTTCTATAAGGAAATACCTATGTGTTATTTCATTTGAGTCGCATTCCTTGTTGAAAAAGACGTAGTTTAATGGCATATTTCACAACATTTGGACAGCTGTTAATACAGAGCGTTAATAAATAAGACAAATAATATTGAGAAAACCGCTCCAAATTTTTTTTTTTTAATGTAAGCCCCAATTGTGATTATTTCATTTTATTTAGTATTAAATATACGGGTAAGTTTGTGAAAAGTGTTTAGTTTTCGTAACATTGTCAATTTAATGCTTTCGCAATTTGTTGCGGATTTTAAATGCACTCTCACTTGACATAACGAAAGTGTTCAGGTCAAAAACAATCTCAAGGAATGTTTACAAGTGTTACTTACTATTTGAAAATAACAGCTCGTTCACACGGGGACGTAATGTGGCGACATCTAATGTCGTCCACAACAGTTTGGTCAATGTCACATATCAAAATTCTTTGATATACGACCCGTGAAACTGGCTACTGTCACGGCATTAGAGTAATGTCACCGTGTGATCGAGCTTTATCGAACTAATATCTCTACGCGACACTTAAATTATACAAACGGGGATTATTTAAAATCCGCAACAAAATAGCCATTTGAAAACATTGAATTGACAGCATTTCTAAAAAACAGAGGCAAACTTACCTTTATTTTAAAACTAAACAAGACAGAATTATCAAAATTAGGGGGTTCCAATTGGGAAAAAAATGTTCTTGGGCGGTTTTCTCAATTTCATTTTGAAACTTCTTTTTTCCAATTTGTATTAACAAACTCCTGGACAAAATTAACGCAGCAGAAAGAGATTGTAAAAATTTCGAATTATTACCTTTATTTTTTTAAGTTTTAAGTGACAACCTACGCTATCATAATTAAATGTTTTCTATTAAATTCTGACAAATTATATTGGTTTAATCTGATAAAAAAATAATTAACAAACAGAAAGATACAATGACATTAAATGCAATAAAAACCTATCAACAAACCGCTTTTTTTTTCGGTGAGGTTTGGGAAATGCTCTTTTATGCACTCCCAGAGCTGGTCGTCTGTCGCTCTGGGTTGTGTGGGACTCCAGCTGTTTACCCACTAAAACCCTTTCCTCACCGCCGAGGTGGTGTTTGGCCTTGCACCGCGGTCATTTCTGTCCTATTGTGCCCTCGTAATTTTACTCCCTCATTATCCCTGTATATTCAATGAATTCCAGAAGAATTTTGAGGGGAGTTCGTATGATCTGGTCTGGTGGAATTTTATCCCCTCCCAGGAGTCTTCGTCTACCTGTTGCATATGACGTGCAGTGACACATAACATGCAGAGTAGTTTCGTCCTCTTATTTGCAACCCCTGCATGCGGTTGATCGCTCAGTCCCATCCTGAAGAGGTGTTTTTTGTAGGGGGCGTGGCTTGTTAAAACGGCCACTATCCTCCTTATTTTTTGCCTGCTGAGACCTAGCAGTTCATTTTTACGTACTGGTTGTGGAGGTCCCACCAACTGCTTTGCGGTATGGA
>NW_026019016.1:8628379-8657112 GCF_020466585.1 Dendroctonus ponderosae | reverse complement strand
TTCGTTTTTATTGCGAAATAGGAGCACTATTTATCAATCTGTAATAAAAGACGTGAGGAAATTCTGTCTTTTTTAAAGACAAAAATTTTTGAGACGAAATTCCCAAAAAGAAGTTTGTAAAAAATTGCAAGAAATAATGAGAAGTTCTGGTGATGTGTTAATTTTGTCCATCAGTGTAGTTACGAGAATCAAGATGTTATCAAAATTCTAATAAAGCAATAATTTGTCAACAAAGAATGCAACTCAAATAATTAACTAACACTTTCTTTATCGAAAAAATTTATAGTTACTCTAGTGCCTGCAACTGAAATTTTTGACATGAAATTTGAAATAGATCAAAAATGGTTAGACTTCGGCATAGGATATTACATAGGAAATATACTTGAAGTTTAGAGTAAAATTGAAAAAATTATAATATACAAGGTGTTCGATATTAAATAAGAAAGTTGGCTCCTACTTCCAGTATTACCGAAAGTGCGGCAATCTTAAAAATATTTTAGGTCGCCCCTAACTTCCTATATACTGTCAAACTTTCATGCGTCTCCTGATTATACGAGTAGTTTGCCATACCTATATGGAAAACGGTGGTTCCCTGTGTGAGAATTTTGCACTCTGTATATGGGATGAGGTGCGCACATACTTACAAAAGATCTAATTTAGGTATTTTGCTTCAAATGTAACATCTTTGAAAGAACACAATTTTTGACGACTTTATTCTTAACATGTAATGCGTACCTACTCTTTCTTACAGAGGACTGATTTCATTCAAATGTTTGATTCAATTTTTTTAAGAACGTTAAAACAGATAACTTGATTAAATTTACTGATCGACTTTTGGTGATAACATGGATCCCTTGCTGGAAAACATCCAAACAATGTTATTCTTTTCATTCGGAAACTTTGCCCAATCACAATGAAATTCCAAGACTTTTTCACCCAAACAATGGAAAAATGTGCAATAATAAAGCGCTGATAAATAAACAGACCAGTCGAAGCCACGCCGTTCTGAATAATGTCACAAAACGATTTGCGGAAAGTAATGCTAAAACTCAAAAACCAAGTAATTGATTATTTGGAAAATTTGAGAGCCATGAAAAAGCCGCTCTTTGTGGTTTGAATTCGAAACCACATCTGCAGTGCTTCTAAGTAACAACCACGGAAAATGAACCAGAAATAAACATGGAAAAAGCTGCCAAATCTACAGAACACCTTGTAGTGAAATCTAATCTTGAAACCTTACGAGAATGAAACAGAATATTTACAAGCAGACACTCATTTATGTTCATCTACACCTATAGGGTGGTTTTTTAGTGCCAGAGAGTCCATTATTTCCGTTGATGTTGATCTTTAGAAAAATAGTTTCATATAAAAGCTGTTGACGCACAAAGTACGCACATTTTAAAAATATCTTATATGATACAGTGTGTCTCAGAAAAGCGAGGCAAGATCAAAGTGTATTTTTTAAATAGAACTACCCATTTTTCATTAGCTGATGGAATCCAGCTTGAAACGCTGCATATGCAGCATAAATTGTTTTTTTCTTATTTGCGACGTTGAGCGATTTTCGCCATTTTAGTAAAATTTTGCATAAAAACATGGTATCTAAAAATGCATTGTCGAAGCAAAAAAAAGCAGTTAAAAATACCAAAAAATACGTCTTTCCAAACACCCCAGATCCGTTAAGAATTCTATTAAACCAAAATATCAATACGATGTACAATATTGTACAGGGTGTTAACAATGTGGACTTAAATGTAAAACTTTTACACGCTATATAACTTTTGTCTTTCAAATTAAAGTACCTGTATATTAATGTCATTAGATCGAAAATTTTCAAAGTTACAAATTTGCATTTACACTTTAAATTGTGAAATCAACCGTTTTCAAATTAAAATTTATTTTATTTAAAAATTTTAAAAAGTTGTTATATATTGTTATATAATTTGGGCCTACATTACTTGAACTTAATGTTCAGAGGAGTGTAAGAAGTATTTGAGTTTTTTAGATACTTTTGCATTTTAAGTAGATTCGTATCTTAACCGTTGGATGATTTTCATCAATCATCACGTCATTCAACATTGAGGGGTGAATCTAAAATGTCGTACAATGTTTGTTGGAATCATGTCAACTTTCGGAACAATTATCAATTATCAATTAATAATCAATTAATTTAAATTATTAATTATAAAGTTATTTTTTAAATATAACTTACACAATTTATACCTTAGTTAATATTCCGGAAACCCACTAAACTGTTGGTATAAATTGATTTTAATAACAATTAATACGTTGTGATGCCAACCAAGCACTCAACACAAAAAGTATAATTTTTTTAAAGATTGGCATCAATTACTAAAAAACTTGAGCTTCAACATGACAACAACGAAATGCGATCAGAGTCTGCAATGTTTATTTTTGTATTGTTTACAAGTTCAGTGGAGATAATTCACACATAATCAAATAAATTCGGCAAGAGCTCTCCTTTTTACCAAATCGATAACCTGATTGTGCGTCTGTTTTTTTCGTCCGTAATTGATATTTGTCAACGGTTTTTTTTCTACGCCTTCTATGCTCTTTAGGCCAATTTCGTTCTATTCGTTGCCGTTCTAGGACGCACGCTATAGAGACGGTGAGTTTCCATGGAAACGATTAACGAGCTGACGCTCTGCAAAAGTTTCAAATTTGCAGCATTGGTCTTAATTAAAGGGCACTATTTTCCCCATTCGGAGAAAACGTGACGTCAATGGGACTTGGATGCATACGTACGAAGCCAATTATTACGCAAGAAATCAAAGTTAACTTGACTGTTGGAGGAAGTTCCGAAAAACTTAACAGAGGGGTTTTAAACTTATGCAACTTATACCTTACATAATGTGTTTTATTACTTTTGAACCAAAAAGTACACTGAAAATTAAATGTAGAAATATTTATCGGTTTGATGACGCTCTGTTCAAAGCCGGTACCAAATTTTATAAATAAAGATGCTTTTCATAGAGTCTAATTAAAAATGTCCATATTTCCAAATTTCTAATCTCATTTTGGTATCGTTTCAATTGATTTTTACATACGTATATGTACGTAGGTACATGTCATACGATAGTGAAACACAAAATTATAATAGATCTTCATTTGTTATTACTAAAGCATGTTGACGTTAAACTAAAGAAAAAACCCTATACTGAGTAATCTGAAATTACGTTGCATATATTTAACTGAAAATTCTACTACCAAAAGTACGATAAAAAAAGTTTGTTTTGTTATTTTTTTCATTCAGCCAACTTCATATATTACATATACACTCAAAAAAATGTTAACTAGAAACATTTAAAAATAGTGTGTAAATCGTTCATGCAGGTCCATTGAGCAAGATGTTTTCAATCCTTCTTTTACCTACGTTTGAGTTGAAATCATGTTTATTTAAACTTTGTTTAGTTTCGTTGTAACTGTCTCAATAGGTTTGAAATCAATCTCGTAAAAATTTAATCATAGTCAAGTTCATAATGAATGTTCGATTAAAAAGTTGAAGTTGTAAAATCGATTAGAACTGCCGAAGTCTTCATATTGTCGAAAGACTCGTAGGGAACTTATCGTGAAAGCCAGGAGAACAAGTAAGGTTTTTCCATTAATTTTTTTCTTATCACAATTATTTTTTAATCGGTTAAAGAACATCATAAATGACCAGGAAAATAAACAAGAGAAACATGTTTTGGCGGATTTGAACTGCATTAAAAGCAACGAAAATAGAAGTGTTCTAAGAAAAATTATTAGTGTCCTAAAGCACGCTTTTGACTTTCTGTCATTTACACTGAAAAATTTAAAACTATGAAACTCTCAAATAGTAAAGAAACTTTATAAGTGTGAAGGCTGACTGAACTGGGTTACAACAAAAGAATATAACTCCAGTTCCAACAGAAGAACATAACTCCTAGATGGTTAATTCAGTCCAGAGAAGTAAGCGTAGGAAGGACCAGTCTAGAGGCCAAAGAAAATGTCCAGAGAAACTTTAGGGGTGTTCAAAAATTAAAGTTTAAATTATTCGCCTGAGTCTTTACAAAAGCCGATTTAATATTATCTGCTTCTCTATAAATCTCCAGATTGTCAAATGTTTAATTGAAAATTTCAGTTCAAGATAGTGTAGAGCGTTTTAATTAGTGAATCTTGTAGAGAAGCAGGTGTTGATATAGTTGATTCGGAAGATTTCAAAAAATGTTTTTTCTTCACGTCTAGAATATATAAAAAATAACTAATAAACCCGAAAGGATGCAAACAGTTTTTTAATAGTCGTCGATGTCAATGACTAGATAAAATCTTATGGAACAAAGCGTCGACATTGAGTGTCCAGAAATAAGGGCGATATATAGATTAAAATAATTTACAAAATTACTATTAATTTAGCCCGAAAATTGCATCTAGGGCAGCAGAAATTCGTTGGGAGAATGTGGAATTGATTTAATTTAAACCCTTTGAAGCTAATTTGTGCTTGCAGCTTAATTACTTTCTTCTCAATAGTAACTAGAGAGTGAATTCTTTATTTTATTTAGTTGTGCTGTTGTACGCTTTGAGTTTTGGGTTCTCGATTTTTTTATTTGTCTTTTGAGAAGCTCTAATGACCACCATAATGTCGAAAACGCCCGGCTAAAATTGTTCCATAAAATTTATACAATTAAAAAAAGATGGACTGTCCTTTATCGAATTTTTCACATACATATTTTGCAATTTAAAAAACATTTGCCATAATATGGTGAATGTTCCATTTAAGTAAAGAAGAGGTAGAAGTCTTATCTACTTATAGGACATATAAATAAGCACGACAAAAACACTAAAAATTTATGAATTTTCTTATGGATATCCATACTTATATGGAAAATATTTCCCGATTAATTGCTTTTTGCGCATTTGGAAAATATCGAATTTCATTTACGACCTGAATAGGAATTTGATTCTTTATATTGTTACATATGTTAAAATGTAAGTAACACATTCGTTATATAAGAAGCGAATCCTCTATGTATCAACATGCATTTATAAACAGATTTACCAAACTGTTTATTCAAATAGAAATATATAGGATATCCGGAAATAATGAGCAAAAAGAGTAAAAAAAAATTTTGATAGCAATTTTCCAAACTACAGAGCATTGAATTCAGATTTTTAAAATAATTCTAATTAAATATTTTATTGGCTTGTTCACCGATTGCTATTTAATTTGGCAAATTGCCTTCTAATGATGCTCCGTATGATTAATAAGAATTCAATAGACATTCACCTCTTAAACCCAAGCGACAAAAGCTATATACAGGCTGTCAACTTGAAAACTTCCCACCCTTATTATCTTTATTGCAGTTGAAAATATGAAAAATCGGAAAGACCCGTAAATTTTATTTGTAAGGGAGTCACTTTAAATTAATGTTTTTAGATCTTGATTCTGCTTAGTGTTTAACGACTGTATTGGGTCTCCTTGTAATACAAATGATTAGAAGAGTAGGTTACACTGTTAAAATCGTTGAATAACAGGAAATAAATCTAGTTTAAATAACTGATTTCGGATTTATTGATTATTTTACTTCGAGAAAAATCACTTTATTCGCGGAAGAGAAATTTCTACAATAAAACCCAGGGGATCTACTTACGCACTATCTCATAAGTTGTCTATTTTCCTGTAAACAATATTAAAATTTATTTTCAAACCCTCCCTAACATTGATAAGATATTCGCGGATAGATCGGTTGGCAGACGGACACCTACAGGTCCGTTATTTCGTTTTTTCGGAAACCTGCGATATGAACTTGAGACATTCATTTTTCATACAAAATCACTCCTACATTTTCACCGAATCATTTACGAGCACTCCATTTATTCACTATGAACTTTTTGCCCACTACATACATACTTTGGCGACTTGCATCGATTCCGACTAAAATTGCAAAATAGTCTCCAAGCATTAGAAATTTAGTAATAATTTCCAAAAACACTCCATATCCTTAGATAAATAACACTTTTGATGTGTAGAAGTGGATTAAAACATCGGATAAAATTAATCTATGTACTTGGCAAAACGTCTAATTATTATTGATCTGCTTAACAAACTTTGATTTAGGCAAGGAATCTGACCGAAAGTTAAACGCTTCGAAATATTAAATGACTACTCAAGTCGTTTTTATGAACCAAAACGTGTATGTCGAAAAGCGTAAAACTTTAATAAGGAAATAGAAATTTTAACTTTGTTATTCGAAAGTTTCCGGATTTAAAAAATGTTCTTCATATTTTATACGCAAGAAGTTAGAGCAATAGCTTTCCAAGACGTCTTTTTAGATCTGCGTATCATTTCAAATTTTCTAAATGTTAAATAGCAGTAAGTAGAAAAAAGTCAACTTTTTTAAAAACTTTTATATTAAAAATAATACATTTACACGACTTGAATAGTGATTGATGTTAAAGGCGATCTTATTATCTCTTAAATATTTTAAAAAATAATCGCATTTAGAAATAACAATTATCGGGTCCGAGCATTTCTCCAAAAAACACACCACATAATTTTAATCTACGCTTTTTTCTGAGAGGCGCTGTGTATTTTCCATAAACAAGTAGTTTTTGCACCTTGTTAAAGTTGTTTTTAAAGTCCATTTTTATTGAGAAGATAATGCTTCATTAGCTACCTGACACGATAAATTTAGACAGAACTTCTGGGACTCACTCTATAATCTGTTGTTCATAAATCATCAATATTAATTTGGATATAACCATTGTAACATTTGTAAGAGTTTGTAATTTGTTGCAGTTTTCCCGTAAATGTTGCCAACGATGGCTGAGATGGATTTGAAATTCACATTTTATTGGTGAGTTTCGCTTTTATTAGATCATTTTTCAAAGGAACACCCTGTTTGAGGCATACATCTGTTTCAGACTCTAATTTGAATTAATCTACAAATTCTAAATTGTTAGAATGCCTTTTACTAATATTTACAGTTAAATTCCATAATTACAGTTTCTTCAATTTTATATTTTTTTGATTAGTTGTCGAGTATTTCACATCATCTCTACCACAGAACACCTCTGAACTAGTACCTCTACGTACTAGCAATAACTGATTGTGTTTATTTGCCTAATAAAATTAATACATACAGATATAACCATTGTAATATTTGTGACAGTTTTGCAGATACCCGTAAATGTTGCCAGCAATTGATGAGATTCCGATGCCGAGTTCTCCACATTATAGGCCTGGGTAACACTATGTTGAGTTTCGCTTTTGAGTTGATGCCGCACTCTGAGTTAATGAGTTATAACTCATCGTTTAATCATTTATAACTCATTTATTAAAGATTTACAAGACCTGAGACTAGAATTTTAACATCTAAAAAAGGGTCATTAACATTTTTTATAAGTAACCTTTGACCACTTTGTCCAAACTAAAAAAAATCATCAACATTTTTATGAGTGACACAAGGTCACCTCATTTTTTATAAGTAAAGTTTTTCCAGCAACAGAACTGAGTTACTAGCCCGTGCGTTGGGTTGGCGCACCAGGCCAGCAACAAAAAAGAAATCGATCGTGCTGCGAATGACGCACTTTGGTTAATATAGACTAGTAATAATTGATTGACTATTTATCTGCCTAATAAAATGAAAATTATTTAATTTTTGTTTCTTGATTATTTTGGATACGCATCTATCCCCTGAAACTAGGCCTGGGTAAAACTGTGTTGAGTTGCGCTATTGAGTTATCGAGTTATAACTCATCGGTTAATGAGTCGTAATTAATTAGTTAAAGCTTTACGAGACCCGAGACTGGGATTTTCACATCTAAAAAAGGTTTATTGACATTTTTTCTGAGTAACGTTTTACTACTTTGTTTAAACAACAAAAAAAAGTAATCTATATTTTTTCAGGAACAGAACTAAGTCCAATGAAAGTCGATTTTTCTTGTAAAATCGATCTCTCGATCAAACTCTCGATAGACAGTTTTGTTTGGAAATATTGACCTAAAAGTGAAGAAACTCCAGTTTCCCAGGGTTTTCCAAATAAATTATTATATGTCAGCTTTTTCAGTTCGGGGAAATATTTTTGGAAAAAGTCCTAGAAATAATTATTAGGGTTTTGTTCATAATTCGAAGCTGCAAAAAGTTTTTCCAACATTTTTGCAAAGCGGTTAAGGAGGCGAGTGTTCCAATAAAATGTATCTTATAATTTTTGACAGAAAATACTTGAAAATTGCTAGTATTTTAAGCAAAACTAATAAATAATGCAATTTTTGCATAAAAAAATTGCTTAATAGAAACTTTGCTAAAACTGGAATGACCTGAAAATTTAAAGGAACTTTAGAAATCCTTAACGCGATGAGGGCGGCGAATTTTCCCAAGAATTTTATGAAAACTTTTGCTCTGGTCGTTTTTTCAAGATAGTCTTAATTACTTTCGGTAAAAAACTGAATAAATAAACTTATTTGATTTTTGTGCCAAAATCGAAGCTAAAATTGGCTTTCTAAAGTTCCCTGCAAACCGATGAATGAGGCGAATTTTCTAGCAAAATTAATTTTGTCATTTTTTGCTGAAAACACAAAAAAGAAGACAATTACCAGAAAATAATGCTTTTTTGCGTTTTCGATTTCAAACTTTTAGTTTTGCGATGGTTTTCGGGAAAAAACGGTAGGAATTTATTTTCGTTTTAAAAGTTTTTGTATAAAAGTCCTCCAGATCGTCAGTATTGTGAAGTGAAACTCTACAAAATAGAGCGTTTTTGAGTAGCAAGTAAAGCAAAAAAATGCAGTTAAAACTAAAAAACCACATTTTTAAACAAATTCTCAGTCTTCAGAGGAATGGAGGTGCCGAAATAATCTGTTATAAACTTTCGCTTATTCGGTTCGTTTTTTGATAGAAAATTGTTTAATTTTTAAGTAAAACTTTAGAAAATTGAGCACTTAGAAGAAATAATATCTTGGCTAAAACTGGAATATTCTGAAATTTCAAGACTTTAAAATATTATTCACAGAGTTACCCAGGCCTACCCGAAATGTTCTTCTGCCCGTTATAATCATGACCAGCTCGTTAACGTAACGCTATTTTCGACTAATGCCTATTCTAGCTGACGATATTTCTATTCCTTCTCGCTACTGTCCTGAGGCCTTCTTGAAGCAAGTTTCATGTTTTTCAGATGCCACACAAAACAGTTTTAGCGTTACGCTGATTGCGATTAATTCCTATTTCGGCACCTGATACTTCCTTGAAATGGGATTTTGGTCGAGACACAATAATATGTTTAGCGTTACGTTATTTGCGATTAATGTCTATTTCGGCTCCTGATATTCGCTTCTTTCTACCTCCTTCGATATGCTGTTCTCTTGATATAATCCGGATTGTATCAAGTAAGTACAAACTAGGATTTTTCGTTTAATCACCAAGATTTCGAGAATAGTGGTGTCCCGCTAATTGACAAACGAAATAACGGAACAGAAAATATTAATGCCATTTATTTTGGTGTTATTATGGAAAACCCCATGCAGAAAAGTTATTAGTAAATTAAAGTAAAACGTAAAGGCCCGACCACCTAGTCAATTACCATTATTTCGACCAACAACGACGAGCATTAAGTTTATAATTGAAGTTTTCAAAAATCATATTAAACAACGGTGGAAAAAACAAACAAAATGCCCTGCGCGCAAATGATTTTGATCATTAGATCAAATTAAAATTAAATAATAAAAAAATTAACTTAAATATAAAGTTAAATATGAATACATCTTCAAAGTACACCTGGTAATTTAATAGTTTTGTTAAATCCCCCGTATAATGCTGCCCTTAATCGCCTGCAGCGATCGACGTTGTCAGGTCGTAACATTTTTCCATACTAATATCGAATATACTGGTTTAATTCCCTGTCAATGGGAAAATCCCAGACATACGTATCACAAAAAATTAATTTTTAAGCAGAATACAACGCAAATAATTTAATCAGCCGTAAATTACACATAATCAACATTATAATGATTAATTCCGTTATCTATTTATCAGGTAAACGTATTAAATTGTGAAACGCTGGCATTCATTTATAAGTGACAGCTAAATGGCTGAGTTGTGTTTGGTTGACGTTTTCTATAAAAAGGCCGAAATTTAAACAATATTTTCAGTTTGCATTTAACTGTTTAGTGTTTTGTTGTGATTTAGTGTGGCACTCCGGTTTGTAAACAATGTGTGGTAAGCTGGCATCATCCATATAATAGCAAATGTTAAATATTTTAGTGACCTTCCCTTAATTGTGTGCATTTCATCCCACGTGTAAGGGTTGTTTTTCGCAAAAACACATCGAAATTTTACATAGCAATACATTTCCACAAATCAACAAATGTTCCTGAATGCCTAGCATTTCTAGTTTCAATTATTGATAACTTTTGTCGACTTGGCAATGTTAATTTCCCCTTAGTTCAAGAAGAGATCATGTTTTTTGAAATGCAAACTTCAACTCTAAGTTAAAAACTCTTATTGCAGGGCACATTGAATTTTTATAGTCAGAATTATGCAACCGACTGGTTTATCATGTAACCATAAAGTGCAAAATATGAAAAAAGCCCACAGTCTGCAAAAGTGAAAGTTGAATATGGTTTGCTAAATTAGAAGGAGAAAAACAAACAAATCAGTCCCAAGCTTCAATGGAATTTGATTTGTGGCCTACTTTACTTAGCATGCGAGGGTGACTTAAATGGAGCAAAACATTTGTCAACCGAACTTACCTTTCGAAAGTGATAACACTAAACAACAACAAGCAAATAATGGTTCCAACAGGTTTTCGCAAAAAAGCTTATGTTATTATTAATGCCTTGAAATTAAACAATAGGAACATTTTAAATCTAAAATCCTTTTAATCTCGATAGCAATTTGCCTAAAATATCTACCTGTGTAACTCCACGCTTATCAATGGATGAAAACAATTAATAATGCATGTTACCTACGTTAAATATTTAATTGCAAGTGAACAGATCAAAATATCTTATAATCATGCTTCAGGTGTAGAAACCACCGAGGGTTTTACGAAACATAGAAAAAATCTGATGCAACATCTAACGATTTAAGTTTTTTTTTCATTTTGAGTTTATTATAATTCTGTTCATTCTCTTGAACCACTCAAGACGTCAAATAGTCATAATATGTTAATATCGTTTAAAATCGCAACATTTATTGATTTAACTAATCCATAAATCAAAACCTTTGCACTTGCAAGTGTTCGCCATGATTATCTACAAGATTGATTATAAAATTTCCATTAACAGAGTGTTAATCAGAAAACTGTCAGTCAAATATCACATATCTAAACAAACTTCCTCATTGATCAAGTGTTAAAAATAAATGATTATCCGAAAATACATCAATTTTCTGATGAAATTTTAAAGTTAGGCAACAAAAGAATGAACATCTTGAAAACCAAGTCTTGCAGAACCGTTAAACATTTCATTGTTCATGTTGGGAAAGACCATTTATTTGCAAAGTGGATATAAAAAATTTAAGATGCACTATTATATCGTTCTCGATCAATAAAAAATGTGCTATTTTAATTGCCTAGAGATTTAATTCAATGCGAGATACTGAAAGCATTTTCACTTTAACCAGAAGACTAATTAAATTTGACTTTTTGATGACTGAGAAAATGAGTAAACTGCTGGGCCTGTTTATAAACAGGCTTTCTACATTTGTTCGTTTAAATTCACATTATCGAATTATGCACGTCGCCCTTGAAACTATCAAATTTACGATTCGTAAGGTCACAATCGAAAACCGGGCAGACAGGAATCCAAAGGAAGGAAGTACCGATCGAGAAAAAAAACAGATAGTACTTTGGCAAAGAATAAGCGGTTAGCCTTGAATTTTTTGAATCAAAAATCAATTACGTGAATATTTTTTTTATAATTCGAGAATACATGGACTATCTGGATGAGTAGCATCTTCTTTCATGTATAGCAATTATACTTTCTGTCGCGGTGATATGTCCATATACTACAGAAAATCTCTACAAGAAGAACTTAATTTCTAACTGTTTTAATTTCAAATCAACTGGGATCACTGTCTTGTCGCAGAAACTCCAAAATAATTCAATTATTAATATTTATTATTAAATCCGTCCTTTTTCGTCAGTCAAAAAGTGACCACTAAACGAAAGTTTTATGATAGGAATTAGGAATAAAGGTCCTAGTACAAGTCAATCTCATTATAAGCGATTATCATTTCAATATTATCAGTTAATTCTTACTAAATTCGATATCCATCTTAAAAAGATAAATACGTTGGCTAATTTTATGATTGGGGTTTCATACGAACAAATACATATAGTAAAACTTAATTTCTCAGATAGCAAAGTATTTTTTGCCAAACTTGCCAAGCCTTTAACTTCTATGGTTTCATTGACACACTGTTTTTTTTTAATAAAAACTTGAGAACACCAGCAAGTGACTCCTTCCGTGAATTTTAACTACAAATTCGCCATCATCAAGTAGCCAAAAATGGACTAGACTTTACACTACATTTAATTTATTATAAATTAAAGTCAGTCAATTGCTTCCTATGACACTCCCATGTGCACTTAAATCTGCAGTCAGCGAATAAGTAACCTTTGGGTGTATCGGTTTAATTGAACCATTTCCTTGTCGTGCGTTCTTTCAGGGTTAACCAGATTTTCTTTACGTAAATTATTTAGGTTCACAGTCCGAACCTAGTGGGTCTTTCAAGGACATTCTGCAATTTCATTACCTGAAATTCGTTTACTTTCTAATACATACGGGATTGACATAATAGTTCTTCGATGGAAGAAGTAGTTAATTTTATATTGGTAGAAGTACACCCTTTCAAGTATAAGCATGAAAATTGAACTGAAGTGGATTTCTTACTCCTTATTCTGATAAGGAGGAGCAGTGATTCGCTTGATTAGCTGCGCTTCTTCTTGCCCCGATATCTTCGGATAGCACTTTCGCTTTTAGAACAATTTGAACTATTGAGAAATGTTATTCAATCGCTGGCCTTGGCATTCTAAAAGCGCTAGAGTTACTTCTTGTTGCTGATGGTGATTATGAAAAGTTGCGACGCCGGACCGTTAAATATGTATTAGAAACATAATAAATTCAGATACGTCTGCTAATTTTAAAATGTTAAAGTTGCAGTGGATCGTGACAAATTTAAGTATTGCCCTTGAAGACGCAAATATCAAAAATTAATCAGATTTTCAAATCTGTTGTGAATCTGGAATACCAAATGATTCAAAAGTAAGTCTATTTACTCATTTATAAACATTTAACAATGATGCCAAGCCCAAGTACAGATAAAGTAACTCGCACGAAATTCCTGTATTTTACAACAACATTGTTACACGTTGGTGGTAAATTATCAGTATTTTAAGATAACGACCTATTAACTTATTAGTTTTGCAATATACGGTTCCTTGACAAATCCTCAATATTACAATGGTATTTTTATGAAAATAAGCATACAAACCAGCTTATTCTGCCGTAATCTAAGAAATGGGACATTCATGGCTTGTTTCTTTTTTAGGAATATTTGCATACCTTAACTACCTCACCCCAAAGAAAAGGTCAGAGATCTTGGACCTCTTGGTCAATGGACTCAAACGGTTAGAATACCGTGGCTATGACTCTGCAGGTAAACATTCTTTTTTATGCGCTTTTTGTAAGTGTAAAAAGACGAAATTATTTCCAATACCTAGAAAGTCCAAATTACTATTAAATTTGAGTATTTGTTGTAAACTGAATGATTTTTTCAATCTCTGAAAGACAGTTAAGTACGTATGCTTTTCTTATAATTTGCTTAAATTTGATGCTTCTTAGAAACTGATAGCTCTGGGAATTGTTCAGAGATTGGTGATGATACCAAAATAAATGTACTTAGGTAATATGAGATAAATTTCAATTACTGACGCCATTTGAAATTTAAAACGGACCAGGTCCAAATACCAAAACTTAAGCATGTATGTCTTTTCAGTGAGGACTTTTTTTCAGTGAAAATGTATCATTTGCTAATTTTATTCATTTTCAGATTTTTTTAATTTTTGGGCTTGTTAAACTTATTAGAGACTAGGAAATTTATTTCACGTATGTTTCCTTAAAACAAAAAAAATTATTAATTAGGCGTAGCTGTTGACTCCGTAAACGAGCAGGACATCACGCTCATTAAAAGAACTGGAAAGGTCGCTCTTTTAGAGGAGGCAATCAAGGAAGGTGAGTGCTTGATACCGCAAGTCATACTTCTAATCGAATTACTTATAGGTTTTTTTAAACGATTATGTTGTTTCAAATGTATGTGATCTTATTAATTTTTATGTGGTATTAGAATCGTGACCTTATTTACGTTTTTATGATATTTAATACTAGAAAGTGCTTGACGATATCTCATTCTATATCGCGTGCGTTTACCGGTGGATTAAATAGTCCGAAATCTGAGCGGTGATGCTTGGAAACGTGCTTGTTCTTGCACATTTCTGTTTTTATACGTTTCAATGGTTTTTCATCATTGGGACATCATTTTATTTAATTTATCGAACAGGAGAAACATGGGGGCTCTCCTGAGCCTGCCTGAGCATTAATTATTTTCAAACTCCTTTTAAGAGCGCTCACAAAACTTTCGACTGAACTGAATTGCAATTAAAATTCAATATGATATCATCTTATATGCGACGCAATCTAACCCAAATAAATTATTAACGCAGAAGCTCAGTTTATGTGAATTGCCATTAAAAAAATAAGTGTATCTAAAATATTTTACCGAATGGTCATTTTTGCAGGTTGTTTAAACATTTGAAAATGTCCATGCTTTTGCAAACAACATTTTTGAAATATAAATTGGATCTACTACGGAACTGTTCTGTTTAGTTATAAAAAGATCGCATCAAACAAAAAAGTGGGTTTTTCGCGAAATTTCGATGGGTTCACGATGGATTTTCATGAAAACTTCGAATTATTAATCCACGCACTTCTGATTCAGATGTAATTTCTCTACTAAAACTTATGTTCAGTTCGATGTTTAATATGCCAAAATCATTTAAATTTTCTATGGAAGAGCCTCTCATGATAGGAATTTAGATTTTTTCATTTTGTGAGGAGTTAGACCGGTTTTTATATGTAGCGATTTTTTCTGACAGTCCTTAAATCTATCTAACAATACGATATAATTTTCTGGTGCAAAACAGTTGTATATCTAAAATATGTAAGATAAAAACTTATTAGGAGCTTGCTGGCAGAATTGGAGATATTTCTTGGTAGGTAATAATTTGGCTAATCTACTGACTAGATAGTATGGAAAGAGCAGAATTTCCTGATATCAATGGGAGCTGCAATTTTCGGGGCAAAACAATTAAATTTAAAAAGGAGAGAAAATTCAAATAAGAAATTTCCTGCCAGAAAAATGGCGTGCGAATCATGTTTTCGGCAGAAAACAATCCCTGTTTTTCTGGAAAATAACTACTGATAATACTGTAAAATCAAAATACTGTATTTTTTTTATCGGAAAAGCACACAATGTGCACCAGTTACCGATTAGAAGATCGGAAAAACTTATAAACTAAAATAACGATTCGGATGCGGAATTAAAAAAAAAAAAATTTTATAAATTTTTATTAATAAAAATGTGTTTTAACAATGCATCATTATATCGAGTTCGTCGGGCCGATTTTGAGCCATCGCTACGATTTTGATTTAGGTCGACCGAATTTAAATTATCCGAATTAATAGCTACTAAAATCTCCAACTTAATAATGTTTCGTATTTAGAACTTATCCGAATTTATAATGTAAATTTATTTCAGTAAGTGGGCAACTTTTCACAAGTGGATGTATCGAAACTCATTGCGGCATTGCCCATACTCGTTGGGCTACCCATGGAGTTCCTAGTGAAGTGAACTCTCACCCGCACAGGTAATCATCGACTTATTGGATTATCAATTATTAATACCAAGCGTTTTTTTGGGATGTTCTAGGTCAGACGCGGCAAATACTTTCGTAGTGGTTCACAATGGCATCATCACCAACTACAAGGAAGTGAAATACTTCTTGGAACAGAAAGGTTACCGATTCGAGAGCGAAACTGATACTGAAATTATTGCAAAGCTGGTATTCCATTTCTTCCAACAACATCCGAATTTCTCATTTAGGGAATTGGTTGAAAATGTTGTTCGTCAGCTGGTAAGCAGGCCAACTAATAGACAGTGTCTAACATAATTTGATCCTTCTCAGAAAGATTAATGTTTCATGGCAGAAATGGTTTTTGTTTACTTATAGGAAGGAGCGTTTGCTCTTTGCTTCAAATCCAAACATTTCCCTGGTGAGTGTGTGGCTACCAGGCGTGGTTCTCCTTTGTTGGTGGGAATCAAGACAAAAACTCGCTTGGCTACTGACCACATTCCAATTTTATACGGAAAAGGTAATAATCTCTTATATGTTTAAAATTTACATTGATTACAATGACATGACTATGTATGTCTTATTCACGACAACACTGGAAGTTGCCCCTAAAATTCAGAACATTTAATTCTTTGCCGTCACTTCTACAGACTCTGCACTTGATTTAGGGAGGTGGGCACTTAATAGAATAGAATTTCGAGGTAATGTGATCTGCTAAAAATCATTGAAACGTGGTTGTGAGAAAAACAGTAGATATTCAGGGCAGGAATTGGAAAGGGCATTTAAATACTAACATATATTCCTTTTTTATATATGGCGAAAGGCGAAAATAAGTTTAAGAAGTGATGCAGAATTGTATATTTCGACTTAGATTAAGGCGCGTGCCAGAAATTTGAAACCTTGTCAATCAAAATTAACTTTAAATAGTACTTTTATAATTTGATTTATATTCAATACTGAAATGATTGATTCTTGGAAATCCATTCAATATCATCATATCATCGACTATGAAAGAATACTTGAAAATGCCTTATTAATAATCCACATAAATATAAGCTAGATTATATTTCAAGGAGTTAGATTCTCTTTTGAAAGACCAGCTTTTTGTTGTGGGGCCTTAATAGAACGTAGTATGCACAATTGGCTATTTTCATATAAAATGCATGAAACCCAGTTAGTTTTGTTGATGCATGGTAGTTTTAACATATAACATGAATGACTTAAGGGGAGTATTTTTTATCTACTAATCTTCATTTCCTAACTAACTTATCGCAAGGTGATGTATTCTGATTATTTTGCTTTATAAATAATTCATATTTTCCAATAGCTTCAGGGCAATAATTTGACATTGTATAAATATGCGGCAGAACTTTTATCGACTTCGATTAGTTATTTGCGGCTTAAAATTAAGTCAGAATTACATCTAAACCATGCCTCTTCAAAAACCTCATATAATGCCCATTAGCGTTCATTGTAAATAACCATCTTAACCAAGAAGCATTGTGATAATTTTCAAATAAAATCGCCCTTCAGTGTCTCATTTGAAAATTTTCACAGCTTTGTATTTTTTATTTTAGTTATTAATTCCAGTGTATTGTTTAAATGTTTTAACTTGATTTTTGTATTTATTTATTAACCAACTATTTGTTATTTTGGTACTTTGTTTCCTTCTCTGGACTGTTCTGGCAAATAGACGAACCTCAACCTTCACCTAAAGGTAGATATTCCTTTCCACTACTAATTCTGTCTTGTATTATTTTTTTTGTAATTTTTTGTATTGTTTTATTTATTTTTATTTGGCTGCTGATCTATCAAAAACATGTTGATAGTGAATCATTAGAAACTTGAAACACCAAAAGGGAATTTATTTTTACTGCATCCATCACTCAACATGTTATTGATGACATGTAAAAATGCTTTATCTCAGATAGTGAAAGGTTTTTTGGGATACATACAAATTAACTTCCTTTGCATGTAATCGATAAAATTAGAGCAGTTCAAGTTTAATTTTTGTTTTTTTGTTATTCTTTCAGGTAACTGTTATTAGCAATTAGTGTATTTTAATTGAATGATCAAGAACCAGGTGTTTGTTAATACAGTTACTGAAAGTATAGTAATTATTTTTGGTTGTGTGTTGTATTTTAATCTTTTGTTGTTTTTTTTTTCCTTTTTATTTTTCCCTGGGACCTCCTTGCAAGCAGACGCAGAAACTGATCCAGGTAGTTACTTTTACTTTTTCACAGCTTCTTAAGGTCTGTTGATTATCCAATAATTAACATTATATGCTATTTTCTTATTAATCGTCTATATCCATTGCGATACATGAACGTGAAATTATTTTTTTTAAATGCTTCCAACATAACACGTACTTCTGTATAGAGGGCAGCTCATAAAAATGGGAGCAATTATGGAATACTTCTATATTTGAATGGTTCAAAAGTTGTTGCTAATATTATGCAACAAATAGTAATTAAAATGTTTCATTTTGAAATTACTCTTTCAAATATCTAAGGACTAATTTTAAAATGTATATTTATTCATATTAGTAGCTTTTGAGCTATGGTGGATTTCGCTAAAGTTCCTAATTAGTATGGACCGCCCTATATACATATACATCCCGGTAATGGAAGAATGACACTAAAACCCGTAAGATTGTTTCCAAATAACTCCTTAACCGAGGTGAGTATTACATGATTGACACAATTATTTGTACATTGCTTTGGTATGTGGTGGCATTAGTTACTCTATGTTAAGAAAGACTGTACTGCAACATTAAGGTTTTCTGGTTTTTCTACATTACAACGGCTCAAACTTTAAAAGCAATTTGAGGAACGTTTACCAATGGATATGTGGCTGGAAAACGAAACGCTATATTTAATATGTGTAAATATTTTTCGCTCAATCCACTCTAGGGTGATGGACAATACATTCTGAGAAAAATCAGCATTTTTAATGAAAATGTGTAATTGCTGCTTTTAGATCATCGCCCACATGGACGCGTCGAATTTCCCACTTTGCCCAGAACAGGTTCAACCGAATTCGAACCTCTGGAGGACAAGCAAGTGGAGTATTTCTTCGCCTCGGACGCTTCGGCTATCATCGAGCATACCAACCGTGTAATTTACTTTGAGGTAAAAAGTTTCATGACACCATCAATAAAAATCAACATCAATTTTGAGCATGTCTAGGAGATTATTTTCGTTATCTTGATCGGGAAATATTTTCCATAAACTTTTATCTCCTACATCTCGAGTGTGCACCAAATCTTTATATATAAGCCGGATTTGCAAGCGGCATTTATTAAAAAAGTTAATTTGTTAGGACGATGATATTGCCGCCGTCCGAAATGGAATTCTAAGCATCCACAGAGTGAGGAAAGAAGGAGCTGATGACCCAAACCATCGAGAAATCACCACTCTGAAAATGGAACTACAGCAAATCATGAAAGGAAACTACGAGTATTTTATGCAAAAAGAAATTTTTGAGCAACCCGAATCTGTGGTCAACACAATGCGAGGGCGTGTCAATTTCGAAACCAAGGTAAGTAAACTTTTTCAATGCAATGGAAACTCGCTAAGCGATCTGGTGTTTTCCTATTACTAGACAGTAACTCTGGGAGGCATTAAAGAACATATTCCCGAAATAAAACGCTGTAGAAGATTGATGTTGATTGGATGTGGTACATCTTACCATAGTGCGATTGCAACTCGCCAACTTTTAGAAGAGTTGACCGAACTGCCAGTTATGGTAGAGTTGGCGAGTGATTTCTTGGACCGCACTACCCCTGTGTTCAGAGATGATGTCTGTTTTTTCATCTCACAGTCTGGTAATGTCAATAAAGCCTTTCCAAACAACCCCAATGTTTGATCCACTTTTTTAAGGTGAAACCGCGGATTCTTTGATGGCTCTCCGTTACTGCAAGCAGCGAGGGGCACTTATTGTTGGAATAACCAACACCGTCGGGAGTTCCATCTGTCGCGAATCCCACTGTGGAGTACACATCAATGCCGGCCCGGAAATTGGAGTTGCCTCAACCAAAGCATACACAAGTCAATTCATTTCTTTAGTGATGTTCGCACTCGTCATGAGCGAAGACAGGTTGAGCTTGAAAAAGAGGAGAGAAGAGGTAGCTTGAGTTTTCCTGCCATCTAAAGATTCGCTCATGGGCAGTTTTTTCGATTTTAGATTATTCATGGTTTGATGAATCTACAAGAGCAAATTCGCATCGTGTTGCAATTGGACAAGAGAGTTAAGGCTTTAGCCGAGGATTTATATCAAAAGAAATCTTTGTTGATTATGGGCAGAGGGTTCAACTTTGCCACTTGCCTTGAAGGTGCCTTAGTAAGTGCTTCAACTTGCAATTTATCGGAATTACTTGTTTATCGGTCCACTTTCTAAGCAAACCTTGTCTTCAATTAAATGGACTAAGTAAGAATTTTAAATATTCTCATTTGTCTTTTGCAGAAAGTGAAAGAATTAACTTACATGCACAGTGAAGGAATCATGGCTGGAGAATTAAAGCACGGACCACTTGCGCTTATCGACAACAACATGCCTGTAATGATGATCGTCATGAGGGATCATGTATATAATAAATGCATGAACGCCTTACAACAGGTAAACATTGCTACAAACTAACTTTTCACTGGTTAATGCGCGGGTTTTGCGTTAAATGATGAATTACAGGTTAAATCCCGCGACGGAAAGCCAATTTTGGTCTGCGAAGAAGGTGATATGGAGACAATGTCTTTCGCTAGTCAATATCTAGAGGTCCCTAAAACTGTGGACTGTCTACAAGGCATTTTGACTGTAATTCCAATGCAACTATTATCATTCCATATCGCTGTCAGGAGAGGGTGTAATGTGGATTGTCCACGTAACTTGGCCAAAAGCGTCACGGTTGAATAATAGATCGCAAAGTTTTTCCTTTTTTTTGAATCTTTTGTCATATTTTATTGCGAGTTTTTAAATTTTTATGAGGTGTTGATGCCACATCAACATATTTTTATAAATATTTATTGCTCTAATCTATTATAATCTAGATCTCTTCAGTAAGATATTTTAGGAGATTAGACCTTCTAAAGGTTGCTTACTCTATAAGTATTAAACTAAATTTTGGGAAAGCTGATGCTTGTAATACTTTTTTCCGAGCATCATTCACTGTCTTTCTTCATGTATTCCATATTGATTGAGTTTTTCAGGCTCAATACTTTGTGTACACATCACATTGACACATTTGATTACTTCAATGAGGATGCAAAATATTGACCCTTAGATGTATATAGTTTAAACTTGTAATCATATTAAGTATTAAACATACAGTTTATTAAGTGCAATACTAGTAAGTAGAATGTAGGCAAAATTTTAAAATGTTATTGTTTATATTTTTGATATTTTATAAAATATTGTTTTGAGAATTTTTACCAATAAATTATAATGTATTACTACATGGTATTCGTTTGATTTATTTTAATCCGCAAAATCCCAGATACCCAACTTAATTCAACAACTTCTTGAATCTTACGACCAGTGTTTGAAAAATGTAGCGAATATGTGTTCATATGGGGTAAATAAGACGTCGGTTAGAGAATCAGTTTATATATTTTCTTATTGAAATACGTAAATTGCGGTGAATTCAAGTCCAAAAGTGTGTTGCGTCATTATGATTCTGTAAAACTAAGAGTGATTTTTTGGAATCTGGTTTTCATGACAAATGAGCACCACAACAGACGTGTTCCTCTGGGCATCTGTTTTTGCCTCCTATTATTTTAGCGTGAGCAACAGCGTGAGCGAAACTTTTTGAGATTCAAAATAATTGAATATTTGAATTACAATTGACAAATTAATTGCAAGTAATTGAACCTACGATGAGCTAAATTACTACTTTTCGATTATTTCTTTGCCTCGAATTATCTTGAAATTAAATATGTTGTTAATTTTTTAAATAAAATTCTCAACAACTTCCTAACACACCTTGATAAGTTCCTTGAATTTTAGTTTATCATTAATTGTTTTCCAAAAGGTTTTTGGCTAATAGATCAGTTTAGATAAGCATTTTTTTCAGTATTCCCTTAACACGCCTAAAAAATAGTATATACAGGGTGTCGCAATAAGGATGGTAAGCGGCTGTATCTTGGAAAAACAATGTGTGGTAGAGTGATCGGAAAAAAAATTTGATGACAAACTTGGAGAAAAGAATTTGCTGGAAATTATTTTGAAATTTCTCGGAGTCTTTTTTATAGTGAGTAGTCTGTGATTTAGTCTTTAGCAGTCTTGTCTGTGATAAGTCTTGTTCTATGGGACCGACTTCTTTGACGGACGTATGGTCACTTTAAGGTAAGTTTACGAAAATGGGCAATAGAAATGTAAGATCACGAATTTCACCTGGCATAACTACTAGAAGTAGATCATAGATAAAGACTGAAAGTAGATAATGCAAGTGGCATCGTCGATTCTTTTTTTTTCGGATAAAATAAGATTCATCAGCTGATATCTTCTAGACCACACAACCTCAAATATTTAGAATCGATAAATGTTTTCAAAACATTAGCAAAAATTGAATTAAAATGCGGCTAAAGAGATGTTCTGTCCTGAACCATAACTTGCTGATGTAGAAAACATAATTTGATAGTATATAATACAGGGTGTCCCGTAAGCTCATGAGCAAAAAGGTACTGCGATATTCTTTGGACCAAAAAGAAGACGATCTGACCTAACTGTTATTAAGTAAAAAAATGTCTGGCTCCTCTGCTATTGGTGGTCAAAGTACTTAAAAAATGTATCTTTTGTGAAATATCGGGAGAATGGTACGATGTATTTTAGTGAAACTCGCTGTGAATTTGCTCTTATGTAAGACTCATATTTTGATGAAACAATCGAGTTCAGCCGTTTTGGCCAAGTGGTGAATTCTTGAGGCGTGGTACAAAAACTACCAGAACTTTTTAGTCGGAGGATGAAATCAACTAATTTTTTTGGGTTGATGCATTAATCATGTATTGACAATTTTGTGCTCTTTGTAAAATCTTGTAGCGTTCATAGTTTCTGCGGAAAAAAATATTTCCAAAGAATATCGCAGTACCCTTTTGATCATGAGCTTACGGGACTGTATACTTATATATTTAGAAAAAAAATCTTGAGATTATTGCCGATACGTTTCATTTTATTCATTACATTTATTGAATGAACCCTATTTGCGTCTCTCATTTTATTTTGTATTCCCATTCTCTTTCAGGCAACAGTCTACCTAAGAAGATTTTGTCCTTATCGTTATTGCTATATTTATACACACTATGAAACAATCACTGGGAAATAAAATTGCCCACTTATCTGTTGAAAAATTCAAATCCCTTCCAAAGACTGGAAAACCAAAAGAAACCGAATGGACAATTTTATCGTCGATTGTAAAAGAGCAAAATTCAACATTCGAAGTTGTATCAATAGGTACCGGTTCCAAATGTATTGGAAAGACAAAAATGTGTCCCAAAGGCACTATAGTTAATGATAGTCATGCAGAAGTAATGTGCCGAAGAGCTTTCTTAAGATACTTATACAGTCACCTTACTGAGGATTCAGCAATTTTTTATTCGCACAAAAACAAGACGTTCTCCTTAAAACCGGGGGTAAAGTTTCACTTTTTTACTACACAAGTGCCTTGTGGCGATGCCGCTATATTCCCACAAGATCACAAAAATGAGGATGCTGGATCTATCATTGAAGATAGCACTAGTGAAAACATACCTGCAAAAAAAAGGAAACTGGAAGATATATTTCGAACAGGAGCGAAATGCCTGAAGGATAGCATGGTGCAGGACCCCAAAACAGACGGCGCTACTTATCATGTGTTAGGTGTGGTGAGAACTAAACCAGGTGAGCTAAATTTATACATGTACACTATAAAAAAATACATACATTCTTCAGTCAGTACCTACTCAGCCAAATCTGGAAAAAAATGTAAATAATAAAATATTAAGTAAAAACAGATCGAAAAAAATTGTATAGCAATTTGTCTTGAGACGACTGTAGATTAGGACATACGGCCCTTAAGGCTCAAACGTTCTACTCAAATTTTCTTTCAAATATAATAATGAAGAATGTAACAGGAAAAAGCTCTACGCCAAGTTTTGATACATGCAGGCTTGAAATCCAAATTCACTTCATTTTCAATTTAAAAAATAATTAATTCTGAATTATTTCTGCAGGTAGAGGCGATCCCACAGCTTCAGTGTCGTGTAGTGACAAGTTGGCTAAATGGTGCCATTTAGGAATACAAGGAGCCTTATTAATGCTGTTTCTCGCGGAGCCCGTATACTTATCATCATTTACCATATTAAAAGAATCTCCGTTTTGCCAGAAGTCATTGGAAAGAGCGCTGTTCGAAAGGGTCACTCCTTCACTTTCACTCCCTTATCAAAAACATAAACTAGAATTTTACAAAGCGGACAAATCGTTTGTGTACAGAAAGACCGAAAATCGATTGGCATGTTCTTCGAGTATCTGCTGGTGGTATTCACAGAATGAGCAGCAGTTAGTACCTACAAATAATCTGTTAGTTCAAACACTAAACCGTTTTTCGTTCCGTGCAGGAATTTCGAGGTAGCAGTAAATGGAAGAAAGCAAGGCGTTACCAAGAAAAATTACCTAACCGAAAAGGGCAGACTAGGAATTTGTAAGTTGGAGCTATTTAAAACGTTTAGAGATAAATGTTTGGAACTAAAGATAGACCTCGACTCGGATATGGAAAATTCGACATATGAACAAGCAAAAAGGCTCAGTAAATCCTATCAAAACAATTGGATAATTCTGAAAGAACAGTTTCGAACTTGGACTATGAAAGATCCAGAATTATTGCACTTCACTGTTACCGGATAAATATACGTTTTAACAGCATAAATTGTAATTTATAATCAGACCGAAACTAAAGTAAAAGACGACCAAAAAAATAAGCAGCAGGATTCCGCTGCAATGTGAACTTTATTATGAAACCTGACATAAATTTAACGCAGATTCCCTAACATCGATGATTTAACTGCTACATTAAACACGGATTTCGAAATTCTTATTTATATTCAAATATATTTAGTTATTGGTCTTCAGCTCAGGAAACGCAAGTACACTATTTTTTTTTGTGAATACGTCACTGTAATTCTTTTCTTCAAGTGTTTTTTCAAATCTTCAACTTTTTTGTGGTGTGCTACTGACTTTGACCGAACAAATGTTTGAATTTGTTGTTCAATTTAAGATTTTTTTATCGCTTGCAGTTTTTTCGTATCTGCCTCCATTTTTGAGTTATTTGGACAAACATACATCAGGCAGGGTTTCTGGGTGATTTTCTATGAATTTTCTTGTGTCCTTTTGTTCACATTTTCTTGTGAAAGCTTGCAGTGCAATTTGAAGTTCAAATAGGGATGTCTGACGAGTTAACTTTAAAGTTTTTTTTACTTTAATTAAAATTTCACAAAGTGAGGTTTATCGGCTGTAAGGTAATCCAAATAAAAATTCACAAAAATGTAACGAATATTTCAATTTCTTATGAAATCACTTTCATAAAATTAAATAAGTTTAAATTATTTAATTTTAACTTAATAAATTAAAGTTGCTGTTCAAAATGACCTGCGTCTTTTCTTAAACATAAAGGTATTACTTCGCCGAAAGTTAGTCAACTTTATCCAATAATTGAATGTAATTTTTATAATAGTACATTTATTACTGATACGATTCCATAAGTATTCTGTAGTTTCAGCAGGCGTTGAATAAAGGCGCAAATAAGACATAGTTTTTCGTTTTGATTTTTTTACATTTTTCTAACAAAAAAAAATATAAAAAACAAATTTAGGAGTACACCATGATACAAAACAGTATGATACAGGAAAAAAAGAAACAATTATTTCATTAGACATTGTATTTAAGCCTACATAATATTCTAAATCGTTACATTGACGGTAATAATTCTGTCAAATAATTTACAGAATGTTTAATACAGCCAATGTGCGGGTATAGACAGGAATCCATTAAATCAAAATCTATTTTTAGGTGCGACGAATTTACTGAATAAATAAAATTGATTTAAAAAGAAAATATTTATCAAACAGTTGTTTTGTCCAATTAATGTACAGTGTCGAATTCAGGTATAATACAATGTACACATAATATTCAAACTAATTTCGATATTGTACATTCATTCGCTAACCTAAAGATTAGCATAGTTTTATTAATATATCATAAAGGTAAAGTGATCAGATACCGTCCACAGGATCAGCATCATCTCCTGAGCTCACATCATCTCCAAATTCAATATCTTCATCCAGATCGTTCTCAACGAAGGTAACATAATCACTAATTTTAACGGATTCTGGAAATTCGCCATATGTTTTCAAATTACGGGCTTCGTCAGGAGTATATTTGAGAATAACATCTGCTTTGGCATCCTGGTAATCTCGCAAACCTATCAGAATAATGTCTCCTTGGTTTATCCAAACCTAAAAAAGTAAACGTATGATATTTAGAATAATTCGCTCGCCTTTAAAGGTTTCATTTTTATTTCATTTTTCATTAATTTTTCGTTCATTTCATTATTTCATTTCTCATTCAATTTTATTTCGGCATGCTAAGAAAACCAGCGTTTTTATAGTACAAATACTTGAATCTGTAGTCGATAAAAATATACCACAAAATATATTTGTAGGTTTTCCTGATTTGACTTGAAATATTTTAAGACTTCAAAATCCGCATTATAATTTTTTTGCAATGACTTACCTTCTTTCGCAGCTTTCCTCGGATATGGCACAAGCGTTTTACACCATCAAAGCACATGGCTTCAAGCCTTCCATTGCCCAGCATTTTGGTAACTTGAGCATATTCTTGACCATCTTCTTTGAAAATTAACTCACGCTTCTCCGTTTCGTTCTCGTTCTTTCCTCTCCTGCGATTTTTACCTCCTTTACCTAAAATAATATAAAAATAGTTTCATTATTCATTGCTACCTAAAAGTGCTGGTATTTTTTTCAAGATGGTCCGGACCATAACTTCCCAATCAAGTTAAAAAAAAACAATTCCCAAGATCAAGAATCAGTTGATATTGAATGATCAATCTCAAACTTTTAGAATATTTTGAGTGCGAACATCTCACACAAAATGTTATTCACAACCAAACCAAATCTGACTCGTTCAGATAAGACACAATAAATAGGGTCCAGCATGCATTGGCTGTGTGGAATGAAAAATTCGAACTGGAAAGAATTGTTTAACATATAACATTATGGAAAGTTTGGCTCAAAGATGTTTCGAGAAAAGCATATGTATCGTAATTAGGACATTGAATCAGTAACCCATTTAATGCATTTAGATTCATTAGTAAAAATGACTCAACAACTCCGCAGGGGCAGTTTAAAACACCAGGCACATGAAGAGTATGGGGTACAAAGAATGTTACCTCATCTTGTGAAAAGATCTGGGAGTGGATTATAACTGCATAAATATAAAGAACTAGTGGCAATGAGATATGGAAGTTTAGATAGAACTATATTTTAGTGAAGTGTATAAGTAATAAATATAGAAAAATGCAGTCTCCATCTGGGAAATGTAAAAAATAGTGCACCAACAACAAAATACCCAACAAATCAGAAAGCCATATAACAGCTAGACAATAGACTAAGCCAGAACACGTTTTGCAAGTTAGAATATGTTTCAAACGAAGTTCTAAAGCTGATTCAGCAAAGAAAAACTATTGTTTCCAAATGTAGCAGCTAAATTGCTAACCACTATGACCTTCCCTAAGTAACGTCAGACATGGCTTAATGTAAATTAAATATAAAAAATATTTTGACTTACCTTTATTCTTCGGCATTTTGTAGGATCGAGCACTAGAACTTTAAAATAAAACTTTTGAAAGACTGTTCGATTGTACAGGTACACGAGGAATACCACACGATTAATACGTCAGTATGACTCAACCAAAACGTGTGAGGTTCATACAAGTCGCAAAAAACGGAATAAACTGAATGAAGTTTTCAATATGGTGGCCTCAAGAAGCTGATGTCCTGCACGATGCGCTTGCGCACTACTTTCGCCGCGATGTTGCCACGGTACTAACAATCGACGAATTTTATCAGCTAAATTGAGTTATATTTTCAAGTAAGTAACGCGCCTGGAACTTAATCACTTTGAATTTTTTGCTTTAAATTAATTACTATACATAACACTGTCTACAAACCATTTTATTTATTTATCTAATATTAATTCAAAGTTTTAATAAGTATACCATCACATCTATGCCCGTGAGCAAACTGAAAAAGGCCGCAACCAAACAATCTCATTTGCAGTGACGTCACGACCTCTGGCGCTCGTTTCATGTGGTTGGAAAATATTTTCGTTTTTCTTCTTCGACCGATTTGCAAAATTTAGAGCTTATCCTGAAGAGAAAACTCAATAATCTACTTCACACAAATATGCAATATACATGGTTGTATGAGTGAAAGGATTATTTGCAAGTAACAAGTAACAAAGTACATTTAATTTTTTTATATGTGCGGGTCACTCTATACATGCAAGTGATTTAAATCGAACAGAAACTATTATAATATGTATATACATGTAATGTAGCAGAATTTCGGGCTAGATTGAGAAATTAGAAATAAAATTGTTCAGAGAAATTTACTTCTCTCATGAAGAAAATGTATTATATATAATACATTTTTTTTCATGCTATTTAAATATTAGAAACAAATATTTTTGAAATAACATTTAAACATTATTTAAAAAATATTTCCTTTTGCTCTTAAATATTTGCTATTCATTGATCAATGAAAATTCATATAATATGTTCTAAAGTTTTTTCCCACTTATTAAAATAAT
>NW_026019016.1:8604835-8627877 GCF_020466585.1 Dendroctonus ponderosae | reverse complement strand
ATCGTACTATTATTCCACCTTGTTTAATTTAGAATTAGCTTTAATTCTAAATTTTGTGGCTCCAGGTATCTTCCGCATTTTTTAGTGACATGTAAACTGTCGAAGCAGCAAAATTGCGTTCTTTTCCATTCTTTAATACAATATATTAACGCGGTTTGCATGCAGTACCCTTTAAAAATTTTAATTTAATCGTTTTCTGAAAAGTTCGGAATGTCCTTTATAATTCAATGTAAGGGATTTTTCGCGACTTAAGCCGACAAATAATTTCTGGAATAAGGAAAATTTACTGCTTTTGGACGGACTTAAACCTGCGAGCTTAATGACTGGCATAACTTTAACATTTTCCTCCAGAGGTGAGAGGAATTACGCCTGTTGTATGAAATTGACGAGCATTTAAAAAAATTACCGTCAAGAAAAAACTCCATAAACGATCTAATTTGAATGGCAACGAAAACTAGAGTCGTTTTGACCATTTTACGGACGGTTTGATATACTAAATATTTCATTATAAAACTGTAGACTCTAATTTGAACTGCCCGCCGAATTTAGGACTTAGATCGTGTAGAAACGGATGTTTTCCGAGCGCACGTCGGATTTCCACGTTGCCACATTAAACCAAATATCACGTATGTCTCCTCCTGCATATTACTAGGCAACTAATTTTTATATGTTTTGCGTTCGAGTTTGTTGTGAAGTTTTTATTCAATAAAAAGGGGTACATCCGGATATAAGCTCCATAATCTGTAGAAAAAAACATGGAAAGGAACAAAACAGAAAGTCTATACCTCGATGGTTGCAATTCGGCAACACCGTTAGTCCGATACCATCAGTTTCGCATTGAGTTTCGATCAAATTCCATCTGTGCGCGTCGATGTGGACGTCTTCCGGCTTCGTCTTTCTCGAGTCAGGTTGTCCACAAAAGTTATTCGTGTCTCGTGTCCAAGATGGATTCCGACCCAAACGTGCAAGATTACGAATCGCGCGCAAAGAGATTGAAACTCGAATTTGAAGACCCCGATATCGGTGGATTGTGCGATAATCTCGGTTTTCCTCGATTTTCCCATGCAGCAACAGCGTCGATTGACAGTGGAGAAGGTAAAATATCTAAAATATGTTTTGATTGTTTAGACGTATTGTTCAATTCAACATGGCGTCTGCAAACAAAGCGACTTTTCGACATTAAGTAGGCGTGGTCACTTCAATCCTGATCAAAGAAAATTAACGATTTCAAAACGGAATTTCGATATTTTGGCACGAATATTTTGCCGTTCTACTCACGTGTATATCACTTTTCGATTTAGAAGAATAAAGCGAGTCTAACTCCACATGGTTGTTTCTATTAACCTGTCGTTTCTTGGAAACGAAATTCATGGCCGGATTGGTAAACGTGGTTCACTCTAGAATTTTCGAAACCTTTTGAAACACGTGATGTGTTGAGATTTGTTTAAAAACGGTGTTTTGGAAATTTGTGAACTGTTTAACCACAAGTCAGGATTAACGCTTGTTTTTCCGATGTGAGGGCGATTTTTTTGCTCATTCGCCATTTTGTCGAATTTACTATGCCTGCCGACAAGGCATGGGTAACTGAGTTATTTTTCAGGATTTGGCACAGTATTGCCGAAATGGCTTGTTGCGCCAACCCAAAGCACCGGCACAGTAACTCACCGGTGCAGTTGCGTTTCGGTCAACCATTTGATAAAATGGTGCTCGTAAAATTGTGGTCTTTTTTTTGTCAGGTATTGAATTTCCAACCCCGGGCCTCGTAAAGCTTTAATCCTACTCGTACGAGTTAAATGCTAAGGACGATTTTCACCAAGACGCTTCCGTTTAACGAAACTCAGTTTATGGTAAACGCTGAAATTAAACTCGTTTAGCGACACGTAGGTTTCACCAGCGCTTCCATAACTGCGTTTTTAGTAAAACTCACTTCAAGAAACTGGAAACACTGGCATGGTTGCAAAAGAGAGAAATATTACGAGTGTCTTACCGCAGTAACGTCTATCAAGGAACCATTTGGGTTCACCCCAATAACCCATTGTCAAACCCAAACTTTCTGCCCGAACTACCGTTAAAATTTTAAAGTTTGCTTTGCTTGCTTTGTTTATTCACGGTTTGTGCGTTCGTGTATGGCTATGGCAGACACGTTTTTATTAGTTTTTCTATTTGAAAAGTTACTTAAACAAGTAGAAAATTAAGTCCTGCGTACGCCCTTTCAGATCCTTATAAAATTCACTGAATAAACAGGGCAAGCGGAGGAGTACCTCGGCGGTGAGGAAGGACTTTACTGGGTAAACAGCTCGGCTGGAACCTCTCGCAAAACCCAGAACGCTAGAATACCAGCTCTGTTGCGAAACTAACCTGATGCACAATTAGATGTGATCTAGTTGTGCTGAACCCATAAAATCTACAGCAGAAATTTACATGCATTCTGTGACGCAAGGCACCAAGAAGTTGGTTTATCGGCGAAACACAACTACAGACAGGACAGACAAAATACATAAGTAACAATAATTTTATTGTTACTTATGTACATCCGTCGACTTTTTCGAAAATTAAATTATAAACCCTCAAAAGTTGATTCATTCAAATCGCATGAAATCCTGAATTTTGCGCGCTTCATAAATGTTCATTTGTAAATGAACGATTTCAGGCAACTGCATACCCTTCATTAAAAAATTCCAACTTCCGAAGTAAAGCCAGTAGAAACTTGAAAAATTGACATTCTGTAGACGCTTTTTTTTTAATGAAATTTTGGGGCAAAGGAATGCTAAGTTTACCGAAAGCTGCATAGTGCCACCTGAAAAGGAAATGTGTTTAGTACAGCAGAAAATCTGTCCAAAACCAAACTTATTTAAAATTATTGAAATTCAAAACCACTAAATCAAATGAGAGAAATATAAATAATCCATAAAACTTCAGTTGTTTGTCGGAAAACTGAACTCAGTTCAAGCTGAAAGAATTATAGAGTAAGAGGTAATTCTTACCAGCTTTCTGTAAGCTGGCGCCCCCATTCTCCATTTTCTACTCATTAACCCTCAGGACGTTCACGAACTACCAGAATTATTCCATATTTTCCATCTAAGAACGCAATTATTGACTACTGTCCGAAGCAGACTGAACATTCATACACTTTTTCGAGAAAAAAGACACCGAACTACTGTATAAATATGATAATTTAATTGCTCGCCCTACCCCCGACTCATTGCTCTGCTATTGCTTGGCAGTTCGATTTCAGTTTGTTTATTGTTGACATTTTTGTAGAAAGTGCCTGTTCGCACGGTAATATTTCCAAAGGCAAATTTCACGTTCCCACTTAACGAAAGTCAACGGGATCAAGTTTTTTTGATCACAGGGTAACACTGTGTTGACTTGTGCTATTGAGACAAAAGACGTCCGTCTGCGGGTGTCCTAAAAGTCGAACACAACGCACAATTGGAACGATGAAAGTTGCTATTGTGACTAACTTTTTTTAAAAATTTATCCTTTAATTTCATTTAAAGTAGAAAATTTCCTTAATTGTGACCAGTTTTTGTTTTCCCTATTTTTATTTATTAAGTCGGCATTTCTGCTACTATTCTTCTAGTTGTTACTGGATTCTTTCACCGAACTTTGAGAAATAACCATAAACATATTTTTGTATTTTCTCGTATCGCTTAAATCAGTCAAATTTCAATCACCTATACAGCGAGATTTATGTAGACCGTGCATTAAAAATGTTCCAACTTGCAGTTGTTTTATGCTGGCGAGAAACCGGACCAATACTAAGTAGATGTTGGCAAGGATTATACCAATAGACGTTAATTTCATATTTGTGTGAAATCGTTTAAAACTTTTGTAAACAACTTTGTGTTCGAAATTTTAAATTAGTTTATGGTTGCTTTATAGCAAACTCAAATTAAGCTAATCACATCTGCGTACGTTGTGGTCGCAGGTCTTCAACGGGCGTTTCTTTCATACTAAACATTTGATTTATTTCAGTTGCGAGTTAATTTGTCTGGATCTTCCTCAGAAAGTTCTACGTTTTTTTTTCACGTAAATTCACCAGACTTTATGAGAGAAAGGGATACGAAAAACAAGAGACATCTCTGCCACTCGAAGAGCTCGATTAAGTTGTACCCGAAGGTTTGATACCTTTAAAAGTATACATGATGAGCAGGAAGTCGACGAATTCGGAATTATTCAAGCACTAAATAAAAACGCAAACATCAAAATTACATAAATTAAGGCCGTAAGTTAAAACGAATCTTCTTATGTGTGAATGCGAACAGTTCACATGTAAGATAGCGAAATTTGATTGTTATATCTTTCTGTATTAATATTGTGAATGGTTTTATTGAAATTAATATGTTTATTGATACTTGCATATTGTTGTTTAATTGTCATTCTGTAAATTCGCAACTTAGCGTTTAGTACAATTTCAATGTAAATTGCATTTGGTTAATAAATATCGACGTTTTCCTAAAAAGTTTTGTTACAAATTATTGTCGTTAAATTCATATTTTCTATTACTTTGATGTGAGACAAAATTACATTCGCAGACTCCAACAAAAATATGCGAATTTTTTTGTCTCTTTTTTATCTTTGTTCAAAATTGGCGCCATTCCTTTTAGGTGATAGGGGCTCACTTGGAGAGTACAAAAAAATATTGAATTGAAGGCTATCCACCTGTAACCATCTGTTAATGACAAAAAACATCATTGCCGCTTTGACTTTTCACCAAAAAAAGAGTTCTTTTTGAATTTGAAAAATTTTCGTTATTCGAAGTAAACATCGTAATTTTAATTTTTAAATGCTTAAGTAATATTCAAGTTCAATAAGCTACCTATCAAACCTAGGACCATTTTTCAAAATAATACTTAATAACAAAGTTCAAATTCGATTTTCAACTGTTAATATCTTCTAGAATTTTTTGAATATTTTTCCCATATTCTCCAAGTGAGCCCCTATTACCCCTTAAAAGGAATGACGTCAATTTTGAATCAATCTGTATATGTCAGAGCTGGTGATTTATATTACAGAGGGAACAGTTGGCAGCATAAAAATAACCAGAAGTCACTAAAATTGCGGTTAGCTGCAAGGAAAACTATAGCCGGCGAGTGCATTAAAAGTTGTGGAACCGATAAAATTCGCAGGCTTAGAACAAAATATCGCGTGCAATAAAATTGTGTAGTTTTGTGTTTGCCCATGGCTACTCAGTTAATAATTAAGAAGCGACAAGTAATGTTCAAGGGGCAGATTACCTTGAGAAACATTGTTGCCGACCATCTAAATTTTTTTTCGCAAATATCTCAGGTTTTTATAGGAATTTTTTAAAACTATTTTTCCTGTACTGCCAAAGCACCCTCAGAGGGATGACGTTAATTTTGAATCACACTGTATGTGTATTTCTCTTTTTGTATCTCTTTCTCCTAACAGGATTGATGACATTTTTTGTCAAATAATCTTTTATAGTAGTTCTTTGAATTGTAACAGTTAAGAGAAACAAAATCCATCTTGATGATATGATTAAAATACCTTATCTCGGGCTTATGGAGGAAAGTACGAAAGAACTGTACAAAGGCAAACTGAACAATAAACTGCATACAATACATAAAATCGTGCATAATTGCAGCAGCGACAGAGGCACTAGATTGCCAAGAAAGGGAAGGATAAAGTCAAAAACCATACTGGTGGGATGAGGGAATCTGAAATAGAGAACGAACGAAATTTATGCATCATGTTAAGCTCCAAAAACCTAAATGATAAACTTGCATATAAACAGGTACAAGCACTGGTACGAAAAATTATATATTAAAAAAAGAACGAAAAATGGGAGAAACCATGCTCTAGACTCAACATATACCTAGGAGGAATAAAAAGCACAGAAAGTTGGAGGATACTAAAGAACAAAACCGGAACGGAAAATACATAATCTCCCCAATAACAGAGCAATCCTGGAATCAGAATTTCGAGAAAACGCTGGCAGATAGAAATGAGTTCCAAATTACTGATAACAGTAACACAAATAATACCATTCAAGGATCTCCACTAAGTATCAGATGTTATAAAAATCAGTTAACGTTAAGAAAAACGAACCCAGATGCCCACAAGTCTATTCAAAGATGTATAATAAAGTTAGAAGTACCAAAACAATGGAAGCTTTCATATGCAGGGTGGTTTTTTAGTGCGAGAGAGTCCATTATTTCCGTTGGTGTTGAACTTTCGAAAAATAGTTTCATATAAAAGTTGTTGACGCACAAAGTGCGCACATTTTAAAAATATTTTATATGATACAGAGTGTCTCAGAAAAGCGAGGCAAGATGAAAGTGTATTTTTTTTAAATAAAAATACCTATTTTTCATTAGCTCATAGCATGCAGCTTGAAAGGCTGCATATGCACCGTAAAATGTGTTTTTCTTATTTGCGACGTTGGCAGATTATCGCCATTTTAGTGAAATTTTCTTAAAAACATGGTATCTAAGAAATCATTGTAGAAGCAAAAAAAGCAGTTAAATATTCCAAATACGTCTTTCCAATCACCACAGATCCGTTAAGAATTCTATTGAACCAAAATATCAATACATTGTACAGGGTGTTAACAATGTCTACTTTAATCTAAAACTTTTTAACGCAATATAACTTTTGTTTTTCAAATGGAAGTACCTGTACGCGACATATAGTAGGTAGACAATTTACAAAGTTACAAATTTGCATTTACACTTTAAGCTGTGAAATCAACCGTTTTCAAATTATAATTTATTTTATTTAAAAATTAAAAAAAATTGTTATATTTTGTAAGGTAAAGTAAAGTAAATAAAGTACTGCACTGGATACCGCAGGGAAGAAGGAGAGGAAAACCACGGAAAAGCTGGATACTGATAACAATTAATTTACCTGCTATTATTACAACAATTTTGACAAATTGATTTCAGTGTGAAAGGGCTTGACACTTGAAATAATAATACGTGTTTGGTTTATGTATTATTAATACAAATTAACAGACAATAATATTTAGAACGTAGAAAGTTTGGCTTCTTGAGAGCGACGCTCAAACTTAGAAAGGTGTAAAAGTTTTAATAAAACTTTGTGGATGGTTATACATAGGTACAGGCTGTTTGGTAAGTAGATGCATTCCTTGCAGGGCCTGATAGTGAAGGTGTTTTGGATATATTTCGTTAATAGACCATGTTCCGAAAACCCTTAGTTTCCGATGGACAGGGTGTTAAAGCTTTAATAAAAAAATGTTATTTATTAATATTTCGAAAACCACTAGGAATATTATAATGAAATTTTCCAGGCTTAGGCAACTAACAACAATACATGTTTTGTGATAAAAATTTTGTTTCTAGCTTATTGGTGTGTGTACAGGCACATGTGTAGCTAATTTTAAATGGAAAAATGTTACGCCACTGATTTTTTAAACAACAAACATCTTGATTCAAATTCGTGTTCAATGTGGAAGAGAAAAGGTCTCGACTTTTTTCTACGACGTCCCGTTTGCGAGTAAACAAATTAAAATCGATTTACTACACATCGTAATCGGGTTTTTATTAAAAAGTTGGCTCTGCACTAGTTTTTGACACTGATTGACAAAATTAATAATTTTTCTCATAACTAATAACTTTAGTTGTCACCTTCTTTTTGCGTTTTAGGTAATTTTGAGTAAGATCACATTATTACACAGACATTTTCCGCCAGGGTAACCCGGACAGAAAGAAAGAAGGGGGACTTCGTTTTGAGCAAGATCTTACGGTCGTTACTGTCTAGAATTAATAAATGACATAATTTTTTCCCGTATCGTGGCAAGCTTGGTACTCATTCAATACTAAGAATTAGTTAAATTTTAATTCACAGGTTTACATTTACTTTAAATGTAGTTTAAGTTATTTTTTTTTAGTTTAAAATTATTTAGTTTAATTCACAAACTAATCTAATATGTAAAACCAAATAAGGAAACTCTCAGTCTGATGTCAGCTGCGGCCAGTAATAAATTTTTGTAATACATTTGATTTTGTAAGTGCACAATTTTTGCTGTTTTTATACTAAACCCTATTTATTATTTAATTACAACCCGATTAATCCATGCAGTAAATCAATTTTATTTTTTTACTCAGGAACGGTGCGTTGTGGAAAAAAGTGAAGATACCTTTTCTCTTCCAAATTGAACAAGAACTTGAAAAATAATATTTAATTTTAGAAAAATCAGTGGCGTAACATTGTTTTATTTAAAATTATCTACAGACGTGCCTGTGAACACGCCACTGGCGAAAGTAAAAACAATTTTTTTTATCAAAAACATGTATTGTTTTTAAGTGCCTGTAAAATTTCATTAAAATATACCAAGCGGTTTCCGCAATATTAATACATAAAACTTTTTCAATTAAAACTTTAATATCCTGTAGATCGGAAACTAAGAGTTTTCGGAATATGGTTTATTAAGGTAATATATTCGGAATTACTTGCACTATCATTTGAAATGCATCTACTTACCAAACACCCTGTATTATTTACCTTTTGTTAATTTACAAAAAGACAGTTTAAAATAGAGAAGTATTTACAGTACAACAATGTTTTTTTTTTAGGAACAACGGATTGCGATTCAGGCTACGAACCCTCTACTCTGCAGTCTTTGCCAACATCACCAAACTCTTTGAACACTTCGCCTTTCACCAACTCCGGAGAAATGACCGACAATATGCCCAATTTATATCAGCCCTATCCTCCGATACTCTCAAATAATACCGACAACTCCCATTTGGACATGGCACAGGTAATTCACTTATTTCTTATTAAATTTCATTTTTTTAGTTTTAATGAATCATTCTTTGTATTAATTTTTGTCTAATTCTGTGATTATGAGTTTTGTGATTAAATCAAGCGAATACTTTAAGAGAAGAAAGTTGTTGCACTTCTTTCAAGTGATGTAAGGTGGAACGACGATCTCCTTAGAAAAACATAATCATGGCTTTTATTATTATAACGTTTTTCGAAAATAAATTTCTCAGGAACAAAAAATACTCTACAAGTTCAGAGTTGTGCGTTCAGTAAAGAAGAGTGCGCTTTTCTTTACTGAACTGATGTTTTAAAAATTCCTTCAAACGTTCATTCAAATCACATGAAATCCTGAATTTTGCGCGTTTGGTAAATGTTGAATGAATAATGGACACCTTTACGCAACTGCAGGCTCTTCAATCAAACATTGCCAGTTTCGTGCAACATTCGTACATTGTTATAACTAAATCGAGTTACCAATTCTCTATTCAATCATAAAAACGAACTCTGTGGCTGGAATCGTTCTTGAGCAATGTCAAAAAAGATGGCGTCAGGATTCGGTCGATTGAAATTGAAAAAAAAACAGGCGAAACTAACTCTACTTTTTTTTAACCAAAAATATAAGACTGGAACCCATATTTGCAGATCTGATACGGTTCTTTGAAAACAAGCTACAGATGAGCTTGATGTAAAAATACAAAGCCACCCAAAATATTCCCAAAGTTGTTATTCCCAATTAGTATCAGTAAGCTGATACTAATTGTATTGAATCCTGGAAGCCAAATTGTCCTATCTCAAGCGGTTCTTTAGAGAAAAGCTTCAGATGAGCTTAATATAAAAATACAAAGCTGCCCAAAATATTCCAAGTTTAAAAATTAACTACGAAAGAACCAATAGCTCAATCGATACCAAATCTACGCAACGAATCAGTTGATGAATATGGGACTAAAAGTTTTGCATGTACATGGCAACCAGGGGCAAAGTAATGATAAACTTACCGAAAGCTGCGTAGTACCGCCTGGAAAGAAAAAAGAAAATGTGATTAATACAGCAGGAAATCTGGTCAAATCCAAGCTTATTTGAAATCAGCAAAGCAAAGCAAGAGAATATAAAAAATCCATAAAACTTCAGTTGCTTGTCGGAAAACTAAACTCAGTTCAAGCCCTAAAAGATTGATAGATTAGAGATCATTCTTATCAGCTTTTTGCAAGCTGGCGAACCCTCAAGAAGTTCACTACACTTCACTACACATAAGGGACACAATGATTCTGTATTTCCCATCTAAGAATGCCGATTATTGACTGATTTCGTCTACTATCGGTAGCAAACTGGGCATGGAAAAAAAACACCGAACTACAGAATAAACATGATTATTTAATCATTGAATTGTTCGCCCTTGATGCCGCCGATGATTCATGCTTTACTTGCAGTTCGATTTCAGTTTGTTTATTATTGACATTTTTGTAGAAAGTGCCCGTTCGCATTGCAATATTTCCAAAGGCAAATTTCACGTTTCAGCTTAATGAAAGTCAACAACTAAACGAAAAATGCTTCAGATGTCGATCTTTCACTAATTTAATTTTAAATTTAGAGCCATTTATTTTTGTCTGGAATTTCACTCAGCTGCATTGATTAATGCACAACGCCAAAACTAAAATAAATAACCAAATTAACTTTGTTTTTCGAAAAATATAGACTGAACAAAAAACCGCTAGAAAATCACTTAAAAATGAAACTGTTGCTCATTTTCCGAGCGATATGATAGAAACCAACGAAATTTCAACTAATAAAAAATATACTTTAAAAGTTCTGATGTCAAGAGTTATTCCGCCACAAGCGCAATTCGATGTGTTATAACTCACCAACTCAAAAGTGCAACTCAACACAGTGCCAGGCCTATCTTTAGGGAGGCCAAATAATATAATTAACAAAAACAATACTTATGAAGAGCAAAGGAATTCACAAAAAACTAAATTGTAAATACCTGTTGCACTTTGAGTAAATCCAGGAACACTTTGAGAGAAGAAAGTTGTTGAGAATAGCATTCAGTATTTTAAAATTTAGTTTTTCAATTGAGTTCCTAATACAATTAAATAAATAGTTGCATTTCAATGCGTGCTTTCATTATGCGTTTTATTACACATATCTATCTCTTCACAACATTTTCTTCTCGAACAAAATGTTTGAAGCTTATACCATAGCTTAAAGTTAAACATTAAAGAATAGACGCAGTTCCTTCAAAAGTTTTTTGATCGAGGAAAATCTATGACTGGTTTTTCATGCTTGGGATTAATACTTGTTTCTGTTAAACTCAAAACGGTATTTGTGGCTTACTTTAATCGTCGCTTATGAGCAAGCAAGACTGTGCTCATCAGTATAACGTTAGTGATTTGGTGACGGTGGTAATTTGGTTGTAGAAAGCAACATAGTGATTCTGCGCGTCTATTGTGTAGAATATTCCACCGATTTAGAGTCTGCCTGCGGAAAATAGGGACTCTTTACATGTTCTAAATGCGCTGTGGCGCTGCCACATTTGACCAATTTGTAGCCCAATAGAAACTTTTCGGACTCCGGTAATGTTTGAAAAGAAACTACCCTAAATTTTCACCTACTTTTCGCTAGACTTGGAACAATTTTTTCCAACCTTGGCGACAGCCCTGGAAAGTCAGAAATAGATGAAGCACCGAAAACGCGACCAAACTCGTCTTGTGAATAGTTATTGAAAACATCTACTATAATTTTTTTTTACAGGAAGAGGAGGAGGACGACGATGCCTCAGTTGGAAGTGAATTGAGCGGACTTTCAAATACCAGCGGACAGCAATGGAAACCAATGGCAGGAAGCTTTGCATGGATACAAAAACAAATTCAGAAAGGCACCAGTCCCAAGACCATATTAACTGAATTAGGTACGTTTACCACTTTAGACAGATATTGAAATCTGATTTCTTATAAATTTTATAAATTGCATTTTACATCGCTAAAATACAACGATTATTATAGGCGTCGACTTGGAGCAAATTCCTCAATGCGTTGGTGACTTTACTCTTTGGAATATAATCATAAATATGCTTGCGGATCCACCAAGAAGAAGCAAACTGCGGCATGTAAATACATTAGATGACGTCGTGCGATTACTTAAAGGTAGGTGAAACGATGCACATTGCCAATGAAATACTTTACTATAATTTGCTATTATTTGTTTCCACGTATAGGTGCTCAAAGGATTATAGTGCTTACTGGTGCTGGTGTTTCGGTTTCCTGCGGAATTCCCGATTTTCGATCCCGTGATGGAATCTACTCGCGCCTCGCTATAGAATTTCCCAACTTGCCCAACCCCCAGGCCATGTTCGACATTAATTATTTCAGCCAGGACCCGAGACCGTTTTTCAAATTCGCTAAAGACATATATCCAGGAAAATTTAAGCCAAGCCCGTGTCATCGTTTCATCAAACTTCTGGAAAAACATAACAAGCTCTTACGGAACTATACTCAGAACATCGATACGTTAGAGAAGGAAGCAAGTATCGAAAGAGTGATTGAGTGCCACGGATCTTTTGCCACGGCAACCTGCACAAAATGCGAGCACAAAGTTGGAGCCGATAAAATCAGAAATATTGTGTTGTCTCAGAAGATACCAATGTGCGAAAAGTGTCACGGCGATACAGATGTTTCAGTATCTACTGATGATTTTGGGAGTGATGCCACAAATTATAAGGTAAGTGTGTTTCAGATGTGTCACTGTGAATGTTTGCAAATTCAGTTTTTATTTGCAGGATCTGGTTCAGTCGGGCATAATGAAACCTGATATCGTGTTCTTTGGGGAAGGCTTACCAGACACCTTTCACGATGCGATGGCTTCAGACAAAACTGAAGGCGATCTGCTTGTCGTTATTGGCAGTTCATTGAAAGTGCGACCCGTCGCCCTCATTCCCAATTCCCTCCCAGCCCATGTACCTCAAATTCTCATCAACAGAGAACCTCTGTCACATTGCCATTTTGATGTGGAGTTATTGGGCGATTGCGATGTTATTATCAATCACCTTTGCAAAATGTAAGTGTGTCATGGTTTAAATGACTTGCTGATGTAACTGCGATAAAATAATGCGTCGGATGGAGCTCAAACTTTCACCAACTCCTGTTTCTTAATCACCGATATGGCTACATCTAGAAATTTGTTTCAGGTTGGGACAAAATTGGGAGGAAGGCATTTGCAATGCGCAAGAATTAGTTGAGGTGCCAGAGCTTTTGCCTTGCAAACAGCCTGCGCCAATAGATTTCAGTAAATGGCAAGAAAATGCCGAGACAATCTCCAAATTTGAATGTACTGGCAAACCAGTCGTCTCAGTAACCGAAGAAGTACATAGATGTACTTGCGAAAGCACTAGGATGAATTATACCAACTCAAATAATAACCCCGGCTCCTCTGGACAAGAGACAATTTGCTCATGCCAAACTGATGGTAAGTGCTGTGGGAATTCTTAATTTGTTATTCGTCGTCATCTTAACTCCTCATTTTTTGTTCTCTCATTCAGTGTATAGTTTCGCGTATTCACCTCCTAACAGGTTTTTGTCTTATTAAGTAGGTAAAGTGATTCAAAATATCGGTTAATTTCTTACGCCGCGTCCAGACCTAACTAGCCGAGCCTGATCTGCTTCAAATTCCTTTAATGTTCCGTCAACACCAACAGAAAATGGATCGTCCTTCGGTATTTTGACGAAACATCAAAGGAATTTTGCCGCGGCTCAGGCTCATAGGAATAAATATGGGTAATTAGAAGGCTAACAACATGGCGTTTAATAACTTGATACTGAAATTTCGGTTACAGATTTATTTAAAAAAAAACCCTAAATTTCCGAATCGATTATAATACGTTATCAGTTTTATGCTTGGATGTTTCGTCTCCAAAAAAACATCAACTTCGTTTTTTCAAATGCGGCACTGTCTGTTTAACAGTAAAGTCGAAAACCCCATTTTATTCTAAATTCAACAATGTTACAAATTATTATGAAAATTGTGAATTTTGTTTTGCGTTCAGAGATAAAAATGTAGCAGGCTAAAAGGTAACAGAAAAGGGCTTTCCCAATTTGTCAACCAATAAACAGAATCGCATTTAAAAAAATTAAGTTGATGGTTTGTTGAAAATGAAAAGTCGAGGGAAAAAACTGATAAGACTTGTTGACTTCAAGTCGGCGAGGAGTTGGTTTTGCTCCAGCTTTGATTAACGCCAAAAAAATAAATTTCGAATGTATGTTTTTTCCAAATAAATCAGAAACGAAAATTGGTATCCAAAACAACTATCTCCCATTTAACCAACGTATAATTTCGGTTGCCGACGCAGTTCTTATCGAGTTATCTTGGACGCAGTGTATGCGAAAGTATCGCTTTCTTTACTCGTAACCATCTTGGATCATCCACATTACTGTGTTACTAGCGGTTTATTTAAGCTGGTTGGTCCACAAATTTCAGTATCGATTGAAAAACATTTACATAAATTTGGGATTCTCGTACATAAGAACATGCACTAGTACAATTATGAAAATAATTTTAATATATTGTGATTATTTTTTTTATGAACTGGTACTTCAAAAAATATTCTGTATCTTTCTCTATTCCGTTCTTTCAAATTTGTGAAATTTTGATACGAAAACCTGCTTGCAAACAATGTAAACTAGCTTAAAGGCGGATTTATAAACTGGAGCTTGAAGTTCAGTTTGGGGTTGGCTTTAGCTCTGAAACATTAAACGATCTGAATTCCACAGCTTTATTTACCCTGAGCGGCCGTCAAACATGATATAATTTTATGTTTTACGGCTGGCGCCGTGGTTCGATAAAAATGTTCGGCTTACAACAAGTGGTACAAATGACTTTTGATCTTATTGCTCGGTTTAATATTGCGTGCTGGTTGAAGCAAAGGTCGGTGGAAAATTGAATAGTAATTTCCCGATTCAATGCCAACTTTCGGAGCCAGCACCAAAGCCCGCTTCAAAACAAAAGTTTTAAACACTGGCGTGTTATTATAATTTTTCTAATAATTTCCAGGTAAATCAACTAAAGAGCGTCACATCAGTATAGACTCGGCACTCGATTCCGGTATAGGAGAAAACTCCAATTTTACAGACTTGGAAACTGAGAGCGGCAAAGAAGGAAGTAGCAATTTTGCTACCGACTTATCTTCAGAGAGTAGTTCTTGTAACGTTAAGGGATCCGAAACGTGTTTGAATGAAAAGAGTAACGATATGCGCAGTTACTGGCAACCAAAAGCTAAACGAAGCTTGGCAGAAAGATTGCCGCCCAACTCATATCATTTGGTTGCACCAAGCCGATACATATTTCCAGGTGCTGAAGTGTATTATGATCCGGATGAGAAATCGTCTTCTTCAGATGATGAAGATTCTAGTTCCGATACTATGTCAGAGTGTTGACTTTCTCTAAAGTAGCTGTTGTTGTTTTTGTATAATATATTTTTTATATGAAACTAAGTAAAACTTAACGTAGGAGCAATTAATGCTGTTATGCTAGAATGGTAACATATTTTGTCTCAAAAAAACTGAGTCGGTTTTATTGGCTTCACTGTTTACCACGATCAATTTTTTTGGTATTAAGCCATTTTCCGGACAGAGCTGCACGAAAATGTACATCAAATATTGTTTATATGGTACAGCATTTGAAGTAAATTGTTCTGTTTGGGATTTTGTGCGGAAATTGTGTTTAAATATTATAATTGAGGTCCTTGAGACGCATGAACATTTCTACGAAAATTCCATCAAAAATTATTATTGTTCATTCTGCTACGACCTCGGAGAACTATCATCTAAACATTTTTACACCGCGAATTGCAACGTTTCATATAAAATTTTTGAAAATATGTTTAAAAAATGTTGTCGGAAGAACCCCCGATTAATTTTGTTGGAATACTTCGAAAAATATCCGTTCGTCTTGAAAGCACTCTAATCAGCAATTGGCATTTTTTCCTTCAAAAAATACATAAATTCAGTATTACTTGAATCTCGAATAACATTCTATTTTATTCCGAATTCTCAATTTCACTTGCGTCACATCTTGTTGGAAAACAAATATATTTTTGAACAATAAAAACATTTATTTCATTTAGGTGATAATCGTTTTTTATTGTTATCGGTGTAAATGGATATTAAGTGTTTCAATGTAAATATAGTTACTTATTTTCCGGTGTTAGGTATCCGAAAGATATGTACCAAATTGGAAATTCAATGATCTCGGAGTTGTGTATTTGTTTATTATACTTTATAGTTTTTAATACATTTTCCAAATAATTATTCTTTATCCCTGTGAAACTAAAACAGCAGATAGGCATAATGGAGTCGCTAATTCATGCAATTCATTAAATACATTTGATATAAGAATTTTAATTTCATTTCATCTGAGATAATGTCTGGGCACTGTCAAAAAATCGTGTTCGTGTTGCATTGATGTGTATGTGCAATATTTTATACTCAATTTTATGCCTAAATGCACGTTGCAGACTTTATTAAATCCATTTTTTTTTTCATTGTTAGCTTAAACGTATAAATAGGACATTTGACTGATATTTATTTAAATATTTGAAAAGTAGCTAGATTAGCTACATAATTTTGAAATTATTAGAAAGATGGTTTGGTTACGTTTGTCTGATGGCAAAGCATATTTAGCCCTATGGGAATGTTTCGTTAAAACTTGGAGGTGTTCCATGTTTTATTGGTATTAATTTTTCGCTTTAAACTTAGTATCAGCGTAATTGATAATTCCCCGCGCTTGCTTTAGATTGAAAAAGGGTTTCAAAGTTTATACAATATCCCGGTCTAGCTACTTTTTACAGCCTATAATGTATATTATTCAGTATCGAGTACCTAATAATAAATTTGATAAATTATAAGTTTATTATCTTAGGGTTTCTATTGTTATATAAAGTTAGAAACATGTCAATTAAACTACTACCTATAAACTTATTTCACATAGGCGCAATAGAAAGATAAGATATTTTTCTTAAGGTTGTTTGTGAGTTGGTGTAGACCGATCTGTCAGAGAGTCTTTGCCCCAAGGAACTTTTTCCATACGAATACTGCTGTATTGTCTTATGATAGATTTATTCGTACTAAATACATATATAATGGCGTAGTTTCTAGATATTTTCTTGTTATTTATTGTTTATAGGTCGTTTTTCGTTTACGGATAGAATTCATCTTATTCGGCACTATCAGTGCCTTTATTTGATTAGCATTTATAATTTGTTCTGAACTATTTATAACCGATCTTATATTTATTTTTTTATCGATTTGGTACTAACATTACCCGTTCCTAATGATTATTTGCAAAATTTATTCGACGGTCACTACTAGGTAGTTTCTAAATGACTATAAATATACTGAAGGTATTTAAAAACAAACTACTGATATCAAGTAGTTAGAAAAATTAGTTGATATTAATAGTTAAGATTTCCCATCATAGAAATTTTTATTTTTTCAAATACTTTTTTATTTAATTTATATTTGTGCATGTATATATTTTTAGTTACTACCTATATTAAAGCAATAAAATAACTCTTATTTCTTATTATTTTGTTTAATTTAACCCGATGTGTCTTGCCACCTTCCGTGTTCTTAAGCATCAACTTTTTTATTAGGGATGGTCGGTATTTAACGTAACCGCTAAAATAACAGTGTTCCAAACGTGGAACCTGAAACCGTAGTTACAGCTAGGCGATTTATAACCGGTTGTTTTTGCAACCGTCTCATAGAACCTAAACAGTGGTGCGCACTTCCCACCAGCACAGAACCGATGCGACACCGTCGAGTGTCTATCCAGCTCTTTGAATATAAAAGTTAGTTTTAAATTCAAAGATCCAGCTGCAGTCGTTTACCGATTTAAACGTTGTTTTTGGAACCGTCTCATAAACCGGAAAAAGTGGTTAGCGGCAGCACAGAACCGATGCGGCATCGTCGAGCGCTCTATCCAGTTGCAGCAGTTTCAGTAACAATTTGTCAACGGAAAATATGTTGTATGTAGTTGTGCGTTGCATAGATTAGTGTTTCCCAAATAGTGGCTCGCAGCATGATTTTTGAGGGTCAGCAACCCATGGCAAAAAATAAACGAAAATGGGCGAACAGGTAGGGGAATAGTCAAAACTACGTTCCAAATAAAGTTTTTCGGAAGTTTTAAGGATTAAGGTTTGATCTGGGAACACATAGACAAGGATATTATGGCGTTACAATGTTCCAGTTTACCTTGGTAATAGGTTTCAAAATGCAGTTCCATAAGTTACAGACAAATAACCGTTTACCCACCTCTAGTTTTTATCAATAGGCCAGGAGGGACTACGTAGAAGTGGAACTTGGATAACTACTGGAATCGCTCGGCAAAGGTATACCTGTTGCAAATATCGAGGTGTGCCAGCTTGAAAAGGTATGGCATTTGCATTAGCAACGAAAAAGTGGCCAAAAATGTGAAAATCTCGGTAAGTATGCATTTTAGAGAAAAAATGTATACTAAATTTGTTCGTTATGAAAGTTTCTACAAGATAGAGTTGGTGGTTGATATACTAATTAATACGTCATGTTACAGCCATATTTGAAAGATTTCGCCGCAATTCTCCTAGGCTACTTGATCTTGATTATAGAAATTTATTCGTAAAATTGATTATTAGTCGAATTTCAGTGTTTGTTGGAAAGAGAGATTTTAAAATGTTAACTGCAAGACAAATAGTCAGTTAATTACAGAGTGAGAAATGTTTGCCTATTTCGGTATTCCCTTATATTTTCGTTCAGTATGATGTATACACATTATCTTCTACTTAAAAGGGAACTACTAATTACTTTATAAGTATCCTTATTAAGATCTAATAAATATGTATTCAACAGTTTGTTGATATTGACACTGGAATGATATATGTAGTTGATTAAGGCCATTCCTTATCAGCTTGTTTGTTACTTTTTTTCTCAAATACATTCCTATTCAGTACTAATGCTAACTCCAAAGGAACAGCATGTCGGGTGTAGTGCTCATTATCTCAATTCCAACGGAAATTCACGAAAAATGTCTTTTGAAGAAAATGAAGAAAAAAGTCGTAATTACAGATAAAGCCGTCGAAATTAATCCATCGGTAGAAACTAAATGTGAAAATGTGGAACTTGGAAGTGATGGTCTTGCTGGAAGCCAGGAGCTTCCAGTTAAAATAGAGCATCAATCTATGGAAATGGTAAATATACTAACTATACTCTTTTTACAACAACTGTATGTATTTGTGGTAGATTGTCAGATCAACAATAAATGAACTGGAAGTAGTAGACACAACTTGGCGAAAAACTGACGACAACAATCACTACCAGATAGTATTTCCAATTGAATGTGGGGACAAATGTGATGAAATCTTAGATATCCTTAAGGAGAATGGAATAGGTAATAAGTTGAATTCGAAAATAAGTGTCCTGCCCTGTACGATACATTATCATGGGAATGAGCTAAAAGAAAGTGATGACATTATTGAAGAGGACTGTTTGGCTAATTACAAGTAAGTACGCAAGAATGAAAAAATTAATCACACTCAATTAGGTCAAAAAGTACGACTGAAATTTACAGATGCTTTAAAAAATATTAACAAGTTCTTATTAAAAAACCACTGGAATAGTAAAACTAAGTTTCAAATAAGTAAATACGAACTGAACTGGTTCTCATTTTCAATCTCGGATTAAAATCTTTATATAACAGGGTAAGAATTGCAAAAAATGAAATTATGTCGACAATTTCAGGAAAACTAGTGGATGGAATCTTGTTGTTTCTTCCTTGAGGTCACGCTTGACCGTAGCTCAAGTGGTTGAAAATGTCAAGAACAAAGCTGCAATGACCTTTGATTTCATCATTTTGCTAATGATATCAACGTAAGTGTTCTCTAAATCAATTCCGTATCATCAGTAGACATAAAATTGAAGAAGAACTCAGACGTCTTGGTGCCTTGATCACTGTTTATCGTTATAAAGCTTGTCGATTAGTAGGATAATTGCCATGAATATGTTAAGGCTAGGCCTTTCCGATTCAATTTAAGAAATAATTAATTTGTATTTGAATGCTGAAGACCTAAGCCAGTATTTAAAATATTTAAACTTGACTTAAGATATCATGGCTGATAACTATTTATTAGCGTTGATAAGACTGGCTATAATATAAATATAAGCTTGCACATAAAGTAATATTACTATGAATCATTATTAACGGTTTACAAAATAATACACATATTTTCATTTATTACATGCCTTGCTACCTGCATAGGCGTATTAAATGAAACGACGTTAACTCTGATACGTCGTAATAAATGAAAGAATGTGGAAAAGAACAGCCGTATGAACATTCTCAATTAAATTTTGATTGCCAATTTGTAATTTTCCTCTTACTAATGACGAATCAAGCTTCTAGGCCTTTTCCTCTCGTTTATAAAAATAACGCGTTTTAATTATAAGAAAACTTCTGTTTTCTTGCCACTTAACAATGTTAGATATTAACTGCAAATATCGTGATACGAGTCATAAAATCATTGTCAATCAATCTCACAAATTTGTTTTGAATTACCTTTTCTAATGAAGAAGTGACTGCCATGGTGAAAGTATTAGGGTTTTGCGAAGACAACTTGCGTGAAACTGTACGCGTTTACGCATCGCATATTTGCAGTTAATGTCTAGCATTGTTAAGTGACTAGAAAACAAACATATTTTTTTTGGGCAAAAACTATGAATGCTACAAGATTTTACAAAGACCACAAAATTGTGAACAAATGATTAGTGCATCAACCAAAAAAAAATGAGTTGATTCCATCCACCAAATAAAAAGTTCTTCTAGTTTTTGTATCACGACATTTAAGAATTCACCACTTGTCCAAAACGGCTGAATTCGATTGTTTCATCAAACTATGAATCTCACATAAGAACACATTTACAGCGAGTTTCAGCAAAATACATCGTACCATTCTCCCGATATTTCAAAAAAGATAATTTTTTTGAAGAACTTTGACCATCAACAGCAGAGGTGCCAGACATTTTTTTTAAATAAAAGTTAGATCAGATCGTCTTTTTTTGATTCAGAGAATATCGCAGTACCCTTTTGATCATGTGCTTACATGGACCTGTATGTATGTACAGACACCCTGTACATACATAAGCTGATAATTCTACTTGAATATCTTGAATATGAGCTAGCCTATTAAAAACTATAGGAGAATAGGTCAAAGCTGCAAGCAAACACTTCAATTTTGAGACTTAAAGACAATATAGAATCAAATTAGGATAGAAAGTTGCAAAAAACTTCTAAAATATTTTAGCGATTTACCTAGGAAACCGAGAATATAATGCGATGCCTTTTTCCAAAAGCCCATAGATAAAATCCGCAAAAAGCGACAGGGAGATTCGCTTGAAAAAATCCACAGTGTAAGTGTGTAATCGCAAAAAAACCATCAATAATAAAGCAAACACGACGACAATAAAAAGTGTGAAAATATTAAACCAGACAATTGGCCAAGCATACGAAAATAAATGCGCTACCATTTTCMAAAATCCGCAAAAAGRGAAATAKRAATTYGCTCCAAAATATCCGCCAACCTGCACATGCGAGCAGCATAAATGCTTTGAAAGAAAAACTACAACGCTGGTTGCCATCTACTTCTACTAAATAAAATAATGTCCAGATCCAGACCGTTGAAATTAACTACAAACGTTCAAAACTCTCAATTTTACAAAAATCTAATAAAAAGAAATTGAAAAACCCATTTTCAGAATCTACAACTCTCCCTCGTCGTTCCTCGTCGAACAAATATGGTATACCGCAATATGATCAAATAATACAAGTGAATAATACGGGATTAAAAGTTCTTCATCTACATGGCAACCAGGGGCAAAGTAATGCCAAACTTACCGAAATCTGCGTGGTGCCACCTGGAAAGAAAGAAGAAAATGTGTTTAGTACAACAGGAAGTCTGTCCAAAGCCAATTAACTTGAAATCAGCCATAAGAAAAAGAAGTGAATTCAAAGAACAGAGAAAAATATAAAGAATCTATAACACTTTGCTTTTCGGAAAACTAAAATCAGTTGAAGCTAAGAGATTTATATATCGGATCATTCATACCAGCTTTCTGAAAGCTGACCCTCCATTTAGTGGTTTTCCCATTAATCATAAAATCCTCAAAAAGGTTACACTACACTTGAACACACCCTAAAGATTCCCAAGAATTAGAAAACTTCCACTAAATCCTTCAGTTAATGGACATGATGATCTACAGCACCCACTTTAGCGGCACCAAATCGGTCTATAAATCCTCGAAAGCCACCAAGAATATCTACGACTTATTTCATTCGTGGCCCGTAAGAAACTGAACATTTGCTCTGCTTTTGGAGAAAAATGCATGCGACATGGAAGTTTTCACTGGTTTCACACACCGAACGACAGAACCAACCTGATGATCTAATAATTTGCTTGTTCGCCCTCTGGATGACTAATTCCTTTGCTTCGCAGTTTGATTCCAGTTTTTTTCGTTGTTTACAATGTTGTTGAAAGTTGTATATGGCTACATTTTCAAAGGCTCGTTTTTGGTYTAAACTGGTTTTGATAATCGCCGTAAACAAAACAGCTTTTCCAGCSAACAACTCCAATCGTGGGGAAGAATAGACTTTTGGCAGAAAAATTAGTATCTAATAATTCGTGCAYATACACATACATATACAGGGTGGCCATTTCATGATTTTTTTCCCTTTGTATGGGTAACTTCTACATTTTTAAAGATAGAGAATCCGTTAAATGGGRAAAATTGGGCAGAATTCGATTGCCTATTCATTACCGYTTTCAAAATTTAGGTACCCGACTTGGTTCCTGAAATATCCTGAAAGGGCAAGAAATCAACACTTTTTTAATTATCATATAATTCGTAAACTGCTTAAATTAGAAAAAAAGTTAAAATTGTCTTTGGTAGAACTTTTTAAATAAACGTTTTATGTTTGTTTATTTACGTTTTATGTTTGTTTAAATGGTAATCATAGTTGGCTGTGGGCCTTTTAAAATCCTTATTTTTGTCTGAATTTAACGATATAACTGTTTGTGTGCTTTTCTCCTTTTGTTGGCGTAAAACTTCAAAAGAAGAAAAAAAATGTGTAGTAGGCTATGGAAACAAGAACTATATTATCACACAAAGCACAAAAAAAATGAAATAATTAACAGACACAATCATGTTTACTGGGCTAATGAAAATCATCATCTAATTGAAAATAGGCGAGATCAACGTGTTTTTTTTTGTGAATGT
>NW_026019016.1:8594766-8604581 GCF_020466585.1 Dendroctonus ponderosae | reverse complement strand
GCATCAAAAGGAGAAAAACATACAAACAATTATATCGTTAAATTCAGAAAAAAATAAGGATTTTAAAACGCCCACAGCCAACTATGATTACCATTTAAAAAAAACATAAGTTAATAAGTTAATTTTTTATCTCGCCAATCAAGTTGACTATGATAACGAGTGCTAGTTTATTGGATTCAACGCAAAAAGTTGCACTAAGGGCAGTTTTAACTTTTTTTCYAAGTTAAGCAGTTTACGTAATAAGTGATAATTAAAAAAATKTTGATTTCTTGTCTTTTCARGATATTTCAGGAATCAAGTCGGGTACCTAAATTTTGAAAACSGTAATGAATAAGCAATATACATAAGCTGATAATTCTACTTGCATATCTTGAATATGAGCTACCCTATTAAAAGTTACTTAATTAACATACTGCATCTAAAAATATGTTTTTTTAGTTGTTAGGGTGACAAAAGGTTTACTTTATATACAGAGTGTCCGATAAGTCGATGTATTCCTCGCCCGTTATACTACACTGATTTTGGGTCTATTTTCTTAAAACACAGTATTCCGAGAAGTTATTAATATTTCGGAAAACTCTTAGGATATTCAAATGACAATTTACAGACAATGAAAGTTGAAAAATTGCTTCAAAACAAGGATACTTGTTCAAGAGTAGGGATTAAGGCAAATATTTTAATTAACAAAAAGTAGCTAGGTAATCTAATTGATGATTAAAGTTAAAGGCATTGTAAAACCGGCGTTAACACCCAAACATGTATTTTCTTTTTCAGTATATTATGTGCATTAGGCTTGGTGGAAAATAACAGCATTTATATGCTTTCCAGCATGTTGATATCTCCAATGATGGTAAGTACTTCATAAAATGTATGCTGTTTGTATATATAGGCTGTACAGGTTGAATTATAAATTTGTTTTAACTAAATAATTTTTTAAATATCCGAGAAAAGACCATTCCGTTTTCATTTCCCAACAACCCTATCTACTCGAACATTTTCAAACGCAATCGAACTAACCAGTTAAAATAATTAAAGCCTAGATTAATATATTTCAAGACCAGAAGGACTGATTGTGTTGATAGTCTTTTTCATAAGAAATAAAACTTTCAACTTGTAGAACTTGTCTTGAGCTTGCCGTTAATGACGTGCACGGTTTTTTAGGGTCCAGTAATGGCCGGGACGTTTGGTTCGGTAATTCAGGATAAACATTTGAAAAAAACTGGAGTTCAAAACGAGCTTATTGGCTTAGGCATCGCAACGGTCGTGGGCTTTTGCTATGGGTGTGTAATCTGCATTGCGACCGACAAGTATGGGATGAGCGATTGGCCAACATATGAAATGTATTCCAGGTAGTAGTTAAAATGAATTATTGACTACTTACTTTTTAGGTCTAATAATCGAATGGGATTTCTATTGGTAATTTATTTCATTTTGTTTATTTGTATAATTTATTTTCGTTTTGCGTATAAAAGCTGGACTTTATAATGATTTAACGCAACTGCAGATTTACTTGAATATTCCTTAACAAAACTATATCTGAACAGGTTTAGGTTAAAAAAAAAGAACTGAACTACTACATTCCACAGAATGATCCTTTTTGCAGAATATTTTCATATCAACATAGATTCACCCGACTTTGTCTTAAAGATGCACACTTTAGTTAAATAAGAAAATCTAATATTCACTATCAAGTTGAATCGCTTTAGATCTGGAAAGGTTCGGTACGAATAAGAAGCAAAATTTCAATGTGGGAGAGAACATCAAAATTAAGAGATTATTAACAAGATCTTAACCGCCTTAATCCGTCGTTAACCGATTGTGCATTAGTTTTCCTTTTGCGTTTAACTTTCGCCATTTACATTTTTCAACATTTCTCTCAGTGGTGCAACATAATTCTAAGATTGACAAAAAACTCTTTATCCAAAAGTTGCACAGGGCCAGTAAAGGTTACATGGCTCCTTTCATCAACTTCTTAAACTTTCATGAAACTGAACATTAAATGAGTTGAAATTTAATCTTAGATTCTGATATATCTACTATATTTATAACGATAACGATATAATATGTATCTTACTTTATGAAATTTGGCAGAGAAGCTTCGTGATGGCACTCTGATTTAATTAGAGCTAAAATATCTTACGAATTCTCCAATCAGGAATAAACCGACTTCCATTTCTCGTAACGAGTTACAATTAAACATGAGTTTGTGAGTGTGTTTAACAAAATTCAATTTATTTTGGAACTAAGGCCGAATCGAACAACATTTTTGTAGAAATTTAATTTAATTTGAAAAACGTTAAAATTCAATTTTTTGACGAGGTGGTTTTACGTAACCAATAAATATTATAAGCTTCGTAAAAAAATACGTATTATTCGAAAAAATTAAGAATTATTGATTGAAATGAAAAATACACTTTTTAAATAAATTTAATTTGGCGGCAATTTGGAAAATAAAATGGTATCATTTAATCACTTTATTCATAAAATATGGATCCTATTTTAGGGGAGAACCTCGCTCATTATGGGTAGGAGCAATCATAGCTTTGCTGTCAGGGGCTGCGGTAGCACTGGGCATTCTAAGCGATAACATTGCTTCTTTAGTTGGTGTCGCTATATCAACGTCTTTAATGCCACCAGCTGTTAACGCGGTAAGTGTTTAATTAAATTGCCTGAACGGATATGTTTTTGTAAAATTTACGGTACCTTTACTGGAACATATTTATAAGATATAAGTAATGAGTGTCGAGTACTTTAACTGCCGATTGACCCCATAAGAACCAATTTTTTATGTGCGCCAGGATCGGCAAATACTTGCTTTTCCAATGAATAAGAAGGTTATCAGTTCAAATTTGTTTTGCTCAACAAAGGAAAATAGTTCAAGAATTTAATGAATAGAAAATTGTAAATATTAGAAAAGAAATAAACAAAAACTGGAAACTATATTCCTCTAGATAGAAAAAACATGAACACATTGTATAGACAAATTTTAAATTTTGCGGAGGTCAGTTATATAAGAAAAAAGTGCTCTGCTTAATAGCTTAATATGCTGTTAAAGCGTTGCTGTAGAATAAAAAACAGCAAGGAATAAAAACGTAAATTGTTAATAGCTTTAATTAAGAATGCAAATGAAATTTGAAAAAAAAATTTGCTTATTTTTATATCATAGTTGATGCTCTCTTGTATCATTAGTAAGTTAACTGGGAGTGCAAAAAACTCGTAAAAATTAACAACGATCCACTGAAAACTGAACAAATTTGCTTAAATCGTTGCGTTGTTTAATAAATTTAAAATTAAAACACGTGGTAATATTGGCAAACGCTGTATTTTATCGTTATGGCCAGAACTCGCCATTTGGTTTTTGTCATTTGAGTTTTGCATAACCGAAACTCCGTGCCTATTTAGTAAATTAAAATAAACTCTTTGCCGAAGATTCTAAAAATATATAAATTCATGTCCTTCGTCCAAACATCCTTGTTTAAATCAAAAATAAACGTCGATGCTTCAATATCAAATTCGGCACATTTACATATTTTGTTAACATAGCAGAAAAAACAATTAGAAATTATCAACAAGGATAGGTACATTTTAAAATCTAAATTAAATAAAATATCGCTATTTATTAAAACGTTCTATCTTAAGTACCAAGATTTTTAACAAATTCCGTGTTAGTATCAATTGACTTTTACTTTATTTATATCTATCTTCTCCATTTTTTAATTGATTTATTTTTACTCTTTAGGGATTGCTTTGGTCTTTAGGATTTGTCTACTATTTGAAAAATGATGAAACTACCAGATATGCTTCTTTAACACACACTGATTACTTTTCGACAAACAGTGCCGTAGAACTGACTACATTGGGTGCCATCAGTCTCTGTCTTACTTTCGTCAATATCGTCTGCATATATGCTGCAGGAATTCTCGTTTTTATGGTAAGTAATGGTTATAAGCTTTATTCAAAAATCAAGAATTAAAAAAATAAAAATATTGTTAGTTGTGGCTATCTTTTAGCGTAGAGTATATTCACATACAAATTTGATTTTTAAAGCGTGACTTTCTTAAGCGATTAATTCCAGCTAAAAAAAAACATAAATCACTAACGCAAAACGTGCTAAAACTAAATAACTATTTGGGAAACACACTTTACTCCTTCATTGCCAAGCGATAAAGAGATAATCGACATTTTTACAAAAAAATCAAATATAAAATATTTTCTTCCCCCATCTATTTAGCAAAAAATTGAGAGTAGACCAACTTTTCTCAATTCACAAACTTTGTTGCTTTCGAAAAAATGAATCACTTAACCCTCTATTAGATTGGATCTGTGAACATTTCGAAGTTTCTCTAATCTTTTATCAGTTTACGGTAGGTACTTTAAAAATATTTGAACTACTACATAATATGATAAATCTTGTTCTACATATCACTAACATTCGCAACGTCTTCTGTTTTCAACTGAACTGAACAATCGAACTGTAAACATAAAGGGCTTATTTTCATCTGTATTTTATTTCCTATATTTATATTATGTCTTATTACAATTATTAATTTCGTAATTATTTTCTTCGTGACTGTTTCATGGTGGAAGTTGTCTGGAGTCCATGGGATTTCAACGAATCGAAATAAGCGCAAAAAAGCACTTTTGTTAAAAAGACTGAAATTCGATATCAACTATTTTATTACGCCCATTTCCGGATACAACGAGAATTTTGTGATTTTAGACCTAAGAATTAAAAATCGAAATTATCCAGTTAATTTTCTACCAAATTTAAATCAGAGAAGAAAAAATATCAAAATCGATCTCAAGATATGATCTTGTTTTTGATAATGCGTATCTACATAAGTGAAACTAAATAATATTTCAGCCTCAGAACTTATCATGATAATAGAAAAATGTGAATTAAATACACATAGATATTGGTTAAAAAATTATTAAAGTAATTTAAAACTGAATAATGATGAAGAGAATATAAAACAGGAAAAAACGTAGCAAAAATTGGCGATTTTGCAATTTTGACAAATTATACCGAACATGTTTCTTCCAATTTCAGGAATTGTTTCCCTACAATAACTAAATGTGTTTATTTATTTAAAAAATTAACAGGAAACATTTCAATTCTTTGTTTGATTTCATAAGAATGCCACCATGTTATTTAGACTAACAGAGTGAATAAATATCATGTTATATGAATGTTTGGTTTGAAACTGAACCGTAGAAAATAAAGCGCTCCAATTGGATTTTTATGTTTTCATTGACAAAGAATCTAGTAAATTTAAACCATTTTAAATATTTAACTTTAGAAAAGAACGCCAGTATTTTAGTCGTTTCTTATAACCGAGTCAAGAAAACCATTTTTTTATTTGCAGATCAAGGAAGTGGCTCCAAACACCACAAGAGATCAAGCGAGAAAAAGATTTTGGAAATACGACATTAAAGTGGCTAGAGATTATAATAAAACCATTCAATCAGATCAAAATATCGGTTGTCCCGAAGAATGTCCAACCCATAGGCAGCGCAATCGGCCAAATTACGATCTAAATCACTACTCTACAGATATGTCGGAGGGAAACTTTAAACCCTACAACAAACAACGGGAATTTACTTGGTCCCCTTGCTTGGACCACCAATTTTCGTCGATTTGTTCGAATACAGTGTCAAGACACAGTAGAAACCAGTACCGCAGATTGTCCCAAATATTTGTGCCTACAGTTAAAATTGATGATTCTTTGCTTACCGTACACGAGAAGGTTTCTGAGAGGACTCCACTGTTGCGATGTGACAATAGAAATACGGTCTTACTCTCATCTGGAAAGAAAATTACCATTACTGCATGTGATACACCATGAATTGTGAGTTTTCAATTTTAACGGAGATTAATAAAAATTGTAGTTGATCCAATATACAAACGCATTTTATTTTAGTTGATTAAATTCACCCAACGTTTATATTGGCATCAAAACATTTTTTTAACTTTATAAGTCTGAAACAATAAAGCGTTTTAGAGAAACCGATTTTTGAAAAAATGGTTTCGTATACTTTCAGTTTCCACCAGACTTTTGGGTAAAGTTTAAAGTGTTTTAATTTTTATACCAATTAACAGATTTTAATACATATTTTTTTAGTCTGCAGCGTAACCGTTTGGCTACCATTTCAGGCGTAAGAAATGCTGATTTGTTATTCTTAATAGCAAACAGTGAGGAACGTCGAGTTATATGATTTGGCACAATCAGTTTTCCTTTAGCGAATTGCGTAAAATGCCAAAACAATTTTTATGAAGAAAAACAATAAAAATCAAGTGCTAATTTTGTATTTTAAATTTTAATAGATAAATCTGAATTAAGAAAGCTGTTATTTTAATATGAATGAATTTGATCAAAAGTTCTACTTTTTTCGTCACAGTTTACCTACCAGCACAAAAAACTAGCGGCAAATTATAACATATTTTATTGTTTGTACTGGACCAAAGTAACTAAAATGTTTTGGACCTGCTATTTTGGATTTTAAACAGTTTTAATAACAATTTAAAAGAAATGAACACTTTTCTTAGCTGATTGTCCCAGCTTGCAACTTGGAATTGAGGATTTTAGTGTTTTCTGTAGAAGTAAATTTCAATGAAATAATTGGGCACTGGGGGTTTTAAATCTTCTATTTTTACCGGGGAGTTTTGCATTAAGTTGCATTTTAAAAGCACATTTACTTTTTTCGACCTTAAACAGAAGGAGAAGGCCGGAAGTGCAAATAGATATCTTTAAATTGACTTCATAGGTAAAAGAAGACCACAAAAGCTGATACACGTGCCGTCTTTTGAAAGCTTTATGTACGTAAAAGTATGGACAATTTTGAACAATTTTAATTTACACTATGCATTTTAATTTAAAGCAAAAAAACAGATCATTTCCTGAGCAATTGTGCAGGTGATAAACTAAAACTTATAAGATTAAGAATTAGGATTTTATTACTTGAAAATTCTCGCTACTACATTCTGTTCGTGGAACGTGAATACTTTGAGTATTAAGGGTAATTTAATATCCAAGTTACAAGTTTCTTTAGAAGAAGCCGCAGCAATATAGCGACTGTTTGAAACCTTCACAGGCAAATAAACGATTCGTACAGGGCAATAAAAACACGACAAAATTACATTTCTAACTATTCGTTCTAGACAGTGATAGAGGGCATAACACGTGTTCCTCAGGGCACTCAAGTTTGTGAAAACACGTGAACTGTTAGTATCCAGAAGCAGGCCCACTCACATAAGCAGGAGCTATTGACGTCATCCAGGGGTGTTTCAAGAATAGTGGCTACGTATAAATTGCAATTAACACGGCTCGTTTGATAAACCGATTAAATATTAATCAGAAAGTGGGAAGCGATGTATATCATATAAAAATGACAAGAATCATGTGCTAGACCAGACGGTTTGGTAATGCTCTTCCCGATTTTGCCTAAAAATTCCAAATTCATTCAACTTCCGGAGAAATTCCGGATATTATTTTCCAGTTAGAGACTGTTTATCCACACCACACATTTATTTTTTGGATGAACTGGGAGTGAACCTTCAGCATCCAGTGCCGATTTACTGTTGATCAATATCGACAATTTTGTCGGTTCACATAACCATTCCAATAGAACGTAGCGTTATCGAAAAAATATGTTTTTAACTATTATCTAGACTGCATATATTTTGCATGCTTTCCCAAAATTCATTTTGTCTATCAAAATCATCTTCAAATAGCTCTCGCACAGGAATAACTTTGTAGGGTTGATACTATTTCTGTGCTTTCGAACTATTCGGTGAACAACAGATTTCCGCATGTGTTTGTATCCGCAAGAATATCAAGAAAGTAAAACGCCGAGTTTCATTTTCATCTCGAGCAGAACGTCCATATTTTCGCGAAACTCTCACATGGCCAAATTTTCTGAATTTAGCTTCTATTCGACTCACCACCTATAGTCCAGTTAGATTAGACTTTAAAAGGCCTGTTTCCGGCACTAAATAGATGAAGGTTATTGGAAGTTGTTCAGAAGGAAAAAGTTTAATACTTTTTTCAATTATTAAAAATACCTATAAAATAAGACAAAATAAATTGAAACCCGTTTATTTGTTTAATTAAAAAACGAACAAAACCGCCGATTTTAGCGTTCTTTTATATATTATATTTATTTCTTTTCTTTTATATATTATATAGATAATAGAGGATTATTAAACGAAAATTAATTTTCCCGTTTTTCCCCGAAAACTATTGACACAAAAAACCATTATTTTCTGATGATTTCCTCCTTTTCTGACAATAATGGGGTCATTTCAGCCAAAAATTACAAAATTAATTTGCTAGAAAATTCGCCTCATTCAACGGTTTGCAGGGAACTTTGGAAAATCCATTTCAGCTTCCAATTTGGCACAAAAACCAAATAATTAATTTAGTTTTCCACTGAAAGTAATTACCATTATCTTAAAAACGATCAGATAGCAAAAGTTTACAAAAAATTATTTGTGAAAGTCGCCGCCCATCGCTCATCGCTCTGAAGATTTTTAGTCCCTCTAAATTTTCATTCCAGTTTTAACAAAGTTGACAATATTCAGGTATTTTCTGTGAACAATTGATACATTTTATTGGAACACTCGCCTCCTTAACCGCTTTGCAAACATTTTTCAAAAACTTTTTGCAGCTTCGAATTATGGGCAAAACCCTAATAATTATTTCTGGGTATTTTTCCAAAAAATATTTTGCCCGAACGGAAAAAGCGCGAGTTTGTAATCATTTATTTGGACAACTCTTCGAAACTGGGGTTTCTTCACTTTTAGATCAATATTTCTAAACAACACCGTCTCTAAACAGAAAAACCGCGTTTTCCTAACGTTTTAGTTTAAAATACTGGCAAACTGAATCTTTTATGCAAAAAACTTAAGAGATCGATTTTACAAGAAAACTCGTCGACTTTCTTCGGAATCAGTTCTGTTGCTGGGAAAATCTAGATTACTTTTTTTTAGTTGTTTGAACACAGTAGTAAAACGTTACCCAGAAAAAATGTTAGTGATCTCTTTTTTTAGATGTGAAAAACCACTCTCGGGTCTCGCAGCTTTAATAGATCACTTATAGCTCATGAACTGATGAGTTATAACTCGTTAATTCAGAGAGCCGCACAACTCAATAGCGTAACTTAACACAGTGTTACCCAGGCCTAGGCCAAACTTCGGAACGAAGACGGCAGCTAAAGAAGAAGAATAAGAAATATTTTTTATTTAGAAAGGAGTTTTAAAAAGGGTTGTGCTATTGTTTCTGTAAGGGCCAGACATTCTTTTTCGTTTTGAGCCCAATCCTACAAAGCAACACTTGCTCAAGAGATGTTGGAATTGGGTAAACAATTTAAGGACTCCTCTTAACGAAATTCCCCTCATTCATCCAATTAGTGTTGCTAAGAAAAAATACGTAGGTCAACTATTATATATCCTGTATGACCAAAACTGGGAAAAATATGAACGCTTTTTATGGTACACAAATATTTTAATTGGCGAAAGGTTCCCACTGCTCCGGAAGAAGAACACGAGGGTGAGAATGATGAATGTTGCTGCTTAGAAGATGACGAGGCCTTCCACATCTTATACAGAACTAATTTTGTCCCCAAAGAAAGAAGTCTAAGGGTGTTCAATCCAGGGGCGGATCCAGCTTTAAATTCAGGGGGGTTATGTAGAAAAAATACGTCGTTTTGTACAAGGGTGGCGTAAGATTATTGCAAAATTTCATGTTTTCCGTCCCGTTTTGCATGTTTCTCGAAAGCAAAATGAGCAAGAACGCTCGTTTTTACATCATTCCAAA
>NW_026019016.1:8591967-8593767 GCF_020466585.1 Dendroctonus ponderosae | reverse complement strand
ATTTGCGTGGTTTTGCAAAATTCACTTGAACATGACGCAGCTTTTTTCAAAGTTTCTCAAGAACCATTCGAGCCACATAATTCGTTTTGGCATCGTTGGATAGAGAATTAAATGGGGGGGGGTCATGACCCCCATGGCCCCCTGGATCCGCCCTTGGTTCAATCCGGTGATCTTGGAGGCCATTCAATTGGTCCCCTTCTGCCAATCGATCTATCCGGCAATATCTTATCAATGTTAGGGAGGGTTCAATAATAGACTTCATTATTGTTTACAGGAAAATAGACAAAATTTTGACCAACTTATAAGATAGTGCGTAAGTAGCTCCCCTGGGTTTTATTGTAGAAATGGTAGAAAAAATAAAAATGTAGAAATAGACTTGCGGGGTTTTACTTGGCACCTCATCCTTTACCATTCAAGACATCAAAGTTAAATTTCGAATTTTTCTATGGCACATTTATGCTGTTTTTTACCCAGGCCCCGGACAGTTTTGACAATGCAAAGGGGCCCGTAGACCAAAATAATTTGGGTCCACTGCACTAGAAAGAGTATTCCTGGATCAGTAATAACGAAGTTTGCAAAGGATTAAATATGCAAGTACATTTAACGATTGTGAGCGCTTTTGCGAAGCTCGACGTTATTACTTTTTCGGGCGGCATCGGCCCCTCGTGAAAGCCGACAAGGGTGTCTTTGGGGACGCTTGCGCCCTTCTGATTGCGACGCCGCGTCAGCTGGTTTGCCGCCCAGTCTGCAAGGCGTCCCCGCGCCAATACCGACGCCCGAGACGCTGCCTGACTGCCATGGCAGTCACAGAGCGTCAAATGTAATGTATTCGTTGCAACACTGCGTAAACCTTTCCAGACGGGCCTGCAGGTACTTCGTTATAGTGTTATGCCTTGGGTTCCTGGTTTGCGGCAAAGCGGTACCACCTGATCATGCTTCGGAAGACTCGGCCGCACGTCCCCCTCCGGAGGGATTCGACACGCGCGCCTACAATCGGGCCTACGACATTAATAGCTTGGCGAGAGGCAACTTGATACCCACAACTTCGGCAAAGAATCCGGTGAAGAATGACGTGCCCACCAATGCCCCGGTCAGCTCGGAGGAACCTACCAGCGAGGTTCCGAAAAAGAAGCCGGTGGAGAGRTACCCCGTGATATCGGTGTCGTTCCATCGAGTTGAGACCCCCTTCATTATTGGACTATGGATTTTTTGTGCCAGTCTAGCCAAAATTGGTAAGCGACTCATTATCTCAATATTGTTATCTATTGCTCATCGAATGGACTGCTTGCACGGTCTTTTCCAATCACTTTAGTCGAGTGGTTTTGCCCCCCTTTTTTTAATTTGTTCTTTAGCCTCCGTGACTTGATGTTTTTAACAGGCGTAGCCATTCAAGGCTTTTTGTCTTTACTGCAAGCCTGCAAGAGCCTTGGTGGGTTAGGGGTGTGGGTTTCGGGAGTTTGTGGGACTAAGAGCGAATAGTAGTAGTATGAAACGAACGAAAGAAAAGAAAAAAAAGTAAGAGAACGAGACGAGAAAAGTAGTGGTTTGTGGCGGTGGTTTTGGAAGAGTTTGAGAGTTTAGGTCCTTTCCAGGAGATTTGAGGTGTCGGGAATCACCTGCGTAAGGCCCGGTGATTCCAGGGGGGTCTGCCATTAGACTTGTCGGGGTTAAGTAGCGTTGGTTCGGGATAGTTTGGGAAAACGTGTCTTTAATTAGTGGGTTTGGGTGGTTAAGGACGCGAGTTTTGAACTTTTCGTGGAGCTTTGAGACGAATTGTTGCACGGTTTCGATTTGAAGGTT
>NW_026019016.1:8580534-8591050 GCF_020466585.1 Dendroctonus ponderosae | reverse complement strand
CAACAAGAGTTATTTGCAACTAATCTAAAACTAATTAAATGGATAATAAATAAATTGAAATACAACTTATAACTACGGACTAAAAATCTAAATTAACATTTTTAGCATTTTTGCCGTTGTAGCAATGATGTGTGACTGTGACTGTGTGACACAATTCTTCACGCGAACCAATAGGATCTTTGTAAACTCTTTCCAGAGGATTGAAGTCCGGAGTTCTGAGTGGCCAACAAAAACGGGGTTCCCACGACCAATACAAAAATTTGGAAAAACCACCAAAAAAATCCCAATAACGCCGCACCAAACATAAATGTTAAATGCATGTAGGAAAAGTCCGACACATGTGATTATTTAGCCAGTTAAAAACTCCATGGCGAGTAAACGTCGCCTCATCAGCAGAAAACATTTTTCAAAACAGTGCCAACGTTGATTTTTAGTTCTACTAGAAGATGGGCAAAACCTAAACGAGCAGGAGGATCTTGTGGCATCAAATTTAGTATAGAAGTAAAAGAAAATGAATATATTTTTTACCAGAATTCTCCAAATCGTACACCTGCTGCAGTACTTAAAAGACGAGTACTTCCTGCTGAATTTTCTCTTCTCGCTCAACAAAAAATATTTTTAGGATGCTCTTATTGGCTTGCTAGTGCAAATTGATTTGTTTGACTTTTAAGTTTCGCGTATTATAAAAATTGAGTGTTCGTTGCGTCCATTTATCTCAAAAACGGACCGAAATATCAAATGAAACAAGACTGCTAAATGTATGTAGAAATGATTGCTGTTTTAGATTTTGGGGTAAATTTGGTGTTAAACGTACAAGGTGTGTTAAACGTACAACTTTTACTTTAAACGTCGGTAATATTGATCGAAAGTATCCCTCTCTATGAGCAACGCATAAATTGCGATGAATATCGTCACAAAATTGGAAATTCCCAACCCATCATTTTGAAGAATAATGACATACATACAACCCTGTAATCCCTAAAATATCAACTTTCTACGATTAAAAATAAGACAGCCATATGTCCAGGGTGTACGAGATACATATATTTTGAAAATGTATTTTTATCTGTAAAACCCGAAAAACTCACCAGTTTGGGTTAGTTACAGAGCGGTAGGGGACATTAAGTAAAGTATTTTTGCCCCATAAACATAAGCCAAAAACGCAGAGCTTTCCGGTACAAGGTGTTAAAATTAGGAATTTTATTATTTTTTTTTGTTCGCAAACTTGCAGTTTTCGAGATATTTACCTGAAATTGCTTTGGAGCCTCTACCATTCAACGTGTGAAACGGTTGTACAGGATGATATCTTTTTTGGCGGTCAGATTTCCCCTTTTATCCCTATGAAAACGTTTGTAGTGCGCCACTTAACTTTAAAGACAGTTTGATATCTTTGTTCGATTTGCAAACATGTAACCCGCTTTTTATGGCACTTTTCCAATTTTTTAGATGCCAGTTAAAATCTTAGATATTTCTGAAACTTCGCATATTGTCCGTATTCTGTGTGAACTCTGTATATAAGAAGATAAATGCACTTGTTGGTAAACTATTTATAACTACAAAACATGTGTTTTGTTTAAACAGAAGAATTTTACAAACGTGTACATTCAAGACCATTATTTTACCCAATCAAGAGTCTAGAGGTCACTAAAACATGTTTATAAATTTCAAAATGCTACTTTGTCTTAGCTGCGACTTTCAAAAATGCATCCGAGTTTCCCATTACATTTCGGAAAACCCTGTATACTTAGAAAACATACCAGTTTGCTGTTTCTCAATTCCATTGGAAAATTTACTCCCTGAAGTTGAGAAGTCGAGAGAAAACTAAGAGCTTAATAGAACCGATGCAACCAAAGATGAAGTGTTCATCAGAAACAGTGCTCTTTACTACTTAATAAAAATTATTTTTATTCATTGGAAGGTGATTATAAAGTTGACGACATTCAAATCCTACTCAGTTCGGAATAAATGAAGATAATATATTCAATTGAGCGTGTGGGTAAATAACTTAAACCTACCCAGTCAGTCGCCTTTATTCATTTATATCCTCATTCAGAGCAACATCTTGTGTAGATGACGACAATACAAAATGCGAGGGTGAGAAATCTGCGAGACTATCGACCTACTCGGTTTACGTCAGCTGAAGGAATCTGGAACTCCACCATTAGTATCTTCAGACATTAACCGTTCGTAAAATGTTTCGAATATTTTATGAAAATATATATTTGCTGATTTCAAGCATTATTTTCCGTGTATACTAATGTATGTAAATGAAACAAATGATAACTAATTTCGCAAATTAGAACCACAATCTTTTGCTCCACCTGGATTAGAACCACAGGATTCAAGAGTAAAATTATGAAATTTTTTAAAGCTACTAAATTTAATTTAGTTCTTCATTCATATACGTTATAAATATTGCAGGATTTTGAATTTTTTTATTTACTTCTATGATTGATTCATTGATTTTTAAACACCATTCGGCTTACAGAAGACTTAAAGATGGTAAAAATAGATAAAAAAATATCTTATTTTTCAAGTTTCACGGAACAATCAGTTGACAGAGTCTTAATTGCTTAGGGGTTATTCGTTCATGTTTGAAAAAATTGCCCGAAATTTGTAAAGATAGCAAGTAAAACATTATTTTATATAATCCAAGCTTAATTTAAGCGTATTCCAAAAGCGGAATTTGAAAATGTATTATCTAAAACGGCAGCAAATTCGAAAAAGTGTATTAATTAAATCGAATTAAGGTGGATTAATGTTGAGAACTAAGCACGATAAGAGCATTCAACTGTTAATTACTTATTTTAAATGAAAGTTCTAGAGTTTAAAATACTTCAAGAAAGCTCCTTGTTCACTCGTTCATTATATTAGTTAATTATTTAATGTTTTATGATGATAAATTAATTTCATCATTAGGTACTAATTTACTGTTGCCGTCGTAACGAAGCAATCAAGTAATTGGATAATACTTAGATAAAATCTCTTTATAACAGGAATAACAGGCCAGTAAGAAAACGTGTTTCAAGCAGCTGTTGTTATATAACCGGTTATAACATTGGTGGGACATAGTTTCCTGCCGCAGAGTTTGAGGTCAGGGAAAATCGATTTTTTATAGCAAAGCTCCGCATTTTCCAGCTGCATATCGTCCCACAGGGTGCAGATAGCAACCGCTGTTTAAAGGTTTCTACATACATTAAAGATTTATCATGCACCTGAAATTTATCGGAATATTCAATTTTTCATGGAACCATATACCTACAGAAATAATACTGGCAAAAATGTGTTGAACCTTATAAAAGAAAGTGTTTAGAGCTAGAAAAATTACTGAAGTAGTTCTTATTCGTTTTTTTTATATAAAAATATGAAAAATGTTGCGAAATCTTTTAGTGAGACCTGAAATGAGTTTCTTTAGCTAAGGATTACACAATTTACAATCGGACAAACACAGATATAGTGGCAATCAGTTATTGAAATATGAATTCAACATCGATTGAAACAATCAGTTATTCTAGCATTTCTTTTCCTTCTGTGTAAACGCTTTGAGCTTTTAGGTGTTTGAAAGTTTTCGTCTAGACGCAGCAACGAGAATGCCAATGCCGCTTAGGGTTAATGCCTCGTTCTGTTCAAATGGTTATTTTGAATTCCCGATTTGATTTCAGTGAAGTGAAAGTGAAATTTTTGTTCTTTGTGAATCTTCGAATTTCGAAAAATTTTATTTCTACTAACTAAAAACAGATAAATTCGACACTGGAAAATATACAGGCTTAACAATGGCACTTGCATCTCAAATGCAGTAACATTTTATTAACATAACAGACATTCTTGTTGTTGATTTTTAATCCCTAAATTTTTTAGATATTTTTATATTTATAGGGTCTATCAAGTAGAGCATTATAAGTATCTGAGAATATATGAGAAGATTATTTTTCTGGAGTTAAGACCCACTTCATCCAAAAGTTTATTTTAACATTTTCCAAACAGAAAGTTACATTCGTGTTCAATTCGCAAACTTTTTTATCACTTGAATTGAATGTTTGGACGGTCGTATATAGGACGGTTTTCCATATAATAATGATAAGAGATTAATTGCAATTTCCTAAATTCTGCATTGGGTTGAAATAAAAGCAGCGTTAATGATTCAGTAGACATCAATTGCAATATAACCGCTCATTTCACTTTATTAAAAGTTTCAATGCCTTTAATAGTTAATTATTTGAGAAATCGATATTTGAATATAAATAACCAAAACACTCAACATACAACATTAAGTTTTTTAATTAATCCCTTAAACCAGCCAGCCAAAATCTGAAAGTTTAAAAGTTACATTTCGGAAAAGGTTACTCCAAGAGTACTTTCTTTCAACTTTCAAAGCAAGTGCCTGAAAAAATAGTGGTAAAGTCTTCTTCGACGATTTTTTTAAGTCAGTCACAGGTAATTGGGAGGAAGAATATGCGAAGCTTTTGAGTAGCTTACGAGAAAAAGCGCTTGAAGGCGTTATTTAACAGAGTGAATAGTTTTGCGGATTAGATTTGAAAAATGAACAAGAGCTGATGATCGACAAACTTTGAAATTCTAAATCGTAGAAAATCAGAACTCCGATGGCAAAGATTGTCCAATTCAAGAAAATTTCAGTAAAAATTTCAGGCAACTCATTTAATCCATGCCTGCTTATGTGGAGCTGAAGAAAATGAAATTGCCCCTGCATGAAGTATGATTCTTCTAAGAAGAATTCGAGCGGAGGGCAATCGCTAAGCATCAAAAAATGAATTTAAAAACAGTAGTAGGAAATACCATAAGCAGTTCGAACATGAAAAAAACTTAATAATTTCTGATGTTCCTTAAACGTTTAACTACCGTATCTTTTAAAATTGCAATATGTACGCATGTGATCTACGTGCATTATTTATGCATGTTTTTATAGGTTTTTATAGCCACTGTGTACACTGTTTGTGGGAGAATTATATTTATGTATATGCCCCCATTTATGTATATGCAAAGGTACATACAAATCTATAAATTGTTATAGAGTCAAATTATAGATATAATTTTTATGAATTATGTAATCCCGAAGGTTTGGTAGAACGGGTGCAGCCAACTTTCTGTTTGGATGCTTCCTACCTGCATTGTCCCTTTTAATATACACACAATGTTTCTTGTCTCGATTTAAGCTAATTTAAATAGGAAAACGAAATTGTATTTATTATATATCATTTTATATGGTAATCAAAGTAACGAATAGTTTGAATAATTACATTGTCAGAGCACGGATTAATAACGAATCATATGATTTATCTCACGTTACGCGAATAATACGAATTCCAAATGTTCTCCGGGTCAGACATGTTTATTGCTCCAGTCAACGTAGTAGGGAAAATGTTTTCTGTTTCAACATTAACACGAGTTTTTCTTTTTGCAGGTTTCCACATGGCGCCGAAGTTGAGCGCTATGTTTCCAGAGTCGTGTCTGTTGATCTTTGTGGGAGTAGCTATCGGCGTTGTGTTGGTCCATCTAACAGATTCAGTTCACATGTCCCCACTCACTCCGGACACGTTCTTCATATACATGTTGCCTCCAATTATTTTGGACGCCGGGTACTTTATGCCTAATAGGTTGTTTTTTGACCACCTGGGTACCATTTTGCTGTTCGCTGTTATAGGGACTATTTCGAATACATTACTTATAGGTAAGTTCAACATGACTATCCAGGGTGATTCAGATTTATAATATGGTTTAGTCGTGTAAACTTTTTTCCTAATATGTATAGTTTCGTCCGGGTTCTGAATAGTTCGTTCAGATAGGAACCTTGATCCTTTAGGAGCACATCGATTAACCAGAAGTTTGAGACTCCAAAAATTAACACTAACAAATAATTAAGGAAACTCGTTGGAAATCCCATGCCAACACAAGCATTTGAAGAGTTGGTGAGAATGTAGAACGTAATTGAGTTGGAGAAGAATTGGAGTAATTCGGGACATTAATTTTGAAAATAGAACACGTCTGTACACGTAATGCGAAGACGAAATCATAAAGGAGTAAAACCCGTGGATAAAATATACAGAAGGTGTACACAAGAAGTTGATATAAATTCCTACGTCGACAACGCAGTTGTAATATTAGAGGATGACAATGGACAATTTACAACGGATCCTACCGATACCACCGAAATAAAGACTTTCCGTTAATAATTGAAAAAACGTGAAAAGTTAATGGGGCTTTATTGAAAGAGCTCAACACTAACTGTCTGTTGCTGATTGAGTTTCATGATAAATTACCAAAGTTTAAAACGTTATAAGCAAAAATATGAAAACGAACGCGATTGCGGAACATTGAACAGCTCAAATATCCAAAACTGTTGAAAATACGAGAAAAGTTAATGGGACCTTTTTGAAAGAGCTCCACACATACTGTCTTTTGCTGATTGAGTTTCATGACAAATTCCCAAACTTTGAAAAGTTTGAAGCAAAAATACGAAAACGAACGCGATTGGCGAACATTGAACAGCTCAAATCTCGACAACTGTTGAAAATACGTGCAAAGTTAATGGAGTCTTTTTGAAAGAGCTGCATAGAAACTGTCTTTTGCTGATTGACTTTCATGAGAAATTACCAAACCTTAAAAAGTTGCAAGCAAAAATATGAAAACGAACGCGATTGCGAAACATTGAACAGCTCAAATCTCCAAAACTGTTCAAAATACGTGCAAAATTAATGGAGCCTTTTTGAAAAAGCTGCATACAAACTGTCATTTGCTGAATGACTTTCATGAGAAATTACCAAACCTTACAAAGTTACAAGCAAAAATATGGAAACAAACGCGATTGTGAAACATTGAACAGCTGAAATCTCCAAAAATGTAGAAAATAGGTGCAAAGTTAATGGAACATTTATGAAAGAGCTGCACACAAACTGTCTTATTGTGCAGACTGCTGGTTGACTTTCATGAGAAATCACTAAACTTTAAAAAGTTAGAACCAAATTATGAAAACGAACACGATTGCCGAACATTGAACAGCTCAAATCTCCAAAACTGTTGAAAATACGTGAAAAGTTAATGGAGCCTTTTTGGAAAAGCTCGACACAAACTGTCTTTTGCTGATTGAATTTTATGAGAAATTCCCAAACTTTTAAAAAGTTAGAAGCAAAAATATGATATTACGAGCAAGCGCAAGTAAGACGCTCAGAGACGCAACAAAAAGCAATCGTATCTGAATAATGTGTTACGTTGCAGATATATTAGACTAATAATAGAAGAAGAGCTTAAATAATTCATGTTAGATGGAGTTTGATCGCCTTGTATAATATTTAAAAAAAATTGTTGAATGCCGCTCATCTTCATCTCTTCTTTGAAGAAAAAACAAATGATTTGAAAACAAGTGAGGCAGAAGATACGAGTTTTAACAGAAAGCTAGATTGAAGAGAGAAGAGAACTGAGCGTGTTGGACTGGTCTAAATTCAGAGTAATTGAGGCAAAAATAGTGCTGGATGGAGACGAGTTGCCGAACTCGCAGGGTCCGAGTTCTTAGACTTTGACCGAATTCGTAACTGATGACTCGAAATAAAGATTCAACAATTGTTTACTTATTTTGTTTATTCTCCTTTTTATATTTCGTTCCCTAAGATCCCTCTTTCAAGGCTTTCTATCTCTGAGACTATGCGATCCAGTAAGTCAGTTAATATTATCGGCAAATATTTTGATATCCTGTTCTGGAATAATTAATCTGAATCAGCCTGTATCAAACTCTAAGTGTCTGTTTTCTCCGTCTTTGACGTCTTTTTCACTTAATTTTTGTGGCTCCTCCAGGCTTCTCATCATTTTCTTTCATTTTAGGTGCTTCCTTATGGGCAGTGGGACTGACAGGCCTGTATTCCTGTGATACTCCGTTACTCGACATGTTCCTGTTTGGCTCGTTAATATCTGCAGTGGACCCGGTGGCTGTTCTGGCTGTTTTCGAGGAGATCCAAGTCAACGAAATCTTGTACATAGTGGTATTTGGTGAGTCGTTGCTGAACGACGCAGTCACTGTTGTTCTCTACCATCTCTTCGAGTCCTACACGGAGATGGGCCTCAGCAATATTGTGGCTACGGACCTTTTGTCGGGCTTTCTAAACTTTCTGGTCGTGGCCTTCGGTGGAACCGTTATCGGAGTTATTTGGGGCTTTGCCACTGCCTTAGTGACTAGGTTTACGAATGAGGTGCGCGTCATTGAACCCATTTTTATATTTGTGATGGCCTATTTGGCTTACCTCAATGCTGAAGTGTTTCACATGTCCGGGATTTTAGCGTAAGTATATATTTGTAAGGATCTTTATACAGATTGATGATACAAAGAGTCGGGATTGAAAGCCACATTTACACACAGAACCTTAGAACGATGTTAAGTGGCCTGAATATTAAAATGTGCTTAGATGCGCACAGCTTCATTCACTTGATTTATTTTTATAATATTTTGTTTAATTCTCCTGTGCATTTTCTGTGAGCCCACTGGTTATTCGGTCTAGAAAACGAATGTTGAAATAGATCATCTAGATCTTAGAATCTAGAAAGTGATTGGATATCTGTTGGGAGCACCAAAATTTGCCAAATTCTGTCACCGGCAGTACCAACATCAGAAAGCCATCCGTAGAGATATGAGATCACACCTAACCAGAGTGATACGCGACACCATCGAAAAAAATAAAAACATTTCTCAGGTCAAGACAAATATAAAAAACAAACACGTTATAGTTGTATCAGACCCTCAGCAACTTCCGCAAGTCATTGAAGAATTTCACAAGGAGTTGTATTTGTCTGGAATACGTGCTGCGGAAGATGACCTTCCAGAAATATCGGAAATAAGAACAGCTCTGCGCATGATGAAGAGCGGCAAATGATCGGGAGAAGACAAAGTTACAGTGGAAATGTTGAAATTTGGAGGCCGCAAGATAGAGAAAACGCTACATGCTTTGCTCAACAAATGTCTACAGGATGGCAGAATATCGAATCATTGGTATAATACAGAAGTGGTGGTTTTGTTCAAGAAGGGGAATAATATAAATCTCCAAAACTACCGTTCTATCAGCTTACTGTGACACTTCTATAAACTTTTAACTAAAATACTCAACATCCGCCGTTAATAAAACTAGATTTCTATCAACCAGTGGAGCAAGCCGGGTTTCGAAGCGAATACAGAACAACTGACCATGTACAAACATTGCAAACCCTAACAGAAAAAACAACTAAATACAATATTCCCATATACCTTGCATTTGTTGATTTACAAAAGGCATTTGATTCTATAGAAACATGGTTCTTTTTAAATGCCCTCAACAAGGCCAGAATAGATTTTAGGTATAGTGCTATTATAGAAAATATATATGAACACGCAACAATGCAAGTAAAAATTAAAGACACGAAAGCACACATTAAAAAAAAACACGTATTAAAGACTGGAACACACAGACAAAATAAAATTAAATCAAGGCAGAAAGACCAATGTGGGGTCAATAGCCTTTTTCCTTTGAAAATAAAGATTTATATATTTAAAATTAAATCGAGGAGTACGTCAAGAAGATACAATATCGCCAAAGTTATTCACTTTGGCTCTGGAAGGCGTCTTGAAGAAACTCCAGTGGGAACAAAAGGGAATAAAGATTGATGGATCATTTCCAAATAAATTACGCTTTGCAGATGACATCGTCATCATTTCTAGCAACTTGTACTCATGCCAATAGAAGTGTTGCATCAATTGAATGAAGATTCTAAAAGTATAGGACTGACAATGAATATGACCAAGACCAAAACAATGAACCCGACAATGCTCATATCAACATAGGCAATCAGATAGTAGAGAGAGTCAAAAAATACGTTTATCTAGGTCATACAATCAAACTGGGAAAAGAAAATCAAACAGCGAATATAACTAGACCAGTGAAACTCACGTGAGCTGTTTTCGGTAAACTTAAACACATACTGAAGAATGAAACTGACATCCCAATGAGCCTGAAACGAGAGGTCTGTGATAAATGCATTTTGCCGGTGACCACGTATGGATTGGAGACAACAACACTGACTCGATAGAGTGCTTGCTGATCGCTTGAGGGTGGCTCAGAGAGCTATAGAATCCCCTTAGAATTAGAATTTTTTAGAATTTGCCTTAGAGATCCCCAGAAGTCAAGAAATTAGAAGAAATCCCAGAGTTAGAGCCGTAATATGACGAGTGGCAGAGTTAAAGTGGAGCTGCGTTGGGCATGTTGCACGCCAGAACAGTGAAAAATGCACCATCAAGGTTGTACTTCGGAGACTCAGAAAAACAACGAAAAGTAAAGGTAGGCCACAAAGGCGCTGAATAGATGACATCAAGAAACAATTTTTTTACAAACTTCTTTTTGGGTATTTCGCCTAAAAAATTTTTGTCTTTGAAAAAGACAGAATTTCCTCAAGTCTTTTATTACAGATTGATAAATAGTGCTCCTATTTCGCAATAACAACGAATTATTTATCAAAAAGTAATCAAGAACTATCACCTAGAGGGTAT
>NW_026019016.1:8482673-8580054 GCF_020466585.1 Dendroctonus ponderosae | reverse complement strand
TTTAACTATTACTTGACCGCATACAAAGCGTCATTTACTTAATCACGACAAATACTGGACAACCCTATATATGCAGAAAACAGAATAGAGTTGAATGAATTGTTTCATATTCATTACAACTGGAATCAGTGCGCTGTTGACCTGGTTTTGGGCCTATTTGTGGTGCATTGCTATCTAAACACAACAGAATGAAAATGTGTTTTTGAATGCGCATAGACAAACATTCTTAATTAACTGAATACATTGTTTCAAATCGAATTCAATCTGCAGTACAAAGAACTAATTTACTCAAGTTCTTGATTCATTTGGTAAAGGATACAATGCGTTACGAACCAAGTGTTTTTTACACCACTCTGCTCGGAGTGAAACAACAGTATTCTCTAATTACTGCAGTCAAAGGTTGTCTACATATTATGGCTGATGGCACTAAATTTTTGAGCTATTGTTAGAATGTTCTTATTTAGTATAAAATTATTTCGCTGTAACATATAATGATAAGTGTAGCGACGTGCAGAAATAATTAAACACTATTTGTTAAGTTACTATTTATTTCTTTTCGTAAAACTATGTCATTCAAATCGCCAGTAACACATTTCATTCATTTTTTCGCTTTCTCAGTTAAGGTGCTTCTTCAAAAAACTATATCTGTTTGCAAATTTGTTTGCTTATATTGATCAGTTGCTTTCTGTTTCAGTTGCAACAGAACCTATTTAGCCTCTCGGGTCTCTTCTTGCAGTTTCTGGTGTTATACTCAATAAACTCAAATTATTATTCTAATTGATGTTTTTTTTCGCTGTAAATCGCTTAGGCTTAGTGGCCATATTTTTCAACATTTACATTTATATTATTTCGGTTAATATCCATTTTACTGATGATAAATTTCTTCCCCTGAGTCTGCATTTGCTTTCCGCCGGTATTGTTATTTGTTCATTGCTTTGTTTTTCCAAGTTAGTGCAAGCATAGATCAATCACCATTTTTCTTTCCTTATAATTATATCTTAAAAACACCATTAAGCCTTTATTGCGGTTTGAGCTTTCCGTTCTTCCGATATGTCTTATTTGTTCTTAAATAAATCTTTCTTCTACCAGGCTTCTGTATTGGTTTACCTCGCTGTATTTGTACAGTGATTTTAACCGGGTTTGTAAACTCAATTCAACTAAGTTTATTTATTATTATTAGTATTATTATGAACTCCTAAAACAACAGAATCTGCATGTTTGTAAATTTACAGTTTAGATTAAAAAAAATTGACCACCGTCATGCCTTTGAGACGAGCTTGATCTCGAGTTGACGAGTGCATATTCATAGAATAGCAAAACCTTAAAATCACGTATTATTGCTTAACTAGAATTTAGCAAAGTTTGTAAGTGTCTTATTATTAGTACCGCAAAATATTGAAAATCGGTTACCGGTTACTCATCAGCTATTCTCTAACAATTATAATACTAAAGGAAGGTCAGTTGACAGTCTCGATGGTTTTCAAGGAACTGCATATTCACAGAAAATCGAGTTACCTAAAAGTATGCCAGCAATTGTAATTTATCTTCCAGGGAAAGCCTATAAGGATCAGTTCTAATTTCCATTTTCCCTGGCAACGGATGAGCGAAACGCTTTTGACCTACATAAATGTTCCTTCAAAATGCTTTCCGGCCCCAGAACCCTTCGCTATCGTTTGTGCGCTCCACTTATGCTTTCATGGTCAAAGTTCCTAATTTCTCAAGAACAGCTCATGATGGCAAGGAAAAAAGTATGTTAAAACAAAACTCAAATGCTTCCAATGCAATTTAAAAATGAAACATTTTGATAGAAATATTGTGGACATTCTCTACATTCATTTACATACTTAATTGTTACAAAAGTTGGACACGGACAAATTCTGTGTTGCATAGTTTTGTCCTACAGTATAACAAGAAGTAGATATAAATCTCGGATCCTATAAGTTTTCAAATAATATGATTGTTTTTCGCTAAATAACTCACACAATTTATGTAAATAATAAAATTCGGTGGAAAGCAACTGTTCTAAAGAGCATTATGAAAATGAAGCACCGGAATGCTTGCAAAATTACTCGAAACGCAAACATCCCTTGACGAGGTCACGTTATCAAATCGACTTTTTATATGCTCTGATCTCTGCTTTATTCACACTCGATGAAAGCTCGTGCTCAAAATAGCATGGCAAAGAGACTTTAAATTAATTGGCGTGAGTTTTCTTTGTGCGGGGACGTATTTGCTTGCTTTCTTCCTTGGAACCAATCAACTTTAAATATTACACAGAAGAAAATATATATAATATATATAGATAATAACTCTATTGGATACTGGAAAGTCGTTTTATAGGAACTACACTCTACGAGCGTTATATCTTTTTGTGAAAAATGAATCTGGATTAATTCCTTAAAGGTCCAGACTTGCAACCCTTCCTAATAGAAGCCATTACCTATATGATAGTTCACGTACTTCACGTTTCGATAATAAGCTTCGTATTTTTTTTATTACTTTAGACTATATTTTATACATTATAAATATCTGAATCAGGAGACTTTACTCTTGTATGAGTTGAATAATGGAAATTGGTGTTATGTCTGAAATATATCAAGAAAAACGCATTAGATAGAAATAGATGGGTGCTGAATTGACGTTGACTATTTGATTTAATTCGACAAAATAGAACTCGTATGTCTTCAAGCGTAATACATTTCGCAGTTGTTTGTTCTCAGATTGGAATTGCATCGTCTGACTTAGAGACGATTCAGTTTTGCCGAGTTATATTTCGACATGCTAAAGATGTGCACCAAAAGCGCGTCTTCTTGGTTTTCTTTAGGCTGAATTAAGTTTGGAAATAAGGACTTATTCTACTTTTATTTTTTTTGGGATAATGCACTTAATTACCAGCTATTTATACTTTTACCAGCTATATAATTTTAATTAATAATTTTTAAATCGAACTTTATGAAACTGCCCACGAAGAAAAGAAAAGACACTTAAACAAACTGTTAATATTTGCAACAAAATACTGCTTTGAAAGCCTGAGAGAATTGAGAAAGCATCTGAAAAAAAACAGGAAGACGGAAAAAAAGAAGAGTTCACTACTGATCTCTAATAAAACGGTGACAGAAAAAAAAACGTTAGCAACCTTTCAAATGCATTTTATGCACCGCCATAAACATTTAAAAGCAGTATTAAATTCGAAGTTGACAATATTAATAAGTACAGACATCAAACTGTCGTTATTAAAAGACAACAATAACAAACAACAGATACATATATTTTGTCGTTTTGAGCCACCCTGTGATAACTTGAAGCCTGATACTGAACTATTTCGAACTACAGCATTTTAAAACTCTAACCTTTGTATTACGTTAGATCTACAATTCGTATCCAAGAACTTTCAATGGACAAGAATCAGAAATTGTTTGCCAATTCGAATATTTTCAGTCAAACTCTATTAATTATAACAACAAAATCTGAAATCAGGATGCCATAACCTATGAAGGAAAAAATCTGGGCCGCCCTGTATATATTTTTAGTTAGTTTTGAAACTAAGATTATTTACCTACCGCTCGTGGGAATTAAATTGGCTGTAAATGTTAAACAACATTGCCGATCATTTTTTTTTCATCCTTATAACTTTACAAAGTTCAAGTTTCGCACATTTGCCACAAGTACTCATTGAGTTTAGAAGTTTTGTCTGTTTCAAACCGAGAGAAGCTGGATCGAGTTTTAGAACCATGTGTAAATTTTACAGATCTAAATGTAGTTCAAATTTTTGCTCCACCATACGATTTTACTGGCAAAATGAGATTATGAACGAAAAGATAATGATGATGATTACAGACTTTAAATATCCAAGATTGGTCGTGGTGCAGAAGGAGACAAAAGAGAAGAATACAATCTTGACACAAGAAACAACCGTTTAATACACAATAGTTTCTTCAAACACGATCGCAGGAGACGGCGAATTTGGATATCTGGATCAACAGCAGATAGGAAAAATACGAAAGTCAGAATGAAATCAAATTGTTTTAATTCTGCTAAGGAAATGTAACAAATAAGGAAAAATCTACCCTGGTACAGACATCAATACTGATCATATTTCGGATGTTGTGTACTGTAGGCTCGAGAGATTCCTAAAAATTATAAGAGAAGAATAGTTGAAAACTACTTAAAGAAGAGAGAAGTGAGTATAAAAGAATTCAGATGGAACGAGAAACGAAAGCAAAGGCGCAAAAAGAGGAAATTGATGATTTGCTGCATTCTCTTCTCGTTTCGTAATAACTGTTAACGTATAAACCCAAAACCATACAATAAACATCCGGTTAAACGGTGTAACAGACAGATAAGGGATAGGAATTTTATAATAGTGGCTACCATATAAAATGCGTGATTGAAGAAATCATGTACCGAGTTTAACAACATGTAATAATGTATAATTAGCTGGTAATTAAATGCATTATCCCAATAAAAAATAAAACTAAAATAAGTCCTTATTCACAAACTTATTTCAGCCTAAAAAAACCAAGAAGCCCGCGCTTTTGGTGCACGTCTTAAGCAGATCGAAATATAACTCGGCAAAATTTAATCGTCGCTAAATCAGGCGAAATTATTAAGTAATTTCCATTACAAACAAGCGAGAAATGCAAAGCGCTAATTTTTAAAACACACTAGAATCTTCACGCTTGAAATAATTGAAATTTTTGGTCAATTTTAAGCAATTTTTGATCAGTCGACGTTTAAGCGACGATATCTTCCTTATTGTAAACTGAAAAGTCATATATTGGAAAACTTTCTGAGACGAAAGGAACCGATTTAGCTCAGAAAACACGTTTGCGAAATTTCGATTTTAGACCGAAAATTTTATAAGGGGTGGAAGTTATTTTTTTCTAAAAACTACAAGTTTCACAAAATGCCTCGAGTTCTGCATCATTCTCATTCCAAAAATTTACATAATTACACCAGATGCTTTAAATTCGAAATAATTCATATTCTTGGGCCATTTTAAGCGGTTTTTAATCCATCACGATCTTTAATAGTCGATATATTTTTACTATATGCTAAAACACATTAAATACGACTGTCGCGGAGCATTTTAGGTCAACAGCAATTCAGTGAGATTAAAAAACGAAATGCGAAATTTTGAGTTTTGACCGAAAATTTCATGTGGTGGTGGTCATTTTTTCAAAAAATATTAAGCTTCTCAAAATGGCTGACGTTCTACATCATTTACATAACAAAAAAGCGAGGACATTCAAATAAGAACAAAGCAGAAGTTTTAAATGAAAATAATGGACATTTTTGAGCAATTTTAGGCGGTTTTTCAAAATTGGTCCGTCACGGTCTTCAATTAACGAAACTTTTTGCATTGGGAACTAAAATACATTAAATTATAGAATATATCGAGAATATCGGGGAGCTTTTTAAGTCACCAAAGTGAGTGAGACCAAAAAAACCAATGTGAAATTTCGATTTTTGACCGAAAACTTCATAAAGGGTGATTTTTTTAAAAAATAATTCAAGTTTCTCAAATTGCCTGTAGTCAGGTACCACTTCTTCTCATTACAAGGAACCAATGAGTGCAATGCGCTTAATGAAAACATACCAGGAGCTTCAGATTCGAAATAAGTGACATTTTTGCCAAATTTTACTTGTTTTTACCAATTGCACATACTCGTATATGTCTTCTGCCTCGCTTACGGATGAAAAACTAGGTCGGATGTCTTCTTTGCATGACCTGACTATTTATTAAAAGGAAAACTAGGACATTTTCGAGTATAAGTGGGAATGATGGATATTTCCGTTGACGACTGCCATTTGTTTGGCTTTTCACGAAAAGTATCTACAACAAAAACATTTTTTTAGCTTAGAGACAAATCGCTAGATGAATGATTGATAACGGATTCTCACCCTCGCCGTTATTTGAATAACCTGAATATATAGATATCGTTAAGTACATGAATAATACATTTAAATAACAGAATGTTTCCATAATGACACCATAGTGTCTTAGAACAAGTTATTTAGGTAGATATTTAGAGTACGCGTAAACAGACGACACGCATGTATTCGGTTTTTATTTTAAAGATATGTAAAAATAAATTAGATGTCTAGAACTCATTTCCAGATAAATAAATTCGAAAATCTAAAAATATACTGTTGATTTTCTAATTCATAAATGTAGAAATAATCTTCATTTGCACCCAAAACGCTCTGGCTCAATCGGGCATTCAGCTCATGTCTTACCCACGCATATTTATTGTTAAGAACATTTACAGTGAAGAAAATAAAACCAAACTAATTTTCTATTCCGTTTTCCATATAGTTACTCAAGTATTCTGTAAGGGTCAAGGAAGGGAAACTCGGGATGGTCTAGTTTATCTTGTTAGGCAAAGAGGTTTCAGTGTAGTCCAGCTGTGTGGATTATCCTTTCAAGTTGTTTGTTTTCAAGTATATTTATTTTGATGAAAAGTAAGCATTCTGGTGTTTGAAGTTCGCAAAGTATGTGACAAACACTATCAAAGGCCTTATTGATGACCATAAATAGACTGGCTGTTTCCCTGCCGTTCAAATGTGTTATTTGAACGTGCATGTTTTTTTTTGCTTAAACGAGGAGTGGGTGTATTGATCTGAAGCCTAATTGGCATTTTCTTGTATACGTATATATTTATTTTTATATATGAGCTTACGAACAATCAGGAAATCAAGAAGCATCTGAGAAAGAAATGCTTGGTTTGATAAAATTAATCACCGAATTCCAATGTTTCTTAGTACTTAAAAAAATTTGAAGAAATATTATTTCAATCCTAAACAAATACCAATTTCTGCATTTCGATTTTAAGTGTTAGCCCAATTAACATGTATTTTTTATTATTTCAGAATTACCTTCTGTGGCATCACGATGAAAAATTACGTAGAAGCCAATGTTTCTCATAAGTCTCACACCACCATCAAATATGCTATGAAGATGCTCAGCAGTTCTTCTGAGACAATTATTTTCATGTTTCTGGGTGTTGCCACAGTACACAAAGGCCACGATTGGAATACTTGGTTCGTAATATTAACCGTCCTGTTTTGTTCGGTGTACAGAGTTATAGGTAAGTTTATATATATTTTATATTTCGACTTATAGAAGTTGAAGCAATTTACAAGTTACAAACGTTAATCAATCCAATCAGAGAATAAAATTGTCAATATGTTGTTTTTTTTGTTATCGCACAGTTTTTACTGGCGTTATTAAAAAAGCTATAATAAAGCACAATGAAGTGTTAACAATATTAACCCATGTAGAACCATTACGACCTAATAGCGTGCCTTTAACAATGTTGATAGAAAAACAGCTACACAGTTCGTTAACGAATTAAAAAGAAGAGTTGATACTATAAAGGTGTTTGTGCTATTTTTATACATAAATAAATGGCATTTTTCGAAAGTTATTTAGCTTTAATAATAAATTTTGCACGTACATATTCTAAAAGCAGTACGTTGGTGGTGAGATCTTGAACGAATATGTATTATGTATAAGGCAGACAGACAAGAAATGTAGGTTGAAAAACAGATAACTATATGAAGACTCGAGAATCATTAATCAGGCTATGAGCAGGGCTTTTATAAGCAATTTCATGGCAACAAGAAATGATGGAAATTAAATGGATTTCCAACCTACTGGGAATTGCTTAATGGTTCCTTGTTTTTTTTAACGATAATGAATATTGATAAGTTGCAAAGTATCAAATGAAAAAATATTGAATATAACCCAATTTACATTCCATCGCATCATGTGCATAATCTTTTATTTATATTTATATTTTATATTTATTACTAGTGAAAATAACATGTAAGAAGTAGAGTTCCCAAGAATATTAACCAAATTCTTATTTCAGGTGTTATCATTCTAACGGCTATTGCTAACCGATTTCGTCTTCACCAACTGAGCAAAGTGGAGAAGTTTGTGATGTCCTACGGAGGCCTGAGAGGTGCGGTTGCTTTTGCGTTGGTTCTTCTGATCGATCCGAAAATTGTACCACTTCAACCAATGTTTATGACCACTACAATAGCTGTTGTGTATTTTACTGTGTTTTTTCAGGTAATTGTCTCTTTTTGAGAAAAATTATACTCGGAACCCGAAGGCAATAAACAGTAAATTTAAATGGATCAAGTTATGTTCTCATTATTGATTCATGCAAAGCTAGAGCTTTTTCTGCTGCCCCTGCTGTGCATGATCGTGACCGTGAACTTTAGTGTCGTTACTACACACATGCAATTGCATACGAAGGTTTTGTTGAAAGTTAATTAAAACGGCAACATGGAAGAATAACAAATTTAGTAATAGGTTTACAAATTAAAGTTATTAAATTACCATTGCAATTAGAACCGGTTTCGTATGCAATTTTGATCAAATGTAGTTTTTTATATTTGCAAAACTGTGGAGTTCTAAACATATCAATTTTCTATCTCGTTTTGTCTAACAAATGACCATGTTTCTTGCAGGGAATGACGATTAAGCCGCTAGTCAAAATATTAAATGTGAAAACTGCAGAGAAGAGGAAGCCCACAATGAATGAAAGAATACATGAAAGAGTAAGTATACATAAATATCAATATATATATTTTTCACAAGTTGCAAGGGATTTTAAAGATTTAAACATTTCAACTGTTTATGACAAACAATATAGGTATAGTAATAGTTTTCTTTTTTAGCTGATGGACCATGCTATGGCTGCTATAGAGGACATAGTGGGTCAACATGGGAATTACCATATCCGTGATAGGTCAGTAAATTAAAATTTTATCTCTGTAGTGCTAAGCGCACTTTACGACTCGGATAAAGCACCAAGATATGTAAAATAGTAAATAGGTTGGGTTTCATCATCACTATTTTTGTTCACCGTATTTTATTTGATTTTATCCAATATATGCCAACTCTTTTGAAGATCTTTTCATCATAATTTTTCGGCTTTTTTGTTTTCGTAAAATAACTCTATTTTGGTGTTTTTCCTGTGATTTACATCGAGTGTTTCACGGAACGACAAATCGATAGAAAATCGTGTTTCTATGACATGAATTCAAGAGGAGTTTCTAATAGTATTTCATATATCACCTCTTGACTACTATTTTAATTTACCTATTTCAGTATAATTAGCATTGGAGTTTAGGCCTATATTTAGAAATGATAAATAACGAACTATACACTTCGCGTTTCTTTTAGTGTTTAAGGAATATATGAATAACGTGGAAAGGAAACTTTTAAAAGATAGGTACCTGAAGAAATATATTTATTAACTACGCTAATGTTAGATAAAAATCGTAAAGAGGTTGTGTAGAATTATACTAAAACAGGCAAACCAAGAATATAATTCAACGTTTAAAATTGAAAATTGAAAAAACGAAAAAGCAAGGAAAATAGTAAACAGCAGTAATATTTAATCGAAATTCCTTTCACTAAGAATTAACAGCAAATAAAATATAAAAACTATTTTTGAATTTCCTCACGATAAGTATATACAGGGTGCCCCTTACGTACGTGACAATCTCCCGAAACCATATAAGTGAGGTCCAAATAATACGATTGTTCATATAAAACATCCCCGTAACGCAGATATCGGGTCTCAAAATGTACCCTCCAATTTTGCGTTTCTAGTTCTAACTTTAGAATGACTTGGTATATTATAATGATTGCATGATTTTCAAACCGACCTTAAAGCTCTTGAAAGAAACCTGGAAAATAACAGATATCATTAGTTTCAACTTATTATTTTCGGCTTATGTTCAAATAGTTTAATTTTTGGAGGATCATGAAATTTCTACCCAAAAATGGTGTTCTTCTTTTATTTCGATAAATTGAGCCGTTTCAAAGATAAATTGATTTTTGTTTAATCAGCTTTAAATGCTCCATAGGAATTATCTTAAACTACAATGAGTTAAACATACCTTTGGAAATGTTTATTATCTGCTCTCTTTAATAGCAAAAATTTAATTGACATAATTACATGTACGGAATGAGGAACATCCACACGCCTTTATGGAAAGTCGACATGAACACGTGTTTATGGTAAATGTATTATAGGAAATAATCTCATTGTTCCACAACACCCTACATGTAAATTATGTGAATTAGATTTTTACTATTAAAAAGAGCTCATAATAAACAATATCAAAGTAACAGTAATTTTACTCGTTGTAGTTTACATTAATTCCTATAGAGTATTTGAAACTGATTAAACAAAAATCAAATTATTTTGACATTTTTTGTGTAAAAATCTACAGAGTCTCCAGAAATGATATGTGTATTTCAAAATAATATCAACTGTTAAATAAATATGTTTGAACCAGTCCGTTCCTGATTTTTTAAGAGCTTCAGGATCAGTTTGCAAATTAGTTTGTGACCATTTTTGGAAATATAGTTCTCTAAAAAATAATTTCAACGTACAAACTTGTTCAAAAGTTAGCCAGTCGAAATGTAAATTCTGAGGTCCAATATCTCCGTTAGAGGAACGTTAAATATTTTTTTATATGAACAAACCGTCTTATGCTGACCTCCCCTGCATGCTCTCGAGATATTGATTGCAACGTACCTACTTAAGGGACACCCTGTATTGCTATGCCATTTTCATTTTTACTTTTTAAAAATATTTTAGGTTCTCATTTTTCTCAAACTTTTTCAAGCTTTTGTGAAAGTTTATTAGAAATTAAACGCTATTGAAAAACTGAAAATATAAAAATATTTTGTGGATTGTACGTAATTATATAAATTATTTAAGTGTAATTTAAAACAAATTTTGTTTGAATCCGAGGTAGAGGCTTGATAACTTACTGGGTGAACGAATGAAGAGTCGCTTGGAGTGGAATACAATTATTTAACATAAACGACTCATTTCGGTTATTTATGATATATAACCATCATCATAGTCTTCAGTTGTGCATAATCTAGGTGTGTTTTAACCCTTGTAATGTGACTGATGACCGGCTTTTTTCCACCTGTAATTCAGTCTACGCAATTTTAGGTCTTGTTACCTGATGTTGGTTATATATCATAAATAACCGAAACGCGTCGTGTATGTTAAATAAATTTATAGTTAACTCCAAGCGACTCTTCCTTCAATCACCCAATATATAATTTAAAACAGCCGCAATAAATTGATTTTGTCGCGGTTGACTCAAGCTAAAATCAAAGTTGCAAAGCAGGGTTTAAATGGATTTAACGACAAGGAAATTTATGAAAAACCTCCAGTAAAGGATTGTGCAATTCTGGTTGATACAAAAACCGCTACTTTTACAAAGCAATTTTATGTTTCAAAAGAAAGTTTCTTCGTTTAAACAAACAATGTATGTTGCAGATTTAAGCGTTTCGACAACAAATACTTCCGGCCGTACCTTCTACGGAACCACCAAGGAGCTGAACCGAAAATTCTAGAAACTTATTCAAAACTAGCAATGCGAGACGCAATGGAGTACATGCGTCGCAATGCTTCCACCATCGGCAACATTTCCAATACTGAAAGCATGTCGGCAATTTTCCGAAATTATACTTCGTCGACGGGTAACCTCAACGGAAGGTGCGCCCCTAAATTAATAACCTGGTAAACTAACCCGGCACTGGCCGTTCAGTAACGTACGTTAGAGAGTTTCTGGCTGGGGCCCTATTATTTAAAAAAATCATTTGAAGATAAATTCATCAGAATTTCTAAGAATTTTTGTGGTTTAACTGCGCTTGAAGATTGCATCAGAATATATGCAAAGTTGAAATGTAAATCTAGATTCCTGCATTTTAAAATATTTTTTGGATTTGCCATTTTGCATTTTTTAATTATTCATATTCGTAGTAATAATTAATTGTGCAATCAAGTTGAAGAGTTAACATAACTCAACAATAAAGGATATGCATTTAACATCAATTTAGACCAAGCCTAATACATTGAAATGAACTAATAAATAAATATATGTAGTTTATGTAAATAATCAGTTTTTATCTTCAAATGATGATATTGATATTGAAGTGATGTTATGGTAGTGCATGGCAGGTTCGTTGCAGGTTATGCTTTAGGAGTAGATTAAGCATTATATTAGTCCACCCCTACACACATAATATTGTCTGAAATAATTAAAAAAAGTAAGTTTTCAAAAATTTCAAGTGCTCTAACAGTTTTTTATATTTGAGAAATGTGAAATAGCATTTTATGCAAATCAGCAATGAATAACGTAGTTCACAAGTGTATGCACATTAATTAAATCTATCGTGCGATTTATTCGCGATAGTTTGGAATTGCTTGTTGATTCCGGACAATAAAATGCAGGTAATTTTTAAACTTATGCCTTTAAAAGCAGGGGAACTATTAATGTACGCAAAGTAGATTAGCAATACAATAATTGCAACCACTGAGCACATTTCAGATCTTAAGATTTAAAGCAACTTCCAGCACAACATCATGATATTTGTAAACAATTTACACGCTTTGTTTAAACATTTTCGTGTCTGTAAAATTTTTAACTAATTTTGAGGCCTCATAAAGAGAAGTGGCCGATTTTTTGAGTTGCCGCCTCTTATGCAAGGCGACTAATTAACAATAAGGAGTCCGAATACTGATAACTTCCGAACAACAGAGCAGAGCGTTGGCCGTTTTTTAAATTGGATATCTGCATTGATTTTCTAGGAAAACCAAAACACTATTTTTAACCGATTACGAATTTAAATAGACATTAGCAGAAAATTGCCATGGAGCACATTAAGCATATGTCGCTTGTTAAAGAAAAAAATAATTAAACAAAATTTCAAATAGTTTAAAAACAAAAATTTAATTTATAGACCGCATTTAAACATTCAGCTCACATTTGAGAGATGAAGAAGCTTGCTTTCACATTATGCAGATTCTCAGAGTTAAAGCAAGTAGGTACTTACAATGAAAATACATAATTTTTCTGCCAAAGAAGTAGAACTGTTCGTAACTTCCACTTGTAGGAAATGAGCAAAACGTGGACAAACAGGCAGATCGATTCAGCAACGAATTTTGTTCAGTAACGAAATAGAAGGGAAAAAAATTATGTACCTAAAAGCCGAATACTTAGATACCTGGATTTTTAGACCCTCCAAATAAAATGTATCTTTCTACTCAAACCAAACTACTTATCTGCTGCCATAAAATAAACCAAGCTGCCAGATTTATTTATTATTGCCTATTATAAAAACATAGTTTTAAAGAGGATCGATATGTCGACATACATAATGAGTGGAAAGGATGATTTTGGCGTTTCCAAAAAGTTATTTACTGTAAATATCGGTAGAATTGATGCGATTTTTTTCCATGAGAACGGGAAAATTGCCACATGCAGCTCATTCGTTTGTCATCTAGAGTTCTGGGGTTCCCAAAAATCCACTTTCCAAGTCCAGATATTTCCAATCAGGAAAACTTTCAACTTGAAAAAATACATATTTAGGCCAACGTTCACTATTATACGTGTAGATTCTGCAGCTATTCGATTGCCTATTATTAATTGATCATCCTGTATAATAATATTAAACTAAAACTTTAAGACATTTTACATTTTTATATAGCACTATTCAGTTGCCGTAACTTGAACATAACACTTTGCACTTTCATTACAAGTAACTAGTAATAGTTCATTTTTTAGCTCTAGTTTGAGTCAAATTGATACCAGTTCGTGGAACATTGATATGCAAGAACTGGAATATAATCCGTCTAAAAAGGATCTGACCGATGCCAAGATTCATCACCTCCTTGCTGAAGAATTAGTTAAGCCCTATCGGAGGGTAAGTGTAAGTATTGCCAAACATTATTATTTTTTGAAACTCAGACTCGACAAGTTGTACATTTTATTCCAACAAGTTATATATAAAAGTTCATTCTGCCAATTTTTCGACCTTTTAATAAATATTCAGTTAATCGCTTTTACGCTTAAGGTTTTTAATGTTGTTTTAATATGCCTTTTGGAGATAAATTTTCAATCTCAGTCACTTCTCATCCATCTGACAAGAAGCAATAGGGAAAGTGTATTCAAGAACCAATCGGATGAACAAAAACGGATATTTGTAGGTAAAAGAAATTATTCATCTAGATTTAACAGAAGAGGGAAGCGTATTTAAGAGGAACAAAAAATTATTAAGAAATAAATGATATATGAAATTAGAGCCTAGGAAGAAAATCGAATAAAATAAGCTAGTAAAAACGGACAGTGTGAATTACACATCCGAAAAGAAAGTCTTATTATAAGAATAACAATATACTCTGATCGATGGGCCACTTTAAGAACCAAAGCAAATATTCAACTTCAATTTGAATTAATGAGATCTTATTTTAAATACATAACAAATTAATTGTTCATGATAAATGACTAATGATAATAATTATTAACAAATTTAAAGAATGTACAAACCGTTAAGTCCAATGCTTAGTAAACCAATTACCCACAAAGTTTTCTTATTAAAGTAGCCTCAATTTCATTTAGATTTGTAAAACATTCTTATGACAATGAAAATTAATATACATTAGCAATCCTTAATATACGTTTCCGTAAAGCAATTTACTTGTATGTGGTGGTGTCTTATAAAAATTAATTTATTAAATATTTATCGTTCTCTATTGAAGTGATACCTATTACATAAGTATAATCGCAATATCCCTACATATTTATGTATTGTACATTGTAAACATAAACTAGATTAATGTGAGAATTCAATTCTTCTAAAAGCTTTTCCTCATTCAGCGCAAATTGAATGCATTTTAATGACTTCATACATGAAATTTAAATTTTTATTTATTTAAATTCTTCTTTTCTAAAATAATTTTGGATTTTTTATATTAATGTTTATGAGCGTTTCGCAACTTGAAAATTTAATTTAACTGATAAAAATGTTGCTTTTCTTCTGTCGTCTGAAAATTCAGCTCTAATGAAAAAGTTAGTTTTTAGCTAATGAGCGCTGTTTTTTTAATTCAGTAGTTTTACATTCGACTGTAGCTTCTTGACCTTAAGTAACTGATGTCATCTGAAAATTTCATTTGAAAAGTGAACTTTCTTGCATTTTCAAAATTGATCAAAAATAAGTTTATTTTAAGTAAAGAGTGAGATTCGTATTGTTTATAACTTCGAAAATTTTAAATTTACGTAAAATAAGTTTGCGGGCTGGAAAAGATTATAATAAAATCTGCAAGCAATTAATATTCGAAAGCTTAAGTCCAGAAAACAGTTTTTTTTATCTCACCTATAAACTAATTTTAAACTAGACTTAATTTGGTATTACTCATCAGCAAGAACACAAACACATACATGTGCTTAGTTTCTTATTTTAAAATATTCACAAATAAAATAATGAACACAACAATTGAGAAATATTTGAAGTATTATATAACGCGAGAATTGTTCAATGTTGAATAATTCAATGTTTTGATTCGTTGTTTTTCACGATCATAAACAAATAATGGTTGTGTTTGATCGTAATTTTCACTCTCTTGTTGTCAAATCTGAGAACACTAATATATAAAATAAATTAAATTTGAAAAATGTCGATAATTGACCAACGCTCTTTGCTGATTCAATCTTTTGAAGTTTCCAAATAAATTTCAAACTTATTTTATACTAAGTACTATTTTAATTTTAAACGTTTGACTGCAAAAAGCTCAAGTCCGTTTTTACTTCAGCATCGGCGGTTAAGCTACAGTAGACATGCCGTGAACGATCGTGATTTGTCTACACAAGTGAACTACAGAATGCATGTTAACATGAGAAGACTGGTGGCTGATAAGAAACACCATCACAGCCATAAAAGACACAGCAAGAAATTGAATAAGGTAGTAAATGTAAAGGAAAAAATGCCGTTAATTGTATTCATTTTGCATTTGATAATGTTTGTTACAGAACGGAAAGGAAAATCACGTGAGCTTTCCGGAGTTCCAGCAAAATGGAACGGCAAAACAGTTTTCACATGGTAATATTTTTTTTGCTCGAACATTCGCGTTATTTCAATTTGAAGTAGACTTTATGAACTTTTTTCTTGATTTTATTTGTCGTTTTTCCTCGAAAAGACTACATAAGCGAGGTGTTGCACGAGGATGCAGATACTGAGCCCAGATCAAACAGGGAAGAATGGGACAGTCCGATTACTTTTACTGCAAAATCATCGCGTAAGTTTAAACTTGTAAATTATCAGCAAAAAAACAGTTATTTGACATGTGCAGTTTGTGGTATTTTTGGAAGTAATCAAGGTGATTTAATCGTTGGAAAAGGAGCTGCGCAAAAAAGTATTTCTGACAAAAACACATTTTCTAATTTAATGTATGTAGGTACATATGTTGAAATTTTGAGATTTTAAGCTTCATGCTAGACATGATAATTCGTTGTCGATGTGTAATTTAATTTACTGAAGTTCCTTATTTACACCAATTTATGTATCCTTTACTGGCCTATATGTTTATGAAAGAGCTATTTTCAGATAGCATGCAATATCGAGTGATTTACGGTTAGAAACTCATCCAATTTGCCATTGGAAAGGAAATATTGCATTAGGTCAAGGTGGACGGGCAGATTTGCGTTGGCAATTTTTATTTAAGGCCAGTTTTCCACCGACTAAATCAACATATTTCATGCGAAGGTGTGCTGAAATGGCTGTTTGTGAAATTGCTTTTCGTAGCGATTTTTAACTACAGTGTGATTTTTCTTTCATTTCTTATCTTTATGCATATATGTTATTTTTCTTAAATAATATACTTTTTGTTATTGAGTTTTATTTTGAGTTAATGAGAAAGGCATGTGTAGTAGCAACTAAACTAGAAGGGAAAAATATTCATTCTACACATATTATGCTGTATTAGGGCCAACGCGCACTGTTGAGCCTTTAACCGAAGCGAAGAACGCAAGAAAAATAAAGAAAAGGGAAAAACTATGACCACTTTATGGCAAAAATCATATTAAACCGATAAATCCGGATGACTAGCCCAAATGCTAATGAAAATTATACTCTTATCTTTCTTGGGTTTCAGTCAAAGTGCGAAGTAAAAATTTTGAATATCGTTTATTTCATTATGTTTCGGCGAGACAACAGCGCCATCATCAGACTTAAAATTTACACAAACTACAAACACCAATTCACAATTAAAACATGTTGTATAAAAACTATAATTTATAAAGCGTTAAAACATTCATCAGTTCTTGAGGGAGAAAAATTCTTCCTTTGAGGAGAGCAAAACATTTGAAAAACTTACCTCCTTACTTACTTACCATAATTGGTAAATTGTCGCTGAAACGTAATGAAATAAACGATATTCAAAATTTTTACTTCACACTTTGACTGAGACCCAGGAAAGATCAGAATATAATAACAAGTACACGCAGACAGGAAAATAAATCATCAGGCTAATGAAAATGTTACAAATGTTCAACTCTTGTTGAACAAAGTCACAAGAAGAAAAAGTCAAAGAACAACAAGAATTTCAAGATTTATTTCCCGTAACAAGCGAAATAGTGGGGGTGCGGACAAAACATATTTTTGGAAAAGATTTAGATCGAAATTCCTTCGTTTCTACTGGCTTCAGTTAAGATATTGCATCTTCATTTGAATGGATGTAAACGATATTCTTCCTACGGCAGTTTTTATCAGAGCTTCGCTTCGGTTCGATGTAGTGCGAAGTAGTCTGCTCTACTTTGTGTTATAAACGGAAATCTTGGGCATCAATTTCTCACTTTACTTTAGTGTGCTTATTGTTTGTTAGTTTTATGATTTTTTACTCAAATAGAAATTTTAAAAGCAGTGAATTTATTTTGGTCTTTTGTGTTTTAAAAGTTTAAAAAGTGTTTTAAAAAATCAACACCTTGGGTATCCCAAGATCGTCGTTTTTATGCCTTCTGCCTTGAAACTAAGCTGTTATTTTTTGTTTATATTTTTTCCCTAACGTGTATCTTTAGCTAGCACTGGAACTGACGATAACAGCGGCAGTTTCGCTAGTCAGACAGCTCCTTTAATGAGCTCGATTGCTAAAAAACCTACCGTCATGGAGAGTGTTCTGCCCTGGAGAAGGGATCGGAACGGTACGGCCATCAAGTGATTTTACTCAGATGCTATTTTCGTGTACTTTGCTTAATTTATTATTTACATATGCAATTTGTATGCACAGCTTTTATAAAAAAATACCAAGCGGCAAAGCCTTATATTGTAATCAAATTGTTTTATTAATGGAGGCATTTCAATCTAACTCTAAAAAACTGGAATTTATCCTAATGATATATAAGCCATGTGCTGCTGCTTGGATTAGATATCCTTTGATTGCCTGCAGTATTTGTGAGAAATATGTTAAATAATAATATGCAAGAGTCTCGAGATTTAGGTAAGATCCAGTGGGTAAGTTTTGTGTAAGTTCCTTCTCTACGAATATCTTCTTTAATTTACTTTAGCCCAACCTTCCATTTATTTGTTATTGAAACTAACTACTTAAGGCTTGAAACTTCCTGCAATAGCGTGTAGAAGTAGCATTTTCAGGAAAGTAGTAAAGTAGCTGAGATCTTTGGTAGAGGTAGATAMTCACTATTAGAGAAAGCATGGTTTATTTAACTTTACTAGCAATCGGATTTTTCCTATTAAAACCACAGTTGTGGTGTGGTGGAGGRATGGGACATACAGATTCATAWTTTTTTTAAATAAKAAACTTAGCGTTTTTTCCAGTCAATGACATTTTATTTKATAAATTGAGAAGCATTTTTATGAATTTTATACGTACGCAAAAATGAGAAATAAAATAGCCGTTACACGGCCAAATTTCGACTAATTTTGGWCTCGACTCGATAAAGAGCGATTCTATTTCTGTTTGAAGCGTTAATTAGTTCAGTTCTCTTTCGGTTAGTGCGCGTTTYTGCTAAAAAATTGGGCTTCAGWTAARTTTTCYACAGGGTGGAAAATAAAACAATRCAWAGTCTCACGTGTTCTCAGTTTATGGTATTCGAGCACCACCTGCATCGTGGTGTAATATGACCATATAAGATACATAATCCACATATCTCGCAAACATTTTTCAAATTTTCGTCCATCTGAATTATTTACAGAGTGGACTAAAAAAATTTAACTTTTGGGTTTGCAGTGATACATTTTTTCGTTTGAATCAATTTTCAAATTATAAGCTTCTAGTTTAATTTAAAACTCCACAGTCGACTTCTGCAAAAAATTCAATAACCGCGTTGCATAAATTAACGAAATATTCAAAAGTGAACTTCACTTTAATTGAAAGTCTGGTAGACTCAGTGGCTGATAGTCAATGGTGATTTGAGTTATTCCTCATGCAATCCTGTACAYAGAATTTTGAAGAGAAAATTGTCCAAATATGATGTTTAAGCGTCAACATTTTTTACACTACCCTATAAATGGAAGAGATTGCTGAAACATTCGAAAACCCTTTAAACTTTTGGTGTCGGGAACTAAAGAAATCGTATTTGTCCAACTACGAGGACTTCATGCATTTTTAGTTTGCCCTGTACCAAATATATCTTAGTTGCTTAATGTTTATTAAAACACTGACTAACAAAAAACAAATAACGCTTCAAACAGAAACCAAATCACTCTAAATAATCAGAACTTATCGACTTCCAAGGTAAGGAAAAACGTTCATTTTGTTGAGCAGTTTAGTTTCAGATACACTTTTCAACTAAAGATTATTCCATACACTTATTACACCATGTACCTATTTAATACACTTAAAATGAATTAATAACAAAAAAGCGCTGTAGATCATTGAAAGTAATAAATAAAATCAAACAGTATCAATATGTTGTTAACTATGCAATTGATTGGGAAATAATAGCGAGATTCACAAATGTGGCTGTCCAGAGAGCCCGGAAAAAATCTATTAAAACTTGAAGCAGCAAGACAATTTTGTCAACTATTCACTTTTTTACAGTTAAAGATCAACATATTTTTATAAATCTACTTTTTTACAACAATATTTGATGTTTAGAAGAAAAAATAAAAATAGGAATAATTACGTCGATTTAATAAATATTGGCTTGGATTTGGATTTCTTGGATGCTTTTATCGCCAGGTCAATTTAATAATTTTAATAATAAAGAGTGAAATATTCTCAACTGTATTTCAAGATATTCAGAAATCGGGATGAAACTGATTAGGTACAAATAACTTTCGTGGCGTTTTGGTTCTCGTGCGTCTCATGCATTAATGTAAAACCATTTTTCTAAATAGCGGCATTTAAAGTTGATAAACTGTAGGAAAATTTACACGTACGCAGCTGTATAGTGTTAAGAATAATTCACGAGCGGTTTAGCGTATTTTCAAAGCAACTGCAGAAAATAAAATTATACGATCCGCAAGAACTAGGGAAAACCAATCAATTTTTCAAGACCTGTTGGAGTGTTTAAGTGCACAAACGTGAAATATTTCATGAGCAGAAAATTGGGTTGTTTCCACGAACGTAATGAAGTAGACCTTTGACTTCTGATTTTTTTAAGAGCTAGCAGCAGCAGACCCTCGTTTTAGTTTGATGTTTAGACATACTTTTCGATCCTACAACTTGTAATTTTTTGAGAGTTCAAATCATGGATAAGATAAATTTGTCTTTAATCTTAATTTGAAAGTAAAATTTTCTTCTTAGTCTTCTATATACAACTCATCGCTAAATTAGTGCAACATAATCTATGCACCAATATCCCAATTGCATTATTAATCTCTTCAACTATTAGCATCTTGTTTTCTGCCTTTAGTTACAGATGACAGTAGTTACACTGAAACCGGAAAGCGTTTATCCAGAGGATCCATTGACTGTAAGTATACTTGTGTACATTTAATTATTCTCGTATATGCTTCTAATAGTTGCTGTGAAATATTACAGACTTATTAAGAGTGGGTGTTTTATTAGACCTTTTTACAAACAACTATTATGTAATGACTCCGAATGCTTGTCGCTTTTTAGTGACTTTGTTCTTCAGCGTTCAACAGAATTTTTCGTTATTTTTGTAGATGCTCATAATATACTTATTTAAAATGTAGGTATTTGGCAAAGCAAATTTTGCAAAGTGCAGCTGATCAAAATTTGCTTTTGTTAGATTTGTACAATTGTAGATCATATGAAATATATATCGACCCTATCTGGGTAACTTGTGCTGTAACTAAGAAAAATAAAAATGTGGATGAAAACAGTTTCAGCTGCATATGTGAGCATGTATATAATTTTGGAAAATATGGCTTGGAAAAAATAGCGGTATCTGTAGTTAAGGGTTCGCATTAAGTTGCCTAATTTTATAATATTATAATACTGACCACTCAAGTTATATGACATAACTTGAGTCTAACATATGCGGAGTGCTTGTGGAAACAAATTGAACATCCTCTACATGGTTGTGAGATAAATGCTATTAGATAAATAAAATAATAGTTATAAGAATGAGCTCACAGTCATTCCTTTACATTTTCTTGTTTTTCTTCACTCTTTCGAAACAAAGTCGATCTTAAAATTTAGACATATCTAATAGGTTTATTTAACAATTTTTTTTAACAAAACAAACAAACGGAACCAGGTCAACAAGACAACCAGGATAACAGAAAGGCACGAACCAACGAAATGAGAATACTATGAATGATCACAGGGACTATGGGATCAAAGAAGGAGTGACGAAATTAGGGAAAATTCAAGACAGAGGAGCTTCTGGAACGAGCACATGTCCAGGATGGACAACCAGAGTTTGGCAAAAATCGCGGAAAATGGAAAACTAGCATCCGGCAGACCATTAGGACGACCTCCCAAGAGGTGGCTGGCAGTCGGCATCCTAGGAGGCACAAACGAATGGCTAAAACAAGCCTAAAGGCTTCCACAAAGAAGAAAAAGAAAACTTCGTATACCCACCGAAACTGACAATATCATGCTAATTACCTATAGCATTACGACCTAAATATAACCCCATAACGCATGCACCTGTGAGCGGACTAGAAATGTGTACAAATGTTAAATGATGTAATGCAATTTTTTCCAACAACGTTTTTATACGACTCGTATTAAGATAGTTATTGCACATGTTACATAAAAAGGTTCAGAATGTTTCATAAAATCTAAAAATTGTGACTGCGGATTTAGTAAAATTCTATTTTTTGCAAAATGCAATACATACATCAGCACTGTTTACATAAGTAGCCAGTTTTCATAAAAGTCTAATAGGACACTTCACCATGATAATCATGTACATCGGAAGGCACAGTAAAATAAGAAAAACCATTCATTTTTGCATACCCAAATAACTGACCTCTGATTTATTACTATTCATAGGTTGTGACTTGATGAGAGTGACGACTCCAACAGCTACCGAAATGATGTTACCTTGGAAGCGGGATGAAGAAGATGGATGCGGTCCTCTTCAGCAGGCCGAGTTTCCATATTGGGCATCAAACAAAGAGTATTTGGCCTACAATTCTCCCTCAGCTACATTTTTAGGTATCAAACAAACACAATGAATTGAAACTGATAAACAAACTATCGAGGTTTCGGATTTTTAAATCTCAAACGTTGTTTGCAGGTGGCCTAGAGAACCCCAATAAAAACACGATTTTCGGCCTATTCCACCGCGAAAGTCTTGGTTCGGAACCAACAAACAGCAGCGATTCAACACCGCTGAAGGAACGAAGAGGATCGGTCAGCCGAACTTCAATAGTACTTGTTGAAGAAGGCGAATCGGACCCGTTGGGCGCCATTCCGAAGGAGAATTCGCTCCCTAGACAACATTCCCTTGGAGGGGCTCCACCAATTCCTCCTCCTCCACAGACTCCCGGTCAAAGACGACAAGCTCGACGAGGTTCCATGCTCGAGCTAAGCGGGTGTGTTTCTGAATACACTAATCATATTTAGGGACATGTAAGCGAAAATCTGTATGTTTGTGGGATGGGTGTTGCAACCTGCAAAAGCAAGAAACTCCTGCACGAACATGTGTGTTTTTCGAAAGGCTAATAAAATTTGAATCATATGAATTCTATGGCTCTTAGTAAATTATTGGCTATTTGAAACTCCACTTTGCCACCAAAAATAACATATCAAATGAAAGGAATCATATTGTTGCAAGCTCACGAAACAATAGAGGATGAATCTGATTTACTCTGGGAATTAACTGCAGAATTAATATTATACAGTCCGATTTCGTAGCTTGCGTAATGTTTTCCAGAACTCTTCACGTTAGTAGTTTCAAATTAATTTTATTAGCCTATGTCTGCTAATCCTATCTGTCGCACTTGTATCTATGTTTGAATGTGGTCATATTTCTATATTATTGCACCATTTTCTATAACTATATCGTCTTTAACTTCTTAAACTCTCCCTGGCTATGTAGCAGAAATTAAATTTATTATAATGTGCGAAATGTGTATATATGTGTATCTTCTCTATACTTTTTAGGATTTAACCAATTAATATAAATGCAAGAAGTTAATTTCCTTATTAAATTCAATTATTAAAATAAAATTATATATACAGAAGCTCCATAAAAAACGGACGATGTCACAAAATTGTTTTTCCAAATTCTACTTCGAAAATCAAAGACTTAATCACAATAAACCTGACAGGATATTTTTCATTTCCGACCAAATTCCATTTTTTGAATTTTTTTTGAATCTCGCAAAAAATGTGCAAAAAGATTTTAGGATAACAACGGTAAGTTACGTTAAATGATTTGTAAAAAGTAACAGCAAAGGTAAAATACGAAAAACTAATTTCCCATCATGTTTTTCATAGCTTTCGTCGTGCACAATAAATTAAAAAAGGTAAATGCATTTAGGAGCCCTGCTGATGTTTAAAATATAGCCGCAACTTTGAACACAAAATCCGTTGATTTTATGTTTCCGCAAAATATATAGAATAGAAAAACTATAGTATTTTCCACAAAGCTCAGAGTTTCTGCCAAGATTTTCACCCACGATCACATAATATAATGGTTCACAAGTTTTGATAGAATACAGGGTGTTATTTCTTCGAAGGTCAGGTGCTCTTTCAGAATTTGTTTTTCATTTTAACTTTACTTTAATTTAGAAACTCTCTCGTGTTTTACGTTCCTACCGTAATCATTGTGAGGCAATTTTTAAATAAACGATTGATTCCAGTTAGAAAGAAGAAAACAAATGCAAACAAGCTATCATCATTTAATTTTTGAATAAAATTTGCAAAATATCACGATTTTGTTGGATTGAAGATAAACTTACGATCACACTTTCTCCAAACGATTGGAGTTGTGAAAAAATGAAAATAAATTAAACCCTGCGTATCGAAACGAAACATTTCCCAACATATGTGTATAAGCAAAATGAGCTTGTAATAAGACGCTSGAATTGACTGCCAGTGCCCTGCTAAATTAAACCGAGCCACCCTGTACAGGCAAATATCATATTTAATAAAAGATCCACTAGAAACTAAATGCTTAWAGCTAGTTGAAATTGTCAAAAAATTGTAATTTGGAGTAGAAAATATCAGTGATTTCCTGACTTTGAAACGATTGATTTTTATTGATGACCACTTAACACATTTAACTAATTGTTAAATAGTAACTTCCGTACATACAAAAAATTAAATATCTAATAGGCATTTTTCCACTGGGTGCCCAAGGGATTTTTTTATCATTTTACCGTCTAATCATATTTAAAGCATGGCGGTTTTAATGATGTCAAGATCTCATTTTTTCCTAATGAGAGGTTATTAAAAATCACTAAAGCGGATCAACATTCCTTGTGCAGCGGCACCTGAAACACTTTGTTAATGATCAATTCCAGTTTTCCACTAAATTTGTTTAATGTAAAAAATTATGTTAATAAGCATGGCTAAGCAAAGAATATCATGGGTGCTTAGGCACTCTTATTTGATGAGAAATAAAAGCAAATTACGAAACGGCTAAAGCAAGATAAATCATTGAAGATTTTCTTTGAGTTCTCACTGAGTAACAAGAAATAAGTCACATAATTTGATAAGAAAGTCAATACAGTTAAAATAATAAGTTGTAAAATGTTAATATCTATTAGCGATGAGAATAGTGGATAATAAACTTGCACACGGTAGAACAAACAAATATGTTCGTACATGTTTAGTTTTTTTGCACACCGTGCAAGTAATAAAAGTAATCCATTCTGTCTTCAATATTTAAATGCGGTTTACAATAGCACTTCCATGTTATATTTTCAGGATTAATATAATTATTGTCAAGGGCTCCCACAATTCTCTGGTTGGAATAAAAGTTGATGCATGTGCGTCAATAATACGTGCTTACTGATATCAACCCGAGGGGAAACAATCCCAGAGAAATTAATGCATAGATATTTTCAAGAGAAACTAGAAATCATCGTTTACGTGCTCAGAATATTATTTAAATTAGGCTTTAGATAATCTGCATTATTTCCTAGTTATTATTAAACTTAGATCGAACTTTAATATTTTCTAGCGCGGTCTTACTACTAATGACATTGATGCCTATATTTATATGAGCCATAATTTACATAAGAACGTTAGAAAAATTTACATTTTCATACATTGCTTATGCATTTTTGAATCTAGACTCGTAGCGTTTCATTTACATTAGATACTATAGGCTAATGGTTCAGAAACTAATTTCAAAATTTCTAATAATCCTTTATAATGTTCTGTAAATTTTTATAAAATTTTCTCAATTCTTATTGTTTCGTATTCTAAGTGATGATTCTCACTAGCAAAGACTTTTCACTTGTTCGCAGATCCCTAACCAGAAACCCCATTCCAGAAGAGCAAAACGGCTGTAAAGTGCCACTTCAAACGTCCTCTCTAAAGCGACCTACTTGGTTAATGCAACATCAAACCATTCGCTCTGGCAAAACCAGCTTGTCCAAACAAAGTACACTGGGTGCATCTTTAATGGGCACAGCTTCGAGCCCATCTACGACTTCATCGTCAGACGATGACGATGACCTACTGGTGAAAAGTGGTTTCTGATCCGAAAGTTCACCCTTGAAAAAGGGGCCGATTTCCAAATCCCTTAGTCCAATATTGAGTAATATTCATATGAAGTATCAAGCTTTGACTCGAAAGTTTAGTAAAGATCTAGTTTAGGTTCAGTTAAGAACGTCTTTCAGGTAAGTTTTTAGTGGTTTATTCTTAAGCAATTTCATTTTCAGTTGCGGTGGATTTTGTAATATTCACAACCATTACCAATTGAGAAAGACATTGTTTGATTTTTATGATAATTGAATCATATAGTCTAGTTAGTAATCTTACTTTTTCATATGAATAAACATACTTTGAAACAATATCACAGATGGAACCTTATCAATGTCCACATGTTCCGTAGTGAAGTTTTTGGAGGTTAAAACTGAGGAGAGGAAAACTGCGCAATGTTACCTATTTTGATAGGAAACAATTTAAGTAAATGGAATTTTCGGTTTCTTCTTCTACTTGTGACTACTTCTTGAGAATATCGATATTTAAAAAATATATAAGAGACAAATAGTACATCTCCCAATAATAATACTAATTTGACCATTGGAAAGAAGTTCCAGCAAAGCAATTAGGGGTGAATCAGGGTTTGATTTTAGAAAAGCTATTGTTCGATAATTTCAGCAGTTTTTTCAGAAATTCTGCAAGTATTGAGATACTTATTGCCTATTGCATTGAGGATTAATGCTAATTGCCTTCTATCCCGGCCAAATGGCTATACCATTACAAGAAGTGATGGTATTTATCAAAGACCCGGACCGAAACGAAATAACTGTTCCGTTTCGGTTTCGGTTCAAGGCAGAATTTAAAATTTCGGTTCCGTTACGGTTCCGGTTTAGAAAATAATTTCAAATTCGGTTCCGTTCCGGTTCCGGTTTTTTTCGGTTTATTTCGGTTCCAAAATCTATATATAACAACGAACAATTACGTACCCTCCCCAAAAAATATCTTATATCAACAAACATAACATAACTTAATTACCTACCTTTATTGACATCTTACACAATTTGCAAACAGATTTATCTTCTATTTTAATGAAGTCAAACTGCCCGTGAGCAACATTTGTTATTTTTCGACCCATAATTGTAGGCATCAGTAAGCGCATAGATTGTAACCGTGTAGAGTTATTTTTGTTTTGTAAATGTTGAGGTTGCCAACTTTTTCATTTCCAAATTGCGCAGGCGCACTGTGCTCTGAAGAGGCAATTAATCTGTAGGATATTAGGTACTCAAGTTATTTATTCAAATACTATAAAGACCACAGGCAAAAAAAGTGCTTTGCTTTTTCTTATCACTGAGATCACCGGTTAATAACGGCTTTAACGCGTAATATGTCTTTTCCTTTAAAAAAATTGTTATTTTCTGATTTATACAAGATCTTGTCGTTTAGGACCAGCCGCAAAGAATAGCGTTTATATTTCCTCCCTTTGACGGCGTCGCGGCGCCGACTATTAAAACGATTCCAGGAACTAACTAAAAGAAGTGCCGACCCTTTGTCGGCACATCATACACCGCCTCCCACCAGAACACAGAAACGTAATTTTATATTCATTTGCAGGAGGATAAATGATTATTTTCATTTGCTTCTAAAATGTACAGTAATTTCTGTCAAACGTTACAGGCAGAACCGAAAAACCACCGAAAAAACCGAAATAAAATATTTCGGTTCCGGTTCAGCATCTAACAGTGTGTTAATATCAAATATGGGTTCCGTTACGGTACCGGTCCAAAAAAAAAACGGTTCCGTTCCGGTTTTGGGTTCATATCGGTTCCGGTGCGGATCCCTGGTATTTATTACATTAACATTTTAAAAAGTAATTTGCCAGAATCCTCAGAGTCTGAGGAGCAACTGTAACATCGAAATTTTTTATTCATAAAGAGCGTTCAATATTTCAAACTTTAACCTTGTTTCTACTTAAATCAAATTATTTAAATAAAACTACTCAATTTGACCAAGTGTTTGATKSACCATTTGGTGACACATATTTAACCAAATAACAAYCAGAAGCAATCAGATCCTTATGTTTGAAAATAATAATTAATAATTTGTAAGGTAAATTTGAAAAGTAATCGATCTTGATTAAATTTSTGGTGGGATAACAAAAGCACTGCAGGTAAACGTTCYTAATAAGCCTGGGTAACTCAGTTAATTTTCAAGAAYTGGCACAGGGTTGCCGAAATGGCTTGTTGTGCCAACCCAACGCACCGGCACCGTAACTCACCGGCGCAGTTGCGTTTTTGCTGTTTGATTGTCATTGACGTTTTTTTAAATTAATTTTTGTCGTAAACTTGCACCTAAATGTTTGATATTCAAATTCCATCTGACTTTTTGTGACAAATCTATCAGAGTTTACTCACGACGTTGAAAACTAACCGTGTGGCTCAAATGGTTCTTKAGCAACGTCAAAAACGGTGGCGTAATGTTCCAGTCGATTTCGCAATTTAAAAAGAAAACAGGCAAATCTAAAATCCTTGACTTTTTTAAACCAAAAMCATAAMRCTGGAACYCATATTTGCATATCTGAAACGGTTCTTTAGMGACAAGCCTCAGATGAGCTTGCAAAAAATACCAAGCCGCCCAAARGATTCCCAAAGTTTAAAAATTTCTTCTGAAGGAATCAATGGTTTAATCGGAACCAACTACACACTACTAGTAAGTTGATGCTAATTGTATTGAATACTGGAACCCAMATTTCCATATCTAAAGCGGTTTTTTWGCGAAAAGCTTCAGATGAGCTTGATAGAAAAAAGCTAAGCCGCCCAAATATTTCCAAAGTTTAGAAAATAACTACGAAAGAATCAATAGCTCAATCGATATCAAATCCACGTTACGAGTCAGTTGATGAATGTCGGAAACATTCTACATGTTCATGGCAACCAGGGGCAAAGTAATGCTGAACTTACCGAAAGCTGCGTAGTGCCACCTGGAAAGAAAGAAGAAAATGTGATTAGTACAGCAGGAAATCTGTTTAAAGTCAAACTTATTTGAAATCAGCAAAGCAAAGAGAGAGACTAAACTCAGTTCAAGCGCTAAAAGATTTTAAGATTAGAGATGATTCTTACAAGCTTTTGGTAAGCTGGCGCCCCATTCTCCATTTTCTACCCATTAACCCTCAAGAAGTTCACTACACTTTCACAAACTACCGCACTTGCCATAAGAGCCACAATGATTCTCTGTTTCTCTCTAAGAATCCAATTATTGACTGATTTCGTCGGTAGCAATCTGGACATTCATACACCTTTTCGAGAAAAAATTACATATTTAATTGTTTACTCTTTCGATGATTCATGCTTTACTTGGCAGTTCGATTTCAGATTGTTTATTGTTGACATTTTTGGAAAAAGTGCCTGTTCGCACGGCAATAATTCCAAAAATAAATTTATTATTCTAAAAATGTTGACAAAGCAAAAAAACAAAAAATCGCGCAGAAATCTCTTCAACATGATCAAATATGTTGCTCAATTTCCGAGCGATGATGGAAACCAACGAAATTTTAATTATTTAAAAATGACCTTAAAAAGTTCTGATTTCAAGAATTATTCGCCACAAGCGTGGCGCAGTGACGAGCGATGAGTTATAACTCACAACTCACAGAGCCGCATAATTAGATTTGCTACGAAGGAGAATGTGAGCAATTAATGGAGACCGGACTAATAGAAAATGTACAATTGCAAATAGGTACCCACGGTAGATTTCAATTTTTTTGTGTTTTCTGATAAATCAAGCTTAAATATTGAATATATTTGACAGACAAAACGAAAAAAGAAATCCAACATTAAAAATGAAACATTATGAATTAAACTCAAAACTGAACTTATCTCCAAATTAAATGGATATGAACAAAGCGTGACGGTACGTTCATCGCGATAATTAAAAGTGATTTCAATTCAACATCAATAAAATCGATTGTTCGAAGGCACAAAATATATTTTTTAGCATCTACATGCATTTCAATCCGTATCGCAAGATACGGAGAAATATATTTCTAACGATCATTAAATTACTTCTTTATTGAGTGGAAATTGTCGTGGTGTCTCATATTAATCTTGAACTGCACTTAAATAATAATCCGTGTTACAAACTTTACGTAAATATTTCAAAAGCTGTAAAATAAAAATCATACAGACAGAAAGATCGATAACCTTTTTCGAATTAAGTTATATTATTATTATTATCATTATTATAAAAATCATAGGCAGATTCACACCCGTTGCATGTGGACATGATTTGTGGTTGTCCAAAATGCACAATCTCAGATGTGAAGTTTTTAGAGGATTATTAAACTGATTCGTTTTTGCAAAAAGAGGTCAAGTGCTGCACATTAAAGTTATTTAAATATTGAATGCTAAAATGAGCTTCAAGCTTTTCTGAAAAATAAATCAACACAAACCAGAAGCAAAATTTACCTATAGTTACGTATTGTATAAGTTAGAAATATCGATTATTCTTAAGGATGTTCTAGAAAAAGATCGAAGAAAACGTGACTACAAGTGTAAGTACGGTTTGAAATTACAGCCAATTTTAATTATTATATTTGCCCACGTTTGCAATAATTCCGAATAGCAGGAATTATTGCTCTCGGTTTCCAAAGCAAATTAAATTTCATCACTATCATTTTCGTTTATGTTTATGATTATCGATGTTCTGCATTTAATTCCGAACTGACTTTTCCAATTTAATTCCTTCCAAACCCATAACTGATTTTTTGGAAGCGTTGATTCGAATTTTGCTGTATTTAGCTTGAAATCTTGCATTTTGAACTTGATTCTACAGCTCGTTATGTACGATTGAATTTGTGTTTATTCAATAGTTTTTAAGTCACTGCTTTACAGAGATGTTTGGTGGCACAACGTTTCGGGTGATTACATCTCCAAACGTTTTCACGACAAAGCTACTTCCTTAAATACTCCTTTGAATCCATTGTGTCTTAAAAATGATTAAGAAAAGTAATTGTATTTATTTGCCCAAGCAGAGATGAAACCGATAATTCTAGGGCTGAAATACAGGGTCAACAAGAGAAAACGAAGTAGAGGCGATTTTAGAAATGTGTTATATTATTTTAGAGTGTTGCTATACAACTTTAAAGTTTCTTTAGCAAAACAATTTTTTTTCCGAAATTTTAAAAAATATGTAAAAGAAAAATATCTCGCAAGTACCTACTATTCCATTGAAATAATTATTGATCTAATTTGCGTTTATATGGCTCAAAACTGAAGTACTTTATAATTCAACGGCGATGTAACTAGCACTTGTAAATCTATAGTTAGCAAGCTTAAATAATTAAGATGTCGTTTCATATCTTTGATATCATCGGTGTCTAAAATATGCAGAAAATTGTAGGTTATTTGTATTTAAACCCTTTTCAAATTCACAAAAACACGTCAAAATTGCAAGAAAAAGGTGTTTGCATAATAACACTAACTGTGTGGTTATACTGTAGCGGAAACTGCTGATGTTTTCATGTATTGTGGTGATCTGCGTTGAGAGATAGAGGAAACAACAGCAACCGTAGAAATGTGTAGGGTGGCAATGACAAAATAATTGATAAAATTGTTAACAGCGTAGGTAAATTTATTCGTAGATAGTGTTTTATTAATTACTAATTGTAGATAAGGTAGTTAGAGAACAACTAGCACCGTAAGGTAAAAGTGGGTCATTACCATGAAGATTTATTTAAATGACAAACTCATCACTATTTCGAATACCCAGTCGGACAATCGATTATGTTATGGGGAATTAAGTTATTATCAACCTGCGCATGTAATTGTCTCAAGGAGCAGTAAAGATTAAAAAATACTTAAGTGGTTTCCGCGTAGTAGACTGGCTGAACACTACAATATTGTGGGTAATTCGTTAATACTTGCTGATATTTTCTTTTATCAGTTCTCATTAAAATAATTCGTAGGTTTATTTCCATCTATCTACTTATAGCTTTTTGTAATAATAGTCGCCAATTTATTGCGGAAAAAGTATGATAATTATGTCTTTAATGAAAAAATGACCCAGCCAGACTATTAAGAGTTATTAATATATTTTTGCCTGATATGCAAAGAATATATAGTACTTTTTCGCATTGAACAATCAAATTTGACAAATCCAAAATTAATAATCAGTGAGGTACCAATTCATAATGAATAAAGACGAATATAACGAAACTAACTCACTACAGTATGCGTCAATTCCAGCGTTAAATCTTCTTGGTACATTGACCGAAAAAATTGTTGTTTGATATTGTAACTCAGATGTACCTAATTATTAAAGTTTTGCAAGCCAGTTGACATTTTCCACCCAGTTTCACACATTCAATACCTGTGCAAAATAAGCTTTGTGGGTAATTGAATAATAGCTAAGTGAATATTTTGTACGATCAGCAAAATAGATAACAACGTTTCACTCGCACTCGCGGCATACACCCTCAAAAGCTAGTCGGCAGCAAACGTGTTCAGCTCTGCATTTGGATTATGACAAGCATTGATAATGATTCCTTATATGAATGGTTCAAAGAATCTAACTCCAAAATCGATCCCTGTCCATAAAATGTTCAGTTGTAAAACCGAGCCGTAAAAAAGTTGCACTTGAATCACCCAATGCGAATTGGGTTCAATCAATATTGAATATTGATTGAATGGATAATTTTATAATTCCATGGCATGCACTTTGATTTCAAATTGTAAACCTGGCTTCAAAAAGTTTCGTCAATAAACATTTTTAACAATTTTAGTTCGAATGTTAAAGACCAAAAAGTGAATTATCTTGTAAATATCGCAAACTTTAGTAATTTCTTGCTTGCTTGCTAACAAGCAGGTGTTAAAAAAACTAATTGCCACGGTACAAATATTTAAACAAATAAAGCATCTTTATCTATTTCTTGACAACCCATTAATTAGTTGATAATTTTGCAAAAATTTGACTACTTGAATATGCTTATAAAAAAATCAAGGTTTCTATCTGGCGTTCAATATTTGAGCTGGTCGTACACTATCATTGATATTAGAACAATATGTTGTTTTTAGCTCAATGACAAATCTAGTCCTAGTTGTAAAAATGTAGTTACGCCATTATGTAAATAAGTCTTTAAGATTGTGCCTCAAACTAGTATGTTGACAGTGATTTGCAAATTTTCGCCATATTTTTAGTGTATTATGAACTTGATATTATAATGCGACGGTTCTTATAGGAAAATAGATCCAACAATCGAACACACAGTTTACTAATCAAGGCATTTGATTGAATAATATGATTAAATAATTGGTTAAAAGTTTAGTAATAAACTATGTTTATATGATAATGAAATGTATACCTATGTAAGATTATAACCAAAATGAATGCAGGGTTTGATGACCAAGAGGAGGCGGCAACTTTTAACTGTCAAGTGTGTCCAACTTTCGTTTTATTGAAATATCATAATAAATCTTCCTCCTCAAGCCAAGTTGAGTATTTAGGTATTTTAGTGACATAAAAAATATTTTACTTAAACTCTAACTAACTTCTCATATCTTCTTTTTCAAATATCATCCACTAGATTTTAAAACAACTTTTACAGCGCCTGCTGTATATTTGTAACTAAATATAACTTGAAACTACATAATATGTAACATGATTGAATAACTGTAATAAGCATTTTCTAAATGGAGATAGTTGAGAATGATAGGATGTGTAACTTTATTTGAACTCATTCGTTTTTTTTAATTAGTTTTTATATAAAATCTACTCCCACTTTTTCCTGCAGATTTGTTTTGCGTGTCTAGCAGGGATATTACCTAATTACTTATATCTAGTTTCGTATTTGGAAAAGTGTGTGATGGTATTCTTGTAAATATAATTATACGTTTTGTAGAAACATATTTTTACATCCGGACAATACCATATGTGCAAAAAACGACTTTGAATTTGCCATTGTTAATTAATGATGAATTCTTAATAAATTACTCTTAAATCTGCAAATGAATTTTATTGCTTAGTCAAAACAGCGGTAAAGGGGATATAAATCCATTTTAAAGAACATAGTTTTATTCGTCAGTTGGTCCTTGAAGGGGTTTTCTTCAATGGAAGAATGGTGTTGGGTTTTGATTTTTTTGAACCGCTTGCTGTAAGCACAATAAATCGATAAGAAATGAAAATTTACTTATATAAAAATGATATATTTTTCAAGCATATATGCACATAGATGTGCTTTAATTGTTTGAAGATTAGACAATAATACCGACCCTTACATTAGCTTTTTGAAATTTGCGTCTGTATTTTCAATCGACCTACAAAAAGCTCTGCAAATGCCTGATAAAAATCTTTTGTGAAACATACTAGCAGTAACTTATTACATTGTTTATACTTTGCAAAAGTTCTAAGTTGTTTCGTGTAGTGATTGAAAAGTGGCATTAGAAAGCTCTAGATAATAGATTTTCGATTTAGGAGCTTTTCAAAAAACGGTGCCTTTGTGAACTCGCCGGTACTTTCCAAAATAAGTATATAAACGCATTATTTTAAAGCAAAAGTTTCAAGTTGCTTCTTCGATTGGTTGAGGAGATAATTGCTTTAGAAAGCTCTAACATTTATAAATGTTTGAATTTAGCAGATTCTCATAAATCGGCGTAATTGTAAATCTGTTTGAATTTTATACAGAAAGTACTTCAATGGATTGTTGTATGGACTCGACGTGGAAAATGTGCTTGAAACAAGGGCATTACACGAGAAGAATATGTTGAGAATAAATTTGTAATTCTATTCAATTCACACTTGCTACATAACTAAAATAACTCTGGATGAATCGAGAAAGTTAAAAATTATACTCACTTTGACAGGCTCACCTCGAGAGAGAGTTTTATATAAAGTTTAATTTACACAATACACTTAATTCGGAATACAAATTAACGTGTAGTTAATCCAATTAATTAATCATAATTTCGTCGTCAACGTAAACTGAATATTTCTACTATTTTATACCGAATGTTTAAACATTTGCCATCACTCATGTTTTAGCTTCTGAGTAAACTATAACAACAATTGTTTTTTAGTAAAAAAAAGTTATTTTATAGAGGTGAAGGCGGACACCATGCTTATGAAAATCAGAATTAATTTTAAAAACTACAAAGAATAAAACGTCGCTAGGGCACTCGAGGACCTTAGACAAGGCAGAAATAGTTTAAGACTGTTGAAAGTTATAAAATTCAAAAATCCACCTTACACGATAAGAATAAAAGAATAAAAACGGAGAAACATGGCGATCAATGCCTCATTTCCCACGAAGGAGAGAAACTTAATAAGAATAAGAATAAGAATACGCCTTTCACAAGGTGGTCAGACCATTTTTAGCGCTTAATAAAGGGTCGTCTGCCTTTACCCCACGCATAGGGATGACGGTGGACACATTTTGCCTTAAAAAAATTAAGGGGAATGAAAAGTTAATGTTGTTCATTGTGGAATTCGACAAAGGAGACACAAAGATTCTAATTTATTTAATAGCAAATTTTCTTTTAAAAATTATACTTTTAGTCCTTTGTTCACTGTTTTTTATTTAAATCCTATTGACATGAGATTATTGTTTTGAGTGTGTTTTATAGTTTTGACCGCCTGATCGTTTTTATTTTATGTAATTTTAAACTCTCTTGAGACGGGACTGACCATGATTGACTTTTAAACCAATGTTGATTTTAATGGAATCTTTTAGTATTTTAACTGAATAGTCTGATGGTCGTGTTTTAATTTTTAATCTGTTGTGAAGTTGAGTTTTAAGTTTTTTTTTTTTAATTTGTATTGTATAACAATGTCACACACTAAGTGTTGAAACTCCACCAGACTCTAAGCTAAAAACCCCTTTGCTTTCCATTTTAGAGCCCTCCCCACTATTGAAAAATTAATTACTGATTATCATCACGGTCACTAAAACAAAATTTAATTTTTTTCACATAAATAAATTATTATTATAATCATCAAAGCGACACTGGTTCTGTTTCAAATTAAGTAAATGCGTATAGGTATTTCAAATCATTTACGTAAATAATCGGTGCCTGTCGGGTCAAAACGTGTTCCGACATGTCTGTTTCGATCGGTTGATTGAAAATATATTTTAGAAAACATTCATATTTGCCGTAAAATAATAAATAATGTCGCAAAACTTAAACATTAAAACATTTGTTTCCGAATATTAGATGTTTATAGAAACACTTGCTTTTGAAAGACCAAAAAAATTCGAATGTATGGAAAAACAATATACCTGCTGTGCGAAAGTTGCTTCATTACGCATTATTGGAACCACCGGGTATTTTCATAATACACAGTTCAATTGTACAATGAAATTATTGCACGAACAATCACCAAATTCCGAAAAGGTACATTTAACAATCAGAAGATTTTGTGTTTACATGAATTTTTAGATTAAAAAGTTGGCACTCACCCAAGAAGAGGCTCCATGCACGATTAGTCCATGTCCCAATGTCCTGCTCATTTCAAGACGAATGTTCTGACTTTCGAAAGTTTATTAAAGTTCTTTGCACCAAACTCGTAATCATTAAAAACAAATATTTAACGGCCGCTACTTAACATTAAACTTGAACATGTGATTTGCATCGCCGCAAACCGGTTTATGCAGGTGTATAGGAAAATTGCGTTGTAAACTCTAAAAACGCCAAAAAACCTACATATTTTACGCTCAAAAACACTTCCGCGGTTTTAAAAATTGCGATAATAGCGAGATAATAAGTTTACCTTTCCAGGAACAAACAAAAACAAATTTTAACTCGAAAGAGAAATATGTCCGGTTGTTGTTTAGTTTTTCTTGGACGACTTCTCACGCTTAATCGATCGGAACAAAGGCTGACTAAATTTCGAAATTGGGCATTTGGAAGGGGTAAGTGTACTGCCATCGACAAATATATTGACAAATCTTTCAATTGCGCCTCAAAAAACGAAATAACATGCGCTGATCATCGACATATGGCGCCTTAATTTCAATATTTTACATTTATTTTTTCATCAAAATTTGTATTTATTGTAATTAGTAGTTGTTTTAACGTTCTTTAATTTTTTATTGATGCATTTATGCACATTCCGATACAGGATGTTAATTTAGAAAAATAATAAGGCTAATCTGAATTAAATTATCCTTAGTTTGGTAACAATGGAATGGTAAAATTGTACAGAGTGGCCCATCTTATTCGGGACTTAATCTCCCGAGGAAACAAATAGGTATTTCCAATCCAGCTTTGTTGACAAATAGAGTGTGTTTAAACTATACGGAGTGTCCCAAATAAATTAAATTTTAAACTTGAGTTTTTCTATTGGAACACTTTATACACAGTGTTCCATAGGTAAACGAAAAAAATACGTCAATTCGTCGCAAGGTAATACGATTTAGTGCAACTTACTTAGAAAAGCCGAATGAAACAGAAATACTAAGGGGTTAAAGTTAATTTTATGTAAACTTACATTCTTGTTTTACAATGTTTTTAGTACACAAAAAGTAAACCTACTTAGTATCTCTGAGATCAACGGTTCTGGAGATATTTGCAATTAAACTATTCGATGCAATACATTTATGAAAAAACTGTCTATTTTTACCTGGACTAATAGAGGACAAAAATAATTTAATGAGCAATGACGATTTCATGGATACACACAATAAATAAACTTTTTAACAATAATAAAAAACCGATCAGCTTTTCACAAAAACTGTTCAAAATGACGTCCATTAACTTAACTTAAATAATTTATTTATTAATAATTCGTCTTGGTTATTTATTATACCAAATTCATACACTAAAAACTTCAGGTATGCACATACAAGCAAATTTAGAGGATTAAAATCGAGACTTTATGCTGACCATAGTGTTTGACTTTCTCGGCCAATCTAACGATTCGAGAACCTTTGCGGTCAGGTAATTCTCTCAAGTAAGACTTTATCATGCCTTATGTTTCGAGGAATGTCTTCCAAATAATCAAGTAAATTATTCCGTAGAAAATATAAATACAAAAATATATTTAAATTGGGTGGTAAAATGTGAAGACCAAAACAATTTATGCCATTTCTCGAAAGTGTTAAACTAATTAGAAAACATCACAGCCTACTAAGGTAATTTTTGTTACTTACGTGTCTACAACTCTAAATGTAACGCATGGAATACTTTAATTGCTAATATCTCGAAAGCCATTAATCTTAGGGATATCAACTATAGACCGTTTTTATTAGAAAATATTAGAAAACAGATATTCCGGTGGTGGTTGTCACTTTACGGTGTTACGGTTGAATAAACCCCTGAATAATAGTAAACCTAACTTAAAACTAATACCTAACCATCCTGTACATTTCAAAATTATCTTTCTTTCATATAAATATGAGATTTATTTATTATTTCAATCAGCATTAATTTGTCTGAAATTTTGCTGAAAAATTATGCGTCTGAGTGGAATCAATTGCCAGTAGGTACCTTTTTGGTAAAACCCACATTTTCACAATCTATGGAGATTGTAAAATTGGAAATCTCCATAGATCTGTGGATCTATGGAGAACATTTTTCAACAACAACTCTCCGAAATCCTACAAAAATCTCTACCTTCCAAAATATATGTTACTTGATGACAACAATTTCAAATAAAATAAATTAACAGTAACAGTATGTACAGGGTGTATCCCCATAAGCTGACACCCCCCTTAGATCGTTTATATCAAAGAAATTGTGAAAGTGGCCAACACAAAAGTTGTTTAATTTTACTCAAATTTTTTAAATCTGAATTTAAAATGAAAATATAAAACACGGAAATGTCAAAATTTGACATAAGGTCTATTTTTGTTAATGAAACACCCTATATACTTTTGGACAGGTGGGTTGGATTTCTTTTCTGGTTTCAGAAATGTAGGTATACATTGCCTAGATTTGTATTAACCGTTTTTTCTGGATTATGTTGGTTAGCAGCAAATTAAAGTCGCCTGAAATGAAACAAAAAACTATAGAAAGAGAGCAAAACAGAATTTACTGCTACTATCAATTTTAAAGCCCGTAAATAAATAAAAACAAAGTCATTAACATCACTCTATTTGCATATGACCTCCGTTTAACGCTAGACATACTCTATAATCTACTTCAATTTTATCTATAACGTTTTGAATATATTGGTTTATTAATATCGTTAATTGCATCCACTATTTTAAGGTACCTTAAAATAGTGGATAGACACGTGTCTGACTAGATTTTCATACACAATATTATTTAAATAACCCTAGAGAAAAGAATCAAGAGGCGTTAGGTCGGGGCTATTTGAAGCCCATTGGATAGGACGCTCGTACAATCCAGATATCAATATTTCCATTAAAAAAAAGTGCTACTGGGCGAAAGTTATGGGGTGTGTAGCGCCTGGTCGCATTTCAAGGAAACTTTGATTTGTTGCTATTTATAATTTTTTAAACGCAATAAAGAAAAAACGGCTAATACAAACATAAGCAAAATATACAGGGGGAGTTTTTTAAAGTGTTACAAGGCTATACCTCAGAAACAGCTTGCAATATATTTATAAAAATTTTGGAAAGTAATAGATAGGTAGAGGGACATGTTTTAACATATTTTTTACTATTCTACTGAAGCGATCTACTTGATTCTATATGAAAAACTACGTATGTGTACAAATTTTTGCATGGTTTACTCGTCTGGTTACACAAGTATCGATAATTTAAGTTTTATTGAATTTCAATACAATTAAACATGTTTGTCAGTGGTTTTCCAAATTGTCAAAAATTTCAAAATTCTTTAAAAAATAGAGTAGTATAGTGTTTGGAAGTTGAAGGCAGGCATTTTGAACATATCCTGAAACGTATTTGATTACTATTGGTAGGGTCATAATTTAATAAATTTATTTTTTTAAATTTATGTTGCACGTTATCATTCTGGAACTAAGTGATCAAATGACATAAAAATTTCTACACATACATAGTTTCTTATGCTGATTTAGATTTTACATTCAAAAATATATCATTCCTTTTAAAATTTTAATGTTGCCTTTACTTCATACAGAGGGCGCTTGAGTAGAATAATAAAACATATGTTAAAATACGTCCCCGTACCTATTTCTTGTTTTCCCAAAATTTTATAAATATATTTGAAACCGTTTCTTAGATATTGTAACACTTTAAACACTTAAGCCTTGTAACACTTTAAAAAATTAACCCTGTATATTTTTCAAATCAGGAAAAAAATCCCTTTGATATGTCTAATAATATATAGGGTGTTTCATTTAAAAAAACGTTCAAAGTCAAATTTTGACAGTTCCGTGTTTCATATTTTTATTTTAAATTCAGATTTTAAAAAAATTAAAAAAATTGAAGAACTTTTGTGTTGGTCACTGTTAGAAGTTTTTTGAAATAAACGAATTAGGGCGGAAGGTGTCAACTTATGAGGAAACACCCTGTACATACGTTTTCAATTTTAAGCATTAGAAATAATTCGCAAAAATTGACGTTTTTAAAGCGGCATAGCTCCTTTAGCAAGCATTTTTTTATGGATGTAAGTACTTACCAATTTATCAAGCTATTCGATTCAAAGCCCCCTGTATAATCGTATTAACTAACACTAACTAATAGGAGTCTAATCGTTCTCCTAACGAACTGAAATTATTTTAAATTAAGGATATTATGAGATTTGATCGATCATTATTTGTAGATGAACGTTCATAGTTCCGAGCACCATCCATAAGCTGAATATTTCAAAAGTTAATTTAGAAAAATGGGTTTCTAAATCAATTGACTTAACAAGTACCAAGTCATGAAGTGGCAAGAGAACAATTATGTCTTTAATTCATGCAGTACAAGTTCATGAAGACCCTAAGAGTTAGTTAATATAAAGAGTTCCTGGCGCTTTGAGAGTATAAGTTCAAGACCGTCTACCGAATGCTCCCCAACCAGTCAATTATTTACTGAGCTTTATCAACTATGCACAATTAATAATTTTTTATTTAATTCCAAATGAATCCGAGCATGCGATTTTTCGCGCATGTCGATTTTTGACACGTTTCATATAGTAGAAGTATGGGCGCAGAAATGGCAGTTTGTGCGGGTACGCGGTTTTGTTAACTCGATTTCAACACGCAAATTAAATAAAACAACAACGAAAACATGATTGAAGGCTATTCGCCGGTTATGCAGGCCTTTTTAGGCACATTATTCACCTGGGGATTAACTGCATGTGGTGCTTCCCTAGTTGTTATCATCCGAGGCTCTCAGGTTAGTAAACATAACCTCAATTTACGATGTAAACAAACCCTCTACTGCTATAGTGCTTTAATTTGTTTAATTTGTTTTGATCAAATTTTGCTGATTTTCAGTCTCAAGTGAAACCAGGTGTACCGTGTTCTATTTATATCATTCAGCAAAATAAGTCTGAAGATCCATAAGCTGAATAACAATGTACTGCATGAAATTTATAAATTATTTATATAATATTTTTATTATCGCCACAGTTATCAGAATTAATAGAATGGGCTTTCAAAGTGAAGTGAAGTTGAAAATATTTAATTTATTATTCATTTCACAGTTTATTTGCCGTTTTTTAATTTTTTATAATACAAGCGATTCATAATTACTCGTTCTTTTGAAGTGGAAATTTTTCCGCAAAACAGCCTTTATACTGTAGGCATACAGTCAAAATTTACTTTTCTAATAAGTACAAATCAGTTGCTTATATAGGTCCAGGTAGGTTTTTTACTATAATGTTCCTTAAAACCTTTGCAATAATTAATTAATATATTGGAACTAGTGAGTAATATTAGAAGTAGTAGTAGCCGAGGTGGTTCTATTTTATGGCCACCTCGTCCTCCCGATCTTACCTCTTTGAATCTTTTTTGATGACCTTAAAACGCTAGTTTACTCTACTCCTGTTAACATTAAATAATAGCAGCTAAATAGAATTTTTACTTATTCTGATATGCAAATGTACATTAATTATATAGGTAATTACACTACGTCGCAAATTTACCGCCTAGCTTAAATATTTCCTAACTTTTGACTGTGGATATCATGAAACTGACATCAAATATAACTAAAAAACTTGTTTAGTTTGATCAATTTATAAAATGTTCTTTGCACAGAGTTTTTCGACAAGTTTTCCTCGCAAATAATCAGTTTAAGTAAATTTCGGCCGGAAAACAGTATTTGCTGTTAATGTCTAACATTGTTAAGTGGCAAGAAAACAGAAATATTTTTGTTCGCAAAAACTATGAATGCTACAAGGTTTTACAAAGAGTACGAAATTGTGAATCAATGATTAGGGCATCAACCAAAAAAAAATTAGTTGATTTCGTCCACCAAATAAAAAGTTCTGGTAGTTTTTGTACCACGACACTCAAGAATTCACCACGTGTCCAAAACCGATGAACTCGATTGTTTCATCAAAATATGAGTCTTACATAAGAACAAATTTACAGCGAGTTTCACCAAAATACATCGTACCATTCTTTTTTGAAGAACTTTGATCATCAATAGCAGAGGGGCCAGACATTTTTTGTTAATAAAACTTAGGTCAGATCGTCTGATATTGGTGCACAGAATAGCGCACTATCTGTATTATTATGGGACACCTTCTATATGTAGAATTTAGATAACTCAAGACATGAGGCTATAACATCATATACTTTTTTCTCTTTCGCCTACCTCATATTTCCCTCAGAAAGCTTTCAACTTTGTCCAAGAAAACATGACAGTATTTAAATACCCTGAACAATATGTTTATTGCATTTCTTTAGCATATATTATAACGCAAATTTTGCCGAACAATAGCGGTAAGCTTTGATAGAAAACCCGTTCAAATCAGATTACCAATTGAGAAAATATGCACACTCAAAAGCTGGGAAATATTTATACTATGCGTTAAATTTGAGCGCGTATCTATGAGCTACTTTCGTTACAACAATTTTACAAATACGCATTAAACCGTGTAATAATCAATTATAAATTTCATTTTTCTACTCATCACTATGAATGCCCATAATAACATAAGAAATCCAGATCGTAAAAAAATCGTTGTTGGAATCGCCAAAATTGGAATTACATACAACATTACAAATTACCTAAATATGTATATATATGTGCATATGTAGGTAATAACTTAGGAATATACTCGCAAAAATTTTCAAATATGTTTATTTTGACCCAGTTTCTACGAAACATTGCCCAATCCAAAACCCATTCATTGCAAAAGCATTCCAATATTTTCCTATGGTTCTACAGGGTGTCCCCTAAGCACACGATTAAAACGCTACTACATTCGTTGGGTCACAAGAAGCCACACTAGTCAAAATTTATTAAGTAAAAATGTCTGGCTCCTTTCAAACTTCTTCCAAAAATATCTGTTTCTTCTAATAACGGACGAAAGTTACGATCAATTACAGTGAAATTTGTTTCTAAGTTATACGAATATTTTGATGCGAAAAGCTAAATTTGACTGGTATTCTATCCGTAGAATCACGAGCCGGAAATTTTATTAAGAGAAATAAATCTGTTTGTGTGGGTGTCTAAAATTAGAGCTTTTAAGTAGAAACTAAAACATATTAAGATTGTACGTTAATACATTTATTGGTGGAGATTAGCCAACTTAAAAAATAAAGTACGTAAGTACACTTTCAAGTCCGGTAATCAGATTTGTTTATACTTAACAGCGATTGATTATTCTTTGTTTGCTTAGCATGTTAACTCAGCACCTTATTGGCTCCCTAATTTTTTTGTCGATATTCTCCTTCTTAATGTGAATCACTTTTGTTGAGAATGGTTGGAAGTACATATACAAAGTTCATTTTTCTAATCATCGTCCTTCCTCCTGATTCCTTGATTTCATATAATATATATAATATTTGCAATTTTTCTCCTCTTGATAACCCTATATGAGCGTATCAAATTCACCACCGCCTGATTTTACTTTATTTTTATAGGTAAACGATAATCTAACGCCTTGTTAAATATTAAATTATAGATACAATATTAATTCGAGCTCTTTTGAAACAAACTCTATGCAACAGAAAGATAAGCTATTAAGGTCTGATAATGAATGTTAATGCTAATAAAACATTTAGCTTATTAGAAATACGGTCCTATTTACAGGTTCATAGTTAAATAAATTGACTTGATGATGGGAACTAGAAGGCAAAATGTCCGTAATGGGACAAAATTTTGTTAGTGACCGTGTTTAATTTCATTTGGGATAATAAGTCCTTTCAAATTAGGATAGATAATATTAAATCAGTAACATCAATGTCGACGGTTCCAATCTTATAGATTATTAAGGAAATTTTAAACAAATTAACATTTCAATTCCATGTAGATTTTTAGTATTCTGGAAGTATTTGGAATATAAGATAAGAAAGGAAAAAAGCAAATGTAAAACGGTTCTGCACTATAACTTTTAGTTTTTGTAGCAATAATATTAATCAACTTTTTTATAACAATAAGGTGACTCGAATTTGACGCTCATCATCATGTAAGACTTTAATACACCTCAACTATTCCGCACGCTTTTGCACCTGTTAATGTAATAAAAAGTTTATAGTAATTTCCACACTACTTTAATTTTACAATCATACACATACAAAAAACTACTTTAAGGGCTTTATCCGTCTTTAGTCTCAAATTTTTATATTAGTTTATTAGTTAACCCATCCAATCAAAGTTCAAATTTGACCAACTCGTGAAAGTGAAACTAATAAATAAACCATATATTTTGGGTATAGGTATTGAACTAAAACCATTACATTGATATTGAATTGTTTCACATGAATGTATATTAGCATTGTTGACGTAACCTTTATTCTTGATCATACCTTTCAGGACTTCCTTTCCTTTCCTTATATTTCTAATGAATTAATTCCTTTATTATTATTTTTTTTTAGTTATTTTTGCATGCATATTATTTAATCCAGCATTGTTTTATATGTTATACTGATAAAAACTCAATCATCATTTTTTATAAGTTGTATTGAAATTGAGCTGCACAATATTTTTTATGTTCATTACAGTTTTTAATTTTATAAAAAACTACTCGATCTTTATTGATTTATGTTGTGAAAATTAGAGATCCACTTTTAGAAAACAGGTAAACATTAAGTATTTCACATTATTACTTTTATTTGACACATTTAACCATTCATTAATTCTTTATCCATTTTAAAATAAAAACTTTAATGTTTGCATTATTGTTATAATGCAGAAGACAAATAGACTACATATAATAATAAAAAAACGCCTATAGATTTTGAATTTAAATGTTGGTTAAGAATGCAATTACTTTTACATATCTAAAGAGCCATATGTAATTTAAAAAACTCGTTATAATATTCGTTGTAATGTAGAAACGACTGATTTAATTAGTGTAATATAGATAGGGGCTTGTCAGTAACCTTTTCAGAACGAGTTAGTGGATTAATAATTTAAATCATCCGCTTAAAATACTATATTGTTATTAAGATTTAATTTTATTTGTTTCTAATATTATAAAGCTTGTTAGCATAAAGCTAGCATTAAGCATAAAGACATATGGAACGAAAGTCGACTTAATTGCATGATCATTGTTTATGAATCAAAATAATTAATGTTCCTAAGTACCCGATGCAATTTTCAATTGAAGAATGTTCGATAAGAGAGTCGTGTTTTGTAATGGCGCAATTTTCACTGGAATTGCATATCGTTTCTTTAAATAATAAATCTTTAGCTTTGAATGGATTAAATCGTTTTTATAGCGACTGATCAATGTAAATCAGTATTAATGAAAATATTGGTTACATTAATTTTAATATCAGTGTAAAATATGACATAATTAACTATCTTCCTCGTATTTTGGTATTCTATGAGGTAAGAGCTATTCTGGCAATAAGCCTTTTTATAGTCCATTAGTAAAACTAAATATAATTTAAAACAAATCACTCAAATAACAATAATTCCTAATTGGATTGAAAATCCACATTGTATGTAAATCTAGCTCATTATTTTCCACTAACAATGATATTGATACTTATTTCATTGAAACATATGCATTTTGGATTTAATCCTTGGTCTATTAGTCTATTACTTTTGAAAAGTCACTGTTTACTATTTGCCCGATTAGCAATTTGTAAATACTTATATAATTCGAATACAATAAATACCTTGAGCTAAAAAATGTAATTTCTGAACATTTTGTCAGTGGGTCAATTAGTTCTCTAGGTCATCGAAGCCAAATGTCCCATTTTCACTACAGGCTATTCCTTGAAGATACTTGGCAATAAATCTTGCAATATCTGGTAATTAATTTGATATGAATCCTTTGACAAGGCTGGGGTAAACATCTTTTATACGTTCGACATTCGATAAAACCCAGTTTTCAGCGGCAGCAGGTTAAATAATTTACCGATCAAGATGTAGTTCTTAAATTGCCCAAACAAGTTTTGCCCAACAAATATGGCATGCAACAATATAATAAAATACAAGTCAATAATATGGGACTAAAAGCTCTACATCTACCTGGCAACCAGGGGCAAAGTAATACCAAACTTACTGAAAAGAAAGAAGAAAATGTCTTGAGTACAGCAGGAAATATGTTCAAAGCAAAGAATAAAAAATATAAACCATGCATTTCAAAACGAAAATCGATTGAGATAAAGGATTTATACATTCATCATTCTTACCCGCTTTCTGTAAGTTGGCGTCCCCTCCATTTTCAACCCATAAATCTTCAAAAAGTTCACACTACACTTGATCAAACAATGAAAATGCATTCTGAATTGAAAACTTTAATCTGGCAGTTTGATCGCAGGGTAACCGCACTTGCTTTAAGGGCCATAATTATCCCACATTTTTTCATTATATTTATCTAAAATCGCCATACACATTGCACAAAGGACTGGCGTCCGATTTAGTCCATTGCCTGTACTAAACTGAATATTTAAACAGCTTCTTAAAAAAACTCACTACAGAACCAACATGATGATATAATAATGTGCTTGATCGCCCTTTGGATGAGTAATTCCATGGCTTTGTGGTTCAATTCCACTTTTTTGTTCTTTACAATGTTGTAGAAAATTCCAGTTTATACAGCAATATTTTGAAAGGAAATTTCATGTACAAACTCGTTAAATGATGATCGCTATAAACAATACAGCTGTTTCAGCTAATGATAAACAACAACATATCTGCTGATGGGGCGCAGTAGACTTTTATACTAAATGAAATGCTAACTATCGAATCAATCGTTTTTATTCGATTTTTATGAAATTTCCAGCCATTCGAGCTTAATTTTTTTTGTAGGCTTCCCTAAATGGCAGCCTCACATTCGAGCCAAGCTATAATTTATTAATGCTTCTTTGTTCGCATCATTATGAGCTACGAATAACAACTTGATTTTGACAATATTTTTCTGATTAGTCTTTGGTGCCATTTTCCTGAAAATTTTACCTTTTGAAGCTTGGTATGTTTGGTAAAGGCTGCTTAAATGGCAGATCCAGATTCAACTCGTGTCATGAGTTGTGATTGATTTCCTTTACCCGCAGCATAAAAGCGACGGTATCCTTTTGGACCGCGCTCACCTATGAGGCTATTAAAGAAAGTTCTGTATGGTTGAAGCGGATTAATGTTCTCAAAACCTGTTTTTTGAGTGTTTTGAGTCCAAATTTTTGAGTTTGAAAAATAATTTCCTTAGGTCTTCTATTACAGATGGATAAAGAGTCCTTTTATTTCACAATAAAGAGGAAATTCCTTATCAAGGCATAATTAAGAGCTCAGATATGTATGACACACTTAGGCAGTTTAGGCTTAAGCTGTAAGAGAAATATAAAGAATTTGTTCTTGTTCTTTATTGTGAAATAAAAGCACCCTACGAATCTGTAATAGAAGACGTGACAAAATTCTGTATTTTTAAAACATACAAAAATCTAGAAGCGAAATACTCAAAGAACAGGTTTTCAAAACATGAGTCTCTTACTAGTTTTTTCTATAAAACTTTGAACTTTTATGGCTTGATGAAAGGTTGCCTAAATAGCAAACACACTTTTAACCCAATTCATGATTTGTGAAAGTTTTACTTTGCTACAATTTTTATAAGAAAGTATTTAGTGGGGTCTTTTTGAAAAAGACTCAATAGGCTTTTTATATTTTCAAACATATTAACAAATTTATTTGTTTATTTTTTACTTTTATTCAATTTGCTTAACAGCACACCGTTTCTGTTTTTGCGACTATCGAATGGCAATCATTTCAAATGTCCTTGAGATAACTAGTATATATCTGACATTTTCAAACGTTCAAAATATATCGGAAAGTAAACATTTTTGTCATAGGCAATTTTAAACAAAATTATTATTTTTATTTGTATTAAATCAGATAAAATTATTACTGTTTGAGGTTTTCATTTCGAAAAAAAATTGGCGGTTTTCTCAGTTTCAATCCTGAACTTATGTTTAACACTTTGTATTAATAGAAATCAAACTGTAACTAAAAGTATAGTAAAGTGTTTGTTTCTCAATAAGAACGCGGTAGAAAAATACATAATAACTGAAATTTTAAGTTATTTTAATGGCGCAAATTTAATTTTTGTCTTAAAATTGTAAGTATCTGAAAAACGGTTAGGCTTAAGTATAGCATACTTGAAATATTTTCAGTAGAATTCGGAAATCTACTATAACGGATATTTCACCTAAAACTATTAGCTTGATTACTTTGCTTACTTCCGGTACAAGCGTAAGTCATATTAAGAAATGATTTTGAAAATGTTTTAAATTGTTTGCCCAGAATAATTTTGCTCTGCCGGCGAATTTTCAAAATTTTCCGTGTTATAGTTTGCCATGTATAGATTGACACCCTGTATATAATTTCCTTCTTTTACTTTACAATCACAATACTGCTTGTTTTTGATTGAATCCTAGCTTTAGGTTCTTTCTTATTTATGTTCATATTTCTTCGGTTTGTTTCAAACAATATAAGAGACGCAAAAATAAGCATTTATCAAATGGTTGGTTTTTAATTAAAATTGTCAAAAAACTTAGCTTGTTTTTGTCAAGTTTTCTCTTGCAACTAAACTTATTCCCCATGTTTCATTTGTTAATTTTTCAGCACAATTAAGCTGAACTAAGCTGTAAGACGAATAATGAAAATTTAATTTTCCTTGTTCCAGAGGAAAGTTTTGGATGCCAGTTTAGGCTTTGCCGCTGGTGTGATGGTGGCAGCATCATTTTGGTCATTGTTATCCCCAGCTATAGAACTAGCCGGTGAATCTAAATATTATGGTGAAAATGGCGAATATGCCTGGGCTCCAGTAGCATTGGGATTCCTACTAGGATCACTTTTTGTCTATGGTGCGGATGTACTCATTTCCGTGCTCGGTCTGCACTCCCCGAACATGATGTTAGGTATGTGAAGAATATTTCCTGACATTTGTAAAATGCAATGGCAGTCTTCCAAAGCGAGCTGATTGAACATTTTCTTGTTAGTTATGAAAAATGTTGCTTTCAACAGAATTTATATTATTAAATTTTCACAGCGCTCCATGCTTCTAATAAAGGAAAAAGTAGAGATGGGTCTCGAAGAGACTCTGCACATATGCCGCTACCTGACACAACTGCCGTGGATGGGTTTTCTGACATCGGGGGCACTCACGTTCATCGTCGAAGGGGTAAGTTATCATATTATATCAAAGCATTAAACAAATTTATTTTTAAACACCTGAAATCCACAAAGACCTACTCTACATTCACACTTGTTAAGTGACTTGGTATCGTTATTTGTTGACCACGTGTTGTCGTGTTTATTGGATCTTACAATTCAAGCCGTCGTTTATTTTTATATTAATTTTGAGTGTTTTTTTTTAAAGAATGTCCTTTAGGGCTTTTTGTTATGCAACTAACATTACTTTCATACCAAGAATATAATATGTAATAATAATACATACATTTATATTGCTTCCTGATCTCAATAGGATGCTTGAACGTGTTTTAATCTTTGTATTTCAATTGTAATGATTTTATATTGATTTCCAATTTTATCCATGATTTTATAGCTTGGCTTTGAAGATATTAATTTTTTTTGGATTAAAAATTTAAAAAATAATTATTATTTAATAATCCACATTAGTATTTTGCGATTTAAGATTGAGGTATGTAGAATAATTTTCATCGCTAATGAAGCTACAGGAGGTTAATGTTACAAACTTTCATCCGAAAATCTCCATATCCCTGCAAGTTCCCAAAACAAAATGTAAAAATTAACTAGTAAACTAAAAACATACTCTTTACATTTTTCAAAGATATATTTTGCATACAGCAAAAGATTATTTAAGATAAAATGTACATATGTATTTATTTACCCTTTTTATGCCAATACTACTTATGCATATTATTGCCCCATAATATCAAAAATATACGAAAATTCAGGATTTGTACATGTAAATAACTTTTAATATTTACCACTTTGCATCGTTTAGGCAGTACCACTTTGAATCTCTTTTCGTGGTTTATTTGAATACATTGAACAGTTTTCAATTGCAAATTTTTCAATATTTTGAAATTTCTTAATTTGGTAAACTGAAACTATTTAGCAGAAAGCAAGTGCATACTATTATGGACGCATGCAAGTAGTCTATTGCTGCGTTAGTGGTTTTAATGTTGCAATATTTTCAAAATCTTTATTTTTAATTCCATTGTATCATTTGAATGGATTTCATAATTACTGAATGTACTTTTATTATGCGTAGAATATAATTTTTAAAGTGGTAGGCCATAAAAAATGTTTGTTTAGTGATACTGCATTGTCAATTTGTTAGTCCTTCTTACACGACAAGTTTAATTTGTCTTAATTCTAATATCTTTTATTGCATGCTTATTTATACTGAAGTTGCTTTATTTTTATTTATTCAAGACTGGTAAGTTATTACTGGATTTCAATTGATCCAAGGTTCCGCTCTTATAGCGCACAATTTTCGGGTGAAAAAGCAGTGCGCAAATTAAATTAAAGTTTTAAGCCAAAATAGAAACTTTTGTTTATCCGCCACTAAATATACAGGAGTATCACACGTAGATGTCATAAAATTTGGCAACATTAGTATTGTTAGAATGCTTGTCAATCGTTGGAATTAAGGGTATAGCTTGGGTAAATAAAATATGCTTTTAGTGTATTTGCCACTATGTATTTACTGGATTTAGGTACAACTGTAGCAAAGCTGTTGTTTCAGTAACCTTCAATGTTTCTTACTCCAGTAGTATTCTTGTGTACCAGTCATATCGTGCCTAAGAATTTTTTTCCCAAATTTCAACTCTCTAATTTTAACACTGCAGTTAATTATAAAACGATATATTTGAATTTTATGTTATTTTGTTCATAAATAATTATGACTTAAGACCATTTAGGGAGACAATATAACAGTTTCGAAACCTTGATCCAATGTCAAGTACTTTCATGCTCTCAAAAAGTGATAATAGAAATATTGCACTACAATTATTCGTTTAAATGCAGATTTATTTCTCATTATTGAACGCACTCTCACTGATTATTAAACGAAATAGCATAACGATTGTACGTATGAAGTTATTTCTATTTGGTTCTGTGGCATTTTTACTGTGCAGTGAAAATAATACTGTTAACTTTGATAAATTGAAACAAAGAAAAAAATGGTCAATATAAATAAAATGTTGTATAATGTCCAGTAATAACAGCAAGAACCTATATTCTGAAATTTTTAAGGCCAAATAAGCCAAAATGTGACTTGCTTAGTTTTAAGAAGAAATGCTAGTATATTAAAGTTTCAATTGAGGCAATTGTTTTTATAGGCGTGACTATTTATTATTTGTATGACCATTTGCTCTTATCAGATGAAGCGATTACTTTATCCACTGATTACATACATTGCGTCATATTTTTAACAGCTATTGTTAATATTTTACTTAATTAATCTTACTTAATCCAAGGCAGGGCAAACTGCAAATTTGGACACATCATTTTCTTAATAGAAAATGAAAAATTAAAATGCTGAAATTAATTGAATTATTCTTTGAACTTTTAAATTTGTTAGTGTTCCAACTTCTTTAATAACGTTTTCTTCTTGCTTTGCAGTAGGTAAAATGCTTCACACAAGCAAAGACCAACATGCTGATGGAAACCTTGTACTACAGAGTATGGAGGAAGAAGAATGCAATATTGAGGAAATAGAACGCGGCCGTTGGAAGAGAATTATGTTGCTGGTAGTGGCCATCACTGTCCACAATATTCCTGAAGGGCTGGCTGTTGGAGTCGGATTTGCTGCTACTGGAAGTTCCACTTCTGCCAACTTTGAGAGTGCAAGGTAAAGAATTTTATCACTTTTTTAAATATTTGATACATTATTTTATATATGTATATAATAACAAATTTATATTATTCACTTTTATAATTTAACACTTTAAGTGATTGCAAGGCGGCATGCTAAAATTTGCTTCTCTTCCATTTACCTGCATTATCTTCCGTAACTAAAAACTGGTTTTGTTGATTATTTGGTCCGTGGTTTCACTTCCGGCTATTTTTTAAACTTCCTGATGAAAAACCAAACCTTGCCAATTTACCGCAAATGTAACAATTTTTTAATGATTTATTTTTTGCGATATTCTTGACATAAATCGACGCTGAAATGCATCATTAAGCACGAATTATTTTTCAGTGTTTCTCGTAATATAGCAATTATTAATATTATAAATAAGTTGCTTTTATTTATTGAAATGGAATCCACCAATTATTTTTATACAAAATTGAACAGTTATTAGCCTATCCTTATCATGTCATTTTGTTTCTAAGTCGCAAACTACTATCAGCGAAGCTGTATTTAAGTTGAATTAGTTCAGTCCTCTGCTTTTAATTTGAGGAACATTTAGTTTCTAATCGGTTTAAACGTTTTGAGCAAATTCTGTCCGTTTATAAATTATGAATTTTATAACGTGTACAGAAAGGTCATTTTAGCAGTAAAGATAAATATTTATTATGTAATAGCTCGCACTACTCGATTGCAACTGAATATCTGACATTGCACTTGAATTCTCAGATTAGTATTTTTTACCGAGTTCATACCCTTGACAATGAATAATTTTCCATAGACGATTGTCTTCGAACAAAATATTTTTATAAAGGCGACAGCATATGTTATGGATTTTCTCTGCGTCTAAAAGAAATTCTAATATTGGACAAGTCTAGATCTTGTCCTCGGAGAATCTTGAAATTAAATATATTATAACATCAAGCTTGCTAAAGAATGGTTGATATTTGCCAAATGTCTGGTTCACCTTGTAGGATACATTTTTATGAGTTGAATCAATAGGCTACTTGTAGAGAAAACTGAAATATTCAGCATTGTGTTTTTCAATAGTGGTGTGTGATAATTCGTATAAAAGCGAGTGAAAGTAAATCTTTAGATAGAATACACAATCATAAATTTGCATACACTTCCACGTACCTAACGATTATTATAGGCAATAAAAATGATCGAATGTTTATTCAATTTGACCATTAGCCGTTGTTGATAAAGCAAATTAAACTTTATGCCTTAAAAAAAAGCGTTTGTGTTTTATTTAAAAGGAAATGTACTATAATTGAAACAGTGTTTAAAATTGTAAAATTCTTATAAGCTATAGGACCTAATTAAGTAGTTCAAAAATAAAAGTAATTTATATTTTTTTTGTAACGAATTTGACAAGTACGGGTTTGTTCAAATGAAAAAAACCCGAACGCTGGTTACTTCAGAAACTTGTTTAAAAACTGTTATAATAAAATATACCGAAAATACAAATCTATTCATATACAATAAAAATGCACGCTTTTTAATTTTTTTCTTTGATAGCGTAGTTATAAGCAATGCTGCGAGTTCACTTTCGTTTTGCTTTACCGTAAATTAGTGCTGTTTACCATTAACCAAATTGGGTCCGCCGTCATTTAGTTTCTCTATATAAAGTAGTGTCTAGTTAAGTTTTTGTGAAATCGTCGGAATATTGATATATTTGCCACCAAAAACTATCGGTTTCAATTAGTTTTAACTTAACTGCGCGACAAACGATAACAGTACGGGAATAATATTTCCGCCTTATGCTGAAGCCGGATGTAATGATAATTTGCGTGGTAATCAGGTTTTACTCAAGTCTCAATATTAACCCTTTTCATTTCCATTCATTCATTTTCGTAGTATTTTTCGATGGTTTTGAAATTAATTTGAGAGAGAGTTTTTTTTCCTTAGTATTACTGATATGCATTCGTATGAATTTTAGCAATAGCAAACAACCAGCGTGATTTGTTTTTCGCATTAGTAATTTTCATCTGGAACCGCGAATTTGAACCAATCAATCGAAATTTTAATTGTTGATTCTTCGCCAAATGCTAATAAACTCCGTACTCTTCCAGGAATGTAACGTAAATAACTACTTTTTAAGCTTTCATAGCACTAATTAATTAGCACTAATAAAATTTCTTAACGAGACAAATAGTAAAAATTATTATCTGTAAGAGTTTCATTAAGTATAATGAAATTGTTGAAATATTTAACGCCACATCATACTGCATAAAACAGCGGATCTATAACTTCGTTATTTTAGATTTGAAAAAATATAAATATAGAATTATAGATGTTAATGTAAGAATGCTGTGCTTCGAAGGTATTTTAACGATAACTTTGCAGTCAATTAAAATTTTATATTTATTGTATAAAACGCAATTTTTTACTCGGTTTCATGTTTAAGTTTGTTTTTAGGCGTTAAAGCCTGACTTGAGTGCCACGATTACATATTTAAGTATTGATTAAAATATATGTTCTTTGTTGGAAGGCGACTGAACCGTAAAATCCGTATATACTTCAACCATTAAGTTAATAACTTGGTTGTATTAACTGAGTTATATTTCTGTCTAACTAACTTGTTTTTAATCTGGAAGTTTATGTGAAGTTTATTCTAAAACATGCAAAGTTTCCAGGTGATACGCTAAATCTCATTATGACTCCTATTTATGAGTATCAAATAAATGGCGAAGGCTTCTACTAAATATATATTCCTTTCAAGTTGTACCAGCGTGGTACAATCCCGTTAGCACAAGCTACCAAAAGATGTCGCGGTGCTTATGGTTTTTGTATGATACTGCCTTGAATGCTAACATAATTCTCACTCCTCAATCCACATTTGGTTAATCAAAAATTCAGTTTATATTATGCATCAAACGAGAACTAGAAAGCAAAAAAATATATTCCTGGTACAGGAAGTAACTGATAACACATCAGAGGTATGTGGTACCAGCATGTTTTTTTCTTAAGCCAAAGAATGTTATATTGCAATGAATAATTTTACATTAAAATTTGCTCAAGAAAAAAACTCAAGTTGCATGTGCGTATGGAACAAAATTTTATGGTCTAATACTCGACTAGATGTGAATATCTAGCGTTTACAATACATTAACAGCTCACTTAATTATAAATTAATCAAACAGCTTTTTTCTACAGCAGATCTAGATCTAGTTTGTCTGTATCTTATAAATTATTTTGTTCTATATTGGCGGATGCGCTTAATAATCCGAAAAAAAAAATGTTTTGCTTCAATTTGTTCAATGGAATGGACGGTTCGGAATTTTTCCATCTTCGCACTACTTACTTTCTGTTCTATTTTTGGGTGTTTTTTGAAGATATTTTTAAGATATACTTTATCAGCATTTGAGTAAATTGTCAGAAATAAGGACATCTATTTTGATTGTACAAACAGCTATATGAAGACATCTATTATTATTATTTTGCATTCGTCAGCTGATATTTTCACTTATTCTTTAATGATTCAGTCTTCCTCAGTATCCCTCGTATTTTTGACTTGCCAATGCCACTAGTCATCGAAAGGTTGCAAAGGAATTTCGGTCTGACTGGTATAGTGGAATTGCGGAGGTCGGCGACCGTACTCGTTTAGTACTACTACCTTTTCATAATTCTCTGGTTTCACCACACATTGCAACTATTGGCAACATGGTAGTGGTACTTGGTACTTAGTTGATTCATGCTATCGCCGTATAAGTTAAATAACTGAAAGAAGGACCATAATTTAAAGGGAGCAGTTCTTCTAAGTTATCCTATAATTATGACATAAAGATATAATCTTTATGTTTTGTGCATTTTGAGATCATGTTTATCAGTCTGTGGGAATTTATCTATAAAGTATTCGAGAACGCTTTTAAGAACAGAGTTTTGGTGGGTTTTTACTCGGCAGATTTTCCATTTAAATACCTTATGAGTTTTCTTTGGAGCATTTAAATTTTGCACACTTTTGAGCGAGCGTATGAGGTGTCAAAGACTCAAAACTTATGCTTTGGTAAGAATGATGAATTGCCAATGTTTTTGCTTTTTTAAATTTATTTAAGAATAATCAAGTTTCTATGCATTGCAGTTGTGGCATGGTCGTCAGCTTAAGGTTAAATGGGAGGAGTATTAACATTAAAATAACATGTTAGAATACTTTATCCCATTTTGACTGGAGCATGCGCGAACCGTGAGCTGCACTATAGTGAGAATCGACCTTTCTAGTCTCGCACATACGTTTCTAGCGTGTCTGGCTCTGCGGTGGAATATGCGCAAATTTAGCAAGTAGGTCATCAGCAGCGTTTTTGTCCTGCTGAAGGTTCCACGTCAATCATCACATGTTTGTCCGAATCATTGTCTTTAGTTTTTGCAGTTGTGAGTACATGGTAATTTCGTCCACATCTTGTTTCCCTAAAACCCAGTCATCCGTCTTCCTTTAAAGAACTTTGAACCATTATGAAGCCCCTTGTATCTGTGTTATTTAGGGCGTTTCATTCCAAATGATCGAAATATATCTTAACAGTTACTCAGACATTGCTCCTGATGGACTGAGCATAAAGTCATGGTTTCTTCGGCAACAAGGCCTTTACCAGCGACTAGTTCACTTCACAGCTGAGCAAACGGGGCGTCCGGTCAGGGGGGAGACAGACGTCTTGTGCGCAGGAATGTGCGGCGCCGCAGGCATTTTGTCGAATTCCTGAAGGCCCCCTCGTCGTACCGTCCCCCCGCACCGATTTTGCCCTGCTGGCTTTCATTCATTCACAACGTACGACCTCCTACCATGATACCTACGTGATAGTGGCACACTATTGCCAGATTGTGATGATTCTATGGGTTGATGTTCTGAGCATTTTTTTTCATTCTCCAATGAGAAGCTTTAAGCTTTTAGCATACATTGACTAACTTTGGTCCTTCTTAGGAAAAATCATGCCCTCTAACAGTTCTTCTGAGGCTTGTTCTGAGAAAGTTGTTACATTACGTCGACTAGAAGGACATATGCAACTGTTGCATGTTTGTTAATTACGTAAGGTCTTTTTAACTAGTTATCTTATCTTTACTCATCGGCTTCCACAAGTACTTGCGTAGATACTCCCATTTCCAACGATCTATTGTGCTTGCTGCATATACTAATAATAGTTTTCATCATCTGGAGATGACCATCCTGTATATCTGCTCGTTAAATGTTTCACATCATCATGTATTTCATTATTTATTTTGTGTTGTTACTAAAAGTGACGAAAGTTTATTGAAAAGAAGTGTTATTGTAGAACTGCGACCGTTTAATTTCTGAATAAATGGTGGAATGCTTTCGTACAATATTCCCACACTTTTTTGAACTGATGAATGTCACGTTACTTAATAGTAGCTAACCAAAATTTAAGTAGCTTAAGAGCGAAAAAACGTTTTAATGTTTTACAATTTTAATGGAATTGAACAGTAGCGCACCATAGTAAACACTAGAGTAGTTCTGATCCGATCAAACATGTAGGGTGCCAATAAGAATAATTTCAGTAAGAAAAAATTTTTTTTTACTAGGAGAACTTCTAAGTAACCTTAACCCGATTACTATCAATGAAATAAAGCCCTAACAGTCGAGGTCAATATCTAGACAAATCTCAGAAGAAATCAGAAGTGTAGCTAATAATATGTATAAAAATAGCTCGCTCTTTTATACATATACATATTTGTAAAACTCCATATTAATTGTTCAGCACAGTTTGTTTAGCTGCAAGGCTGACACTTTCACGTTAATGAAACAAAACTCTGTTTGAATGTCTTTTCTGAACAATTTAAATTCTATTCCTGGCTGTGTTTTTCCCTGATTTTTTAGTTTGAGTTCGTTTGGGCTCTGATATTATTATCTCATATCTATCTATCTGATCACCATTTCCCCACTAAAATGTGAAGTTCTGGATGTCGGTATTTTAAAATACGGGGTGTCTGTAAAATGTCTGCACAAAATCTTACCACAGGTTTATGGGTTAAAAACATCATGATTTAACTTAATTTCTCTAATCCGAAAGTGATTATGAAAGTGAACGGTTTTCCAAATACCTAATATAATAATGTTAATAAATAATAATAATAATAATATATAATGAATTATTTTGTTTGTAATGCTACTATGTGAAAAAAGTCTCATACCGGGACGGTTTTCAGCAGTTTATTTATTTTTATCACATAGTATAATAATTATTTATGACCCTAATTGTAATTGCACATGTTTTATGAGAAAAACGGCCTCCTGGTAGTCTTTACAATCATTCCTTCTTGAGACATTTAATGTTTAACGTTCACCGCATCTCTAGTAAACTAATTATTCAAACAGTTGAATAACTCATTGACTATTTGATATGCAAGTTTTAAAAAATCGTGCACTTAAAAAATTGCTGAAATGTTTTTAAAACGGTTTGATTTTATTTAATGTTGGTTAAGTGATTTTCGTTAACATTCCTACAAAGAGTGATTCGATGTAAAAAGTTAAAGCCATCAGTTCGTCGTCGTTTCTTAAAATACGTAATTAATTTTCATTTCGTCCGCACAAATCATCTTCATTAGGTATTTACCTGGGTTGAGTATACCATGGATTTTCCAGCCCCCAATACAAAAATATCAAGAAATGCGGTCAACTTTAACCTTCACATATATCAAGCAGGAATGTGCCTGTTGAACTTCTATTAAGAGCACGTTTTTTCATTTCATAAAACGTGTACAAACACAAGTCTGGTCATAAATAATTGTTATAAAAGATATAAACGATATAAAATATGCATTTTTAACTTTGATGCCTTATGTTTCAAAAATTGTCCGCTATTGGATTAGTTTTGGATAGATTTTTTTAGATAGTTGTTTAAGTTAATCTTACACTATTCATTATTGAACTTTTCTACGTTTTGTAGGCCTTTCTCAGGCTTTCGATTTATTCCTTCAAACTGGTGAGTTTTTCCGGTTTTTAGACATGTCATGGATTATAATTTTTCTTAACGTTTCGCCAGTACGAGTGGCTTGCATCTTCAGAAGTGGCTGGTACGAAAGCTTACATTGTACTGAATATGACTCGAGTGCCACTCGTGTTCGCGAAAGGTTGTGAAGATTTTTTTTTCACAAAAGAAACGTTTTCGCGTTCGTGTCAAGGCTCGTTACAAATTATTTCTGTTACATATAAACATTTTCGTAACACAGTTATCCTATTAGTTGATCATAAAGTAAAACAGGGTAATTTACCTACCACGCCACTGGGTTTGGAAGATTCCTAACGGATGCACATTCCTTTCTTTAACAAAGTAAGAGTACATACCGATTAAGTCCGTTATTAGAGATTCGATAGATTTTAGGCAACTGCTGCTCATTTTTGAATGGAATTTGAAAGCTACGCGGTTCAGACAGTAATCGTACGAAAAAAGTGAAATTGATTCTACCCAGCAAAATGTTTTTGAGCTTGTAATTGGCTAGATTTCGGTATTTCATATTCAAGTAAATACAAATGTAATTTTGTAAAATTAGTAATAAAATTGATCACTTAGAATTGCATTTTAAATATTTGCAAAGTTACAGAAATGTCAAATTTAGTGATTTTATCATTAGATAAGCCGTGGGAAGAGGAATAGTGACGTTGAATGAAGAACATTCTTGTTGGGAATAAATTACCCAAACCAGCACTAAGCTTGTCATTATATTTTGTTCATCCCAATTATATTTAAAATTTATGACTGCAACTACGTGTTGGTTCAAACTTCGTGTTGCAAACATTCCCTGTAGCCCATCAAATATATCTAATTAATTAGAATATGAATCGCCTTAATCACCAATAATCACTCTAAATATATTCAACACAAGAACGGTTTTGAAAAGAAACACAAGTTATTGGACTTTAAAAATTCAAATTTAGATGAATATTGATTCGACCGGAAAACACTGAAACATGTAGAGAGAAATTTATGCTATTGCGGCACTTTTGAGCTGTTATTATTTATATCTTGTTCTAGGATTCTTCATTTTCCTCATCGTTGTCATCAATAAAAATATTTTAATTGGTGATAAAATGGGCCATAAAGTCAGTCGCATGTATACGTATTATGCCTTCATTTAAACGCCATAAGCGGTGACGTTATTAAGACCTCCATATTTTCATCGTGCAAAATACAACTGCATCTAAACGCTGCTATTATTCACAGTACTTTATGTGTATTTTGGAATATTTAAGTAAGTAATTGCTCAATTTTGCTTGTAGTCGACCAGGAACAATTGCCTCGATTGCCATGCGTTCTTCATAAACTATATACTAAACTCCTAAGTTATTGTGAGAACCAGTTTAATTTAGAATAATTTTTGGTGTTATGCATTAAATTATAATGGTTTAGTAGCTTCTGTTTCATAAATGTAGATGGAATATAAATTTTATATCAGAAACATTTCCAATGCTTTATTTGCCACCAAATCAGCGTTTCCTGTTTTTATTTCTATTTTATTTGTGTGGATTAAAATAGCTTATTATCGGATCGCTGGAAAATGGCAATCAAAGTCTAAAGGGGTTATAGATATAGGAACTGAAGATTTTTTTCAACCAATCAACATTTTTTAGTCTGTTTCTAATACTTTATTAATCTCAACAAAAAATAATCTACAAGTGCATTATTAGAGGCCTTGCACTTAAATTGAAACACATCTACTTCCGTGAGCCGATGTTAAACTTAAGCTGGCACGTTGGTATTCAGGTCATCCATTTCTTCGGCACATCCTGCTAGACAGCCTGGCTTCGTTTAGTAAATTATCGAAATTATCGACAAGAAGAATTTGAAAGTATAAACACAGCAGTGACAAACATCTTGTAAATGATTTTTACCATTAGGAAATGCTTTCATCTAGTGTCAATGGCTTTTTAACCAAATTTTCTGTTTATCAAATATCTACTTTTATTTGACGTTTCTGGAAATATTTTCATGAGATCAATTTTATTCGAGCGAAATTCTTTTACACATATCTCTCGACCTTTATCGATACTTTTTTTACTTTTGATGGCTTGAAGGAGGTTAGTTATTGTTGGGTTTCTAGTTAGTTTCACTTACAAATTTCTAATAAAAATCATCTCTATGACTCGAATTAAGTGGCAAACGACTATTTCGGATTTATTGTCTATACATGCAACTGCCCGTGAATTGCAATTGTATAGGGTGTAAGCGAATTTCATTGAATCTAATTTTTTAATGTTTTTTAGTCATTTAAAATGTCCTGATTAGCGGCAGTTTTTAAACTGAGTAAGTTTAACGAAGTCGTAAAGGCATAAACGTTTTTAAATATTTTTAACACAGATGCATTCTGGTTTGTTATCCCCATATCTGCATATCGTACATTAAGAGGCGTTTCTAGATGTGAAAATTCCGAGAATAACGTGAAGAGAAAAATGAATAGTTAATATATTTTTTAAATGTTGCGGATTAAGATACGTCTCCTCGAACGCCGGTTTTAAGCATTTTTTTTTAATTCTGAGAGACATTATTGTACATGAATTTTCTATAACGCCTTTTGATATGGAACCCCTTTCTACGGAAGGTTGAACTAAAAATACTATTATTAGAGCGAACTAAATTAGTTAATTGCTCATACGGACTGAACAAAATAAGCCAATTTTAGAAATCTGCATAAAGTTAAATTCACGTTAGGAAGGGAAACGAACCAACCCTTGCTCGACCTTCTATCCCCAACTTGAGGAAATATATTATGTTGGAAGCAAAAAAGGTATATAAAAAATCACATCATCAAAATTTCAAAAGGGTTTCTAGATATGCAGTTGAAATGACAAAGTCCGGTATAATTTGGTGGATAATGTATATTCATATGGCATCGAGATTTTAAAAAATTATTGAATTTCAAATATTATTACGTCCAACAAGTAGTAAGAAATGAAAGATTGTACTAACATTATCATTACAGAGAAATAATAGCAACCATTTATAGTCTTTCTAGCCGTCTAACCGAAACGACAAGTAGCACTAAACCGAAAAATATTTTCTATGTATGTTTGATGAAAAATAAACACAAAATGAGGGAAAAGAGGTGGGAACCTTAAACATTCTGTTTGTCAATTAGTAGCAGTAACATCGACGAAACATGAAAACTGCTAGAATTAATACACAAGCAGCGAGGAATAGAGAATCTGGTGCAAAAAACAGTACCAATTTTACTATTCTAAAGTTATTTGGACAACTTTTGATATATTTACGTTACTTAACAAGACAAATATAGACTTATGTAGGTCGGAATCTCTTGGTGCAGTCCAACTTGATACTAGAATAAAATATAGTTTTGTGTCTTGTACAGGACTTTTCGGTTTTGGTTAAATCATTACAATCAGCATTATTCTCGGCACAGAGACGCTTCCTTGCTGAAGTTTACCTTTAAATGAATGCTTGAAGTATTTATGCAATGTCTGAGGTTTAAAGCGCACCCCAGTTTTTAATTATTATCAAACCTTACAAAGTAATAATTTTAGTTCACTCTGTATAAAAAAACATATAAGAGAACCGTCTGCAAGGTCGGTATTCAGGTCGTCGGTTAATTGTGCAAATCCTGCTAGACTGCTGGGCACCTGAGCAAGAAACCAAACAGCTGCGAAACATATTAAAAAGAGATAGGAGCAATTAAAAGTTCTTCATGTGACGTCGCATGCATACCAGTTTGATTCTGCCTGAGGGCATACGACGTTGTTGCCATTGAGCTCAATTTATGCCTCATGAGTTCTTTCTATTTTCAGGTTCATTGGATTCTATAATAACTATTCTACTATCAGGTTCAGTTGGATTCATGGCAGTTCACCTCAAAGAGTTTGGGCACTGATTCTTCAATCTTCTCCGTTTCTCCACGTGGTCGCGTTTCTCAAATTGGATACTTTGCTTGCCATGTTGTAGTATTTGAGTCCTCCATTGGCGAGTGTCCATCAATATCGTGTTACTAACACTTTAATAAGCTAAAGGATTATAAGGAGATTGAGCATGTTTTCAACCTGCAACGACAATGTTTGATATATATCAAGCATTGCTTTCTCATTGGACATTGGCATCATAATACGTTTAATCTCCAGGGTCATCTTTATGAATCCACAAGAAATACATATCGAATATGCGGCAACGTTGAAAATATTTCTGATATCATCTAATGCGGGGTGGCCTCGGTATTTTAAAACAGTCAATGTTGGGCCCCCCTATCACCCATCATTAATTAAAATTGAAAAGCTCGTTTTGAGTCTGCTTAGGTGGCCTAAAAATTTCAATATTTTTGGGTTATGGGAAGCAAATCGTCAGATTGGTTCCAAGTCGTCTTGATTGCTTAATCAAATCTACACTAAACGCATTCTTTCCCAGTCTAGATCATTCATCTTTGGATTTTAGAGGAGCGAGAACAAGTCTTGATCACATCATAGTTTCAACTTTTTCATATTTATGGTCAGCAAATATTTTAGGTGAACCTAATAGGAACTTTCCTGAAATATCATTTTCACTAATTTATCAAGCATTATGAGAATGACTTTTTGTAACTAGACCTGAGTAGATCATGCGGAATCTTCCATGAGCTAGTAGTTGTTAACAATAAATGAAAACACTGCAACAAGAGGAAGTAGGAAATATTATGGAATCCTTTATGGAACATTTAACATTTAAGAAATGCGCTTAGCACCTCGATACGGGATTTTCGGTAAAGAACTAACAAAGGTTTTAAGAAAGTAAATTTTTAGGTATTTTTGCTTTATTCAGGTCGTTTTGAAAAAAAATTATATAAGAACGATGGGTTTTTGAGAATTGTTATATTAATGGGTATTATTGTAATGTTCAGTTTGAGTCCCATTTTCAAATTCGTGTCTTGTGTGGATAATTTAGAAATATTGGATGATAGTAGCAAGCAGTGCAAGTTCAGAACTTAGCGATGGAAGATGATAGCCGTTTTAAAAATAGACACTTTGGAGAACTAAAAAACTGTAATAACTATATCTATTGATCAGTTCTCATATCTTAACTTTTTTGAATAAATTCAAAGATGGTAAGGCGATTTTATGACGAGCCTTTCAATTTCAGTATTGAGTTCTAGGTTTTCACTTACCTTTTCTTCCTTAAATAGTTGACGAAGTAATTTCTTAAGCTTTTTGGGTAGTCTCAAAATCGCACACGATCTTTTCGTTATTACTACTGTTTGAATTAGTGCTTTTTGAAAAACTTTGGATATATGATTAATTATGACATCAGAACTTATTATTAATTCTTACGTATCATCCTTATTGTTAATAAAGTTTACTGTGCTCAAAAAAAGGTTTGGATTCCTGGGCTAATTCTTCCGAATATTCAAGTTCCTCTTTTTCTTCCTAGCTATCTAATTTCACATCGCATACATTTGCACTTCTGGAAAGGTTTATTTTGATTTCAATATTTAATTTTTCACATTAAATCGCGTAAACTCAATATATAATTAAGATTGGGGGGATATTGTAAACGCATTAACACACCGTGTTCCAATAAAAATATTTCATTGTATGGTTGATGACGATCAATTATAAATTATCCTCAAAATTATCTACGGCTAGCAAGGCCATAAATGCGATGAAACCTCATCAACTAGAATGCATTGAAGAAAAGTAACAAGACGAATTGCATAAAAGTCTTGGGTAATGATGTGACGTGCCGAACGCGTTAAAATACAACTCATTAATCATGGAAAATTGTTCTATTTTCGAGTTTTTACGGTTTAATTTAGAGCCTGTTAATTTATTTTTATATGCTAACTGTTTAATTGTGTGTTTCGCTGAGGTATTTTTAGTCTGGCATTTATTCTTGTAGACAGCATAATACGCGTCTTTCTGGCTTTGCTTGAAAATATATGGGCGTTCTATAAAAAGCACGTTAGAATTTAAAATGTAAATGTGTGTTTTTGTTTGTCTAGTGAGGTTACACTGTTATATAACTGTTGGCATTATCACAATTATGACTCGTGGAATTGTTATTTTCACATCATATTTAACTATGGCCTATTCAAAAATTTCAAATCAAACAAATTCCTTAGTCAAATTTGTCAAATTTACCGCTCGGTCAATTAATACCGATTATGGAATTTAATATAATAAATAAAATTCGACAAACATTTGACAAATTTGACTAAGAAATTGGTTTGGAAATCATTTGATTCACCGATTAATTAATATAATATATTCTGATGGGACATTCTGTAGAATTATTTAAAATAATGCAATTAAATTTCGACATAGTAATTGATTCATGGTTCAGTATTTTGCTAAGACCAATTGTGCTGAGTTATAAACGAATTTAGCTTATTGTTCTTTATTTTGGAATTAATTTCTTTAATCTTCCAATACATGTAAAAAAATGTATATTTGAATTAGTAAAATAAATATGTTTCTGCAATTCCGGCATTTATATGAAAATAGTGGGCTCAAGAAACTTAGGTTATACTTCGAAAAGCTGAATTCTTCTGATGAACTCAATGATTCTGAAGAACTTATATGCTTTTACATTTTACTTTTTTCACATATGTACTTAGTATACTAAAGGTGGTACTTTCGCTTAATTTCACAAAAATATGAAATGGGATATTATAAACTAAGAAAAATTAGCTAAAAACCAAATACGAAACAAGCAATAAATATCATACATATATAATAATAAAAAAACAGAACAAAACAAACTTAATGTTATGAATCTGTTACATGTTTTGATATACATGTTGCTGTTCATCAATTGTAACTGTTTAAGTTTGTTTCAAAATGTTTGATTAACCCTTAGATTCGTTTATATAATGAACCCTTTCGACAAAGATAACACGTTTCGTTAATTGACTTGAAAGGTGTTGATGTTGTCGGTCTATAATTAACGCAATCCGAAGAATAATTAAATAACAGTACATTAGAAATTACTTGAGTAACTTGTTATCAAATTTTAAAGCAATTCTCTGTCACAACAGTATCAAGAATGATACATGGCATTCCAGTTACATGTAAATGCTAATGGCATGATCGAGTTTCCATTTTCTTATATTTTTCTGTTTATCGGGCTCTTACTGTTGATAGTTAAGTGCCTCTAATTGAAAATATAATTGACTTGTTATTTCATTAATTACTTTTGAAAACTAGAAGCGACAGTTATGTTTGTGTTGTAGTTAAAACACTTTACATTTATATCAGCTACCTGCGCTTTTGGCTCCCGCTCAACATTTTATATTTTTGACCCAACTCAGCTTCAAATTAGCGTGAGAACGAAATCTAGTTGAAAATGTAATTTAGTGTGATGCCAAATTAAACTGAATTTTGCTCCTGTACGTTTACTCTAAACTTTTCAACATTCCTTGGAAAAACTATTACATTTTAGTATGTAGCAACGCCAATGTTGTGAACACCATTACAAAGCCAAAACGTGCAAAAAAGAGAAGAGGCAATTTCTGTTTAAAATGCGAACATGTTATAATTCTAACAAGGCCTAAAAAGGCCAGGTTCATCTTCAGCATCCGACTTGACCGGTCGTTGCCAGTATCGGACTTATAAACATGCTTTTCGCCAGACTTGATTTTGGAAAATTCAAGTAGATAAATATTTGTTGATGTACTGCCATGAAACTTTTTACAAGCTCCAATATTTTTGGAAAACTGATTTTTAACTCTTTTCTCTTAAACAAATTTTCTAGTTTTTTAACTCGAGAAATATCAGGGGCTTGCACACAATTTTTCCCATCTTAATTATGCCGTTTTCAAATTTCATTTTTACTTTTAGAATTCAATAATAAACCTGTCTTTCATGTTTGCCACTTTTTGGGATACCGTTTAATTAAATAGCAACGTTGCCTGGAATGTGTTGGAAAGGGCGCTTTTAAATTAAGCAATAATAAATGCAAAATAAATTACTTTCTTTTTTGTGATGTTTGCCAGAAATGGCTAATTATTTCAAGTAGACTAAAGAAAAATTATTCGAACTGTTACTGATATCTAATCAAGTAATTAGGTTTATGTAACATTAAATTGTTCGTATGTTGCTATTAAAGATTCGGTAATTATTTAATTAAGTAATTAATTTGCTCACAAGTAAAACGTGATATTTTTAAGCAAACGGGATAGATTTTTATATTAAAGATATTTAAGATAATGGGAGATCTGAAAGAGAACCTTGCCACAAGTAAAAATTATCCTACAATATCGTTTAGACATGTGCTAATGGTAATAATCTTTTTATTTATTATATTTTAATTTTTCTAGAAAGAGATATGGAAAATTCAGTTTTACTACAAATAACTATTTGTTGTTAAGCTATACATAAAAATGTTTTAGTCCTAAATTTATGAAAAATAGCAATTTTCTTGTTTTTGGTTATTTTGGAGCGCAATTACTTAAGACCGGTTAACAGAAAAAGAGTGTAGAACTTTCGAGTAAATCTCACTATCTCAAGTATAACAAAATATGTCATTTTATTTCATATCATATTTCTGGTCAAAAAGCATAATTGAAGGGAATTGTTATATTGTAACATGTTTTTAACTCAGGTATTCAAATAACTTCAGTCCATGAAGTCCAGTAGAATTAATTAATTGTTTTTAAAGTACATTTGGTGAACTTTGAAACATTGAAAAATTAGAAAGTATGAACATGAATAAACGCGGAAAAAATTGTCTGTATGTATTTTGCAAGTCTGAATTTTTCAACTGCGTTTTATGTGAAGTGGCCTTTAATTTTCAATAACATGTTTGCGATGAAAGATCAGCAAATCAATATAAATTTTACAAATTACAACAAAGATACATTTTTTGTTTCTGTCATTATGTTTTTATGATTACGTTTAAGGAAGACTAACAATTTTTGTACTGGAAAAGGGATCGTCAACTGTGTCGAATCCAAGTGCCTGATTTACAAATCGTTTAATTGCCACTTTTTGTTCATGCCGGGATTACACTTAGCACTTTGCCTCGATTTATTGACCAATAATGTGGGCCAATTATAGAAGACCGCCATTGACTTTACACTTGGATATTATTCTCACAATAAATTGGTGCAATTTCAGTAAAACCAAGAAAAATTTGAGTACTTCAGTTCCGTTGTTTGGGTTAGTTTTCGTTAGTGCTGTTAACGATTTGTAGATGATAGCACATGAGCCAATAGCCAAATTATTTGGTTGTCTCCAGAGAGCTACTAATAAAACACAATAAAAAGAAAATTGCTATACGCAACAAATTAGTATCAGTCACAAATTAATATCAGAATGTGCGAAAACATTGCGTTGGTGTACATATATATTTATTCAATCAGTATGTTATATAAAAGAAATATGAAATATAAACACAAATTGCAGCTATGCCACTAATAGTGCCGCCGTTACATTGACATCTACACTAGCGCATTTGATTTTTAGCAAGGCGTGCCACTAATACGGTTTGTGCCTGCCGTTATTTCTGCACTCTACGCTTGGCACAATTCGTCTCTTTTTTATGTCAGTTGATTTCGTGACACCTTCGTGCACCTACGAGTTCTTGAACATATGAGTAATCCCATAATCCATTGATTAAGCAGTTTTAAAATGAAACATATCTAAAATACTCTTTTAAATAGTTTATTTAATACCAGAAAAGAAATACTAATGGGTAAACAGAAACACATTTTATAGATTACAAATTAATATTAAATCCAACAAAGCTTTAGTTTGCCGGTTCCCATACACTGCCACGAAAGCGAAATAGTGCCTGATATTAATTCAGGTACAGCCTGCAATTATTAGTGAACGGGCACTAAACATGTTCTTACAAATCTCTATTCGAACACTTGGTAAACAAGCATTTTGTGACTAAGTTGACTAATGTCTGATGACTTGTTGGATGTTTGACTTGTTACTTTGGAGTTTTCTTGGTGTGGATTTGCGCCACGCAAACATGCACGAGAGGAGGTGAAAGTTCGAAAAGTGTTATTAGGTGTACGATAGTTAAATGAAATTTTGATGTTGACGATTCTAGTCTAAGTCCATCCCTGGGTGTTGTGCGGGGTCTCCTTTATTTATTCCGGTGCGGCGGCGGCGGCGGCTCGCGACGGGCCGTAAATGTGAGAATTTCGGGAAAGAATGCGGTCAGGCCCGCTCCCGGTCGGCCGCCAGTTCTCGGAAGGCGTTAAAAGCGCCGCCTGAAGCCGCCCCCCTTCCCTTCAGCAACCCAATGGCCCATGGGCGCCTAACCATCTACCAACACAGGGCGCGGTTTGCAATTCATTCCACACTTTCCACACATACAATGTTGCTTCAGCTTGATCAGTAGATTTCCATTTGACATCCATGAATTGATAGTGTCTTTCATCTACTTTGTGGGAATGTGGCGTGATGAGTGATGTATCACTTCGAGTCTTATATCAGCATATTAAAGCGTTCTTAGACATTACATATACAAGTTGGCTTGGCTGATAGCTTCTAAACATACGTGTTGGAGGAGTCATTGGTAGAGCTGATTTCCTACTAATATAATTACATGCTGGCTAACCCGAACAGATTTCATTTACCCACAACTTCCCTATTCAGGGTTAAAACTGAATTGATTTTAACGATGCATTGATGATTTGCAGCCATTTTTGTGTCATCACCTTCATTGCTTCATTAGTATTCCAAATAATTCGAAAAACGAAATTCAATTGCCTCAGACAACAGGAAAGGAACTTTGTACGTTTTTTGTTCCATCCTCTCAATCCTCTGACCCTACAGGTACTGCCTTACCCGAAAGTGTTATTTTTTTACCCAACTAAGTCTAATTTTTGTTTGATATCGATATTTCGTCCCGTTCGTGAGATAAATGCATTCAACGAATTTTTTTTTATCAAATCAAGTATTTTAAATACTAAAACATGGAAAATTTGTCATTATTACTTATGGTAATTGTTCATAGTGGCCACCATTGACACTGATACACTTTACACAGCGACTTGTATCCTTTCCACAACTATTCACGCGAATCAATAGGATCTATCGTAAACAATATCTTTCGTTTGAGACCACATTGAAAGATCCAGAGGATTGAAGTCCGGACTTCTGGGTGGCCAATCAATAATGCTCCTGCGGCCAATCCAACGATTTGAAAAAATAGAGGATGAGTAGAAGAAGAGTATAAGCAAATCAAATTCGTTTAAGGCACACTTGACACACTCAAATTGAAATGTTCACTCCAAATTCAAGAATTTTTCCAAAAGAAGAAGAAAAATACCCTCTCATATATTAAATCGACTGTTTGAAAAGTTCAACTAAGTGGTAACAAAGGTGAAACCATTATGTTTAGCTTCATCCGAAGTCGAACCAAAACTGATTAATCTTAAATCGATTGCAATGTTGACACAGCTTTGAAACATCTTATGTAGGTATCAACCCAAAAGGTTTTCCAGTATAGATATTTTTAAATCGACATAAAATACGAAATACGTATGCCATTTGTGTTCTGAATAACACGTCATTTAAATGTCCATCTCGTCTTTGCCTACAGAAGCTGATTTGATAGACGCGAATTTCGGCGGCTTTCTCCAGAAAATCGGCTGTAATTTCAGCAATAAAGCCTTCAATAAGCGTCAAGAGTCCGATGTTTGTTCGTATAAACCAACGACTTCTAATATCCCCACGTATATAAATCTAGTTGCTGGCCAATTCACAGTTGCGATTCGCAAGAATATTATTTATTTATTTTAACACTTTTCCAATAATGCAATAGTGGCACTAGCAAAATGTGGTGTCACCCCGTCTTGTTGAGAGCCCAAGTTTTCCAAATTAATTTCTTCCAACTGTAGTCACAAGAAATTGTTAACATCAGTCAATAGCGCTCACTATGTCCATTCGATGTTCCAACTCCACCAAACAGTAACTATTTATGAATACAAAGGCTTCTTATGAATCTCTTGTCTGAAAGGCGACAATTTTGGCTATTCACGAAGCCGTTTAGCCAAAAAAGATGATTTTTTTTTCGTCCCAATTAAGCAGTTTTAAAGCCCAATCTGCATCAAATGACGGTGTTGATGGTCAAGAGCAAAAAGTATCTTCAAAATTTTGTACTGTAACTGTCTCATTGCTGCATATAATTGCTTTATCTTTCACTTTCAAAGGCCATTTCACCTTTTTGTGTTTGAGTTCTGCTAGAGGTTCTGGAGTTGAGTTGCCAATAATTTATCCTGTTACTATAATGTCGTTCGAATTGAATATAATCTTCGAATGGTTAAGTCTTCCTAATTTATTTGCTGTGTTTCTCTATATTAACTGTTGTGGATATAGAATATTCACATATTATCTTCTAAATTCGATCCCATCAGGGTCAAAGTAGGTCTCAAAAGCATAATTTTTTTGTTGATTTGGAGTTTTGGATAGATAGGAGCGATTTTTACGCAACCCTTACTCGATAAAATTAATTTTAGTATTAACTTGCTATACTTAGTGAACGATAAAATAGTGCAACTGGTTTGTTTTGGCAGAAACTCTCAAATTTACCATTGACATGATGTTAAATAGGGGGTTAAAAAATCCTGCTGAAAGCAGTAGATTTGTACGTTTTTCAAAAATTATTTGTCCACTAAGCCGCGAAAAAATTCCTTCATTTGATTTTTCGGACGCAAAAAAATCTTCAGTTAAATGAGACTCTTGCTTTTACCGCTCTTACTTTTATTTACGTCTTTCCTTTTCTACATCGTATAAAACTAATAATAACTTTAATAATAATTTTTATTCAGTATATCAATTGAATACTAGACATAACTCACATATTGTCACGTGTTACTACTGATCTTTTTTTGTCATCTCGAGCTGCCCAATGTTATCACTACCAATAACAACTTTGATTTTCCTTTCGTTTTTTGTATGCAGTTTCTGATGAAAAACAGAAACGCGAGTTTGTTTTTAGCGATTAAATTCACCGATGTTTAATTCTGTAACTGTGTATTAGCCTTTTTSAAACAATTTCTGCTGCATATAAATATAAGTTCTACATATGCCCAATTCTACTAAGTTAGATGGGACAGATAATTTTAAAAGATTAATAGAAACGTGAATTCTAAGAATCTCCCTCCTCTGGCCAAACTCAAATTTTCTTTTAGTGGTTTGGCTTGTGTTTTTATACTTTTTCTTTATTTGTTTATTCTCAGCTTTTACTACGACTTACTGGTTTATCGATTAAAAGCTTGTATGCATTTTAGCAATTTTTATAACAGRCACGCAATATTCCGCCTCATAACATAATTATCCGTGTTGTGATTATTTGATTTTAGTGTTGCAATCAGTAGTGCTTTTTATCATTTTCAATCGACTTAAATCAAGTCAAATCTAATCCCAGAAAGATGTGCATAGATATAAATCATTGTTGCACTAAATCACACTGACACGGTACAAATAGAGCTAAGCAACACCCATTCAAATAAACGATATCAAACAGTTCTCCTGAGGTTTTAATTATTCAGAAATAAATTATGCTTTCAGTGATCTGCATATCAGGTCCGCCTACAAAATTATGCAAGTGAGACATGTATTTGAAGCACAGCGGATAATGTTTTAACAACTATCATCGGTTAATTATAGGCTTAGTATGCTAATGCAGTTTGAATTTGCAATATTTTAAGGAGTTTAGGAAGTTGCACTTTTACGCTCGATCTACTTGCTTTCTGTTTTTCTGCTGGTATCAAAATTGGGTTTTTGATAGAACCAGAAACTATTCTGTTCAGAGTTTTGATTTATCTATCCAACGATTTTCGCTAAACAATTCCTCCTACGTTCTATATATTTACACAACAAATTTTGCAAAGTTTCTTTGAACTTTAGAACTCTTTTCAATAGATCAATCGATTCGACAAGAAAGAAGATAGAGCTTAACTGCTTAGATTTAATAAATCATCTGCTTTAAAATATTACTTCATAAATAAGCAAACATATCTTAAAGGCATTTGCTCAGACTAGAATTTAATAAAACTTGTGTTTAAGTTAATCCCCAGAAAAAAAAATACTTAATTACTGCTCGTATTAAGCAAGCTTTAAGTTGGGACTTGTGTTGAGTAACTATTCCTTTATAATACTAAACTATGTGTGAAGGAGGATTCGTTCAAGTGGCGTAATAGAAATATTTACAATTATAACGCCTCCCAAAATTGTAAAGCTAAATTATAGATCAAGCAAAACTCAGGAATAATTATCTGGTTTTAATAATAATACTCTTTTGGTGATTTGGATTATCAGTTCTAACATGTAAATGAAGCTCTAATTATATATTTGCAGAACATTATGAAAGCATTTAGTTAAACCTACCACATTTGTAGATCGCTATCGCGATTCAAAGCGCTAAAATTTCTCGCACGAATATTTGCATTTGATTTTCCATGGTCAAATGCCCATCTCGATACGGTTTAGAGATTCGCATACGAACTACAATGCACTGCGGCTGTTGCTCGTTTTTGCTACGAAGATAATGTATCAATACAAACTGAACTTAACGCTTCACTTATATAAAATATTGTTAGTTTCTTTGGCAGTGCAAAATTGCTTCTAGCTCGTTGTTCCTGCTCATGGTGAATACAATTGAATCGTTAATTTCCTGAATATGTTATCTAATTTTTTAACCCACAACTGGCTGAATTGTTGTTTTATATTAAATTTCACAACAAAATTTATATAGGTTTTTTTTGTGTTTTCTTCTATGTTATTTTGAATCCTTGCTTTTTTTGTTGTTGACAGTTCTGTTTTGATTCGTGCTTTCTGTAATGATTTTTTCGTTGGGAAATGTTATGAATAATCTATATTTGAACGCTCATGCAGTTTAGAACGTGTTAAATGCCATACTTTTGAGAAAATTGGTTGAAAAGTTGAAAAAAAAATTAATGCACATTGGGATTCGAATGCACTTCTGAATATTACACATTTTTTGATGAAAACTGTATACTAATAATTTTTTTCAAATAAATTTGTTTGAGTAGTACTAAATACATTCGCTCGTATTTTGCGATTTTACGAGACAATAAACGTTGAATGAATGACGAAGATGGTCGAAGAAATCGTAAATCCTAAATTAAATAAAGTTCTTCTATGAAACTACGTAAAGATCGGCTTCTAAGTTTTTCCATACTAAGAAGTTTTGAACGAACTTATTTTGGGTACTTTGGGCTTGTTAGGGACTTTGGACTATTAACTTCAGATAGATAAATAACACAAAACCTAAACACAAGAAATCATAATAAAATAAGATTTACATGTTTTGTTGTGTAGAATTTGGCAATTTCGTTGGAATATCGATGATATGCTATGGGCCCTTGCGTTCAGATCCACTTGCATACAGGAAAGATTTATATAGTACATATTATACCATTGGCCAAGGCTATAATTTATCCTTTCAAAATTAGAACTGGTGGTTTATGAAAGATGGTATCTGCGATCACCAATTTAAAAGCGGTGCACAAAGAATGCCGGTTATAAGGTGATAGGAAATCTGATAAGGTTAATTGACAAGCCCGGCACTCATGGCGCCAATTGCCAAAGCGGCCAGCAGGCAGCTAAAGAAGAAGAAAAAAGAAGAGCAGAGTTTCGAACAAGGCCCGTCTGGAGGGTTTCTTTGAATTTTTAATCGAAATCGGATACCAATTCGTCGAAAACTCCTTCGTTTTTGTGATGGTTATTGATTTTGGTTAATCGTGATTGAATTTTCGTTTCTATGATTAGCTGCAAATTCATTTTAATTAGGCGAACTTCACTATCCACTCTTTACCGTGTACCTCTTTTTATTGTTCTACATTCTTCAGTAACTTTGACAAATAAATTGTATATTTTAAGATACGCAGCTTAGGTAAAGTGATATTAGGCTCATTATGAATGCGTCTCGTTACATGCAATGGTGCTTTTAATCCCATAATATTGTGTATCAAAATATAGCACAATGAAAAATATTTCATCATCAAACTTTAACGCTTTATGGTAACGGACAGGCAATAAACTTCCTTTGGGGGCTTGAAAGAAATATTCAGAAACAAATATAACTATTTGATACAAACGTTTCTGCATATCAAATTGAAATTAATTTTGAGAAATCTGGAATTACTCGTGGATAAAGTGCCGTATAATATTGAATATAATATAAATTATGAAATGTCTTCGAAACTTTGGTAGTAGCAAAAAGTCAAAAACAAATGTACTGTGTTTTGGATAAATAGTCAAACTATAGACAGATTGTATTCAGGTGCATCTTCAGATTAAATAATCTGGTCGGACATCCATTGCCTTCTTAACTATGTTAAATACTTACGATTGTATCAGTTCAGTGCGACATTCTTTGATTATTTAAGATGAATTGATGAACTGTTAATAGGGAAAAGCATAATTATCCGCAGGCAAAGTTTGCAAAATAATTGTTTCATTAATTGCTTGGGAAACTCTCGATCTATAGCGGAAAGTCTCCTGATAAATACTTGTATATGTATTACGCGATTTCCTGCCTTTCCATGATTTTCCACTATTCCACCATGCCCTTCTATTCGCCTGATACAGTTTCCGTCAAACCGGAAGTTTCGTCCTTATTTTACATTATTTGTTAACGTCGGACATATGACAAGGTTTTTTCCTTCACCTAGTGACTGAGGTAAAAAATATGTTTCTGGAGGTGATATTTATTGGGATCAATCTTTATTGGGTTAAATTATATGAAATATTGGGTTTTATAGCAAAAGAAACCATTTGCTAATGGACATTTTATTAGAGGGTATATATAATTATTGATTTCAGTTCATTCATTTATCGGTGGCTAAATCAGTGTTTCACATTAGATTATACTTATTTCACGGAAACATGCATATTTGTTAATAAATAATACGTTTCGTTCATCGGCGCGCAAACTGCATCAATTTCATGTTCTATATTTTTTATACCTGTGTTTTATGGATTTTCCATGAAACTCCGATATCCAGGTTTTACCGATGCCTATTGCTGCTAGCCTGGTCGTTGTATCCCAAAAAATGGAACTTTTCTTCCATTTTCCAGGTTTCCCCAACATATTTCCCAGGAAGCACAAAAGTATAATTTTCCTAATTGTTTGAACACTTTCTTTTCATTTTGTTTCAACACCTTGCTATGTCAAAGTAGAATGAAATTAGTTAATGTTTGCTTCCCACTAAATACGTTGGGAGAAAAAGGACTTGCGCTCATTGAAACAAACCGATGATTATAATGGAATTTCCCTGAATTTTACTTTACCTTGGCTGTTACCGGAAGTGCTATAGCAGGATAGCAGAAAATGTGCTGGATCGACTGCCTTTGATGACAACAAGTGGTTGGTATTTCGGGGGCGGATTTTCCGGAGGCGGATCAAACCTGTTCATATCAACAGGTGTTTGGGAATGGGTTTGTTTATTAGGAGGTGAAAAGCGTCTCATGTGCACATTGGAAAATGTAACGGCAAACTTTTATGGTGAACAGGCGACAAAGCAAGCGCTTTTTCCTGCTGTATAGGTGCAAGTGCGTGAAACATATGAAACGAGTTTTCTTTATTAATGTGTAACAGACAATTCAGACGATTTTAATGAAATGTTTACAGTTTGCTGCTAACCGTAGAAAACATATTTTGGATTTATTACAATTTGCCAGAAGCGCGTTTACTGTGCAGCCGGGTTAAGTTATAGCAGAAAAAAACGCTTGGATTTTTTTTGGTCACACACGATTTTTTTAATTAAGGGAATAAGTAAGGGWCCTTTTTTAGYCTCAGACTTTCACTAWTCCTTCCACTGCCTTCTGGYATTTCGTTTCCGCGAAGAAATGATCCATAGAAGAAAGTGTTCCGTAGTAAGTAGTAGTAGTAGGAAGKAAATGTTTTATTACTCTTTGMTAATCAGTGTTGAAAATGTTAATTTGCTTCAATACAAAAGATAATTGACTWGCAACCCTATGACAATCGCAAAAAGAGCTACTGACTGTTATTTTTGGTATCCAATAAACTAACCAGTTGTCTTGTTGCCCCTCTTGAAAGTACTGYGAGGGTTGTAAATGATTTACTTATTAAAAAACTATTTTTTTTTACAAATTTTGTCAATTTKTGTCTCGAAAACATTTTCGCCATAAYATTATAAATTAAAACGTGCTTGTTTTGATATGGWATACTAAAAGTTTTAAGAACCAGTTTTGCTCTWTRAAGTGATTGTAAGTTGTCAGCTTGTTTGGTTTTGGAAAGATCAATMATTATTGAATGAGCKTCCGAAGACATCAATTTAAGAGTTTTYCGGGTTCAAACCAGGTGTTGAATTTAGTATAAGAATAAAATACGTAATAATGCTACATATTGCATTTACGAGTATTTAAAATAAATTATTTTATTTGTCGTTTGTAAATCTCAAAATAAGAATTATTTTTATCTGGTTTATCGGTTATAAACGAATAACCTTGAGAAATATGTATAATTTATTATTCATCATTGACTATCAGCATCATTTATGTAGATGCAGTTTATTAAAGCGGATTTAAATCATTTATTGGCACAATAAAAAAAGTTTAGTATAATTCGTTACATTCATTATGATATAATTAAAATGCTACAAGCATTAGACTCTTTGATCAAAAGTGGCATTTTCGGTAGATGCGTTTAAATCATCCCTGTCTTTTGAGGTACTAACGATACTCTGTCGGGGGGTTGGCGGTGCGGAGGTATCAAGGGTCTGAAGTTCTTTCTGACTTCTATAATGCACCACTCCTGAACCGAATGCATCTCCCATCACATTCACAGCAGTGCGGAATCGATCTCTAGAATTGGACAAGGTTAATTAATTTTTGAAATGTGCGCTAGTTGTTCCAGAAAGTCCAGATACCGAATATTTTGTATTAGTGGTAAGTTTTTGAATGACCAGACTTCTTCAAGAGGAAGGACATTGAACGCAGATTGTAATAAAATGAAGCCATTGAATAAAATTGACTTACAATAACCAATCGACCGCCAATATGAGTGTAACATCTTCAGCAGGTAATCCTACAGTGTCCAACACCATTACCATTGTAACCAAGCCGGCTTGAGGGATACCAGCTGCTCCTATGCTAGCGGCTGTAGCAGTAATACTAATGGCAATAATCCGGCCAATGTCCAAAGACACACCTCGAACCTAAAATAATTAAGAATATTCCTGAGGTTAAAAAGCGAAGCCTTAAATTATCTTGGCTGTTGATTAGTTTGAGATCGATGCTCCACATACCTGGGCAATGAATATGGCAGCTACAGCTTCATATAACGCTGTTCCATCCATATTAATTGTAGCTCCAATTGGAAGGGTAAATCTAGCTATTCTAGGATCTATACCAAGTTTTTCTTCAAGGCATTTGATCGTTAGTGGCAATGTGGCCGTACTAGGGTACAATTTACCATGTTGATTTATGAACTGATTATTTTAGTATGTTTTCGAACGTAGTTTCTTACCTAGAAGCTGTTCCAAAGGCAGTAGCTATAGCCGATCCGAGACACTTAATAAATGTGAAAGGATTTCTTTTTGTCAGCGCAAAATACAACAGCGGCAGAATAATGAATCCTTGTATAAACAAACCTATCATCACGGTTAAAAAGTATAATCCCAGCCCACTCATTACAGACGCTAAAATTTAGAGCGTTGTTAATATTATTTCAAGCAGCTGCAATTGGTAAGGATGCAAGCATCTAATTTACTCGTTAAACTTAATGTTGCTTACCCATATCGTCCATTTCCAATATTTCGGCACAGACGAGGAACATAATACCTATCGGCGAAAGCGTGATTATCCAGGACGTTATTTTCATCATCATTGTCAATAAGTTATGGAAAAAGTTTGCCATTGTTCTAGTTTCTTCTCCCAATTGACCTAAAGCAATGCCAATAGCGGCGGAAGCGACTACCAATCCCAGAATATTAGTAGTTTGATTTATTTCCGTTCCTATCGTAAAGTTGTACGTATCTAAAATGACGACAAGTTGTAGCTAATATTGTGAATTTATACTCAGTTGAAACAGTAGGTATTTATAAAAATCGTAATTGTTTGTTTGGCTGACTAGATTGAACTTACCATTATCTGAATCGTTTTTCGGAGTCAAGGTGGTGCGATACTAGAACAAAAGGGAATTTTGCTTTCACAGTTATGTAAAAACGTATCTACTGCGTTTTATTAGGTACCTAAGCGAACATGTTGGTGAAGTACTTTTAGATTGAAATTGCTTAAGGTAGCTCACCTGGAATATTGTTGCCTCAATCAAGTTTGGTGGAAACATATTTCTGAAAAGTGCAGAAAATGTTAGTTTTATCCGCAAGCTTTACTCGATTAGTTACCTGATAAGATCTAGTAGTGTGTCAACGGTAGTAATATTTCGTTCTGTCAGTGATGTCGAGCTAGAAGTACTAAGAGTTCTTCCAACCCCCGGTTGAATCGACATTACTACAATTATACCAAGCACAACAGACGCGAATGTGGTGGTTAGATAATATGCAATGGCTCTAAATGCTATCTTTTTGGATAGTGTAAGATCCAGACTGCAAATTGCTGATACTACAAAACAAAGTCTAATGAAACCGCATTGAACCGGCCTAGGCATGGTTAAAGGCATTGATTAAATGCAGGATATATTTACAAAAAGTTAAGACGCCCAAGAATTTCCTCAATAATAACGATTTTATTGCGGTAAAGATAAGTAAAACTTGCGTTACACCCGCCACAAATAGAGCGACATGATTATTCTTAAAACACGCATCTGATATGTGCCCAGTTTAACCATCAATGGCATCCGAAGTTTGTTTATGTGGCCAGAACGATTTCATGATTCCATTTTTTACAAGTCTTAAGCCGGGAAGAATCTGCTTTCTAGTTCAAGATAATCGCAATTGAATTTAAAAAGTTTACTTACATATTTTAATATGTAAATAGAAAAAAGCTCATGTCGCCAAGAAACACTTTTTTTATTAAGAGCTTATTAAGATGTAATGTATTGCGCAACTTACCTAGACAAGATATGATCAAAGGAATGATCAGCGATTTAAGCATTTTCAAAAATATATCGCCAACGAATCCAATGTACATAATTTCACGTTCTGTCCAGTCATCTTTAGCCGCTCTTAATATAAACCCCAATGCCGCCCCTACCAAGACTCCACCTACTGTAAAGAGGGTTAAAGCATTGCTGCGCAGAAATCTCACGAATTTGTTGCCAGTTGGTGGAGATTTATCTTCTATTACTTCAAAATTGTGATGCATGATGATAATTGGTGGTTACTAAGATGGTTTCAGTCTGAAAAAAACAAAAAATCAAAACTGAAGATGCCACTCAAATGCATGGGAAAGTGATTGGACCTCAACTATTAAGTCAAAACAGAATTTTCATCTATAATTGACCAACCATTAAAGATTTTGCCACTTTGTCAGTCTCGCCACTAATATGTCGACTGCCTGTACTCGGTATTTTCCCTTTTATACACTGATAACTATTTTCAAGATTTGCTTAGAATAGTGGTTCGCACATGACCGTAAAGTGTATTCAACGTTTTCGCATGTTTTTAATTGAAAATTGTTTTGTTTACATTTAGTAATTTTAAAAGGATTAACTAATGTGATTGATTTCGAGAAATTTGTAAAGATCGAGTGGTATTCGAAGTTGGTCATTAGGAGTAAATTTTGTAAATTGTATCGATATTCGCATTGTTACAATGGGACACAAGTTTTGCATTATATTTTTATTTTGTCTGAAAAATATAATATTCAACATGTTCACAAGTTTTCTCCGTAAAACACCTGCATTATATTTATATTTTTCAAGAACTTTTTCATATTATCACATATTACCACCACCCCTTATATTATTATTATAAGCGTAAACTATTTTCACCCTTTGAAATCATCATTTGCCTTGATATTTCTACACATTTGCAGAACGTATATATACAAGACTACATTATTTATAAGTTCATTTGGTAGACATAATAATTGTAACTTCAAAATAGTGAGTTTTATAATAGCAGACAAATTTGAGGTGTATGTGTATGTATGTAATAAATCTGTAAAATAATGATGTGTTCAATCAAAAGCAATTTATTTTGTTAAAAAGAATGTATTTTATCAAGAGTTAATGATGCAATTTGACCCTTGAATTTAAAATATGGCCAAGCGCTTTCGACAATTGCGTTATCATCAGGGACGATGGAAACACAAMATTWACAGTTAGCACCCCAGAGAACGTCGTGCAAATGCATGAAATAAAAACTTRCTSGTCAAAACATAAGCGTACATCCCCAWGAGTGCCAAACGGGACATGCCAATTACTGGCGAGGTGCTCATACAAACAATTAAAATTGCAACACAGAACAAGAACAGATAACAAACTAACAATAAACGCAACAGAAATTTAAARTTGAAATTAAAAACCTTTGACTGGTCGAAATATACAGTCAGGCGACCAGTCCAACACTGAGCGAATGTTGGAATTAAAAACAAACTAMATTATTTTAGACGAAAGAAAAAGGTRTATTCTTCATTGCAAAATGCAGMTTCTTCACTGTACGTGTGAAATTSTGATAGAATTATTGCTGCTTAAAAACGATAATTGAACAAACGAAAAAAACRAAATGTGGACATAGCGARAATAATTGAATTAAACAGCTTCAATAATGACAAAACAATAATTAACAAYTCACAATCGCGRGGACCAATCAAGTAAAACAAGATGACAAATCAATCAAAGTAAAATTAAACTGATGCAGAGTTAATGAGAGAACGGAGAAACTGATTAGTGGAAAACTGAAATKTCTTCCAACAAATTTTATGAAATTAAAATTCTTACACTGGAGASTATTGAACAAAATTAACTGCGGAAGTCTCCAGTATGAGAGTTTTTAATTTGTCGTTTTTCTTTTTAGAATTTATTATTTTTAGTTTACCAATGCTTACCATTTATTTTKTAATAAACTAAATATTTATTGATCATCACTATTTYTACCATCACCATTGCTAATTTTTAATGAAAAATTTGGAAAGTAAGATGTTTCTTTTGGAACCGCATTTTGGAACCTAATATCAAAGTGAAACTGCAACGTTGTAACCTGTTCCAGAAAAATAACCGTTCAGCACACTTCTTGTGTGTACTCACCCGCTTCCTCTCTTCCTTAATGATGTGTTGTTGACATCATCATTTTATAACTTCATTTTTTTTTCATGAAAATCGATTTTTAACCGAGTCCGATACGCATATCGAAGAATTGTATAATGTTTCGCCCTTCAAATTTATAAAATCTGAAAGTTCTGTTCTGTTTGATGCGAATTATTTTTAGTTTGAATCGAATTATCTTTTTAAATGAATCATCAAAATTTTAAAGTCTTACAATTATTAAAAACAGTTATAAGCTGAGCAATTACATGATGTTTACTCAGCTTCCATCTACTACTAAACTATACATAACTAACATATACCTATATTTAGCGGAGTCCTTCAAGGACTTCTTTGAACCGATTTTGCTAAATGAAGAACAGGTTTAGCGGTTCTTCGTAACAGGGTGTTTAATTCGCGGGTTACTTGAATCGACATTATTTATCTAAAGACCCACATAACGATTTTGCATAATTTATAAATATTTACTCTTAACAAGCTGCAAACTTCATTCAACATTTTCAAACCAGTTTGCCTGTATCGCATTTATTCATTGGTGTCGATTAAGTAGTAGGTGAGGTTATTCGGAGAGTTGGACAAAGTAATACTAATACGGTTATAGATTTATAGTTTCATACACATTAGAATTATTTTAATAATTATTATTCATCATTGAAACATGTCATTGCTTATGTAAAGTTAATATTAGGACATGTTACTTGTGCTGAACTATATAAGGCTGGTAGAGTAAAGGTTTTCCTATTTCAGTGAACGTAAAAGTTTGGTCTTCTTCATTAATTTAATTGGCAAAAAAATTTTATTGTCTTTTTGATTTTTTGGTAACTAAAATGATAATGCTTTGTCTGTTTGGATTTTAGTTCCCACCTCAACATTACTTTTTTCACTGTATTGCATGTTTAAAGGCAACGTTTTCAGAAGAGAATGCTGATTATCATTCATTACTCACAGAGATACAACAAAACAAATTCATCATGCAAATGATGACAAGTGACTTTCAAAAACTAAATGTTTAATTGTCTGATTCCCATAGAAATTCACATTTCATTTACCAGCATTCCAACCTAATTAATGCGCCCTTGCTTCGAATTAAAACACATCCAAACTTATTGCATAACATGACCTAATTAACATCATTTCGTTTAATACTTTTTTACAAAACGGTTTCCCTTTGTCGTTCATTTATATCTATTTTTGTTTAGTTACATGTCAAAATCACTGATAAGAACAACATTTTATGATGATGAAGAACGATTTAGAACATTAAATTGGCTAATAACTATTTGATTCATAGTGAGGACCAATTTAATTTTATATATATTCTGATTGGCATTATCAGCATTTGCCCAACAAGTATAAGCATTCACATTTGGTTTGTTTTATCGTTAGAAATATGATGAATTGTTTCTGAAAATAGCCGTTCATTAGGTTTACGAACTTTAAAGGATGCAATTATAATAAATCCAGCGAAGTTTTTTCAGAGACATTTCCAAAATTGCCTGTATTTCTAGTGGCTTTCTATTCCAACATCTACCAATGAATTAATATTCTTACAGGTTTAACTAATATATATTTTCTTCTTAATTTCAGGTATGTAGATGTCGTTCATTTAAGGGAATTTTGTAAGTACAATCTTATTACAATTAATTTGAGCATAAAATTATTTGCGCGCATTGGAAATATATTTTACTATTGCAAATTTGCTTATTCCGGGGAAATATTAATTTGGAATAAGCTCTAAATGATTATCTCGAACATTTGTAACATACGTAAAGGAAGATAAATTGCTATATGTATTTGGCTGAGATATTGGATTTCAGGCATCAAACCTCGTTATACATTGACAACACGAATAATTTATGATCTCCAGATTTCAGCTGTAAAACAGTCGATAAGATTTGAGGTGATTAATCGGTATTTGTTGTAATAAATTCAAACATATACATATAATCCGGTTTTATTCCCATAATTTAATTGTTCACAAAGTGCCGACTAAGCTCGTTGTTCGTCAATTTTGCAATGATTTAGTGTTTATATTTTTTACTCTATTGATAACCAGCCCTGTTGAATATTTAGTGGGTTGTATTTGAAAAAATGACGTTCAAAGCTTTTATATTTTGGTACCATTTAGAATACTGTTTCATTTTTTGGACTGGCATATTTATCATTCTGGACACCTGTTAATCTCATGGGACTTCCGGGCACACTAACTCCATGTCCCCGTCCCTTTTATTTTACTACTGGTTCTAATTAAGTAATTAAAATGATACTTATTATCAGAGATCTTAATCATGTCCAGTCATTTTTGTTTTAATAAATGCTGTGTTCAGCTATTCATTCCTGCATGATTATTATGTGAATATTGTTTTGAACTAAGTCACGCTTATAATGGCCTTTGACCCAAAAGAACAGTGTCACTTTAATTTGTGATATTCTTTGTCCGAGTGTCTCCCAACTGCTTCAATAATTACTTTATTTTTGTTCTGGAACAATCTTATTTAATAATAATACACATAACAAATACAAATCATAATTTCACATGAATTGAAATACAAAAAGCTGTTCATTTTTATTTCAAAATCAGTTTTATGTTTTGAGGAGAAGCCACATACAAATATAGTGTACAAAGCTTGTTTTTGTCGCTGTTATGTCGGTAGTCCCAATTCACACTTTAGTTTAAGAAATTTAATCGCAAAAAAATATTTTTTTTGAATTATCAATTATCGATTTTATATGCTTAATGTCATTGATATTTGTTCATGTTTACATATTTAAAGAATCAATAGTATTCCGAGATATAAATTGTCTTACCTCATTTTAAAGATTTCTTTATTACGGTTCTTTTTGCCATTCACACTACTTACACACAAATATAGCAAATTTCACTTGTTTTCGCTTTGTCAAAAGCAGCATTAATATAATACACTCTTAGCCAAGACAGTTTGCATTTGGCTTAGGAATTTATCTCGTGCAAAATCATAGGCCAATATGAAATTTAAATAAATGCGCAAGCAACGCGTTTTGAATTATAGTACAATATGAGTCAAGGATTATTGCTTGCTTATAAGTTGCATTACAAAAGGTTGAACTTTTCACGGTTATGAGTATAATATTATTATATTATTATTAGGACTGGAACAATAATATAACATTGAATTTCCTTTTCATATGCCAGTAATACTGTTTGATTGTTAGATTTGATCTGCCGTAAAATACGCTCTGATTGTTATTTATATTGGTTCTCAATTTTAGTTTTTAAAACATTTCAAAATTTAATACTAGAACTGAATCCGCATCTACTGCTCAAATTCAATACAAGTCCACATACATTGCTAAAAAAAATGTTTTTAAAGCTTCCCGCACCATTTCAATGCACCAATATGACTTAAATTGTGATATCAATTAAAAATCATTATTATTGCCATACGGTTAATGATCTAATAGAGGCTTGGGAACAAGCTTCTTAAGTGCTGGAAAAAGTTCTCAACGACTCAATATACAATTCGATAAAATCTTTCATTCGTCCGTTTACATAATAAATCGTTTTATCTGGAAACAGTTACCGATGTTATTTGACAAAGTTGAAAAAACGCATCAGTTCTCAGAGATCGGGATGAGTAATAGAAACATTTCATGTTGACGAGAACGTGGTTCCAGATTACCTACTGTTTTATTATTTATCAACACTTTCTATCCTCTGGACTGGTGTCGGGATTATGATAAATGAAAAACGAGATCTAGTTTTTAAGGTATTTTTGATGAGCTTCAGGTGCTGTCTGTTTAACCCGATTTAATCGATAAGATGCTTATTGCAATAATTGATTCCTGAAGAATCATTGACGAGGACGGGTTTTTGCACAAGCCAACTTTTTTTGTTGTACCGGATGACACACAAAGGTCTCGAATAAATGATAGAATTGAATTTTTTGCATCTGCATCAAGAACTATTTTTTAAACTTTACTACCACAGGGTTCGTCCTGTTTATCAATTTTTTACAAGGCAAGTTACAGGGTGTGGTCAATTATGTCTTGTTCTTAAACAAATTAATTAAAATGAAGAATTAACACACTAAATTACAGAAGGAAACTGATAATACCTGAAAATAAAGTAATAGACTATGGAGAAATAAAACGGCACATAATGAAGTGCGCGGAGATCTTACACGAACATATACAAGATTCGAACATAGACATCTTTCATCAAGAAGACTAAAGGATTGAACAAATATGAGGATAAAAAATGCTAAAAGAACATAAATGTCGAAAACAACTAGACAAAAATCAAGGAAGGGAAACAACAAATGACAAAGTTATTAAATGACGACTAAGAAGCGATTACTGAGGTGGAAGGAATAACATGAACAGTGGAGAAATATTATAAATCACTAGGCTAAGAAAACACTTCAACCAGGGAAAGAAGAAAAAATACAAGTGCGGTCAAAACTGTAGGGTCCGAAGATCTAAAACGTCAACAGAAATATAAAACGCTCTTAAACGCATGCTCAATGCATTAGTGGTGCAAAAAGCACCAGGGGCAAATGGCATTATGGTAGAAATGTTAATGTATATGAAATGTTTCAGTAGTATCGACCACTTTTGTTTATATGAAATGTTTCAGTAGTATCGCTTGCAATAAAGACACTAACAGAAAAAACAAATAAAATTAAGATTAAACATGGACTAAGACAAGGAGATTCAATCTCACCCAAACTATGTTCCTTGGCTCTAGAAGATATGTTCGAACCCTGAATTGGCAGAACAAAGGAATTCTAATAGACGGAAAATCATGTCAGAAAGTCTGCCTGAAACAGCTGGCTAGGACGCAGCAACTAGGCTGGACATGACTGAATAGAAGAGACTGCAGAAGGGACTGGCAGGAGGTAAGGGAGGCGTTTGCACGACGATGCGCGAATTAAGGTGCTGAAGAATAAGAAGAAGATAGACAAATACTTCATCTTTCTCAATCGAACATCTCATCTATCCTGCATCAAAAATAATAAACATTGCAGTTTATCGAAAAATAAAAAATACGAATGATGAATGTGAAATTTGGGGTAGGTTTCTGGTCAATGATTATTTGTGAATGAATTCAACTTCAAGAAGGATTGTAATAATAGTTATATATTACTACTTCCTCTAAAGAGAATGCTATTCGTCAGTAAAAATTATTTTTTGTTTCAAAAAATTTCTTATTAATCTCGTTTGGTAAAGTGTATTTTGCTGCCAAACATGTTTACTATGTGCAAAGATCAGAATACTTTATGAATGCACCTAAAGCAAGTTGTGTATTAATATTGTAATCTGTGGATAATTTGAACTTGCAGCGGTGTAAATTTATACCTGCTGCTAATCCTCCAGTGGTATTAACATTTTCACTGATTGTGCTGACTACAAAATCGTATTGGTTTGAATATCAACATTAAATGAAACTTTAACCTGGCAACATGATAGAGACTAATACAATCATACGTATATTATCACCGTCTGTTACAATATTTCTCGATCAAAATAATCAAAATCCCCGATATGCACAAATGTACTAAGATCCAGTATTTTACAGATTTTACTGGAAATTTATCAGAATTCTGTATAACAAACAACTACTGAAATTTTGAAAAATTTAACTCATTTTATATTTCAATAGTGATAGCACGTTGATTTGTTCACGCAATGGTCATAATTTAATGAGAGCTGTAATCGTTAAGCGATAAGAAAGTTTTAGTGTTAAAATTTGAATTAAGTTACAGTATTTTACGATTTTTCTTTGTCGTTGCAATTTCAAACATTGGTGCATGTTTAATGACATTGTTAAGCAACTAAGCTTTGTTGCTTCAACTGTTGTAAATTTGATTACTATATTTAAAAACAATCATAACATTGTATAGCAGATTTATTAAGGTGGTTGCTAACCGCAACCTTTAATTGATTAATTTAAGTAAAGTTTTGTTACTTACTTATAAGTTCTGAAAGTCTCACGCAACGCGCACCAACTTTGCTTCACTCGCTGCTACAGATTTCTCACGAATAACAATTATTCAGTGATGTTGTCGTCTGTCAGAATTCATTGATATAAGTAGAATTAATCCAACACTTATCTTATATGGTGTAATAAAAGTGCTTTGTTATTAATGGGAAAGGTTCCCGCAAAAAGCCGGCTATTCGGGATGAACCGCCTTTCTCGCTTAGCCGATGGGATAAAAATGCGTTTAATGCAACAAGTATCACACTGTGAGCATATATCAAGCCCATATAATACCAGTTTAATCGAGATCGTTTAAGGTTGCAAAACTTTGTTTCTGTATCCAAGATATCATCTACATAATTAAAACACGCGTTTTAATATCTCTGTTTTTACAACGAAAAGAAGTGAAATGAATGATCTGGCTCGATCTGGTTCAAGTCGGATACCAAATTAACAAGTTTAATTAAAATGTTTTAATTCTAACTTCCTTCCACGCAAATTAGATGGTGGGAACTCCAAATTTTCTAAATTTGTTTTGTTTCAGCTTCGAACTACATCTAATGCAATTTTTTTTAAAACTGAGATAACATGATTTTTGAACACCCTGTAAAAGTTGCTACAGGGTGTGTACATTTAACTAGTTATTGCATATTTTATGCGATGTGCTTCAATAACTTGCGAAGTATTCCTAATATTTTATTAATTATTCTGATAGTATGGTTGAAACAAATTTAAAATGAAATTAGCAGAGTCAAAAGGAAATGTGAATATGGATGATAATAAAAATCAACTTATTACTTTTTTAGACCATATCTGTCTTGCCCTCGATTTATATTTTTAGCCGTATTTAATTTTCGGAAAATCAATTTTCACTTTTCTTGTTATTAAACTTATTATCGAGCCATTTTTTCGTGCTAAAACAATGTGGAATTCCAAAAGTATTAATTTATTTATGTAAATTGATCTTTCTAATGGAACATTTTGTTAAATAACCTGATGGAAAAGTAATTAGAAATATTTTACTGTTTCTCTACTTTCATGAATTCACCTTGAAGTAATCAACTATAAATCTTAATGAGCAAGTGGTGATTTGACGATCTGTGGTAAATTAGTAGAATTGACAACTGGACAATATATTTTGCTGTTCGTTTTAAAAAACATTTCCCAAAGTTTCGAACAGTTTACCAAGAAATGCGTACAACTGTAACAATGCTTTTAATTTAAAAAAATAAAAATATACCAGTTACACTGCTCTATGCATACTCAGAATTTCAGAAACTTGGAGTTATTTCAAACATATTTAGATTGATGTTTTTCTATATCTTATAATTTGAAATGTTTTAAGAAATTCATTATTCGAATAGAAGATACGTGTACGGTATAAGAAATTTCCCCCAACCTAAAGTGCATTAATTTGTTCAATTATTAGTTTCCTTTTAATAAAGCATAATTTTTACGCCAAAATCGTACAATGATTTTGATTTCTATAAGTCAACTTAATTAGTTGGAAAGTTATGGATATTTTAATAACGAGTTTAGTAATTGGCTTCATTCAAAGGTAATTTTAATTTAAAAAAATAAAAAAGGATGTACCAAATATGATTTTATTATCACGAGATCAAACCCTACTAGGGACGGTAATAACCGTTGTAAAAATTAAATAGATTTTTTAGTAGAAAAGTACAGCTAGACCATTTGCGGTTAGACGGGGGAAACATATCTGTGGGTATTTGCGATTTACACAGATGCTTTGCGTATATTAATATGGTTATTTTTTCATGCGTTCTGTAATGTAATCGGATTTGCACAATTATCACTTTCACCTAACTGCAAAAAGCATGTGTCAAGGTTGGTTTGGTCTTTTCGTTTAATTAATTGGAAACTTGGTCACTTCAATAATACATTCCCGTGTAAGGTGGCTCAATGTATAATTAAATTGTTGTATCTTCGATGTTCGCGATTTCCAAACTTATGTAGTGGTCAATTTTTGGCAATTTAGTTTCATGGAAATCGTTATTGATCAACTTAAGTCTGCGTGAAGAATTAAGTTCAAGTGCCAGTTTCTTACAAACACGGAACTTACATAATCAGATTCTAATATTGATTCAGTTCTAATGTCATCAGTTGATATTTTCCAATTATTCTTTTACGTTATTATGTTATGAATGGATATTTATTATTGTTTAATGAACTCAAATCAACACATTTGAGTATTTAGCCAGAATTAGAAGGATACTTTATCTCCGTATAATAAAACAGTAATATTTGAGAGCAGTAAATTCTAAAATGCTCAACAGGAAAAGTATAATAGTGGTTATAGCCATAATTAAATTGCAGACACGAGCCAACGTCATTACTCACCTGCTGAGCATATAAAAACAATTAAAATGGGAAATTACATAACGCGAGTGTAATTATTATTAACCGTCGCCAAATTGTCAGCAAGATTATCAATTAACCCTAAAAAAATAGTGGATGAATTCCAGAATGCATAGAAAATTTTAAACTTGAATATGTCTTGATGTTGTATATCCGCAGATAAAATTAATTTAATATTTAATTGGGACAAATTTCATATTCATATCATTCTTAAAAATGACAATATTGGCCATAGCATTCTAAATGCATATTTGATATTAATTCAAAGATTTAAAATCCTCATCTATTGGCACGACTATGTGGAATTGTAATTAAAATTGGTTGGTTTGTGTGTAAACCCAAGTTTACATCTTATGGTGTGGTGCGTCTAAGTCAGCTCATACATACGTGGTTCCTTCATTTTAAGCTTTACTAACTTTTATCGGCATATTAAAGATAATATATTACATTATGTGCTCTCTTTCTATTGGCATTCCACTATATATATAGCGCAATTAAATGTAAGTAATTTGATGATGGGTATTTGCCGAACTGGAAACATTAATTAAAAAATGTTAATACCTCACAAATGCGATCTTAATAATAAGAAGTGGGCATCAGCATACATTTCTTGCACTGTATAATGATTATTGAGATTTAACTATCCGAATTTTTAGATCAAATATTAATAGTCCGAATAAGTTTGGTACTTACGATTGATGCAACTGGCAAACACTAACTTATTAACCTTAAAATTTTACACACAGCTACGCTAGTAACTAAAATATACGCCCTTTTTATTGTAAATATGTTTCACCTACGGTTTTGCGTGAAGCATTAATCTGTTTTGTTAATTAAGTTCAGAGCAATCAATAAACGTGTTACAGGGTGTTTGCTAGCTAGATAAAAGACTACACCGTAAAGTGTAGTTTACATTTCCAGGCCAGAGGTTATTAAGCTGATTTAGCTCATAAGCATTTCAATCACTATATGATCTTAATATTTCGCTAGATCAATGATAATGTCACTAGAGGTATTCTGTTTCACTATTTTGCGAGTCAATTATAAACTGAATTATTATCTAAAAAATATTGATTGTCGCTGGAAGTCCCAGTTTCCTTACTAATTGAAATTGCCTAAATATGAGAATAAACCCGACTTTTGTGTGCAGGTGTAACTTGAAGAACACTAAAACAGAAGCGGATTAAAATCAATTTATTGATTGTTAGGCTGAAATAAATTTATCATAGAATTGGCGAGAGAAATTTTTTTTCACATTGCCGATGTGATGTCATTGTGATGTCTGTTAGTGCCGAAAGATTTTGTACTGCTTTTGCGACATTTGATTGTGCGATATAAGTGCAGTGTCGTCCGCATATTGCTATATGTGTTGCATATGTCATGGCAAGTTGCAGTATTGTAAAGAAAGGCAGAAAGCAACCATGAGGTTATTATTATCATCAATTTGTTAAATCTCTTTCTTAAATTTGGCTTTATTGTTCATTGTCATTGGATACTATTTAATTTCTAAATTGTTTTCAGCTAATGTGAGTTTAGGCTTGCTTATTCCTTAAAGTTTTGCAATTTCGGAACTAAATCATGTATTAAATAAGCTGATTAGAAATTTGTACTGCGGAAAATTAACTCATTCATTATGATTTCTCAACTTAACTCGGTTATTTCACATTCTTTTATGTTTATTTATTTGTATGTCGATCATCATCGATTCAATGGGACAATTCAGCTCTCAACTTCGAAAGGAATTTCGAAATGTTCGCAATTCTTATATAATTTATTTTGTTATTTGAACGAAATATCACTGATTGCCAGCAAATAAATCTTCTGTCGACTTTGTCGCACATGTTTGTACTTATTCGTAATTTTATTTAGTTGTTTGTGTAGATACAACTACATGTAGAAAATGTGGAACTTCTAACTACATTGATGTCTATTGCGACCTAATAATCTCAAAATACAATTCACTGAGAAGTTTGTCTTGCAGAATTTCACACACCTATTACTGCCAACCTAACATTGTGGGAGTATTCACTGTAGCGATATGTCGTCATGCACTGCATTACTGTCTAGGAATTGTTCAATTTAATTTTAGCAATAATTAACGTGACCTATAAGTTTCGTCTTCACGTAGGCTTCTGATATATTTTCCGTTATTCAAATGCTGTAATATTTATTCCTGAATGCTGCTATATAGAAATCAAACCCAAGCATTGGACGTCTTAATGTAACAGCTTTTTTTATTAATATACATATATCTTAATATGACCACAAAACTAATTTCAATAAAAGTTTACTGGAGACGACACTGACGAAGACTCGTCTGTTACTCAATGGAATGCAGTACTGGAGCATGTTTGTGTACTACATTCACAATGAAATTGTGTTCTATTTCATTCTTGTTTACGAATTATATTATTAGAAAACGGAATTGACATTTTTGTTGGCTGGAATGCGTTTAACTTGTTAAACATCGTTGTTTGATTGATTATCGCACAGTTTATTTTAATTCCAATCGTCGTGTTAACCCAGTTTTTAAGATGCTTTTTTCATTCACTTCAAAATACAATTTTTGCTTCATATTTTTCTGTTTCAAAGCATTTGTTTCGATGTGCTTGTCATTGATTATTTGCACGCAGGAGCGTTCGCTAATTGGTTTTTATATAGATTTCTCGATTCTAAATGCAATTTACTTTAAAGTTTTCCAACAGAACAGACAAGTTAATATGAAAAGTCAAGATACGGTAGTTGAATATTTATTTATGTACAATTTACTAACTAATTAGTCAATTTTCCTTCACAAATGCGTTTTTTTATCTCGCTGAGCGTAAAACCATCAGTAAAATACTATATTATCTAAAGTGCCGTATTTTGAAGGTATTTAATTTGCTGGTTGTATTGGTAGGTTTGGAGGAACTTATTGCATACTAGGTACAATATCTCATCTGTTTTCATCCTCTCAGTTTTTGTCCAGAACTTATTTTGTTAAACACCGTATTGATTAAAAATTCAAGGTGATCAAAATTGGCACCATTCCTTTGGTATGGTTTGTCTCTAGTGTTTCAGGGGTATCTAAAATTGTCACGAAAACTATATCAGGACAAGTTTTCGATTGCACCTCCAAATGCCTGCATGGCCATCATTAACATTACGGAAATGCATGTTTCTTTTTTCTGCGTAAAACCTCAAAGGTAACAGGGGAAACTAAAATGCAATTGAAAAAGCGGTTTATAAAACCATGGAACTATACAATCGTCACTGTACTAATCAATTGATGAGAGTTTAAAACGTAGTTTTTTTAAATTGACTTCTCAAGCAATCATATAAATACTGCCCAACTTCACTTATCAACATCAGTTTTTAATAATGTTTACAAGTATGTTTTGATCTTACAATTTGATGATCAAGAAAAGTTTTCTCTTGATAAAAGTTGCTAGAACTGTAGAGTAAAGTCCTTGTTCATTATTACTTCAGATCAAAGAACATCTGAGAAACGTAGTTCGATGTCTGGTCTGGGTGTTCATTTCTCTCAAGCTAAAAGCGATGTAGTGAGCCATTCAAATCAGTACAATTTTCTTGTAACAAATAACAAAATTTGAGCGATTTAAAGTCGTGCCAAAAAAGTTTTCAAACGTTATTCAACTTCGACATTGTCATATGCACGTTTTAAATTTTGAAGACTAAGACCATGTAAAACTAACATCAATACTAATTTTTTGAATGTATTGGCACATCATCCAATAAAATTATAGTTCTGTTTTGTTAAGCATTTTAGGTCATTTTTTTAGTGCTATTCAGAGGCTCTCCCCGAGAAAATGTATGATATCAAAACTAAAATTAATCGTATTTGCAGCCAAGCGTATACTTTTTGAGGAAATTTTACGCACATAAATAGAATCATTGTGTCATAGTAAAAAATTATTTTGGCTAGTTGCATTTGACGGCCATAAGGATGAATATGCGTGTCTTTAAAAACCTGGACACGTGTAAACATATTGGTTAATTTCTGGTTTCTTAAGTCTGATATAAAATGAAAAGAATTGTTAATGTAAATTTCCGCATTAGCTCTGTATTTGGACGGCTTATAATAAGAGCGGTACCTCGTCCCTAGAATTCCTTTGGCAGGTTGGTTTGGCGTTGATTTTTCTTCCGATAAAATTGAAACATTAATATAAAGGTTCGGATGAAGATAAAGTGTATTAAGTGGCCCCACGACTGGAGCAGAGCTGCTCAGTCGAAGCCGACCCAACGTGGGACAATAAATATACCGTGATGCTGCGATTATTCAGGTTGTAGTAGGTACGTACGATGCTGAAAGGATCAGCTGGGATAGTTGGTTTATAAACGATCAATAATTGTTGTGACCTGCACAATGGAAGCCTTGTTTTTAAAATCGCTATAAAAGGTAAATTGTTGGTTTAGTTAAACACCTGCATTATCACATTTCGAAGTCAAAAAGTTGGTAATAAATGCTAACCAACAACATTCTTCCACCGTGGTCAATCTGAAGGATTCTTCTAACTGCCGAAAGCCTGACTGTTGTGTTCTTGCTCAAATGGACGAGATTATCATCAATTTGATTTCTTTTGGTTTTTTTGTTCATTAAAATGACTTCAGTTATGCAAGGATGCAAGTTGGCAATACACAATCTGATTTGTCTAGCAATTATTGTTCCTCAATGATCATCACGTTCAGTTCCGCCACTGAAAACTCTGAACCTCCACGTCGTTCTCAGTGTTTGCTCGCAGCATTCTTGCACGTTTCAGCTTAAAGACGATCACTTCCGTTATAATTTTTGAATTGTAATTGGATGTCGGTTTTCTTTGGACTCGAGGCGCGTTTTTCTCGCGTTCTTTCTTGTCTGATGCTGCTTGGCCGTGTTTGGTGGTCCCAAAAAACAGGAGAAAACCTTTATTTTGCCCAGGAATGTTTGGAGTAGTAAGGAATTGTACGCTGCGCTGCTACGCAGAAGAGAACAATTGGTTTATTGTTGCTTTGCGGCATGTTTCAATCTTTTCAACCCAACATTTTCCTTTTTCTTACTTAAAATACTATGTCTTTTTTCAGTTATCTATTATTCTTCGGCATGATTACAGGCGGTCATTGACCTATTTGCACGTTTGTTCTAGGGAGTGAAGCACAACTTATAGCTTACTAAAACTTCCATTCTGTGACGAGTTTGACGCACACTGAACTTGGAAAAGTCATCTTTGTTTTCTTTTTCTTAACTTACAAATGAATATAGGTGAATTCTGATGAAAAAAATGTATTTTTGGTGTAGAGCAGAGAGGAGAATTAAGTCAATTCAATGGGATGGAGATATTTGAAGACGTCTCCCTGAAAAGCATAACTTATCTTTCTCACTTGCAATCGTAGATTTTTTGCTACTAAACTCAACTGTATCTCCTCAATATATTAAATTCTATAGCTTTCTAAAACATGCTTGAAGGAAAAATTTAATTGAGTCTGTTTTCAAGTAATAAACTTCAACTTTGTTGCAAAGTAGTCAATTAGGTATTCGGAAAATCTCACTAGTCAGTAAATTTGCTAGTAATTGGGAAGCAAATAAATTATAAAAGCAGTTCATTAATTTGACGTCTAATATGAAAGAAGAACTCCGATATGGCATTCCCGCTCTTTTAATTTCTGCCGTTACTGTGATAGAACGGTTTCTTACCTTATCTAAATGAGCGAGTTTTGTTTCGTATATACCTATATAATGTTTGTGGGGTTGTGCCATAAAAGTGGTCTAATGGATTCAAATCTTATGATCCAGACCGCTATTACCTACATTTAGATTTTGAACAAACATTTCAATTTGTAGGTCTGGTCTAATCATTTTGTCGAAATCTGCTAAAACAGGGCTTCCATTTTTTTAAACATAATCAGTTGGTCTTGTCTCTTTTATTTTTAGTTGGATTTTAAATATAGCTACTCTATTCGTTTCCGTAACTATCTACGTATTTTCATACCAGAGTTGGATGGTTTTTATCAATGATGCATCGAGTATCAACTTTCCTCTCTGCGAATGACATCGATGTCTTTCTAATAAAACACTGAATCTTTGAAAGCATTCGATTAATATTGCAAATATCTCTTGTAGCTGTACTTTTTGAGCCTGTTTTATATTTGTTCTCTATTGTAAGAACTTTTTTGCTTTTTTAGTTGAACAGAATAAGATATTTCGTATTTTGTCACATCTGAGGCTTGCTTTTGTCAATCGGTGTCGTTCACTAATTGTCGATAAAACTGCTAATACAGGCTTTATTTTGAGAAGTATTCTGCCAATATTATCTATATATATACAAAGCCAAATTGCAATAGCAAATACATAGACAGATCATTTTTCTTAAAGATACTTTTTTTATCTGAATTAGTGTTGAAAATTCTTTCCAGTTTACCAATGAGAAAATTGTGAACTGGGTTTGAAAAGTTCAGCCACAGTGCTAATTGATTTTGTTGAAACTTTTATCCTGGAAGACATTTGATCTCACAATATATCGGTACTTAAAACTTTGATAATAATATTCGTAGTATTTTGGATTCGTGTAAAGCGTTGTACGTAAAATAAGAAGGAATCTAACTGTTGGGCTAAAGACGGGAAAGCTGTATCTATTTTTGCCTCCGGAATAAAATACCTTTCAGTATTCTCTAGCTATATGATATATTGATTAAAATGAAATACAAATATAAGTGTATAAGCAATATAAATAAATTACCTGTTTCTGAAATTTTGATAATGGTGAAATATAATACGATGTGATTCTA